>NC_133899.1:38165016-38765016 GCF_964199755.1 Larus michahellis | reverse complement strand
TGTGGTGATTCCATTTATTTCTTGACAATTTAACCAAACTCTGCTTGTGCAAACAAGTAAGTATGAGCGACATTTGGAAGGAAAGAAGGAAGGAAGAACAACTGCCTTGTGTGTTTTCAGAGCCTACATTCCTTTCTGCATTCCCTAGGAGGGACAGTATGTAAAAGTATGGTATGCACTGAGACAGTAATAACCAAACAGTTTGAGATCATGGGGAGTTCTTACTATTTTCCTTTCCTCTCTTAAAATCAATTAAAAAGCAATTTTATTTCAAGAAAAAGCTTCCTGAAAGATCAGGAAAATGGTTAGGTAGATAACTTAGAGATAATTCTAACTCTGGATGATGATGCCCACTAACAACAAAGCACAAGAAAACAAGATCCCAGAGCTCTTTAAACTGATCTCTTAAAATCTGATGGATATCTGCCAACCCTGGGCTTTCTAGAGGCACTGCAGACCTCGTTTCTGCTGTCTCTGTCTGTCCAAATCGCAGAGCCACTGCCCGGCTGTAAGACAAGGAGGTGCCTTTCCTCTGGGCTGCCTCCAGAGCCCGGGCAGAGCTTTGGAGATGGAGGAAACCACCTCTGAGATGCTTTGCAGAAACCATCATGGTCCAGCTAAGGGGTGGGGGCAGAGATTTGTTCCTCTCTGGCTCGGTGTGCGTGTTGGGAGGCTGCTGCCCATCCTGAAGCTGTCACCAGGCTAGGGACAGAGCAGCTGGCTCAGCCAGGGGTGCAGGAGGACATGGAGCAGAAGCTGTAGGAGGACATGAAGCAGGAGCCATGGGAGGCTGTGGTCCCGCTCCGCATGGCTCCTCAGGCTTTAACAGACAAGAATTCGAGTTTCAAAGTTACACATAGCTGCAAGGATGAAGGAGAAAATTGACCAGAAATAGCAAAAGGACAAGTATTTCATTAAGGAGGATAGATTTATTGACAGTCTAGACTGAAGTTAGTTTTGTATTCACACTTTAAAAGTTTTAATTAAGTTTAAAGTTTACACTCATACTGTCTAGCCATTCCCTGGTTAGTTTTATGAAAACATTAACCTTGACATTTTGACAACTTTTTTCCTTTCATTTAGTCTCTCATTTAGAGTTGTTTTCATTGTCTGTGGTTTAGCGATTCCCTTGGTCCCCTTACACAACCCAAGCCCTTTGAAGAGCGACAGCTCAGCGTGCCCGGTGGCAGCTCCCAGCATGGCATTTAATTCTCAGTTCAAGCCGAGCAGCGGAGCTCTGCCTCTGTGGTACTGCACCAATGTGACGCCAGGTTTTGCAGGCAGTGATGCAAAATTTGCCTCCGCACTTGCACAAGGTACTTGTGAGAACAACACGCTGGTGCCTTCACAGCTTGCGGGGACCAGGGACCAGCAGAGATGCGCCCCCCCGACACTTGCCCCGAAGCCTAGGGCAAGCTGCTCCTGTTGTCCCTCCTGTCACCATGTACACACATAAGTCCTGTTCCTCCCAGTGCAGTTTGCCTCTCTAGAAGATGCTGGCAGCTCCTGTGCTGGAGGCCCTAAGCAGTTCCCAGGAAATTGTGCCCTGCACTGGGACAAAGCTGTGCAGCACACGAGGATGCTCTGATAGTTCCATGTGTTAACTTGGAAAGTCCAAGTTCAGCATCAGTGTACTGGAGAAATGCCCCAAATCACCTAAGAACTGAATGCAAGACATAATTAAATCCTTTCTGCTCCAGCTTTCTAAAGATATTTAGGCAGACACTTATGCAAACTCAGTAAGTTTATAGTGATGCAGGCAGGTGATATGAAAATCAGGCTGGTATCTTTCCATGGCTCAGGCCATTTAAACACCTCTTGAAAGGCTGAGTCTTTAAGTTTTACTGATATATTTCTACTCAAGTGTTTTTCTCTGCAAAGCTGCCATAGTTATTAATTCATTGGAGTTCACGAGGTGCCGAGGCAAGGCATTTGGATGTCAACAGCAGCACTTTGATAGACAAGCAGGGAGAGAGAGAAGCTGTAAACATGTTTCCAGGGAGATAGAGGGAATCACTAACTCTGCAACTATCTGAAGAAAGGAATAACCATCACCTCTGCATCCTTGCACAACCTGCCTTAAGACTGCATTATGTTGAGGAATTGCCATTCCAATCGCAGTGACTGAATGTAAGAAGCTGGTCTTTCAATTTTGCTGGAAAAGAGGAAAATGAAGGGTCTTGGTGTTGTATGAAAAAACAGAGAAAAAGCAGTAAGATGGCATCATTGCGACCAAACTCTCGTGGGAGGCTGTAAACGTTGCTGGTAGGAGCTACCAGAGGATAGAAATGGCTGCATAGGGCCTAGGAATGTAAATAGTGTGGTTGTGGACAACCTTTCCTATAAAAGCTGCCTGCACGTCCTCTCACTTCTCTTTCAAATATTGTCAAATATTGCTGATGACTAGATGAAGGAAGTGAACCCTCTGGTTCCAGTTTTGGGAGGTCAGAATGAGAGCACAGAGTCACTCGCTCTTACCGAAGGTAACTTCCTAACCGATGTGTGAATCAGAAGCTAAGAACGGTGACATTTTGCAAAGTTAGGGCTACCCAAAAATGTGAAAGATTCTGCCTCATGTAAGGCCAAGGGGAAAAGAAGGCTGGGGCTGCAATTTTAATACTGTTTGGGAATCCAGGTCCCCAAGACAGGCGATGTACATCCACATGAGCACAAGGGAGCACTGCGGAGAGTGTGTGACTTTGTGTCACCATCTCCCTCCTGGCGATGGTGACAACATGTTTATAGCTGGAACATGGTCCCTGTTCCTGGGGCAGGGAGAGACAACGGGGACCTGAGGAACCAAACACATACCACTTTTAAAAATCTTTGCTCCTGAACACAAATACATCTCTCTTTTCACGTAAAGTGAGCATCTGAGGATTAACTAAGAAATAGCAAATGACAGAATGACAGAATGGTAGGGGTTGGAAGGGACCTTCGGAGATCATCTAGTCCAAACCCCCCTGCGAGAGCGGGTTCACCTAGAGCAGGATGCACAGGAACGCATCCAGGCGGGTTTGGAATATCTCCAGAGATGGAGTCCCCACAACCTCTCTGGGCGGCCTGTTCCAGTGCTTTGGCACCCTCAAAAGAAAGAAGTTTTTCCTCATGTTCAGATAGTATTTCCTCTGTTCCAGTTTGTGCCCATTGCCCCTTGTCCTGTAGCCTCTGGCTCTATCCTCTTGGCACCCACCCTTTAGATATTTATAAGCATTGATGAGAACCCCTCTCAGACTCCTCTTCTCCAGGCTAAGCAGCCCCAGGTCTCTCAGCCTTTCCTCATTGGAGAGGTGCTCCAGTCCCTTAATCATCTCTGTAGCCCTCCACTGGACTCTCTCCAGCAGTTCCTTGGATTTTGGTACTGGAATTAGGATTTAGAGAAATCTAATGAAGCAAGTAGTGTATAGGGCTTTGAGATAAAATAGGCATGGCAATGAAACTCATAATAAGGGAAACACCCTTGTGAATCCCGTAATGGAAACCCTCATTGATTTCTTCTGACAGAGAAAGAAAAAGCCAGGTCAACGGTTTGACAAGCACTGTGTGAAGGAAAAATGTAAATTACAGTCAGTTGATAATCCCAAATCAAAAGGAGTTCAGAAGAAAGAGAAGTGTCTAAGCTTGTTTGTTTATAACTGAACTTCACAAGCAAGGATGCTATTTGCTGAGGACACAACTGTATTGATAATTCCAACAATAAAATTTAAGAGGAAAAAAAAAACAAACCCAGAAGAGCAGATTACACTGAGGTATCAATAAATTATTTGCTCTGCCATGCAAAAGAAGGAAAAGACTGCCCATAAGCATCTTGATTAATTCTGCAGCATCCTGAGGCAATGCCCTGTGTCAGAAATGCAAATCTTTTCTTTAAATGAAAATGTTTTTTTAATCATTCCAAAGATTAGTGGTACTGATTCACCACTAACAATTTATTTATTACTTATTAGCTGTTTATTAATAATTATAAAAATCTAATCTGTTTTCTTGTATTAGTTTCCTTTTCTCACTTCACCTATATTGGATTGCAAAATTTGGCTCAGCAAACCATCTTTTCAACATATTTGACCCTTACTGATAAGAATATTGATTTTGTTTCAAAGGACCTGGCCTGGCATTTAAGTCTCTGGTATCTAATTCCCATCTCTGACACAAACTTTATATATGATTTTGAATAGAGGGCTTCATTTTTTGTGCTTCATTTGCCTCTTTGTAAAAGATGACTTTTTGGAAGAAAGTTCCTGAGCTTCATCCTCCTAATAACTGGAATCCTTCTTCTAGTTTACAGGATGGATGTGTTTGTGGTAAGTTCGCATCCAATATCTTTATGTCAATATCTCTATTAAATTAAATAGTTCTTTTCCTCTCCTGGTACTTAGTTCTTGGAGACCTTACAGACTGCAATTGTCTCCTCTTTCAGTCTGTGTTTTACTGTGCAAGACAAGTTTTCTAGCATTCTGTCATGAAAAAATGCTTCTCTGATCACCTCTATAAGCTCTTCCATGCCTCTGTTTCCATGTGAGTTCTAGTGTGCAGTATCCAGATGGGATTTCTCTAGTGTTTTGTATAGGAAGTTCCAGCAAGAAATTTTGCAGAAATGCTTGTCCCCTCAAAAATACAGGAATCTTTCTGAGCCTGTTCATTCATAAGAAATACATTGGACAAAGAGACACTTACTTCTAGTACCCCAAGACCTTGTCTGTCACTCCACCCCCCAACAAACAAAGAAGGTCCAGCTGAAAGGTCAGCATTTCTTGGGGAAGCCTGTAGGATTACAATCATAGAATCACAGAATGGTTTGGGCTGGAGGGGTCCTTAAAGATCATCTAGTTCCAAATCCCTGCCCTGGGCAGGGACACCTCCCACTAGACCAGGTTGCTCAAAGCCCCATCCAGCCTGCGCTTGTTGGGTGGGATGGGGCATCCACAACTTCCCTGGGCAACCTGTTCCCCCTCAGAGTGAAAAATCCCTTTCTGATATCTAATCTAAATCTACCCTCTTCCAGTTTGAAGCCATTACCCCTTGACCTATCACTACATGCCCTTGTAAAAAGTCCCTCCCCAGCTTTCTTGTAGGCGCACTTCAGATACTAGAAGGCTGCTCTAAGGTCTCCCTGGAGCCTTCTCTTCTCCAGGCTGAACACGCCCAACTCTCTCAGCCTGTCCTCAGATGGGAGGTGCTCCAGCCCTCTGATCACCTTTGTGGCCCTCCTCTGGACCTGCTCCAACAGGTCCATGTCCTTCTTGTGCTGAGGGCTCCAGAGCTGGACATGGTACTCCAGATCGGGTCAAAATACAAAATCAGACACTATGACGATACCAAAAAAACAACCAACCAACCAAACAAACAAAAGAAAACCCCCCAAAACAAACAAAAACCCACAAAAAAACCCCCAACAACAAAAAAAAGGAGGGAGTTTCTACATAGCTATGTTTAATAAGAAATACCCATGTTAACCGAGTAAATGCTTGAGACCATTTCGTGTGTTAGCCGTGGGGCACCCTGATTGCATTACTCTCCCCTGGATCTCCAGACCCTCTGCTCCTGTCCAGGCTGGAGCCTCTCTGCCCTCTTGCACTTGCTAACTGCCAGAAGAGCACCTGGTGGAGGCAAAACCAGCCCAACCCGGGGCCCTGGTACCAGTAGGAGATTCCCTTCATGGCATCCCAGCAGCCACAAAGACAAGCATTTGAAAGCAGGTTGCTGCTGCCAAAGAGGAGCTGGGGTGGAGTTTTGGCTGATGTAAAGTGCTGTCCTTCTGCAGGACACAAGGCAGCTGTACTGCATTACCTTGTTGAGTGATGGTGCTGTGCTGTTGTGGGAACCACAGGTGATGTGTTTAAATGCAGTTAATGGGGCAGTATAGAGTAGTTTTGGTCTGGAACAAACAAGATTTTCTCTAGTCCCTGGGAGACAGGTATGGCCCATTTTGCTCATGATGTGGAGCTGAGATAAAGGGAAAATGTTGGGGACAAAAGTAGTCAAGTGGGGATTTAGACATGGCTGATGTTTCTGGGACTTAACTGATGATGGCTTCTATTTACAGAATACAAAAGCTGTAAGTAGCTTCATGCAGTCTTCCCTTGTGCAGAATTGTTTCATTAGAAACAGTGACTGCTGCTTTTTATTTACTTTTTTCTGAAGTCTTTTCTGCTCTTACAATTCTTGAACTGATCTGTCTTAGACTTTAAGTCTTAAGTATCATTCCTCGGGATTGAAGCATTTTGTTGTGTTGCTCCTTGTTTCCAGTGCCGAGATCACAGTCAAAAGGTGTCGCCGATGAAGGTTTGTCTGTGCAGCTAAGCAAACTGCTCATGGAGAAAGCTCCAAGTGAAGCAGGTCAGTTATATATATATGTAGTTTTGCTTTTCTGATTTAGGAGGTAAATTCTTTGTGAAATAATACAAAGTTAAATCTCTGTTTGTTTGGTGTTTTTTTTAAGAATTATTTGTGGAAAGTGCTATCTAGAAATAATTATTTTTTTTTACTGAAGTTGGCTAGGATCAAGCTAGACCTAAGCATGCTTAAGCTTGAAGAAAATATAACATGAATGAGGTGAGGCTCTGGGGTATCTTGTCTCTGGCTTCCCCCTAATTTTAGGGGTACCTAAAGCTTTCTATTTTTGGGAAAACTTAAGTGTAGTTCCAAACCAGGTTATCTACCTTTTAACATACCTCTGTGTGTTTCACTTCTGTTAGAGCAATTCTCTTTTGGTCTGTATGTATATGCCTAAGCAGTAAGTCTCTCAGGGTGGCTTGAGCATTTTACAGTATCACGTGCTAAGAGATTGTAAATGCCTGTGAATGGCTCTGTTTTGTAGAGAAGCTGGTTGCGTTGGCATTTTGCTGCCTGGAAAGGAAGGCTCAGGTGCACTCATAAGAGGTTTTTACTTTGTGATTGTTGTTTCAGACAAACCATGTTCTGAATCATCAGAGTTAACGGAATTGACCTGGGAAAGTTTTTAAACTGCTTTATAGTCTCTGGTTTAAAAATGTTTGTTTCTAGTGGGGAGGAAACTTGAGTTGCCTCTTCTTTCAGGAGTACTTTATTAGTGTTAGTCTCACTCCTAACCAGATTCGGTGCTTAGGGAGATGCATCTTTGTGCTAACATTAAATAAACAAAACCAGACACAGAATAGCATTTTGCTTTCTGGAGTCTACTGCAGATGAGGTTCCTAGATATCTGCACTCCCAAGTACATAACTCCAGCGTGTTGTGTCGGAGGATGAACCTCTCTGATCGCAACTAGAAAAAAACAGTACTTTGCCCTTGAATAAGAAAATTGCTCTCCTGTGGAAGTAGCTTATATAAATTATGTTGCTGGGTTCTCTTTTCATGCCATCAGCTGTTCCTTCTTCTAATAAAAAAAATAAAGGTGAGAAATGCTGATTCTAAATTGCAGCTGCGAATACAAACACTTCAGCTTTTTCAAAGCATCTCTTTTGCAGAAACTTCTCCTCACAAAGTCAAAATTGAGGCCAAAACCTCTCAGAGAAGTGTCTTGGCCCATTGTTCGGCTCTTTTCCAGGCCAAGCAATTTTTTGCTACTGAATTATTTACTGAGGAGGAGAATCGGATTTAATCATCAGAGGAGCATTAGAATTTAACAGGACTTTGAATACATATTTAAAATGTTTAGTAGTGTGTTGGCTTATTCATTTAAAGCCTTTAGAGACTGAGCTTTTCATTACAACCTCAAATGAGGTTTACCCTCACTTTTTTAACTTTACAGACTGTAAGATGCTTTTCTCAGCTTTTTGTTCTGCCCTGAGTGTGTGGCTGTTTGTTTTGTGCTCGAGGAATCAGAAGTGAGACATTTTCCATGGTACAAGGTTCTCTTACAGGAACATGGTATATGTGTGGTATTTTGAGTTCTAATTAAGCCATGTTGGGGGCAGGGGGGAAATCCCACTGAGGGAATGCTCTTTCTGCTGAAGATTATGGTGTGGTGGTTGCGGTGTTCTTGGAATATTACTCTATTGTGCTTGAGAAGTATTTAATAGTGCTACACTGGATGTCTTATTAAATCTCTCTTGTAGCTATTCCACTCCTGATGCAATCAAAGCTAAACTGCACTAATCCTTCATAGCTATTAGCATGTCAAAAACTTACACTTTAAATAGTTCCTTCGCCTTTCCTCAAGATTTTCAGAGTCGTCTTTTGGATTACTTCTCAGGATAAGAAAGACTATGAAATATTTATTAAGCTTTCTGGGAAAACTCTGGAGGCAGGATTTATTAATAGTGAAAATTCATTATTGATGCTGTTGTTCTCAACTGATAAGCAGTTTTATGCCTGCTTATTTTTTCTTTTTCTTTTTTTTTTTTTTCAAGATGGCATAGATTGCAGCTACTCACTATCAAAAATCCTTCCCTGGCTTCTAAGGAGACTGAATCCTTTGTGCCCAGGCTTAAAAGCTGAACCTCTTGACCTGTGCCTACAAATTCAGCTAGGCTCATATCAACTAAGGCAAAACAGTTTCTTGTTTATGTTGTCTGCTCTTCACACATCTCTCCCAAGGCTACTTCAGATTGTCCAAAGCTGACTTATCTTTTGATGGCTAGCATCTTTTTACCAAGGCTTCACGGAAGTCTTTCCATCCCCTCTGCCCTGACATAGACTTCCCTCTGTCCCAGTACAGCAGTCCATGATCTAGCACTTCCATGAGTCTGTGATATGACTGAGATTACGGTTATGCTGGGGTGGAAAAAGATGGGTTTTGTTATTGCTGAGGTGGTGGGCAGAGCTGCACTTAAAGGAAAACTTCTAGATCCCAGTCAGAGCTTTTCTGAATTGCTCACCTTAATTTCACATTCTTCGTATGCACCTGAAGCACCTATGGCTAAGGGAATGCTTTTAGAGATGAAGTGATGGAAATCCAACCCTTGCTGAGGTTAGAAACTCTAAGTGGCATTTTAGAGACTCTTTCTCTGGACTGCGTGGCTCAGGGTTTACCGTGATGTGGTAGGCATTAAGGCATTCATGTGTAACATCCTCTGTGTTAAAGAATAACACAGTCGTCAAACATATTGATGTTAAATCCTTTATTTTACCGTCAGCGATCCTACGCATCCAATAATATTCTGGTACAAACTGCTGTGTTGTATTTAAATACAATAAGTAAGTCCCATATAAAACTCAGTGTTCTGAATTCAAAGCATTTTAAATCAGTGTTCCTAAAACACCCAGACTCCCACTGCTTCATCAGCTGTGTAATCTGAACAGGCTGCCCCTTCTTATACACAAACAAGGGATCAAGGAGTGAGCACAGACCTGATCCTCCTGAAATTCGCCTGTCCCTTCTGGGAGAGAAAAAAGCAGCGCAGTGTGTGCTAGTATTACAGGGGCATAAACCAAACCCTGGTTTTCCCTTCTGCTTCCCCCTCCCTGCCCCCAAATAACATCAGTTGTCTTATTGTTCCTAATTTACCTACAAAATACACTTCCCTCTAGTGGAAGGCACAGTACCCCTTTAGAAAGCCTAGACTGCAAACCATATCCTGCCTGGTTTTCATTAAAGGTGTGCTTTGAACCCCTTCATCTTAAACCCAGCTTTTTCTGTTCTGGGTAGGCTGGAAGTATGTACTTAATGACTACCGTTGCTAAAACACAACCCACCTTGCAGTGATTGGAGTTCTGGTACATACAATCACCACACCTCACTGTCTCGCTTGTGGTGGGAAATTACTTGTTGAAATGAAACATTCTCTTATGTCCCAAAATGGATAATGGGTTTTGGGCAAAACCACAGTTAATTTCTTTGAGAAAGAGCTCATTAGAGCAGCTGAACTTTCAATAAGCAGCATGATGTGAGGTTTGTTATCTGTACAGGGTACTTGTATTCCGGATCCTTGTTCTGTTTGATGTTTGCTACCTGGCTAACTTCACATTTTTTAACATTTTTTTAAAAAATATATCTGAGAGCTGTAGGGTTGGTTGGAACCCAGAGGTCTCTGTGCACCTCCTCCTCTTCAGGGAGGGGATAAGACATCCCTTAGTAATTATCTCTGAAATTGCAAAACACTAAAGCCTTTATCTCATTAATGTCCAGATCTGTTTTGGCCTCTCTTCTCACTTTATCTATATTTAATTAGAATGCTGGAGAAAATACAGCTTTGCAGCTATAGTAATCATCCTAGAATAGTTTTTCTCCCTTGCTATGAAATTTTACTGATCCTTGTTAAGGAACAGTTCTTTCCAAACTGCCACGGTAAGTCTCCTCTTCCCTGGGCAAACAAATATCTCCAAAAAATGCTTTCATACCGAGTGTGCGCAAAACTGCAAAGATTTAAATTAAATTCGTAGCCACAAGAAACTCCCTGCATTTGTTATGCTCCTCGCAGCACCACTAGCCCTGGCTCATTGGCAAGTCTAATCGGCACTCTGAGCCCAGCCAGGTCCTTCCGCCCACGCCGGGGAGGCTTCAGCCAGCCATGGCGTTCAAGGAGCCAGCGCTGTGTAGCTGCTATCTCTGCTTGTTGAGTTGACACAAGACAAGTTATTACCATATAAATGAGATAAGGTCTTCGATAATTGCAGACTGAAAGTAAAACTGAACTGGACTGCTTGTGGCTGGAAATCTTAAATGTACTTTTCTATCTTCATTTTTTTTTCTTTTAAGGTCTGTATACTTTTTTCCTTACATCCATTAGGCTACTCTATAAATGATATAAAGAACCCTTATGTTTTCCATCAAGCTACCAGTTAGGAACTGAATTCTTCAGAGCTGGAACTTTCCTGGTGCCTTTTGCTTCTTCTCTGCTGGTTATTATGAAACCTGTATGCAGAGGTAATAAAATTGCTTTGAGGAAAATATGAATGTCAATGGCTTCAACCAAAATAATCCAGTGCATTCACTTTATTCCATTTTCTTTAGAAAAATTCAAAGATAATATCTCTTGCTCATTCATTCATTGCCTCAGTGTGGCCTGACCATACGCAAAGGTGGATGGCTGAATTCAGAAGATACTTTTGCTCTAGGTTGGGATCTTTATTTTTTTGTTCCCAGGCATCTGACTGCAGCGTGGTGTGTAAGTAATGGAGGAAAAAGTGATATTCTATTCCATTCACCTCTATGTTTGTCTTTTCCCTCCCATATAGGACAGAACATCCCAAGAAAAGGAGGAAGTATTTGCGTGTGTCTCACCAAGGCATGGTGGAATCTTAAGGATTACTTCTAGTAGCTAAAAATAGCGGGGGGTTTTCAAGTGACAATCATCAAATAGCCTGTTCTTGCAAGGGAGAAACATCTGGTGAGACAGCCAAGCAGTGAGCAATGAATCTCTTATTTGTTCTGGGGATCAAACTTGCAGGTCAAGGTCAGGTCTTGCACACTAAGCTTGGATAAGTTCAGTCTTTCAGAGAAGACCAGGATGGCTACTGCGCGTATACCCAGGGAATGATGCCTGCAGCAGGGCATGGAGTTTGTGCTGGATGAATTGTGGGAGGCTCAATTTGTGAGCCAAAGGCAACTTGCCAGCAGCACACAGGAGTTAAGTCTTTATTTTCATTAATAGCAGTGTGAAGCCTAAAACTCCCCCAGGCCTCCAAGCTGCTTTGGAGATAGCACAGTTTGGGTTGTTCGTGGTTGGTAGGGTTTTTTGTGTGTGGTGTAGCTGAAGATTTAAGCGGCAAAAGATGAGCTTCCTGGAAGAGCTGCGAGGCTGTGGGGCATTCTTTTTGAGGAAGATACTGGAAACTCCTTAAGTCTGTAGTAGGTACACAGGGTGATAGGTATATAATGCCTCTAGAGGGACACAGCGTTGTATCTGCTGGCTCTGCTGTACTAAGTACATTCTCCCTGAAGGTAGAAGCAGGAGGGCTTTTCTGCTCACCAAACCTAGGGTCCTGCTGCTGGAGGCAGCTGACATTGCTCTTGCAAAAGTGTCTTTGCCTTAAAGTTAGCTACTGAAAATTTTTCCTCTCGCTTCCCCAGTTGTGAATTTGTTCCAGAACCTGTCTCCTTGGGTGGTTTGAAGACTTCTCTTTTTAAGCCTTAATACATTCATGGGCAGTTTATAATCCTTCGACTAAATCAGATGACACAAACCCATTGTTAGAAAAAAGCTTTTGTACTAAATATGTAACAAAATTCTATGCATTGACTAATAGTATATCATAAATAAACCACTAAATTAAAGCTCAGTCTGAACACCAGTCCATTCTTGGGATATAATATAGAACTTTTACAAAAGATTGCCTGAGTGGAGTCCCTCTTTAAAGAGTATCTTTCCCAATTTCCAATGGCACTGGCCCAGTATTACTGCTTGTGCTTGCTATCTCGTTTCACAATGTCCTTCAGTTTGGTGCCTTGCCTGCAGCAAGGGGATTGCTGAGGGGCTCACTTACTTTTTTTGTGATCTGTCAGAACATCTAGATGAATACCAAACCCAAGGAAAAAAAGGTAAGACTACGGTTTGATCACCTAAGGTACCTACAGTATTACAAACTTTAATATACATAGATGTTTAAATTTAAAGAGATTTTCGAAAGACAGGCCAGATCTTTCAAAGAAAACTGGCTCCATGTGAAGAATAAGGAATGTGTTCCTCTGGAACACAGCGAGGCTTAAAACACATAGCTCTCCCAACATGTGAGTCATCATATGGATGCAATGATGTCCAGAGGATATTGAAACATAAACAGGGAGAATATTGGATGGCATGAGAAGAAACATCAAACAATAGAGGCAGAGTGAAAGAATAATGAACGCTAAGATTAATATTTCAGCAGTCTATTTAAAACCATGTTATTACAGCGCTTGAGGCGTTAAATTTGCTGGGCTGACTAGTGTGGGAAATCAGTTTATTTTAAAAACTGTGCAGTTTTGAGAACTTGCAGAAGTTTTCAACCAAGCTAATGCGTTATGCATCTGAATTGGACAGAAAAAAGTGTAAATCCTACACATAATAAAAATTGATGGAGGTGTAGAAGTGCTTGGAGTTTAAAAATAAAGTATGAGGAGCATCCAAGGAGATGAAATCATGTAAAGAAAGAACAGTGAAGACAAAGGAAACTTTACAAATAAGAACAACTGGGAATTTCATCACAACACTACTCGAGGATATCTAGGATGCGCTTTTCCCACCGGTTAAAGTTAATCCGCAAGGTAACAGCTAAATCATCAACTTGCAGGAAGCCAGAAACAGTCAGTGGCTTGGTAATTCCAGTCCACGTTGCTATCAATAAACAGTGAGGTATACATTGTGGCTCCTGAAGTGGAGCGTGAATGCCAATATCCTCTGTACAAGATTGCCTGCTGTGGAAGAGAATGGGCTTCTGGAGGTATGAGCTACAGTCTGCCCCACATCCCAGCAGAAACAGCTTTCCCATCTTCCCAATGTGAGAGGACATAAGCGGGGCAGTTATTAAAATGCATGCTGACCTGCCTTCTTAAAGAACTTATTTTATACTACAATGAGAGCTGGAGAAGAGGTCTGATGTATTCATTAAACGTGGGAAACAAATGGTGTTAGAAACAACCTGGTTCTTGGTGCTGAAGAAAAAGGAGTTTATCTCCATCTTATTTAAGATTTGGTATGAGGGAACAGTACGATTTTGATTCTCTAGGCTCCTTTAACTGGTGCGTGAGTACATGTAGTGCTTTATGGTTTATTGTGTGACTCTACAACAGAAAAACTTGGGCTTTAATCTCTTCATTCCTTCCCCTCTTCCTTCCCTCCCTCCTCCCCATTTCCCCCCTCTGACAAAGAACAAAACAACCTTTCCTCTTCCAATTAAACACAACAGGATCCCCAAAGACACAGACAAAAAGCAACCCAATAAACAGATAAAACTGAAGCACGTGCAATAAGCAGTGTTTTTAGAAGTTCTAGAAGAAATTTTTGCCTTGCAGAAGTTTAACTTTAACCTATTTTGCAGTGTTTGCAGTAGAGATTTGATTGCCAGGTATCAGAGCTGGAAAGAAACAGGAAAAAAAAAAATAATCCATATTATATTATCAAAGACCACAAGCGTGTCTGACTTCAGTGTAGCAGAGCATTTGTGCTGTAAGACTTTAGGTAACTATGTTTTAATACCCTCTCAGTGTAAATAATAGAGTGAATCCTGTACAAAATATGGCCTTGAGGTCACTGAATGTTTTCCTTCTAACCTCCTCATTGGTATCTCTGGAGCATGAAAGGGGATGTGGAGGGGAAAGAAGCAAAAGAATAACACTAGCTGTGAACTGAAGCATTGGGGGACTATCTGCAAGGACTGAATTGAGCTAGGAAGGATTAAACGGCCTCTGCTTATAGAAGTACCTATCCTCTTCCTAGCACCTGTGGCAGATGTTTTCTCCAACAGTGCAGGGGTGGTGACTGGAGCCCTGCTTCAGCTGAAATCTGCATGGGAGCACTGTGGTGGCAGCATGCAGAGCCCCTGATAGGTCTCCCCCACAAAGACAGCTGCTGCCTTTTCATTTTGCAAGTTCCCACCCTGCTGAGAGATGGTGCAGGCAGCCAAAAGCAGAGCCTTCTTGGGTTGGCACTGAATCAGAGTAGCTGTCACCTGGGCTCTGTGTGTGTGGGCGAGCTTTCTCAAGGAGAGCTGGAAACGGAGTCATAGTCTCAGTTGTGATGTGCTATAATGAGGGATCTTCAGGTTTTCCAATTGCCATGTCTGTTCCTCTGCTGGCCAGATGGCCCATTTGAAACCATCTCATCTGAGTTATACCTCCTTACTGTCAGCACTTGGCTTTCTGTCTGAACTTCTTAAATACAGCCCTAGAGTCATATCCAGCCTTTAACTTCTGAACACAGCATAGTTATTATTCACCTTGCAGTTAATTCTCCGACACAGGATTTTTTTCATGGTGTGAATCTTTTTCGAGTCTTCCTTATGGACTTCTTCAAAACTTTTTTCCAATCTTTTTTTTCTTTCTTTATCAGGAAACTTTGCTTCACAAATTTGTTAAGATCTGGTTGTGGAACAAAACATTAACAGTCATAACCACTGTGCTACTAAAGTCTTTGTAGCCTAATTAAAAGCAAGTTCTAACTGGAGTCTATTTGGGTTGAACACCCCTGTGTAATCTTACAGCAAAACAACTGCTTCATTAATGAGTGACCGGAGTGTCACTCTGAACAGGACTTGTTTCACTGCCACAGCGGATCAGGTTGTCCTGTCTTTAATTAGCCCACCTAAAGCCATCGTGGGGTTTGCAATCGTGATGGGTTGGTATGTGGGTGGGACTGCTCTCCTCCCTGAGCCACAGGGCCAGGCTGGACTGCGAGAGAGCATGCCTGAGTCTCCTCTCAGAAGGAACCGCAGTGGTCGCAAGAAGAGGTGATCACACCATCTCTCTTCCTGACTTATGGGTAGGACATGGCAAAGGCATGCACCTGGAGACCAGGCGAGCACAATAAACGCATCTCATGCTGAAGCTATGGCTTAAGTCAAATAACCTGTTTTCTCTGTGTCTTGTTAGAATAGAGCATGAATGTGGATTAGTATTTGGATTGCACCAGCACCTATTCTGTAAGTCACATAGTTCAAAAGTATTTAAGAGGGCTGCAGTATTCATAAATCTCCTTTCTTGCCTTTAGCCATCTTTCTGATGAACTTGTGCTCTTTGTTGCAATGATCTAAAGACTTGGGACAATGTGTCTGTCTGGAGCAGAGCAGCATGTGGCTTTTGACTGTTCCTCTGATGTATTGTCACCTGCAGAAATTGCAGCCTGGATTGTGACAGCAGGGAAACTGCAGTGTGACATGTCAGGTATAATCTTGGTATTTGTAATGAAATCTACGTTGTAATTTAAATTGAGCCAGGAAACCCCTTTTGCCAGCGCTTTATGCAACCTCTTTTCCCACCTGAAGAGTTCCAGGTCTAAAAATAGCAGAGAGGAGACTGGCAGTGTGGGGGTATATAATGACTTGAATAATAAAAATATACCTGAGGTGGTTGTGAGCGTTTCTGAAAATGCCTGACATGTACTTTCTGAAATGCCTGTTTACGCCCTGTGTAAATTGGGATTTCTCCTATGGCAGGTCATTGTGCTGAATATCCAGGGGCCTGGGTTAAAGCTTAAACGGGAAAGACGTGGAACAGTGAAAATGCCCAACTAGGTTTACTGGGTGCAATGTTGTTACCTGTATGTGTACGGGTTGCAAGGTTTTACATAGTAATAGATGGTCCACCTCAAATTGCTTATGAGTATGTGCTCTCTGTCCATGTACATGAGTGCCTGTGGCTTTCGCATGTGGGTTCTAGGTTCCTGACCCTACTCTGTGTGGTTTGTTGTGCAACATTGAATACTTTCTGCGCTATCTGCGGCTGAACATGAGCCAGCAGTGTGCCCAGGTGGCCAAGAGGGCCAATGGCATCCTGGCTTGTATTAGAAATAGTGTGACCAGCAGAGGTAGGGAGGTGATTGTCCCCCTGTACTCAACACTGGGGAGGCCACACCTTGAGTATTGTGTCCAGTTCTGGGCACCTCAATACGAGAGAGATATCGAGGTGCTGGAGCGAGTGCAGAGGAGGGCAACGAAGCTGGTGAAGGGCCTGCAGAATAAATCTTATGAGGAGCAATTGAAGGAGCTGGGACTGTTTAGTTTGAGGGGAGACCTCATCACTCTCTACAGCTACTTGAAAGGACATTGTAGAGAGGCTGGTGCTGGTCTCTTCTCACAGGTAATTAGCGATAGAACAAGAGGGAAGGGGTTCAAGCTGCAGCAGGGCAGATTTAGGCTGGACATTAGGAAAAAATTCTTCACAGAAAGAGCGGTCAGACACTGGAATAGGCTGCCCAGGGAGGTGGTGGAGTCACCATCCCTGGATGTGTTTAAGAGTCGTTTAGATGTGGTGTTAAGGGATATGGTGTAAGGGAGAACTTTGTAGAGTGGGGTTGATGGTTGGACTCGATGATCACAGGGGTATTTTCCAACCTAAATGATTCTATGATTCTATCTACGTTCACTTCAATGTTTCAGCGCAGGAAATCATCCAGGATGTTTTTTCCCTTGTTTGTGAACTTTGCCTCAAAGTGTTGATAATCTCAAAAAGGAGGTTTGAGTGGAACTTGTGATAAAGTGGCAAATGTTTTGTTACATGTTACAGGGCTAGACTGTTCCAAGTCCTAAGCATAAGCTATAGCAGGTGACAAGCATGTACCACTTATGCTTACAGTAGGATTACACCTAAAACAAATGCATTGAAATTAAATAACATAAAAGTAATGAAGTGGTCTTCGTTCCCCAAATTCTCCAAATATAGCTGATGTTTATATTGTGATGCTTTGTTTTGACCAAAAAAAAGCTTATGAAATATTTGGATCATGAAAGACTACTTAAAAAGTACTAGGCAGCTGTAACTTTGTGTATCAATAAATACTTAGGCTTTTAAGAGACCTTGAGAGCTATTGTTGGCTATGAAAACATCAGTTGCTGTCCATAAGAACAGTACTGGAAACACTGATTCAGTAAAGTCTGCAACATAAACCCCTCGGAATAATAAACAACAGAATAAAAACTGTCAGTGTCGTAATTGTTTAAAAGGTGCCTTCAAACCTGAAGCTGAGACCACGTAGTTAGAATAATGACTGAAGATTTAAGAAACTTATGCTGGGCTCTCTCTCCTTGTCTGTGGATTTTCTGTGACCTGTGATCCATCCGTGTAGCTCGGCTCCCTGAACGCTGGCGCAGATTTCCAGCAGAACTGCTGCTTTCTGAGGTTACCATCTGTCAACCAAGCATGTGTGTGCTTTTTACTTCATGCTTGCAAGAGGTTAAAAGTATCAGCTTCAATTAAAAAAAATGAGGCTTTATGTATTGTTTTATTTGCGTGCGTGGCAGGTGTTGACACTGGATGCAGCTTCACTGGCAAAGGGGACCTTGTCAAGTAACAGTAACGACTGGGTCCCAAAATAGGGACAATATTCCTTTCCCTCAGTACTGCAGAGCCTTTGCGTTCTGCAATGGGAGCCATATTATACCAGAGACAAGTGGTTTTGGGTGGTTCTGGATAAAGGTTTATTTTCCTATTGAAGTCGTACTTAGTCATGCGAAATATTTTGCTAGCTTGAGTTGGGCTTGCTATTAGTCACTGTTCCACGCAGTTCAGTGGCTTTATGCTTGTGGCCACACCCCCCTGACTAGAGGCAAAACCCACTGCTGGGGAAGCTCTCCATCAGCGCCTTCCTCTGCAGGGGTGATGTTCCCTCTCAAAGTCCACTGCTTGCTCTCTGCTGGTCGTACCACACGTGAGACAAAGACACAGTTGTCAAGAGGTTATTGAAGAGGAACTGCCTCGAAAGGGAGATTTGGGATTAAATTATGTGCGTAGGTACAGGAGCTGCTGGGGTAAAAAATATTGTCTCTGACAGAGATGTAGCTGGGTTTGATTGGAGGAAAGACCTTCCAACAACTCAAGTAACCTCTTCTCTTACCTTGTCATGGCTTATTCATTGACTGACAAAGATGTATTAAACAGTTTAATGTATTCTTTCTCCATCCACGGATGATAGCTAGAAAAATTTTAAATCCCATTTGCCTCAACACTTTCCCCAAACAGTTATTGCTGTTAAAATTTCCATGGAAATTGTAATAACTAAAAATACCATAGGAGTTCACTTATATATTTTATAATTTAATTTGTGGTCAATGACAAGCAGCTAAGCAAATTCTGTTGTGCAAGAACAACGTGGACAAAAGCAAGTTTTTCATCTCTGTTTTAGGACCCTGTGGGTGTAGGTTAAGGCTGTGTTGATCCTTTAACTTTTTTTGTGTATTCTCTACTTATTGTCACTTAAAGCTGTCTGATAGAAATGTAAATCTTGGCCCCTGTTAAACATAAGCAGTAATAAACCAGACTTCCATCAAAATAAATAATAATTCAATGATTTCTACTGATAACCTCTGCCAAGATGGGTGTGGCAGCCATAAGGCAGCTTCTGCCAGTTGTTTGAGCATCCTGGGAACTTTGCTCCCCCTCAGGTTGGCAGAATTTAATATTGTCCCTTGTCTTTGGGCACAGAGCTCAGGCAAAACTGCCGACCTCAGCAACGACAGTTTTCTTAGTCTCCTGTCATATCTGGATGTGAGAGTGCAGTAGGAGGTTGCTCTAGGCTTGTCTAGTAGGAGGATGCTTTCCAAGAGCCCCTACACGAGACACTTTTCAGCCCTTACTCCGATGTGTGAACCGTGCCAGTGAGCATCACTGCAAAGGCTGGGTTTGTTACTTTTCTCCTCCAGTTGGAAAGAAACGCCGTACCCTGTCTCACTTTGCCATCTGGGTGTGTGGAGCGAGGGTATGAAAACAACCAGTACAAGGTCTCGGAGCTGTGTTCAAACTTGATAACTCAAGCTCAAAGCAAACGCAAAATTCTGATTGCCAGGTGTGCCCAGTGGAGGGGAGCCTGTGTGGGAGAGGGCCCAAGGGATGTGGTGGAGAAGGGGGAAGGGAAGAGACAGGCAGGGGCTGGCAGGCTGGAAACCTGTGGTTTAGGTATGTCCTTTTACTGTGCTTAAGAAGCAATTCTGCCTGGCTAAAAGGAGTGAGGAGTAGTTAGTTACTTGTTTTAATGTACAGCAGTAGTGGACAGTATCAGGATGAAAAAGTTACAGCCTATAAGAAAATGGAGACAGGATGCTTTCTGCAGAACTCTTGTGTTGTGGAGGCCCTTCAAGAATTTCCTCCTTGCAGGAGGGCTCTGCTGCTTGTGGGGCTGCCGGCCGCTTGCTGAGAGACAGAGCAGAGGCTCCTCACAAGCCAGGAATGGTCCGTGGGGCTGAAGACACTCCTGTCACCAGGCTGGTGTCAATCTGCATTGGGCATCGCTACCCAGCAAGACTTGGCAACCTAAACCTGTGAGTTCAGTGTTACTGTGAGAGGGGTAAAATTAAATTGGTGGACCTAGTAAAATTAACTATCTAGATGAAAGGGTTGTGAAATTATGGGTTTGGTGCTGTGTGGTTTTTTGATTTATTTTTTTTTTTAAATACTGGTTGGCAAGCTAAATTACTTGTCTTTTGAAAGTGAGGTTTCTAGATAAGGAGCTTCAGCCAGTGTTTTAGAAGCAACCCAACTTCTAATTCACCCCCAGACAAGTCCCAGTGGAAGGATTAGATGTGGCTGAGTAAAAGGGGTGTAAACAGAGAAACATGTATGAATTTGTAGGGCATCCTGTTGCAAGTAAGTTTTTGTTGATGGTGAAGAGATTAAAGAGAAATAGTCCTACTTAACTTAATTTAATTTTTAAATGAAGAAAAAGTGTAGCTGGTAGAGAACCGTGGTGTGTTTTGCTGGACACTTCCCTCTTTCTTGGACACTGAAACCAAGAAAACCCCAACCATTTACAGAATTGTGCATTTCACCACCCTCTAGGAAACTGGGCTTTGTGGGCTGACAGGTAGCACTCTCCTGTTGCTAGCAGTCTCGTTAGCTGGTTACAATTTCAGCAGTGAGTTAGTGTGACAGTGGGTCAGGCTGTCGGAGCAGGTCAGGGATGCTCGGCGCTCTGGCTGCAGGACCTTATTTCAGACAGAAGTGCACGGAGTGCTAGAGGGATGCAAAGTCTGTCAGGGAACAGCTCTTCCGCTGGTCTGTGCTCTCCATCTGGTCTGGTGAGGTGAAATGTGTGCTTTGGGTGAAATTCGTATTGGGAAAGGCAGGAGGAGGTAGTACATTCTTCTACTCATCTGCGTTCATCCACCTGTTAGTGAAATATCGCAGAGCGCCGATCTCAAAATGCAGCAGGCACATACGCGATCTCCTTCACGTCTGTTCGGAGTTTATAGGCTTATTTTTTTGGAAGGGTCTTTGTCAGGTTTAAGTACTGATGTGGATGCAAACACAGGCAGTAGTTTGGTGTCCTGAATATCATCTTTAAATGGCACCAACTTGCTGCAACATTTGCTTCACAAATAACGGGACGTACAGCCTTAGGTTCAAATACCAGCTTTACTTCAAAGCACCCCTGCATATCTTTTGGCTTCTTCCAAAATACTCCTGAGGTATAGAGAACAGGAGAAGGAGAAAGCATCAGTCTGGACTCGATACGCTTTTCTGAGTTTCCTCTGTTGTTGAATGCTTTCCCCAGCAATGGATCATCGCTTCTTTGGGGCTCTTCCACTCCAGTGAACTCGTAGTATGGGGCCTGACGCGATGGAAAGGTCTGGGCAGCTGGCACTGAGCCAGGGCCTTTCCTCACAAAAGCTGTCATGATGCTGTCCGTTGTTATGGGGACACCGCTTATTTTCTTTGGATAAGTTTTTTGGCAATATGCAATGTAAGCAGGTATAGATTTAGACAGTTTAATTTTAAAACAAACTGATTACAAAGCTACTTTCACTTGCTCTGCTCAGCAGCCTGAGGCGTTATTTATTTTTCCATAATACAAATTCTGGGCAAAAACCTGTCTATGATTGTGACTCAAAATCTGGAGACTAAACAATTACTTCAGTAAAGATTTCAGTGTGGCATTTGACGCCCTGCAGATTGCCCAGCGTATATAATCCTATTAACTGAAGTGGAGAGATGAGATCCTTTTATGTTTAGAATCAACAAACACTGCACACTAAACCCTGCTTGTCTCAGACAGCTAACTAAATAGGCACCGAGAGCTCAGTCTGATGGTTGGCTACTTGACTCACCAAAGTAAATACAGATAATACTAAGTGTTCTGAAAATGCCAGAGTGAAGTCCTTGCTGCTGCTTTTTCCAGAGTATCTCTAAGATCTGTTTGTTTGTTTGTTTTGCCTTGCATAACTTTGGGCTTGCTTGCTTTTTCTCTCTTCTCATTAAAATTTTCTTCATGCTGCAGTATTAACAATCTTACCCCATTTGCTAAATTCATGCCAAAACTTCTACTTCTTCCGTGTTTTCCACCTCTTAAGTGAAATGGAAACCCTGTGCCAGGACGAGCTCTGACATGCTACAGAAAATAATGTTCCTTTCAAAAAATACTGTAGTAAACAAATACCAACAAATTTACAATGTCAAGTATACAGAATTTAGGGAATAACAACTGAGAGTGTCCCATGCAATCTCTCTTCTGTGCCACTGTGCACGTTTGCTGTGATGCAGTCTTCAATTAGTTGTGTGCTCACATAGTACTTCTTTTCAAAACTTGGTAATAGGCATTTAATAAGGATTTTCATGCATAATCTCCTAAGGATTTCAAAATTATATTTATTTTTTTAACTATATGATTATCTCTTATTTTGGCTAAGGACATAACTGATACCAATGCAATGTTGTCTGTATGTGGACAAGCCCTAGAAGGAGATGACACATCTCTCCTTCAGTTGTTGTTTCCAATCTTATCTTGCTTTTATACCAATCCAGAGCTTCTAAATCTTCTTTTGGGATGCATTCTGTGCAACTGTTCCCCTGCTGCCATACAATTCCTGGTCTTGTTGTTTTACAACCGATATTTGGAAGTTAAAAAGTGCCCTTGGGCTCATTCTCTTTTTTTAGCAATGTTGTCCCCCTGTGAAGGGCAAACACTTGTAGAAGTCAGTCTTAATAGTGTTGCCTATTCTACTGTAAGAGAATTTCAATACCAATAAATCAAAGTAAAGAAAACATCATAAAAAATAATTTGGGTGGTACACTTGGTTGTTATATTATTGGTTTTAGAAGGCAAATGGTAGCTACATCATTAGGAAATATACTGAGAATCATAGAATTGTAATTCAGGTTGGAAGGGACCTCTAGAGGTCATCTGCTCCAACTCGTCAACTCCAGAGTTCTAACTAGATCAAGTTATCCAAAGCTATGTCTGGTCACAATCCTGAGTGCAGCGTATTGCTCCAGAATATCTGGGACACCCCAGGCCTGCTGGAGAGTTACCTGTGACTGTTTCCTTTAATGGAACGAAACAGGATGCCTGAATGAGCTCCTGGCTAGATAGAGGGATAAAACACAGTTAAATACAGGAAAGATTACACTGCAGTTCGTTCTCAGAGGAAAAGACAAGAATAAACCCAGAACAAATGAAAAAAGTGGGGAGGGAAAACAGGGGGGTGTTGATAGATGCTGTAAGTTTTGAAGTGCTGAGCTGGCAGAATGTGAAAGTGAACTCCATAGGTTACAAATTTTTGCCAAGGAATTTCATAGTCTTCCTGGAAAACTTGCCTCTAAGCCACTACTGCGATCTGGGGGCATTTATTCTGGAGAGAACCCACAGTGTTTCTGATGCATTTTGTTGCATGTGGTGTGCATGCATATCTCCCGTGGTGTGATGTAATGTATCATGGCATGTGGTGTTATAAATAGAATGATGAGATCTTGCAAAAACCTGCCTGGCAGGCAAACTCACTGTCTCTCCTTTTGAAGGCTTCCTGAGCTCTCCATTACACTCCCTTCTTTTGTTAAAAGGTGCCTTCCCGCCCCCCCCCCACCCCCCCCCGCACCCTCCCACTCAGGCTCCTAGGGAGCGATTGGGATAGAATGGCTTTTCCTCCCAAATTCCTTTTGCTTGTCAGCAGCACAGCAAAGACTTCATGGGGGCAGCGTCTTGCTGCTCTTGGTTCCTGTCTCTCCTTTCATCTGTGTCTACACACTTCTAATTTGCTCGGTGCTATGGGCAAGATGCTAATTTTAGCAACCTTGTGTAATTACTCTGAAGTCACTGGGGTTAATGCATGTGTACAGTATAGTTCCAATCAGAATCTGGCCTTATGTTGTCTTAATATTTTTGGCTTTTTTTTTTCCTTCTTTTTTTTTTTTTCCCCCCTGACAGTAAATTCAATCTCCGTGGCCTTAACAGCAATGCTACTGTTAGAATAATATTCAATGTTTTAAAATAGGCTATGGAGTCAGAGTTACCAACACGACAGCATGGGAGCAATTCCCTGGGCTTTCTGGCAGTGATGCTGGACTGCAATTTTATGCTCCCCAGCTTGCTCTGTGCTCTCTGGAAGAGTGCTGGGTTACTATATTTATGCCTATCAGTTAAGAATACTGCTTTACAAGCGTTTATTTCTAGAACTGTTTGGGTTTCCTGGCAGGCTTCTCCTCTGAGTGCCTAACTAAGAATAGTTCCTTTTAGCTGCATCTTGTGTAAGAGTTGAAGGTGATCTCAATTGCCTGCTAATAGTCAGTAATCTAAAGCATCAGCTGTAAAACTGGACTAATCAGGACTCCCTCTTATATGTTTCATGTTCTAGTGTCTGACAAAAGATACAGACAGGGACTAAAATTTCTTTTTCACTAGAAATTTTTAGTTGTTTTGTCTTCACTTTTCTTACAGACTAAAATGATATATTTCTGAAACTGTGTTGAAAGAAGCATTAATGAACAACAGCATGATTTACCCTTGTTGGCTCAAATACTTTGATAGATCTGTGAAGGTACTGTATGATATATGCCCGAAACTCTTACATACTGTGATTTCCTGATGCAAAGCTTGTTACTTCTGTTGAATAAAGCCCAGACGTATTGTGGTACCTTTTCCTGAAGTCTAAAGTGGTCTTGAGGCCCCAATTGGCAAGTCCGTACAAGAAGACAGCAGTTTGGTGCCATTCACTCTCCTTTCGTTGAGCCACCCAGGAGAAGTGTGCATGCAGAAGTCACTGAAATATTTTACGGGGAGAGGTTGCATCAGGCTTCATGTAGCTCCTGAGGGGTGAGGAGGAACAACCAAATGTAGCCAACAAATAATTGGCTTGTTTAATCACTTCCCGCTCACTATGAGTCCATACATAAGAAAGCATTAACCAGAGAAAATGTTAGCACATGAACGCTGCGTTGAGTTGAAACTCCACACATTGTGTTTGGCTCAGTAATTTAGGCAAAAACAAAACACATTCAGCCTAAAGCAACATAGCTCTTGTTAAATTTCACAACTCGTGAAACATTTGAAATGCTATAGTGTTACAAATTAAAAGCACATTTATATGCATGATTGGATGCATATCAGGGGATAGTTTTTAGTAAAGTCTTTCTTTTTTCTTTACTCTTAATCTTTCCAGCTACGCTGAAACATGATCCTTTATTAAACTTTATCTTGTGTTGTGTCACCCTGCCTCTAGTTATTGCGTATCTCGCATCCCCATTTGGATCTGCTGCAGAGTATTTTCTTTCTGGTTACTTTAAGGGCTGTTCTTTGCATCCAAATTCTTTCCCCTCTCTTAATTTATTCTGCTCCAGCTGCAAGGATTTATTTCTATCTGCAGCACAGAAAAGCAGTCAGACTAAGTAATGAAAGCAAATGTTGCTCTTCTTGCTGTCACAGAACATCTTTCTTCTAGATCTAAACGTGTGCTCCTCATCAGAAACAAATGGATCTAGTATGGGCTGCAATCCAAAGCATGTACAACAAATTCAGGACTTCTGCAGCTACTTAATTGATAGCCAGGAATTAAGATAACTACTGTGCCCTCTGATCCTGCTTGACGAGCAGAACCAAATGCTACAATTCAGGAGTATGGACTTGAAGCATTTTTTTTTTAATCTCAAATTTCCCTCATTTGAAATGAAAATACATGATAAAACATAGAAGTGCTGGAAGGAACTGCAGTTGCTTGTAAAACCTTCAAAACCTCTTTTTGTCACTGTGGTATCTTGTCTCCCATTGCTGATGGATAAGTGTGAAGGGGAGGCTAAGTGGATGCTGTGGGATTTTGGAATCCTTAATGTATGTTTAAATCGCATTTTAAATGTGTAACCACATTGAAGCCTGGATTCAGCAATGCAACAGAATCTGAAATTAAGCATGGCTTTAATAACCGCCTGGTGCTAAGGAATACTTCCTAGATTAATTTGAATAAATTTTATATAAAATCGTCCAAAGCTTGTTTTTGTTAATTGCCTTGTGATGGGACATACAGAGCAGCAGAAACACTAAATAGAAAGGTGAGGGGAGACTAGTTCTCCCTGAATTCCTCACCTGTGACTGAATCCCCTGGCAGGAGGTATCTGAAGTATCTTAAGGCGTCTCTTATGTTCTTAACTCCACCACCACTTGCCCTTAATCACACAAGAAGTTGGTATTGGGAAGAAAAGAAAATGCATCTGGTGCAATGTTTTTACATCGGTCAACTATCTAGTAGAATAATCTTTAAAACAAATCCTAATTAAACAGCTTTTGCATCTTTTTAAACAAACAAAAAAGCCCCATACAAACTTTTTTCTGTTGCACTCATAGACTTGTTCTTCCATGACACTCATGAGGGATTCCCTTTTACTGAAAGCCTAAGATTGGGAGCTTCACAGCATGTGGGGTTTTGTGGCAAAAAGCAAGTTATTCCTGATGCTACATTTGTTCACGTCTAACACTGTCTGGTTGCAGCATGAACCATCCTTTCTTGCAGTGAAGGGACTCAATAACCCCTTTGTGAATGCTGAAGAACGGTGGGTGAATATAGGGAAGGAATTAACTTCAAATCAGATGGTTTGTCTATGTCATCAGACACTTCAATGCATAGAGAGTTCCCTATGGGGAAAAACACCTACATAGTCAGGAAAAGTAAACAAAGGAACTCGAGGACACTGATATCTGGTAGCTGTTTTATGGTTTGCCTCCGAGCTGCTAAGGTACTCGAAAGTTCTGATCCACAGAGAAATTTGCTATGGGAAGTGGGATAGATCACCGTAAGAGAAGAAATATAATGTGCTTTTGTCACGCGGTGGCAAGTGCTGTAGGGACTCAGTATACCTGTGTTTCAGTGATGCTCTTTGAGATGTCAAGCTTGACCGACTGTGTCTTCATGGTGGTTTGCCTATGTAGGCTTTGGGTGTGTTGTTTTTTGGTGTTTTGTTTTTGTTTTTTTTTTTTCTTCTTCTATTAATAAAGCTTAAAAAAGAAAGCAAGGTGGGGGGGAAAAAAGCCTCTATGCATGATCATGGAGTGAATGATAAGGACACATCCCATACCTCGCTACAGCAAATGGTGTCGGCATCCTTAAAGTAAGTGGTGAAACAAAAGGTTTTCCCTTCGTTAAACCACAGTGCATATCGCAGCTCTGCAATGAAATTTATTCCTCACGAAGCTTGTTTGAGAGCTGCACTCTGGAATTTGCGTGCAATTCTTCCACAGTTGTCTTTGAGCTTAATAGTCTCCCACTGTGGCTGAATTAAGGGCCCAGTAGACTTTCCTTTGCCCACGTATATCTTGAATATTGGAACAGCTGAGATATGACTTTATGTATCTTTCAGTCTGTAAGCAATGAGATGAACTGAGGGGGAGTCTGCCTCTGCTCCAACCTGTTCTGCACATGCCAAGCCTGTCCCTAGTGGAAGCCAGCCTCCGAGTGTCTCTGCACAAATGTTATAACCAGACAAACTATATTCAAAATAACTCTGAAGTCAGAATAATCTTTCTATCAAGATTATGGGGTGCAATTGAATGAAACAGAAATTAGTTGGTTTTTTTTTTTAATACTCACTTGAATTTCTAAAGCTTATTACTAAATGAGAAGTTGGTTTATTATCCTACAGGTTCCTGATGGAAATAATTAGCTTCTTTCACCACTGAGAATCAACGCAATAAGCTATTCTTGAGACCTATCCTGCCAAAGATAGGTGTTTAAAAGTGTTCTCTCCGTGAGTAATTGTTTTCTGTGTTATCTGCAGAGAGAAATAGATTTACATCCCAGAAACAATTGCAGACTGCTAAAATTGGCCACTTACACAAAAGCCAATTAATTTTTTTCCCTGTTTTCTACCAAGGAGTTCAATTCTGATATGGAAACTATCTTGAGTTACAGTGATATGGGGTCAAACTTATCAGAATATATTTTCTGGTCATTCATCATTGTGCTGTGTGGGTCTTGACTTCGTTCTCCCCTGCCCCTCTCTCAGTCAAAACATGTCCTGCCTACTTATTTTCTTATGCTTTGGGTTTGGTTTTTTTCTTTCTTTTTGTTTTGCTGTTTGGGCTTTTTTGTTTGTTATAGTTCTCAAACCAAATTTGGATGAAAGATACTTAATCTTCCCTGTTTTACGTCTCTGAATGTGTTTCTCCTGTGTCTGGAACTTCCCCTTGAGGCTGGTGGTTCTGCTCAAGGGTGTTGGGGTTTGGATGGTAATCCGGGCATTATGGTTTACATTTGAACAGAAGGCAAGCCTGCTGGAGGATGGTGGTTAATCCTCTGGATAATAATGCCTGCTCCTGGTTTAAAAAATGGGCTGGTTCTGGTGCTCATGACCAGTAACATCAGGACTGTGCTCCCTGCGGGCTCCTCAACTCCTTTGCCATTTTTAAGTATGGGAGAGTGAACACTGATCTGAGCTGCTGAGTGTGCATCATGAAAGTTTTGTTCAGAGGGAGATCATACTAACATTGGGCTAAATGCAAAGTTTGTTTTGTGTCCCTAAACGGAAAAGATTTATAGCACCTTTGTTTTGATCTTCATATATACTAACTTTGAATAGAATGGTTAATGCCTTATTACTGCTTGAAATTACAAACCTACGTACAATAGAAGTTCAAATGGCTTCTTCATCTATTATGTACGAATACAACTCAGAACACAAACAAGTTTCCAGGCTTTGTTCACAAGAGACCAAGGAACGGTTAAAAACAGTAGAGAAGGAGAACACAATTTATTTAGATTCTTAAACTCTAGACAAACCCATCTTGACAACCCCAGTAAAGGAAAAATGAGGCATTAACTTCAAGGATTTAGGGGGAGGTGGGTGAAGCTAGAGATAAAGCTGTTAAAATAGCTTTAATAAGGATGAGGTACTCTGTTAACAAAGTCTCCTGCTCTTCTACTTGTAATGACGTGCTGTTGACAGATGCAATTATTTTATAAAATAAAGACACGAACGCCCATAAATGTAAGTGCCAGATAATGACTTGCACTTGGGTTTTTTGTCACTTTTTCTGTTCTCAGTAAATATTTTTCTCCTGAAATGTTTATCACGGCAGTTAATAATTTAAAGTTATTATATAGCTAAGGACTTCACTCAAGGCTGATGTTACGTTAGCCAATGCAGCAATATAGAATAGACAATGATCTCTACTGAGTTTACTTTCTGAAAAGTCAAGGCAGACTAATAAAAACAGGCAACAAATAGAAAAATGGTACAAATGAATTTCTATTTGAAGCACAGCCTGTGCCAGGAAAAGAGTAAAGCGTTCTTCTAAAGTATTTATTTCCTTCTTCAGCTAAGGGAATAGCCTTCATATGTGCAACAGCCAGGGATTTTCTTCTAAATATAACTCAAGTAAAAATTGCAGGGGTCTTTTCTATGCCTAAATCATGTTGTTTAAGTGTATGTTAAACGTAGTCAGATGCTGTCTTGCATTCCCATTTAGAAATATTAACTAGAGACTCTTTGGACTTGTTTTAAAAACAATATCCTAGAATATCTGTGCTCAGCAAGTGTTGTTCAGAGGTCCTGAGTTCCAGTGAATTTGCTCTAATCTTTGAAGAGGGATGCAGCACTGACTTCAGCTGAAAGGGGAATGGCCCAAATGGACTAATAAATTGGGACAAGTGGATTACAAAACCAATTCTTGATTTCATTTACCACAGTATGCCTGCAGCCCATGTGGACACTAGTGGAATTAACGTGGCAAGGCAGAATCCATTTTATCTATAAATTTTTTTCTACTTTTAATATAGATGCTGCATCTGCAAAGAAAATGGTGAGTCTGAATTTCAGTGGCTGAAGAGATCTGTATGTTTATGATTTCAGTGCAAAGATGAAGCATATAGATCTATGAAAGAACCTTCTGAAGGACCAAGTAATAGGAAAGGTATATGTTAACACCGGCTTGGTTTGTTATGAATATAGCTGGGGAAGGTTTCCAGTTTCAGCTGTACTAAGTAGGCAGATTACAATCTAATAATACATTGTATGGGGTGGGTGGAAATTGGGCTCACTTTTAAACAAGTGCAAATACAGTCAGTATATATTAATTTCTAAGGTACATGTGTTCCCTGTTCTTCCTCAGCTGTTACCTCCTGAAGTAAGTACCACCTACACCTTCTTTTTGAAGATGTAACAACTAAGCAGACATGCAAAATCATAGTTGGTTTTTTTTTTTCATTATTTTTATTTGGAAATAATTTAGTGACTTAAATGTGAATTGCAAAGATCACTTTTGGTTAGAACTTGTTTCTGTCAGGTTAATAGGGGGCCATATGACATGGTTCATGATATATTGGTGGATGTAGATTGCTCAGGATGCTCTACCCATGCGTTACATACACTTAGCAGCTTATTCCTATTGCATAAACTATTCATTTCTATGGTGAATATTTGAGATCCCGATGGCTACTAAATCCTCATTGATTTGTTTTATGTTATGATAGCTACATGGGTGATATACAGTGACCCCTGAACTTGGTCTGTGATCCCAGTATCCAACCTTTGACAAGAACAAGGTGGCCCTTTGTCCTTATGCTAGCTCTTGCCGGACAGTCCTCTCATGTCCAGCAGATCTCTGCTTCTAAGCTTTCATCTTCACATCCCTTTGATGTTTGTCAAACAATCGAGTCTCATCTTCTCCAAATCTTCTCACAATTCCTTTTATTTGTTGATGTTCTCTAATGGCCTTCATAGAAGAAATGTGGAAATTCTCTGGATCAACCATCTTTGGTTTATACTGCCTCAAACTCCACTTTACATGAAGGTCTATTGTTAGACAGAGGTCTGTTGTTAGTACACATGCTGTTTTAGCTAGTCTTACACTCCTGAATTTTTCATGAAGTGCAAAATTAACATTCAAAGCCTTATTGTAAGGCACAAGGAGACCCAGCAAGTCAAATAAATTGAGTCACCTGTTGAATACACCCAGCTCTTGATATGACTATTTTGCTGGTGCTGGACTTGTCATAGTACAAATTTAAGTGGGTGAATTGATATGGTATGTCTGAAATTTCTTTTCTTGTAAAGAATGTTGCTCTGGGGCTTTTATGCATGTCTGATCTCATCAGGTCCAGGGGATATGTAAGTATCTCTGCTATTATGCCACTTACGACACTATTTCTTGATTTCTAGTAGAAGTAAGCACAGTATCAAGTTTGAAAATAATCCACTGTGGGGAAGGGTTCTAACTTTAAATCTATATTTCAATGCCATTACAACAATAAAATTGTTAGGGAAAAATAAATCCTATAAACTTCCACAAACCCAGAAATGTCATAGATTAATAGCTTGTTTTCAAGCATCTTAATAAATAACAATGCATGAATCCTGAAGGGTTTAGGGATCAGATAGTTATTCACATTTAGTCCTATTGTGTAATGCATATGATTTAAAGAACATAAACATACAATCAAGTGATTTAGGTAAAAATTAAATAATAGTACGGACCAATCCAAGGTTCTAAAATCCTTTCTTGAAAACATAAAATTTTCGTGCTATCCCTGTTCAGGAATGAACTTTTTTATTACTGTTGTATTTTAGAGATTGTGAAAGGAAGGCACAGAGATTTTAAATCTTGTTCGGGTCACAGATAGAGCAAATATTAGAACTTGGAAGTTCCTGTTTCTCACTTCTGTGTTTACAGTATGAAGGTATCAACATCAAATAAGCTTTGTGTTCAGTTTCTTTTCGTTGAGAATCTTATCCAATCCACTCTTTCTTATCTCCTGTTAATTTGGGTTTCTTGTAGATAAGGGGAACTGTTCTCAGTGTATCTTTCTTTCCTGCTAATAGGATATTGGTGAGATACTGTCTCCGATATTGCCCTGCTTTCATACTTGACACTTTATTCCACAGCAGCAACCCAGAACACGTGTCAGTTAAATGAGACTTCCAGCTTTTGCCTGGTTATCACTATGATCAGATTTTGATGGAGAGGCCATTAGCAATTGCATTCACAGTCTCCAGATGTATCTGTACTCTTCTCGACCTATGAATCTAGGACATCTCTGAAATATTTATCTGGCTTCAGTAAGAAATCTTGCGTAGATATTGTTCTTTTAATACATCCTTATTGCAAGCTCTAAAAAATATCTTGAAAATATGTGTGATAAGCTATGAAACATTCTCCTAGAATAAGAACATTTATTTATAAGGGAAAGAATATTACAAAGGAAGAATTTAGTGATTAATTCACACATTTTGAGATGTGTTGGGAAGTTTTAGGAGCTGTATTGACAGTGTATTCCAGTAGGCTTGCTGTTATAAACTAGGATAAGCTACAGTGGCAGAATGACTGGTGCTTACACTGAAGCTTTTTTTTTAAAGAAATTTTTATGCTGATCTTAGCTGTATCGCTAAAGGTGTTTTCTAAGGTGAGGAGGTCAGCTAATGAAGTTGGAATGGGAGGCCAGTTTCCCAAATGCCTTAATGCGAGGCTTACTCTGAATTTTCCTAGGGTATTAACAGAATTCTACTTTACATATATGGTGTGCCAGCAGACTCAACCCTGATGGAAGTGAGTGGTGGTGGTGGCTGGAAAATGCTGAAGCTGGAACAGAAACTTCTGAGGTACTTTCCTTAGGATTTGGTACTTCGATAGTGTTTCTTTCCAAGGAATATAAAATTTCAGGACTCATTGGACAGTAAAGTCATAGAAAGTTTGAATGGTAAAGATGCAAAGGAGTGATGGCTGTGGGCTGTCAGTGGAGTGGAATCTGCACCATCACTATAAACAACATCAAATGAAAAATAGTATCTTGACTTCTGATAAGAAAATAAGACTCATTTCATTCATATTTTATATTCTTGTGTTAAGAGTCACCTAGACTCCTTGAGTTGGTGGAGAGAGAAATTTGACTGATCCTGATAAAGGCTATGAAATGCTCCTGGAGGAGCTTATTCAGAGTTTAGTTTTGGGGAAGTCTATGTGATTAGTCTCTAAACCATGTGGAATGCATCCTGCCCCAAATTTCAGTCATTAGTCGAACTCAAGCCTGGCCTTCTGTATGAGGTACCTTATACTGGGGGATGAGGGGGATTTACTCTAAGGTGAAGACAACTCGTGTTCCCCACAGCACTGTGGGTTGGAGGGCATGCTTAGAGTGGGTGGTGGAGAGTAGTGGTGTTTTGTGTAGCCCTTCTGTTCCATCATGGCTGTCTCTCAAACCTGATGGCCACAGTGCTCCCTGCCAGGCAGTACAACGATGCATCTGTTGATCACCTGCCTGAAACCTGGTGGTGGTCAGCCACAGTGAGTGAATCATGGTGAAAGTCAGACGTGTACGCAAAGGTGGGAAAAAACCCAAGTAATTGAAAAGTTTTAAAATAATCATTTGACTGATTACAGCTTAAGTTGTAAAGCTGCAAATGCTTTTGAAGGGAATTAAAGAAGCTGGGAAGGGGAAAAATATCAAATTACCAGTACGAGGAATGATTATGTTAATACCTTGCTGAGCTTCCAAGCATACCCTGTGGGAACTAGATGTTTACAGAGCCCTGAGCAAGCTCTTTCTCAGCTAGGTGCTTATGTACTAAAAAAAAAAAAAAAAAAAATCAACACAACTATCTTCCCTGAGCCAAAGCTTCTCAATGCTTGCTAAACAGCACAGATGGACAAGTTTCCATGGGCACTTGAATTGAGGAGTTTAAAGGGATGGAGGGCAGGAGTGGGGAAAGTATTGACTGCTGGAGAGATTTGTTCTAATACTACTACTTTTGATTGAAGGTGAATGGATGTTCCTACCTCAGTTAGCTTAAAAGTTTCTGTTGATTTTTTCACCATTTCTTTTGGATGCTTTGGTGAAATTCTCTGTAGCTTCAGGTGTGTGTATTACAAGCCTCATTTTAGCTGATCACCCAAAGCTTTCTGCAGAGCCCATGGAAACAGGCATTTATCTGCTCTGCTTTGCATGTCTGCCTCAAGGTGAGATGAGTTGTGTCCTAGCACTACCTGCTTCCCATCCTTGACTGTTGTGGGAGCTTAGTTGTCCATCATCCATGTTCCACTCAGACGACTTTCAGACTTTATTTGGATAGCTTAGCTACTTGGCCCACTTAAAGCAGTCCTTTTAAGTAGGTGTATATCTATGTTAAAACAATGTCATAGGCTAATGTTTTGCAACCTTCCCTTTAACTTCTCTTCATTTCCATGTCTAATCTAGGCTGTAGATTCCTATTTTTACTGTCTGAGTATCATGAAGGCCTTGTGGCATGCTAATAAATAGCCCTAATTCCTGCTAGGGACAAACTTGCTTTTTCTACACAGTTTTAAACTATCTGTTGGAGGCATGGCAATATGCAGTGATGTGTCATACTGCCGCTTTTTTAGATCAAATACCTTCCCTTTTTAGGCAAAAGGCTGCATATTGAATGCCTACAGGAACTCTGCCAGTGTTACGAGTGACCCTGAGCAGCTGGTGGAAGAGATTTCGGCAGAAGCTTTCCTCAGCCTTTGTGGCTCTGGGCTGGGGATGCTCAGTCCAGATGGAATCTGCAAACCATTCATCTGCCAAACTCAAATAAGCCTTTAGTGGTCATGTGTAAAATGGGACTTTTCTCAGTTTGGAAACAGAAAACTTTGGCAGGTTTTCCTGGAAACAGGAAAATTCAGTACCCTTCCAAAACCAAGATTCTTCTTAAAAATGAGCAGTTTTGGTGTGATTGTGGTTTTTGGTAGGGTTGTTTCGGGCTTTTTTGAGAAAGCAGAACTTCTGAATGTGTCACCTTGAAAGAGTTTTGTGGTTGGTTTTTTTTGTGTGTTGTTTTTTTTGTTGTTGTTGTTGCTTTTTAACATGGACAACAAAACGGTTATATGATTTTGCTGGGAATTCAGTCTGAGGCAGACACCCATTGGGAAATTTTCATGGCCCAAACAGAGTCATAAAGCAGGTTCTAGAAGGGGATGTTTGAGATATAGGCAGCACAACAAGCACTGCTGTCATGGTTTAACCCTAGCTGGCAACTAGGACCATGCAGTTGTTCACTCACCTTCTCCCACCTTTCCTCCTTCCACCTTTCGGCCCATCCCAAGCAGCGATTGTGGATTCCTGCACCCCAGCCAACCCCCATTTATATACTGAGCCATATATCTGTGGTATGGAATATTTCTTTGGCCAGCTTGTCCTGTCTATGCTCCCCCTCAGCTTCTATGGGAAGCTGAAGAAGTCCTTGACTTAATATAAGCATTACTTGATAATACATACTGTTTTAGTTGTTGCTAACATTATTCTCTTACTAAATCTAAAACACAGCAGCTGCTAGGAAGGAAATGAACTCTATCCCAGCTGAAACCAGGACAATTGTTTATACCATGGTGATACTTCTGGAGGTGCATGGATCATTTGTTACAAAGTTTTCATAGATTGCAGGTTCGTACCCAGGAAATAGGGCTTTTAAAGCTTTTTCCTATACGCACAGTCACTGCTTGGTACCCGTGTGCTCTGTGTAAATGCTAGGCTCTCTGACTGGGATCTTCCAAACCAATCCTGATCTTTTAAAAATGTACAAGCTGTAAATGCCAACACACAGAAACACCCCAAAAAGAATGATCTTTAACAGATCTTGAGGCAGCTGGTGTGTATAAATGTTTTATGTATCTCAGTGCACTGACACTGACTAGACCATCACGTGCCACGTGGAGCTGGATGTTGAAAGCTACTTGTGTAATGCAGTTGCGTTGCCATCCTGGGTTAGACAGATGGGTGTCCCTGTGCCATGATGACAGTGTGGATTGTACCCATAGGCGTGCAGGGCCTGACACAGGAGCTGCCCTGGGCTTGCGATGGGATCTGGGCAGCCAAAGGAGAAGCTTGACCATGGGTCTGCTGAGCTGCTTTCTCTTTGCTGTGATGATGTTTGGTGTGTGTGATAATGGGGCTAGTGGACCCTTGATTATATAGACCCTGCAGACAGCTGGCCCAGTGTGGATTTCTGAGTGCCAGTGATGCTAACAAAGTTTTGGAGACATGATGGATCTCTTCTGTTAGGCTGGAGTGGGAGTCTTCCCATTGGGATATTGCTCTGAGGACAAGATAAACAATCTGAACATCCAGTGCAGGATTCAATGTAGTCAAAACCTGAGATTTCTCATCATCTCTTTAAGGGACTGTGCTTACAAATAAGGAATAGGGAGACCTTGTCTCTAGGGCCTGTCTCTTATCCCTTCTCTGCCATAGAATGCATTTCTTGATGCAAAATATATGCATTATAAATGTCTTCTGGCTGTATTGCTTAGATTTTTTGGGTTTTTTTTTCCTCCTTCTTTGTGTACAATTGTACCAATTTCCTGCACTCAGGGGACAGTGATATCCCTGAAAATTACTTGGCTGCTCAGGAGAGTCAGTCAGACTGTCTGGTGGGGAAAGGACAATGATGATAGAAGGACGGCAGTATGTTTTTCTATCTATATTATTACCAAATCTAGCTTTTAGCAGAAATAGCAAGTAACAGCTTAAGCAGAGATCAGCCTTCATGATCAGTAAGTGCAAGTCCAAGCACTGTGCGCACTCTTGGGCATGGGCTGGCCCTGCTGGCAGCCGCCCGCCCTGTGTTGCCATAGAAATTCCAGGCATTTCTGGTGATGCTTTGTGCTTGGGAGCCCTGCCCCAGTGGTACCCATGGCCGTGCTTGCAGATCTGTGGCATCCAGTCTCAAAGGATGTCTCAAGGGCCTCCCTTGTATTCAGCACAGAGTCACAGTGTGACCAGTGTCCGCTAATTTCAAGAGAAGTGCTTCAAAATCATTTACCCATTGATTCTTCACCCTCTCACTGATTCATTTCAAATTTTGCCAGAATTACTTGTTTGGTTTGGTTTTCTTGCATTTTCTTTTCTTTTTTTTTTTTCCTTTACCCCAAGCCAAATTAGTCTTTATCTGCCGTTTGGTTGCTTTCAGGGTGGCTTTGGCACCTGAATGTAAACAATCTCACATGTCTTGGAGGCTGTTTTGTGGTATATGTCACCCCATTAAACAGCATACAACAAAACTAGAAATTTTAAAAAGGCAATTGTAACTTGAAGCAAATATTAGCCTAATTATTTGTGATAACTTCTGTCATGTATTTAAGGCAAGCCCCTGGAATAAGACAACTTTTTTTTTTTCTTTCCCTTCATACTGTTCTTCTGATATTCTTGACCCCTGTGGTCAAAATCAATGCACTGAAATCCTATTAAAAACATGGAAAGAAACATATACTTAATGTTCCATGCTCTCGCTGGGATTCTTCTGTAGATTGACTTTTAAAGATGTTTTTCTTTAGGCTGATAACACCTAAAAGTAGCTTAGGTTCTGTGGTAAATCTCACCTGTATGGGTTTATATCCCTCCACACACTGAGGCTTTGCTCTGTAGTGGTAGGTTTTTGGAAGCTTTTTATAATGAAAAAGAGGCCATGCAGTTTTACTGCCACGACCCAGTGAAGCGTGGTTCCATCAGAGCCTTTTATCGGGAGTTTACAAGTGCAGCGTTACAAATGAGTTTGCTGGCAGGGAGCTGACGCCTCACTGTGGAAAGCAGAAACTAGTTGTATAATTTGACGTCTGCCCTTCTGGGATTTCCACCTGAAAAAAGACCCTATCTGAAAAGGGCTCAGAGCAGGTAACTGTGGCACACGCAGAATGGCAAGCCCTGCCTGGCGAGCAAAGCTCAGTAAACACTCACTTCACCAGAGCAACCAGAGCTCTGTGTTGTGCTTGGAAGTTTTACCCTAATATGCTGTGCTTTTCAGCAAGGAGCTGCTAATCGTTTAAAAGCCAGCACAGCGCATCTGGGAATGGGAAATGGCATGGCTGCATCCACATAATGGTCTGCCTGCGCTGATAAGCCCTGCTCAAAATCAGGGCTTGCTAGCTGAGCTCGGCGCCGTGGGGCTGTGACTGTGGTGATCCAGAGCTCTGCTGGCTCCGGCACTTCTGCTCCAGCTTCCCTGGCCCTGCAAATTCCCCTGCCCACTCTCACCAGCGCACACATGCCCTCAGTCCCCTCTTGTCCCAATGGGACAGTGCCAAGCCCTGTGCTGGACTAGGGGCTAGAGTGAGTAATTAATTTTTCAGCTCACTGGGAGCTGTGAGAAAGTGTGTGTGTGAGAGTGGAGAATGGAACTCTTGAATTTTGATGGGAACTTTGAAAAAGGGTGGGTTTTTTGTGTTCAAAATGGAAGGATATGCTGAAATGAGCAGTAGCTGTAGCAGAGAAGTTCGAAAATGTCAAATGGAATGTGTTGACTCTTAAAATGTCTGCCTTTTTATTTTTAAGGAATTTAAGGAGACAAGGTGAATGTAAAAGTTCTGGGGGTGTTATTAAATTTATGCTTTTGGTGAAGAAACTATGATGGCAAAAAAAATCATCCATCTCTGATGTGGAATTTCTAGAAGAAAAGAAAATATAAGCATTAGAGGGGAAACTGCAACAACAAAGGTCTCTCTGGTACATGATAAAGACATAGAAAGATGAAAAATTAAGACCAGGCAGCCTGAGTAAAAATGGTAGTGTCAGGTGTGGGCTAACCATTAATGATAATAAATGCAAACCAAGGGAAACACTCTAATTTTTCTTTTCACCTACTTTGTACTGACATAAAGGACTACAATTAACAGAAAATTGAGAATCGGATACTTCAAGGGTGGCTACTTGTTTTCTTAAGTTTTTTTTCCGAAGACTATCTTGAGCCAGCATATTTCTAGAGTTTTTAAAGGCAGTACGGGTATCCTAAAGGAACAGCAGGAAAATGATTTGGCAGGGTCCCTTTTGATGGGAAGGAATATAAGACTTGCTTTAAAATTTGTATTTGTTTTTAAAGTCTTCCAAAGATACTTTTTTTTTTTCCCCCCAGTGTTCAGAGACTTCTGGGCACAGCGTATTTGTGTGTCTTTACGTTTCTATGAGCTGAACAGTACGTGTGAAGCAAGCCCAAGTGGGGCACACCACTGACTGAATAGCAATGTCTGTATAATTCTCCTTGTGCACGAGGCAGGGATTTCTCATTTCATACATCGGTAGAAACTTGCTGCTGCAAATCTGCAAATACAGATAACCATATCCTGCCTTTAATGTTCATTAGCACAGAGAATTTAGGAAGTTCCTTCCAGCCCAGGCTGTGTAAGGTGCAAAGCGTTTCTTGCCTTTGCATTCATGATGGGAGCAGCTTTGGAAGCAGCCCAAGGTGCTTGCTTAAACCAGCTTTCACACTGTCCTTTGGAGACAGGCAATGGCCCAAAGAGCTGCTGTGACAGTTCAGTCTTCAACAAGGATTCTGGGTTGGGACTTGAGTAAGGAATTTGGTTTTCTTGATTGTATAAACTGGATCCTCATTAGCATCACTTTGAGATTTACAGAATCTAATCTTGCAGAAAGCAAGAGCAGCTTTTATTCAGTCCATTTTAGACCACAGCACGTGCTGTAGGGGTGGCCAGCACAAATCATCTGCTCCTTCCCCAGCTCCTGCAGCCTTGTGTTGCTTTACATCATTATAGCTGCATTGAAGTGTGTGCTTCTGCCCCAATGCCGACACTTTCTTATGGGCAGGTGGCATTTGGCAGACTTGTTGTTTCCTGTAGCAATTATCTGTTGCGTGCCTTTTGGTACTGCCAGCTGAGCTGTTCCAGCACAGGGACTTTTGCCTGCTTCTTGGAAAAGGTCACAAAGTTATTTTGCTGTTAGCCGTTTTGCAGGATGGATGCAGGTCAGAAACAGTCTGGTGTTCTAGATGATCTTAGTTCAAATGAAGTTTATTTTTTGGATAGTGAAAATATTGGGGTTTGGTTTTGTTTTTAAATTGAGAAAAATGATCAGTCATAATACTTCATACTTTAAGCTGAGCGCCTGTCAGACTGTCCTCTGCCATTGCTTGAGACAAAAGCCTCCCTTAATTTCTTTCTAGCTTTTTTGACTTGAGCACCAACAGGTCCTGCCACAGTCCAGCTTCACAATAACTCTTTTCTGGGGCAGTCTTGGCTTCCAAAAACATGGTATTATAGCCAGGCTTTTTTCGTAAGCATCCTTTAACTATTCCTCCCTCTTCTGGCAGTGGTTGCTGCTCAGTCTTCTAGTTCTGAATGAGTTAGTTTGACTTATTTCAGCTGTGTCTTCTCCAAAACATCAGCGTGTTTCTCTCCTAACAATCCAGTTCTGCATGGGTCACTTCATCTCACGCCAGCCAAGATTTCCATTCAGATACTTCTGGCTTATGGAAAGCAAATACGATTATGACCTAGTGAATAGCTGGGGATGATAGGACTGCAATGCTTTGATTTTGTATTTGTTCCTGGGATTTTTTACTGCTTTTGAGAACTAATATCACTTATATTTACCCAGATGTCCAGTTATCTTCTGTGCTATGCCTCTTCCCTATTGTATCTTTATGTAATGAGCATTGGTATTTTTGTCCCATCTACACAATCATGAGATTAAATGACAGTTTGATCTTGGAGCTTTCAGCATTTTGAAGCATCGTATAAACATCCTTAAGAAACCTGCAGTGGTGCTGCATTTGATTACCATTCAAAATGGATCTCAACTAATGAAAATGGATGCTTTTAAATAAATATTTTTTTAAAAACTATGAGACCACTTCAGCTATTTAAGTGCATTTGAAATTTAAAGTCCAAACTTTTTCTCTTCTTTCATGAAAGTGCACTGCTTGGAATCCTTAATTTGACATTTTAGAGAGACCTATTTTCTTAATTCAAAAGGGGAGATGCCACATGGGGGAAGTGTGCCAACAGGAGTCTAGAGAATTGCACGTCTCCAGCGCTTGCACTGGTTGTGTCATTTTGGATGAGGTATCTTGTGCTTCAGTTTGCCTCATCTACGATCAGAGTTAATATTTACTTTATTAAGAAACCTTAACTTAACTTCAAAATCTCAAATCCCTATTATGTTATTGCTTATTGTAAATCAAGTTAATGCACTTAAAAGGACTCATATGCATATAAGAGATTACAAAAAGGACTGCTCACATGGTCCAAATGAAACACATTAGCAATATATCTACTTTTCCCAGTAGTGTGGTAGAATGCAGAGGCGTTTGCAGGATCAGTACTTTATAATGGAAAAGTACACAGCTTTATATTCTTATGGCAGGAAAGTTTTCACTCAGCTGTACATGATATGGCTCAGAAGGATACCAGACACTTTCAAAGCCTGTTAAAAGTTAAATGGCTAAAGGGAATGGCAAGAGAATGCATTATTACTTGGAAAAGAGCCATCAGCTCACATGCTGCCTTGCAATTAGCAAAAAAAGCCAAACTCATGTCCTTGAGAGAATGTAAGGTGGGACACCAGTTCATACCAGGGAGAGGAGAGAGAGCTTCTATTAGGAAGGTGGGCAGAGGGCTGCCTGGCAACAGAAATGAGGCTTAAAAATTTTAGGAAAAGGGGTTGTGTATGAGGGATAAAAAAAGATTAAATAGGTTTTGATTGTATAAAGGAAGATTTAAATTCCTTCTAAGTTTGATGTTCTTCTAATGCAAGACTAGTGAAGTAGATGGCTGAATACAGCAGTCTCCATCTCCAGAGAACTTTAGGCACCAGATAGACAGACTTTTGTTCGTTTTAATGTAATGGTTAGTTTATATCCTGTCCTTGTGTTTGCTTGGCAACCTCTTGAGGTCTTTGCCTGCAAATGTTTTTATAATCTTATGAAATGTGCTTGCTTCATGCATGCTTCTTTTGGTTTTAATCGCCTCTGATTCTGTGAAGATTTCATGCTGTTTCTCTTAGCAGTGCTAGAGACAGCTTTCAGATTTGTGTACTTGCTAAAATTTCGGGTTTGTATTTTCATTGCTCAGTGGAATGTTAAACACTCTGGCCACCAAAAAACTCACTTCGGTAAAATAAGGGATATTTGGCTTCAAATGTAGAATGTAGGGCTGTTTTAGGGAAATTTCACCCTTTTTATAGCACAAAAAAAAATAATCTTTGCAGGTGATGCTGTATGCCATATAAGTGATAGCCGCAAGGAGAAAACAAACTCTTCCCTGGCACAAGCTACTCTTTACTGTCAAATTTTACAGTATTACAAAAGAGGATTTCCTGCGCAGCAGCTGATGCACAAGAATTTCCTTTAGAGCTGTTGGCAAGTACAAACGTTGCTTGCAGCAGCTGTGGTCCTGCCTCCCCAGACATTCAGCCATTCACCCCTTCACCCCGGTTCCCACCTCCACTGAACTTCATTGTAGAGAAGTTGCAGTTCTTAAGTAAATGACATGAACCCAGTCAGCAAGGCAACAAGAAAATAAGTCCTCCTATTTGACTCTGCCTTGGGTGCAGATCTTCATCCTAAGACTGCGTCTGTGCATAGAGCACCACATTACAATCACTGCTCTGAATTTGCCCATCTCCCAACACCAATTTTGATGGTTGTTCAATAAAACCTTTTTTTGTGGTATTACTGTCTACAGATACTGCCCGCGGCAGCAACTGATAGAACTAGGATATTTTAACCCTCTGCTTATTGTACACCTGAGTGTATGGGAGAGCTCATGCGGAGGCTGATGCGCTGATTTGTGCTGCATGGTATTAGTAGATGGCTTAATCTTTCATTCCTTTGCTTTAGTGGTTTTTTTTCTGGCCCTGTTAGGGTGTTGGAAAAACAACATTTTTCATATGCATTTTCCCTAATAATAATAATGACATTTTGGGTCTCATGACTCTTTTTCAAGGCTGATTTGGCCTGATAGTTAAATAATAACTCCTGCAGAGTACTGAGAGGTCATTTTGGAAGAAGCTGCCATAAATAGTTGGGATGAAAAAACTGACATTAATGGGAATTCACTAAATAAAGTGACTGGAGAAGTCATCTAATATTTCCATGAAACTGATGAACTTTTTATGTCGGAGCTATGCTAAGTTTACTGTTTAAAAGTGTTACCCTGTACATTATAACCCATTCACTTCCATTTGGCTACACATCCTTCTTATTCATATCCTGCTTTATGCTAGTGAAAGGCTAGTGTTTCTCTTCCTTACAGGATTGGGTAAAATGAGGTTTTTATGGTTTTGACTAAATCTTGTCCATAGTCAGATTTTAATTCTATGAAATTCGCCTCTTGCCACTTTTTAGGATGTTCTTTGCCTTCTAAGAAAACTTTCTCAGGGTGCATGTCCATACCTAAAATTATATATATTCTGAAATACTCCTGGGTATTCTGGAATGAGATGACTGTATAGAAAAGCAAATATTCTTAGTTCACAGTTTTCAACCCAGGATGGGAAGGGAATAATATTCCAGTTCTGTTCACAACAACTACCAATTTTTTGCTTTAGAAACTTGTCTGCACCATGCAATTAACTAGAAAAGTTGTTACAGTATAAATGTACTCAGAGATGTCTGTTCTAAAATAGCTCCTCTGTAAACACTCTTACTGTATCCATGTGGGAGACATTCTGCAATAGCTACTGTGCTGTACCCTCTTATTCTCCTTTAATCTGGATTAATTCTCTCTCATGTATAAGTCAAAAGTGCAGCTTGTGTATTCAGGCTGAATTGACTTGGTTTCATAGACTTCACTGCCAGTTTATGGCATTTGAAATATTTCTTCATAGTATTAAATGCAAAAGGTATAGAAACAAGCCAAAATCCCCAATTTGAATAGTTGAGGTTTTCAGATGTCTGACTTCTGAAATGCAAATGTAACTCGGCAACCATATTTCAGAAGTGCTGCTATGTTCCTCATGGGTTGAAGCAGAACTCCCCAAAGCTCTTTGGCCAAGGTTTTGGCTGTTTGAATGAGCTCTGACCTAGAGAGCTAAATCTTGATGTTGCGTGTTGGACTTCCTCCCAAAACTCCTGTGATGACAAATCACTTTGGGGATTCTTTAATGCAGTAGCCCCGAACTGATGAAAGAGGAAAATTTGGGCATAAACCTGATCCCTTATCTTGTCTGGCTATCTAGCAGCTACTTGTCACAGAGAGCTCCCTGACTCTTTTTCCTTTTGGCCTTTGTGGTGTGCATCTGCAAGAGTTTTGCCTTTATGCGTCATGAGCACCTCGGTCTCCAAGGGTGTTTGGTGATGGGAAGCCATTTTGTATTCACCTCTGCTACAGAATAGACACAAAGATACATAAACACACAGATGCAAAGTTTTTCCGTCTCTTCGCTTTTGTTATGTCCTTACTCCACTGCAACACCTCCCCCCTGCTTCCTGAACCTCAGACTGAAAACATTTGTGTGTTCCCATTAAAGGAGGAGGGGGAGGACCCAATCAAACCTGTAAAGGTCCCAAATGCTGAGTAAAGGACAAAAGATTGTGATGTCTGTTAGAAGAACACAGCTTCAAATACTGGCCCGTTAATGCATGAAGGTGTATAGGGCTTAAGCAAATTCAACGCTATTGACAAGAACTCCAAAGACAGCCTGATTTCAAAGCTGACATCTTGATTTAAAGTCAACTTAAGCATGCTTAAAGCCCCTCTTGATAGTGCTGCCAGGAGGAAGGCAAATCCTGGAGCTATTCTAAATGTCAGCCTTGTATACTCGGGTTGCTGCAGCTGACAAAAACTTGATGGCCACTTGGAAAATTGACATGATAGAAAACACAGGAAAGGATACAACTGCAGCTCAATTAAAACCACCAAATCTTTCCTGATGTGGTTGCTGTCTTTCTTTGTGCTAATACAAAAAAGAAAGGGGCGGGCGTGTGTGTGTGAAGTCCTGGGTTTTGTATTCACTAAACTACGGGTTCATCTGTAACACTGGAAATAATCCAAGAAGGCACGGCAGCAGGGTTTTTCTGTTCTCAAAAACAAATTATCTATGAAAAACTTCCAGAATACTTCTCGGTCTGTTCCCCTGCCTGCCTTGTTCCCTTCCCCCCTTCCAAATTGTTAAGTTTTTATCATCTCTCAACTGTCATTGTGTAGAGGTCATCTTAGTGTTGTTTTCTCCCTCCCCCCACCTCTTTCCTACGTTCTCTTCAATTTAAAAAGTTCCTCTGGTACAATTTGTACCTCTCAATTGCTTTCAGTCAGAATTAAACATACAGCTTTGTACCTCTAATTTGTCTAGTACAAACACCTCACGCACTTGTCAGAGGGGATTCACTCCTTTGTTAGCTGCATTTATAAAACCAGTCTTGTCTCATGCTGGAAGGTTTTGCTGGTCCTTTGCCCTTCAGCAGGAAATGACATGAAGTCCTGTTTGAAGCATTTTATCTTAAACCCCAGGGTTATGCTGATACGCGCATGCTGGAAAGCCAGATTGGTGTCACAAATCCTCACCCATAGAAAATGAAAACCCCATAAAAGTAAGGCAGAGCGTGTTTCGGAGGTTGCTTCTCCCAGTGCTCCCCCCTCCCTCCTACACTGGCCCGGTCCTTGCAGAGGGCTTGGCTCTGTGCTTAGACTCTGTGGCTCCCTAAAGCCTCTCTGAGGCATGAAGCGAGACAAATTCAGCGCAAATTAACTACAAACCAAAACTACGTTTAACTTAAAAATGTAATTTTTAAGGAAAATCTGAAATTTGCTATAGAAATATTGGGAGGGGGGAATGCCTGCCAACTAACAAAAAGTTAAAGCTCTTGTACCTCTATAATTTCACAGATGAAAATATTTTTGCTGTCTTGTTATATACTCCATTTATTAGTCACCATCTGATTATTTTTTTTCTTCCAATTGTTATGATGTATTAGTCTGTATTAGATATAAGCAGTTAATATAGCTTTTGCATCTCTTTTTCTTTGTCCTTGTATAACTACCTGCAGAGTAATTTTAGAAACAGTATTTTAAAGAATCAGTTTTTGATGATCCAAACAAATGGAGAGGCTTGTATTGGGAAGGCCATGTCCAGTTCGTTCTTGTCTTTGCAATTGGGCAGCTCCCTAACCCAGCTTTATGTAAATCTGGGCTTAATGTTTGCCTGTGGTGTAAATCCAGTGGTTCACATCCTATAATGCGTGTATATAGTAAACTGCTCAGTTGATTTTTTTTTTTTTTTTTTTGGCTTGATGAATATTCCTGCGGCATACAGAAGCTGTAAGCTGACCCAGTAAGCAGAGCAATGGGACTACAAAAAGCTGAAGTCAACCACCAACTCTTATTGTTGTTGTGCTAGTTCTTGGGGTAGGATTGTTTTTGTCTAACTCTTAGCTAGTCAAATCTAGTGTTTTACTCTAACTCAGTATCTAGGCTTTTTCCACAGTCCGTGTGGAGAGACTGGCATGTCCAGAGAGCTATTAAGCCCACTCTTTAATACTTCTTTTGGAGGATATGAATTGCTATCTGCAGGTCACCATCTGACCGGAGACTATGGTTCAACAACAGCTTGGAGTAGGTGTCTAGATCTTCCAAGACTGAAGTTAGGTTACTTGAATCCCATCCCTAACACTTAAATATGTAGTTAGTTAAAGAGCTAAGCTGTATTATGAGACTGGTCTACAGCTGCTCTAATTCTTAAACTCTTACACCAAACATCTGCCATTACTCACCGTAGAAAGAAGAAAGGGAACCAGGCTAAATGGATCTGTTGTCTGGCTGTTCTTTCGTAAATCTGTCATGTAAATATCTGCAGTCCTTAAGGAAAGAGAATGTATGCCTAGCCATGGAACAGGGGATCTTGAAGCGACTTCAGGTGCTCAGATATAGCCACAGAAATCTACCACATGCATAATAAGCAACTGGAGAATCCAGCTATGTGCTGAATGGTTTCACGAATTTTCTTTTTTTCCTCTATCTGCTGTCTTCATGCCTGTGTTACGAAGGATGGGACAGAAATATATCCTCTTGTGACCAGTCACATTTGCCTTTCTAAGGTAGAGAAATGCTTAGTGGGAGATGTTAATTCTAGAATGAAATGAAATATTTACATAGCCACTTGGTGTCCTTGTTTTCAAAAGCCCTTGGATCAAGTTTGACTAGAATAGAACTAATATGTTTTTGAGCTTAGACTCTCACAATGTTAACGTATTCTTGGTTTTATGCAGTCTGCCACTAGTATGATTGTAAGCTGTGATTGCTCAGTGCATTGTTGGAAGGCTTATTGCATCCTGTATGAATTCCTGAAAAGACAGTCTCTTAGAAGATTGACAGGAAGTGGCCAACATTTACTTTCTACTTTTGCAGAAATTAAGCACCAAATTTTCCAGAAAATCACAAATACTTTCAGGACTGTTTGATCATCTAAAGGTCATCTGAAGACAGTAGTACAAATATCCCTGGTAAGCCAAAACACCACAGTTGGCCTGAACCATTTTAGTCTTATGCAGAGTGATCACTGGAAAAAACAATCTGTCACCAATGCCTGTTGCCCAGATAATGTCACAAAATGAGATATGCTGAGATAATCTTGGCAAGAGAACCAGGGTGGAAAAGGGGTTCTGTTCACCTTGGCAAGAGGAATGTTCCTTTGTAGCCCCTAATATGACTGCAAAGACCCAGACCATGTGAGCTGAATATTAAGCCAAGAAACTTGAAAAAGGATCTTCTCTGTTGCAGCAGGTTTCTGATTCAGCCATGAATGTCTGGGAAGTAATTGGAAGCTGTTGCAATCTGCTTGGCCATCTAACGCAGATTGAGTTAGGCTGTTTCAGGCAGTTCAAATAAATTTGTCTACGCAACTAAGTCATTGCCACAGAGAACTAGTTGTCTCTGCAATTTATCACTTAGTCTAAATGCTATTCTGGCAAGCTCAGAAACTTGTGATACAAGGACATGATTCAAGTTGCAACTGAACTGGAGTGCACCTCAAGCTCACCATGTGCACAAAGGGACGTTTAGGAATTAGCTTCTGAGAAAGCTTTCCCCATTCCCACCCTCCCACCTATGTGAGCTGCCAGGAAAACGGGTGTGAGGGATAAAACCTCAAAAATGACCAAAGAACTGGTGTTAATTAGTGCTAATATATATTTGTTAGTCTGTGTTAATGGAAGTTCACAATTACAAAAGATGAAGTACATGTTGATGAAAGAGCTTGCAAAGAGTTTATTTTAAAGAGGTAGATTCGTTCCTTTAACTATGGAGGTGAAAGGTTACACTTACAGTCTGAAAAGGATTAACAATCTTATGTTAAAAACACATAAGAGAATAACAGAACCTTTTGTAGCAATGACGTGCAAACTCCCAGGGAAAGACTAGGTTATACTAAATGTAGCTCATTAATTACCTGTATACTCTATCTTTTGCACTTGGGTAGCCTGCTGTCCCCATCACGTTATATCTTATGCCTTATTGTTTCACCAATAGAGTGGTGGTCTTATTGATCTAGTTTTGCAGTCTACAGAAATACTGTACGATAGATACTATTCTTATTTACTATATGGTGATTCTAAGATTGTTGGATGACCTGGCTGTTTCCAAGGGTGTGAGTCCAGTCTTTGAGTTCGATGTTTATGATGGTTCAGTTACCAAGATACACACTTATGACTGTGAACACTGTCTGCAATATTTTCTCTGCATATGTGATTTAATATGCCAATTATGTTATAATGAAGAATAAAAAATAGTCATTTCTTCAGCTTAATCCCTGACTCATCATGGACTTCAGTAGCATTATGGTATGGACTACCTTATTCCATCCAGTCTCACTGCAGTGAGGGGGGCAGTGAAAAGACACCCACTCCCCCCTGCTTTTCTAGCACATAGAAGCAAGGAAAGTCTGGCCAGTTCAGCGTCAGCAACAGAAGATGATTAATTTGAAAGTCTTTCATCTCTCAATCAAGAAGCTTCACTCATTGTTTCCTGTCTTCCACTTCTTCAATGCTGCCACTGAAATCCTCCATGACAGGGTTGTCTTTTCAAATAAGAATCATCCCGTAAAGTCCCCTTTTACAAATGGGACTAAACATAGACTTCTCAGTAAGGATACTTCATACTACGACTGCCGATTCATTCTGGTTTGCCATAAAAGTTGTTACACTCAATCTTGGAAACTTGGTGGCTTCAATACACAGCTGGTGTCCATATGGCTGGACTGATCTGTGGTGCTCAGTTGGGTTTGTGCAATACCCACTTGGTCTGCTCCCACCTCAGCTCACTGCCGCCTTGAGGATGTCATTTAAAATGCATGGCTGATCTGGTCTCCCACATTGCAGAAGGAACCTCTGTAGATGATTAAGGTCTGGTGGCTCCACTCTGGGACACAGGGTTGTAAATATTAGGGACCAATAGTGCAGTGCAGGTAGTTGTGAAGTTGCAGTGATCAAGTCTGGAGATAACTAGCTTTGACTGCATTAGTGAGGTGCCTTGGGGAAGGCATACATGGTCATGCTGGTTTTGGTCAGTCAGAGTATGTACAGAACAAGGTCCTCTCTACTCAGCGCAAAGGGAGGCAAATCCTTAATCCCTGAAACACTTAGTTCACACAGTGCTGAGCTGTAGTGCATCTAGGGCTTACCTCTGTGAAAAAACAGAAAAGTACATCCCTATCTCTTTCAGAGACGCAACTTCTCTGAAATGCTTAGAAACTTGTGGATGTGTACAAAAGAACAAACAGGGTGGATTGTGAACTTACATGAAATAGAATCCAAAAAAGTTAGGCACCCACTTGTTTTCATATGTTTCCACCTCTACCCCTGCCAAAACCAACCCATCTTTATCTATATAAATTTGGCGTACATTGCAAAGGCAAGCATCAGCGCTAGATCCTACAGTTATTTATTTCCAAACTCCTTAACCATTTAATTGAAATGTACAATTACTCTAACTTACCATGCACCTTAATAACCTTCATAATGAAGAAAAATTAAAGTAATAATGCATCAATTACACTTCTTATTCCCATAACAGCAACTGTTAAAGTGGCAGGGCATCAATTATGCTGACGTATAACCAGTCACACCATTAAAGTTAATGTTAAATTGGTGGCCTTTTCTAACACTGTTATCTCATCGTGCCACTCAGAAGTTGATGATCATTAATTGTCTTGTAAGTGTAATTTAAGGCTTCCTTCCTGACAGAAAAGGATTTCTGAGGGCCTGAAAAGAGTTGCTAAGTTAGATCCTGCTGGAGGACCCTGTATCTCTTCTCGCCTTGGGAAGTAAACTTCATGATGCTAAACCTGGCCTTGTGTGAGTGTCCATGGATGTAAACTCAGGCTGTGGGTCAGTTACAGACTGGCTTCTCTCCTTTGGCTAACTGCACTTTATCTTTTATCACTGATTTGCTGTCTATTTCTGTGGAAATACAAACTGACTGTGTTCATCTAAGATGTTTTCACAAGTTTTCTATGAACTAGAACCTTTTAAAATCAGCCTTGCTTTTATTTTCTTAGTCCCTTAAATTTAGGCAAGACAACTTCATGTTTAGTGGTGGATTTCAGTTATTCTGCTGTTGTACTGAAGTGCTACTGTTTCTAATACTTGTTCACATACGATTTTGGTGAAGTACATGCTACTAAAAGGCTGCCTTGTTTGTTGAGTTTATAGCTTTTGTGCTTTTACCTAAAGCCTAATGATAATGAATAGCTATTTGCAAACCCCTCTTCTTGAATGAAAATTGAAGCGTCTCAGTGTTCAAACGTTAAAAAGCAGGACTTCAGTATGTAGCGTTTGGGGAAAAAAATGTGAAAAGATTCTAGGGGGATTTAGGAAAAAAACCAAAACAAACAAACCTAGAAGGCAAGTAAGAAACCTCAGAACTTTTTGGCAATCTTCTGATTTATTTTGAGTCTGGTCCATGAATTTTGAGTGGGTTGGGTTAACAAAACTATTTTCATTTGCAGAAGTTGAGCTGAAACACAGCTCAAGTATTACATACAATATCCCATGTGAAATGAATTAGTCTCACTGGGCCTTCATAGACTTTAAGAGTATAGACAAAAACTTAGAAAAACAACTTGGTGCTACCATGACTTGATGATGAATTACCCTCCATCAGCTGAGCTACAGAACCTACCAAGGTCCTCTTCCTGGCCTGATGTAGTCACTAGATATGTGGTTGGTTAAGGTGATGCGCTTTGATTTGCAGTTAGTGTGTACATAAGATCACATTCATAATCAGGTACTAGCTCAAGTGACAATTGGTAAGCAGTGAAGCCATCACAATACATTTTATTTGCAGCTGGGGTGAACGAGAGACACTCAGATGGGCAGTTACCAAGGCTTAGCTGATACATTAAGTTCCTGTTGAGAAGCGGTAACATGATTACTTGTGATCACTGTCCTTAATTTCAAACAGTAGTGTATATCACCATTGACCCTCACCCTGATCAGCAAGGGCAGCACCAAATCAAGCTTGCAGTTATTAAAAATCTCTTCTTGGTGCAGGAAATGAAGACGTCTCAAGCAGTATCATGCTCAGTCGTGTCTTATTTCTTTTGTTATTGCTGCTGTTATGAATTTTTACTGAGATCTCAAGGAAAATAGAATATTACTTTCAAGTGCTGCCTTTTAAAAGCTGCTTCAGAAATATGAAACAAATTGTTAGCAGCCTTTGGAAATGTTCAGTAGGAACTCAGGTCTCAGCTTCTTTCTGTAAAAGCCTGAAGTAAAGTTTGGTGTTTCCCAAGGTAATGAATACACCTTAATTCTCAGATCCTTGAACTTACCAGCAGTGTGAAAAATGCCTGAGAGTCTGTTCAGGAAAAAGGACTTAAATCTACAAAGTATGCTTTGAAATGCAATAGCAAGCACAAAGTCACTCGAAGCCTCAGCAAAGTGAAGTAGTAAACGTGATGACTCTGGCTTTCTTGTACAGCATTTCTGGAGCTAATTTGAAGCTGTGTGTTCCCAATGCAACCAAGGGCTACAAGGTCTTAGCCAGCGTATTTTAAATGAGGCCCTTCCAACTGGGATAGTCCCTGAGTTGCACTGGACTGCAAAAAGATTGACTGCATTTACATCATTAGCTTGGAGAGAGCTTCGACAGCCAACTTAGTAAATATAGTAATTAAAAAAAAAAAAAAATCCCAAATTCTTGGTACTGATCTGATCCCACTATCCCACTGGGGTCATTCCTTGCGACTCTGGTTTGGTGCTTATGAGTTAGATCAGTGCATGTCCAAAGAACAGAATGGTGTCAGCTTTGGATGGACTTTGGTGATCTTCCTGGTCTGTTCTTTTTCTGGGTAATTTTGCTAGGGCATTGCATGCATTTGAATGTAAAGGCAAAGTAGCCCTTTTTGTCTTTTTTTTTTTTTTCCTTCTTTTCTTTGTTTGCCCCTGCATGTGGTCTTTCACATGCATGTAAAATCTGGACCAAGAACTTGGAGGAGATGCTAGGGGGTGGTCCCAACCATCTCTTTCCAAGAATTGTTGTTCCACAAGAATATTGGGTAACTAATGGTAATTAGAAAACTACCATGTCTCAGAAAACATCCTAAAAAAATACCTTCTCATAAAGACCTCTTAGCAGCCACTATGAAAGCAAAATGACTGAAGTTTCTGTGCAGAAGTACAGCTTCTATAAATGTGCCACAGGTATGCAATACAGAGGAGAAGCAGCCATTTACCCATAGTACAGAGAAGAATGGGCATCTCCTGCACAGCGAGTCTGTTGCTGCTGTTGTGAGACTTAAAGAATGAGTTAATCAGGACAGCTTTCAGAAGTCATGGGAGAACTGCACCTCTGTTGTGCTAAGCACTGTACAAACATGCAGTCTGTATTGCCTTGTTGTTTCCAGTAATAACGTACACACACACACACACACACTTAAAAACATCTTTTGACAACATGAGAGGAGGTGTTGGGGCTGAATGGTACCTGACAGTGTATGAATAAGTGCAGTTCCTTCCACAGCGTTTTTGTTTATGTTCCTCTTGTTCTAAAATGTCCTTTTTGGGGGGAGATGGAAGGAAGGGAGTTGGAGGTAATTTTTCTGGAGTTCCCAAAATTTTTCTGAGGAGTGTCACAGTGTGCCAGAGGCATGTTCCTGTAGTTTGAAGCCCAAAGTGTATGTTGCTTGCCCTTGGAGGTGGCATGAAAGTATCTGGAGGTTCAAAGCCTGGTGGGAGATGACTGAATGATTCGTAAGGATGGAGACATCCCAGCTGGGCACAGACCTGCTCATCCTGCCTGAAGCAACCAGTCCCTGGAGCGAAATAGTTTTAGAACTACACTACAGTTCTTTGTCTTGGAGGGAAGCAAGTTGGTTCACTTCAAAAGAAATTCCTGGAGTTAATTAATATAATGCAGAAAGATGATCAGTCAGAGACCTAGGAATGAACAGTGAAGCTATTTGACTTGAGAGAGTAGGCACTGTTTATCAGCCACTCTCTCTGTCCCTCTCTGAGTCTCTTTCCAGTGGTAAGAACTAAGGTGAAATGTAAAATACAAGGAGTTCTATCAGCTAATTATTTCCTGACAAATATCTAGAGATTACCTTAGGCTACATTATCTTGCTGCTACAAAAAGCAGCTCAAAAGATGAATGTTTTGTAGATGTTCTGATTGTTTGGAAATAGGATTTTATGAATGATATTTTAAATTATTTTTTAGCTTTTGTTGACCTAGGACTGCAGCACAATTTGCCTAGTAGATTCCCTGTATTGCACTCATATCTTTTGGCTTTACATTCCAATAGATGTAGAACATCAACAGTGGACTGTCACTTCAACCTGATCTCCATAAATCTCAAAGGAGGTTTTATGAATGATTGGTTCCAATGTCCTGATACATTAGGGAGAATAAGATGTCAAATTTAGCATACCACTGCTACTTCAGTGTGTCGGTTTTACTATTGCTCTAGCTGTGTTTGCCAGATGCATTTAAAAAAGCAGTTACATTTTTATTGCTGTAAAATACAAGAAAATTTATCTCTGAAAGAATGTGGTGGGGCTTATTTATTTTCATATTCATCTTTCATTAAAAAGAGTAATCCAAAATAGCTGCTTTTTCTATTGAGCAAAATAATGTTTTCTGTGCTACAGGTACCATGTACCACATATTGTTCACGAATGAAGCCCTTAGCTTTATGGCATGTGGTGCCGTTCCGCTGTTATGCATGAAAACTGGCAGTCTGGTGCCTCAGCCTGCAGTGGGGATGGGGAAACTTAAAGTGGGGGAAGACGTACTCCAGGACTTGGCACACTATCATCCTTTGCTTTCTGACAGAGGATAGGGCAGATGATATGGGATGAAGTCAGTGACTGTTCTGGGCAGGGCAACCACCTTACGAGCCCCCTCTCCACAATTGGTTTTGACCTCAAGGGTTGGCATTACTTACAGAGAAGCAGAAATGCAGGAAAGGAGAGTGTGAAGAATACAGCTGAAAAAAAAAAAAGGTGAAGTGGGATAGAAGAAAGAAGAGAAAGACAAGGGGAAACAGAAAGAGGAGTAAAAGAAGCAGAGTGGTGGAAGTCATTGAGAGGTGGCTTCTCTGTTGAGCTAGGCAGATCTGGGGGCTCTGAAGGCCACAAGTTTGGGAGGCTCTAGTTCTGTCCCCAGCAGCAAGAGACTGCTCCATATCGCTGATATAAGAGATGCTGGAATAATGTTTATTTAATTGCACAGCCTCAGTAGGTAAGCATTTTTTGGATGAGGTAATTTATGCAGGGTGGAATCCCAGGTCTCTATTAATACAGGTGCTGGTATCTGTTTCTATGGTTACAGTTGCAAAGCACAGCTCTCCGCTTTTAAGTTGTTTGTAAGTATATGAAACTGTCATCTTGGGAACAGAAATTTCCTGCACTTGGTACCTTCCCTGAGGGTAACACCTTTCCTTTAAGAACTGTTTTGAAAGCAAGTTTGAGAAAGACACTTCTGCTGTTTTGACAGGAATGGAGGAAAGTATAATTTTCTTACCTGCTGAGAAGGCGTATGTGTCATAAATGAGACCTAGTGCAGACAAACAGTGGGGTGTGATATCATGTTTGCTCGTTTGCGGAATGCTCAGCGCACCTCCTTTTTCTAGGAGTATTTCTCAGCCAAAATTCTTTGGCCTCACTCTTGCTTTCTGTCATTCCCATTCTTACCAAAGTGAGGTGTCATGGTCTATCTGCCTACAGGATGGTATAGAGAGGTCCAAGGTACGTAAGTTTGAATAATTTTGTTCTCAGATTTTGAGAGAAAAGGAAGCATAAAATGTACACGTTAATAGAACTGGTGACAAAGTGATGAAAGGCTCAGCAAACTGCTAGTGTGTCATACAGTGTTTTGAGACTATACTTTTTTCTCCAAATAATTAGTGTCCTATATTTTAGATTAATAGGCTCTCCTGTCCCATAACTTTTTCCAAATTGAATTGGCTTCCAAAAGAAAATTTAATCCTTTTCAAAAACCTTCTTTGAATGTTGACTTAGAAGTCAGTCACTGAATTTCTAGCTTTTGGGTTAGGCAATTTGCCAACAAGCACAGAAGCTGAAACAACATTTTATTTCTAAATTGAATTTGAGTGGAAAATGGAAAATGCTAGCGCACTAAGGAAACTCAGTAGTGGGGTTTTGGGGAGAATACTTTTGATGGATAAATATACCTTGATATGTCTCTCCTAGTTCCAGAGGCTTTCTTGTCTCTATTTGCATTGAATCACAGTATGTACTTTTCTGATATGCTCTTGTTTACAGATGCTCTGGCTTCATCAAAATTAGGCTTTTATAATGAGGTGGTTTTGTTTCTAGAAAATAAGACAAATCATGATACGGCTACTCAAAGACATGAGGTTATGAGGTAAAAATACTATGGAATTTGTCATTGGTAAAAACAGATCTTCTAGTGCTCTCCTAACAAGGGCTATAATTACAAATGCGGTGATTGTTTAATTTTTAAATTTAGTGTGCACACACACTCACAGATGCACAATTCCTGCTCAGAGGTTTACTAAGTAGCTACTGTCTTTGTAATGTTGTCCTGGTTTGAGATAGAACAGAACCAATTTACTTTGCAGTAATTCAATAACTCAATATGAAAAGGTATGCAGGAGAATTTGTTTGAACTCCAAGACAGAGTCAAAAAAGAGGGGGAATAAAGATTTATGAAACATGAAGTATGATGCAGAAGAGATGAGCTGTGGATGTAGGGGAAACAGAGGAGGAGGAACAAGGATCCAGAAGGAGTAATACTGTATAAAGAATTTAAGGTCAGTGCCTGGTTACCAAACCATATCGAAACAGTACATTTTTGGAATTTATCATCTATGAGTCCTGCTCTCCCTCAGTACTTCCAGAGGCTTTAGGAAGCATCTGAAATTTTAGATGTGTAGAGAGACCTTAGGTTCTACCACAGAAATCTCTGCGTGGGAGAGCGGGAGGTTTTGATCGTCGTGGTACAATCAGGCTCTCTGACTTCTGCGTATCAATGCATGGTAAATGAAGCAATAAGGACATAAGCTGGAAGCATCAACTCTACTCTTTTGTAGAGAGAATATTGGAGCCCAGTAATTTAAGAAAAAGCCTTCTTAAGAAAAGCTTTCTTTTTCTGAAATGCACTGAAAAGAATTACAAAATATGTCAGTGATGTGGCATTTGCCAATTGTGCTGCTAGCTCAGTTCAGTGAAACTGCAAGAAGAAAAGAAGAGGTCATTTTAGAAGCAGATTCATTCTCCTCTCTGCCAGAGAGAGTCTTTGGGACTCTGAAAATGTTCTTTATCATCCAAGTTTCTTTTTTGTTTTTCATCATGAAATAGGAGGAAAAACCTGACTTTTTTCTTTTCTTGTCCTTTGTCTATTTTCTTATATATTTTGGATGCTCTTTGCATGTTGGCTTCTTGTACTGATGTCTGTATGCAGCACGTAGCATGCTAGGCCGATCATCTACGTGTGTCTAGAAGTACTTCCATGAAGACAAATTTAATACCAAGTTCAATAATAGAAATTTGCCCTTCTTATTAACAAATGTTGCCTATGTTTGACTTCTGTTTGCTAAAAACTTTCAAAGTTTATTGTAAATAATCTCCAATGAAAACAAACTGAATTATTATAGTCTGTATTCCTTTCAGAGTGATTTCTGGCATGTAAGAAATAAATTATAGTGTATTCAAAAAAACAGCTGCTTCCATTTGGGTAGAATATATCATGATTTAATGAAGACAGCCATCTGGTCTGAGTAAAATCCTAATTAAATAATATATGAATCAGATGAAACTTAGCTATAAAGCAAATAGTATAAGTGTTGCTAGCAATGTATAGGAGCTAGTATGTGAAAAATTTCTTTCAATATAGCTAGCTTTCATCATATCTTAATATAATGAGAGGCCTGTAAAGCTTCCGTTGCCTGGAACTGATACCACAACATCTCTATGGTAGAATTTAGATTTCATAGCAGGAGCTAAAGCATTGCATAGAGAACTGGTACGTCCATCATGTTGTAAACTTACTAGTTGTTTCTTTTTCCTGTTTGTTGTTTAACATCACATTTAATGAACTATGCCACAATTCAGATGCAAAAGCATCTGAAAAAAGCTGTAGAAAATACAACCCTGCAAATCGTACAGATAAGCTGGACAGGTGATTGAACAAGCTGCATCTCTGGGGAAAGCGTGCCGGAACACATCAGCATTTCTGTGCCAGAAGTCAGATTTGTGAAGCTGATACTTAATTAAAAAGGGAAAGCTCCTCATTTAGCTTTTATGGCATGTCTCAGGCCTGCTTATGCAACTGTGCAAAGGGATACAGAAAGCTGGTTGAAGGGATCTTAAAACTGGAGTTGAGATCAGTGTAACGTATGGGCCCCAGTCTCTGAGGAGGCAAACTTGATACTTCACACAGCCTGGATGCTGATGCTTAAACTACAGGGAAGCTTAGAGAAATAATAATTGGTCCTGTATGCTTAATATGCTTTGGGGGAAATGTACTTTTTTGGGGGCAAATGTGAAGAACATGGGTCCAGTGTGGACCTACAGACAGCAGCTGACACGTGCAACCCCAGCTGCATCGCTGGGCTCGGCCCTGTTTGGGTTCCTATGCCATGGCTTCACCTCCTGGAGCATGAGGCTTGCGGAGAAATGCAGGAAAAGTGAAGTGATGGAATGGGCAGGCAACACTCTCATGCTCTGAGTTACTGAGATATATAGGAGGTCCTTGTGCACTGCTTAATGAAAATAAAAAACATTGTAAACAGCAGTCCTGTGTATAAGCACTGCTCCATCCTGTTTGTGGCAAATTGGTTCCTTCCACGTGTATGACTTACTTTCTTTGCAGTGCTGTCAAGAACTAGTAAAAATATGCAAAACAGAAGCTACGGCTTGCTTGGCATGGATATAAAATTTCATAGTCATTGAATAGACACTCTCTGTCTCTAAGCTGAAGTAACTGTCTGGGTCAAACAAAAATGGAGTAGTTGTTAAATGACGGAAATTAGGTAGTCTGTTCACAGATCAGCTCCTTGCCTTTTCTTAATCTTCAAAGAGGACATAGCCAGACTAAAACCATGAGACACATGTTTTCCCCGTTATTTCCTAGTGTTTGTTGAAGAGAAGAGGGGTTTTTCTTGGCTATTCAGGGCTATTGTAGCAGGGGTTTATCCTGCTGTGATCCCTACAGCCTCTGGCTTGCTGTGGCACAGCTATCTGTGTGCAGGCGATCCCTCCCCAGGACAGCCTCACACGCAGGGTAACAGAAACCAGTCCAGGAGCCAGGCGCTCCCATCAGCTACCAGCCGAGACCGGGAGCAATAAGGGATCAGGGGACACACACCACACATCTTCTGTCTGTGTTATCAAAAGTACTTCATCCATGACTCAAACTGAAAAGACTTTAAATATATTTTGTTGTTGTTCTTCGCTTTATCTCCAGGAACTCTTCTGGTTTTGTGCTTCCTGAGCAATAAATCAGCTTTTTCAGTTAGTCCCTGAAAAAAAATGTTCCTGTGCTGAGCTGGGCTGCAAACACTGCAGGAAAATGTTTTTCAAGCCAGACGTGAAGTTGTTCTCCTTTCCCCTTATACTCTTCTATTTAAATTCTCTCATTTCACACGTAGCCTATGCAACAGCACCTCTTTAAGGTGAAATCCCCTGAAAGAACAACTGAATAGATATCCCCTGAGGATGCTATTCTGCTGTCTCTGGAACAGCTGCGGTTGCAACAAATCTACAAGTTCCTCAGCAACGCTCAGCTAGAATGGCATTAGTGGAGAGACCCTCATCCTCTGTGGTCTGCAAGCAGCTGTTCAGCACTGTATGGGAAATTTATGCTGCTTTCTTCAGACATTCAGCTGCAGTGCAGCTTTGGAGAGCAGAGTTAGTCACATCACGTTTCCCATACAGGTGCTGGAGGGAAGCAGCTGCTTGTGGGGGAGCAGTTTGGAAGGCCAGAGATAGAGGACCGAGATGGCCATGCACGTTTCCTCTTTCCCATTAGAGATTTTGCTACTTTATTGCTTCCACTCAGATGATCTGTTCTGCTGCTGCAGGTAACCAGAATTTCTGTAAGGGCTACCTTTTTAATTTTTTTTTATTTTCTTTCTCCTTCCCAGTCCTCAAAATCAAGCAATGTTCTGAATCACTAGACGGATGTAGCTAATACTGCAGCAATCTTCACTTGTACAATCTAAAGCTCCTAGCTACATCGAAGCTAATCTTTTTTTCTAAAGAAAGGAGACTCAGCATTAGAGTGGTATAAAACGGCAGGAAACCTGGTGGGGAAGAGGTACAGTGATGAGAAACTTGCTCTGCTCAGTAGTTGTTTCTGAGCTCCAGTGAGGAATAAAAGAAAGATCATGGGGGATTCCTTCTCTTTCCCCATGTAGCAGATATCTGTCAGTCAGTGGTGATGCGGAAGATGAGTCTTTAGGCCTGAGTATGATTAATCCCATGATAAAGCAGGTTGCAGCTTTTGTCTCAACTTCAGTAGAAAGGAGAGGGAAGCCCTACAAAGGAAGCCTGTTTATATCATGTCACTACTGCAAGGATGTACCTCCCATGAGCTTGCAGACAGAATTTTTGATACATACCTACAGATATGTTTATCTAGGAAAACATAAAAGCGAAATGTAGATAGCCGTGTTTATCCTGCCCTCCCAGCTCTAGCTTTTCACCTCTTTCCATGACATTCCTAAGGACCTACACTCCTGTCCTTGGCACTGTTTCCTTGCTTGTATAGTTGTCATAACTGCTTTGAAAGCACGGTCTTGGCAGCTCTGGAGAAACTGTTTAGTGATAATTGCCCCATGTTGATACTTACAGAGAAGTCGGGTGTGTTTCAGATACCACTTTGCAGAAATTCAGTATGTGGCTGACTTTTTCTTTCCCAATGAGGTTCAACTTGGTCACTAGAAGTGTCTTTCTGCCTTCCTGCCATGAAGGTCTGAGTTTCTGGGCAGCTGATGGTCCCTCTGTTTGTTCTCCTGTCTGAAAACTGGTGTGTTCTGAGGTGTGGTGGATTTTTATTCTTTTTTTCCAACACCCAAGATATTTTTAAACAGAAGCGTTCAGATACATCCATAGCAAAGTTGCAGAAACATGGGGGCCCCTGATTTGAACAGCTGAGGAGCTTTTCTCTACCTAAGTGACTGGGCTGATGGCTAACAAGCCATTAGTGGATCCTCCATGACAGGGTGCAACTCTGGAGGGGCAGAGGATGCCCAGGGCTGTGCCTTCCTCCTCCCAACACCTGAAAACACTGCCAGGGAGGATCTTCTGCCCACTGTAGGCTCCTCTGCCAGGGCCCAGAGCCTCTCCCCTCAGATCCTGCTTAAATTTGGACACGAGCCTTGTGAGTGCCTTCACCCTGATTCTTACTCCTCAGGAGAGGTGTCAGCGTGGTAGGAGAGGCTGCCGCCCGGTCCCTCTCCCTGTCCCCTTGCTGTGCTGGGCCTTCAGGCTTCCCTCTTGCTCTGCCCTCCCTCAGCAAGGCCGTGCCTCCCCCTGCTCCTGCCTCCCTCATTTCTGCCACCCGCCTTCCCTTTGTGTGAAAGGCTGCCATGAGGTACTGGCAGTCTGCAGGTGGCCAGGTTTTGCTATGGGGACATCTTGCTTGCTAGGCCTCTATCGGGACGGGATGAGGTTCAGTTAAGGACAGGCCTGGAGGACAGTACAGTTGTGTCCTCGTCTTTCACTGCTGGCAAATGCTTTTTTGTCTCCCCTTTCTCAGGCGCTGGGAAGGAATTTGTGTCTTGAGGGGCTTCTCAGGGGCAGGCTTTGCATTTTGGTCAGGCCTATCCCCAGAGTCACAATTCAGTCATCAGGCATTGAGCCGCTCTGTGGTGGTACAGAGACACGCAGGAATTAGTCAAAATGACACTTCCCTTGTTGCAATCATTTCTTTCTTTAGCGTTAACAGTGTGTTTGGAACAAAAGCAGAGCTCTTGACCTGAAAAGCCTGCGTGGGCACCGTAGGAGAGCCAAGCAGTGTCCTAAATGGAGCACTAAAGGGGCCTGATGTGGCTGTTTCTCTGACCACAATTAGTCCTTGGTTCATGGAGCTGCTGCCGAGGCTGATTTCAGGGGGAGTGAGGTGAGGAGACAGGGTGGGTAACTTGGGCAGTTACTTAGCCTTGGATCTTGGGGAAGAGGGGTGGCTGAGACGAGGGACACTGTTACGAAAAAGGGTGAGAGCTGCCAGGACACGTTGTCAGGAGCTTGCAGCAGCAGTCAGAGCTACCTGTGAAAGCCACGATGAGAATTTTAAACTTGATGCTTTAAAGTTCAAGCATTTTCCCCCCCGCCTCTCTCATTCCCCTAATAGCATTTCTCTGAGACTATGTTCTATTTTCAGTGGGACTACTAACAGGTATTGCTTGAGGCAAAATCTAACCCTCACAGTTGAGGTTTTACATCAATGATTTCTGCACTTGAATTTGTACAAGTGATTTTTCCAGTTCCTACCTAAATGTTTTGTGGTTACATTACTTCTGCTATGAACAGTATTTAAAAATAACAGGATTTAAAAAAAATGGATCTAGTAGCTACTTTCAGTATGCTTCTTATGAAAGAGATATCTTCATATGTGTACGTCGTCTTTTATTTGCAAATGATGAAAAGGGTTTTGAGGCGTGAAAACCAGTCTAAATTTAATATCCCTTTTTTGCAGCTCAAAATATGAGGAAATGTCTATTTATTGGGCAGTCTTACCTGCCTTCTGCTGCACTGTGATTGATAATTTCTGCCTGATATCAATATAAAAGTCTTGTAATTATAGTGTCAGTTTGCCTGTGAAAGCAGGTCTGGCTCCAGCACTCAAGACGGAAAGAGGGTGCCCACGTGTCACTCCTGACATTTTCTCAGAAGTATTGCTGCCTCACTAGCTCACCCATCAAGCATGGTGAATTGCATTTCTTCTCATTGATTACTAGCTTTCCTGTGCAGCTGAAAGTGTTGCCAGCTATTCCCTGACATGATGTAAAATCAGTTGAACACTTTGGCAGGTACATTGTGTTAAGAAACTATATTTTTTTAAGTGCTATTAAGCAGATGTGATTAATGTGGATTTTTTTTTTTTTAATCTCATCCCTGGACTGGCAATATCTGTATTTTAATATCTGTGTATGCATCTCTACACCAATATTCTTCCATACTGTAATGATATGCAGTTTTGAATAGAGCATTCATAAATGATATTGAAAAGGGTTGGTTTAGAGAGTGATTTTATTTATCACTGTCACAAATCTTTAAAAGCCACAGGGAGGGCTTTTTGGCCAATGGCACTATAATTTTAAACACCCTTCCTGACCAAGTTTCAGAAATCCTACCTTGTCTCTGAATACCCCGAGAATTACATATTACCTTGTCAAAGATGGCACCGTTGTTATTCACTCACATAGTGCCAGTAGTGTTCAGGGGCTGTAATGGTCTTGTAGTGAGCCATGTTATTAATTTCAGTGGTCTGACAACAATTTACCAAATGCCACTTACTATATCAAGAATAAACCTGTCCTGTCAGCATCAGCACACGTACTTGCTTCCTGGAACACCTGAGGCATGAAAATCATCCAGGCTATTTCTGATTCATCTCACTTTTAAATAAAACCAGGTATTTATGGAGAAAATACTTCGGGTGCCCATTCATCTGTGCGTGGGAGTTCTGCATGGGACGCAGTTCGTGAGGGGACACCTGTGCAACCAGACCAGAAATTCCCTTCTCCTAGAGCATTTGGGGGCGTTTGCTGCATGGTGGCTGGTTGATTCTCACCAGTGGACATGTTAGCTTTCTCCTGCAAGCGAGAAGCTTTGCTGTGAAGCGAAGCTGTTTGGGCCCATACAGTTAGTTGGAGCTCGCACAGGGGGGTCTGTGTAGAAAAGGGCTGGGTGCCCTCTCTTGGCCACCTTCACAATAGCAGCCAAAACCAGGACAAAATACCACCTGGGAATGAAGCAATGTGACTGTTTCAGTAGTGGAGAGGCTTCAAGGATTGTGACCAAATTAAGAGAAATATTTATTTAAATCTAGGACCAGGAGCTGAAGATCCCAATCTAAACCCACTGTGCCTCTCTAGCTCTGGGTGAGACATCTAACTTCGTGGTCTCTGTTGGTCAATCCCAACAATAGGACTAACGTACCTCTGTACAATTCCTTAGGTACTGATAACAGCTACAAATGAAAGAGTCAGAGTTCCTTAGCCTGGTCTTATGAACTTTCCTGTTTGTCTTATGTCATTCATCACAGCAGTCTTTTGTCATGTAATTTACATTTTGATGAAACACTGCAGCTCTCATTATTTCAACGGGATTGCATTTGAGTGGCAGCTTGAGGCACGCATGTGTCTGCATGCTGATGCCAGCACTTTAGTAAGGCCTATTGAAGACCTCCATAAAATTTTTAAGGTTATTCAGTTTATCAGCAATCCAACCTACTAGTCCAGGACTACAGTATGTCAATCTTCTACTGGAAAAGCATATTATGATAGCAAATAGTGGTTTCTTTATCTATAAGACAAATGATCATTGAGACAGTTATTTAAAATACGAATAAAACTAGGCTGGTTAGGTAAAAAAACCCCAACATTTGATCAGCCTTTTATCAATCAGATAAGACTACCCATGTTAACTAGAAAATCGACAGTTTAATGAAGGAGACTACACCTACAGAAAGTCCTTATCATCCTAACAAAAGAAGGCATTCTGCGAAGGGTTTAAATGATATTTATGTGCCCAATAGAAAAACGTAATCATCTTTTTATTTATACTGAAGACCAAGCTAGCTATTGACTGTAATGGAGCTCAGGTGGTTAATACCTGCTAAGGATCAAGCCCGTCCTTTTTCTGAGCTTGATTGCTTAGCAATTTACTGATGAGTAAAAGGGAACATGGATTAGAGCAAAACTGGGTCTGAGCACTGAATTTGCACCCTGCTACTGTTCCAGGCAGCTTCTGGGGGTAAGAAGACAAGACTGTTAAGTAGCAAATACAAAGTTAGGAGTTGATTGTATGCACTCTGTTTCCAGCTCTGCTACGGTCGTGCTATGTAACTTTAAAGATCTCGCTAAACCTCTTAACTAATGGAGTTGTTACCTGAAAATTACAAACTCTCACAGGTGTGGTTTTGCATCTGTATGTAAGCAGAGGTTTATGAAGCACCCTGAAATGCCTAGTGGAAAGACACTATTTGAAGGTTCGTTACTGGCTTGCTGTCTGGCATTGCTAAAGGTACAGAAGTTACCACTACGAGATGGACAGCTCTTACTGGTGGGATGATGCTTGCATCTGCGTGGGCCTGTACAATCTTTCACCTTAGGTAAAACTCTTTGCCCAGAGTTAGGGACGGAGCTGAGCACTTGAGTGCGCATGAGTCTTTTGAAGAAGTGCATGACCTTGCGTGAATTTCCCTAGACTGAGAAAGCAGAAGGATTCAGAACAAGCTTCAAGCCCAACAGAATGTATGTGGAGGCAAAGAGCAAACTACCAGTTTGAGACAGCCATGTGAAAGAGGACAGAGGAGAAAGATGGGCCACAGTGGCAAAAAGAAAGCTCACAGCTGAGATATCTCAAGGATCTGGGGAGGAGTGGCCAGCCATGAATTAGAATCAGTTGCAATGCTCTGCTTTTAATGTGAGAACCCTTCGCATCCTTTGTGCTGCAAGAGGCTTATCAGATCTTGTTGCAAACGAATTCTTGTTCCTACTAATTAAAACCAGAACGCATTCAATATTAAAATGAAAAATACTCATATAACTTACCTGCATCCTTCTACTTGAGTTGGCAAGTCAAAACAGCCCTACATGAAATGGGACTACAATATGCTCTGACAGTCTACATACAGTGTTGATCAACCAGATAAACATTTCCCAAAATACATGATAAAAAGCCATTCCTAAAAGCCTCGGTACCCAGGACGGACTGTGCGGTCTGCCCACCCAGGCTACCTACTGTTGTCTTGTATGGATCTGGTTTAGGTTATAAACAGTGGGGTGGACAGGGTTATATTTTCATGTGGGTTTATTATTAAATTACAAAAATAGGAACAACATGTGAAGAGCAATCCTATGTTTCCAAAGGTAGGGGCTTCTGAGACACATAGAGTTGACACTCCACAAAGCTAGACCTCATTAGTTTACTTATGTTGCCTATCTATGTAACTCTGGGAATGGAGCAGTAGTTTTACATACAAATAGAAGATGTGGGTGGAGGAGGGAAGAGGGCTGAATTATTCACTTTCCTGCCCTGCAGCTTGTGTAATCGTGCGTGCCACAGCAAAGTGAATGGAAAATGCCATAAGCAAGGTTTGGAGCTGGTATAAATTAGTACAGCCCTGTTGTAGTTGACAAATGTGTCCTGGGCAGCTTCTGTGAAGGTTTAGACCTGCTTTATATTCACTGTTGTGAATGACTGTAAAGAAGAATCAGGTCTGAGGTCCCAGGCCTTGTTTATACATACTAAATAACCACAGGAAAGCAGGGGGGAATGACCTGAAACTAAAGGTCTTCAAATATTATTTTGAGATGTACCCGTTTCTACACTTGCATACAGGTAACTGGAGTCCACTGAAGCAAACAGATGTCAGCTGGCTGCTTTTGGAGAGGATAGAGGGTAGATTTAGGTTGGATACTAGGAAGAAATTCTTTACTGTGAGGGTGGTGAGGCACTGGAACAGCTTACCCAAGGAGGTTGTGGATGACCCATCCCTGGAAGTGTTCAAGGCCGGGCTGGATGAGGCTTTGAGCAGCCTGGTCTAGTGGGAGGTGTCCCTGCGCATGGCAGGGGTTGCAACTAGATGATCCTTATGTCCCTTCCAACCAAAACTATTCTATGATGAAAAATTGGGGGCACAGAATTCCTGTTCCAAGCCATTAATTGTCTCTGGTTTTTGATACTTCATAAGCAACCTAGATTGCAAATAAAACTCTCAGTATATGTGACAGTGGCATGGGTTAGTGCACAATGAAAAGACGAGGAAAATACCACATAAAAAACCAAATGCAGTTTCTGAGTAATTAATTGCTCAGCACTGGTAAAGCAATGTAACCATTTATTAAAATAGACAAGGTTTTGTGTGCAAGTCACAGTTGAATTGCCTGCTAATTAAGAAAGAGCTAATACTCATTTAGATAATAGTCTTGTCAATAACTGTGGACAAAAGGAAGAAAAATTTTATTATCTGGAAAAAAACGGGATGGATGACTTCTGGGTATTGATATCTGAAAAACAAACTGAGCTTGAGAGATATTGTTAGTAAATGGTACTGGACGCTTCCTTTTAAGTGATTATGTTCTATTAGACACCTGCCAGGGTGCTTTTCTCTCATCACTCATCATTATCATCGGTTATGGTTTTATTGTGTATTTGATAATGTGCTCAAGGGAATACTTAAATATACTGTGGGGGAGTAAAGAGGATGGGAATAAAAATTTGATTGTATTGTGTTGTTTGTTTACCTACTGACAGAAATTTGTGACTTCATAATGTGGTACAAAGACACAATTTTCAAAAGTCGGTAGAAATTTTATTTCCAAAAAGTCAGTGAGGGAGATTCCAAGCCCCAGATGATGTTTGGGCTGCATCCAGTAAAGGACTTGGGTCTCACAGAACATAAGTGGTGAGGTAAATGTCTTGCAGTGTGAGATTGAGAGTGGTTTTCCTGGGGAGACATGGCAATCCAAAATGAAATAGAGAAATGGGAGCTCCCAGTAGTAAAAGTTAGTGCAGGGACATCCTGAAATCCATCCTTATTTCCAGCACTGATGGCTCTATCGTCTTAGGTTTCATGGACCAGGACCTTGCTTTTGTTCTTTCAAAAAAACTGATGAGTATTGGCTCTTTTCATTTACATAACCAACAGTGGTGTCCCTGCCACCACCATCCTTAAGGATTACCTAGACATTATGGCATTTGCCTGAAAAGTGGGAGACTCATGTTTTAGGGATGCTTGTGTGTCACAAATGCTTGGGCTTTGCAAGAATTGGATCTGAGTTCTTTAGGTCAAACATGAGCCAGATATCACCTTGATCGCAGGGCATCAGACAGAAAACTATATAGTTTTTTTTTCTGATGCACTCCTGCAGTTTCCTCTGGCAAAGCCTTCTCTTTTTTTCCATGCCAGAAAAACTGATGGTTTTTATACAGACCCTAGGGGTAAGCTTTTGTATATCTAATCTTAGAGATCTGCAGTGTAAACTCCAGCTCCTGAGTGAATGGTTGAGATTCCCTTTATAGTCAATGTAGAGGAACAAGACTCTCTTGGGTGAAGTCTTACTGTATTGTAAAGCAGATGTGCAAAATAGGTTGGGTGAATCCTGCCTAAAAATACTTATTTCTTTCTTCTAGGGAGCTTAAGGCAACTAGCTCAAGATACAGTGCTAGAGAGAGCTGTACGTATTAGTGAGGTCCCTGTAAGATAAATCCCTCTCTAGAGTTCGAGGTCTTCCATGATAGAAAGTCAGTGGAGGAATTAATACAGGGTGAGAAATGCTCCCTGTCTTCTTCAACTTCTCTGTCTCAAACTGCTTCCTTCAAATTTACAGGAATTACACATAGTTGTAATCGGTTGTCCTGTTGTTATAATCAGAAAATCACTTGTGTTTCATCACTGGCCTTTTTGCAAGGATCAGTCTGGAAGCTTGCATGTCTTCTGTTGTTTTGCTTTTCTAAAAGGCCTCAACAAAAAACATGGATCATCGTAACTCACTTTGAATTAGAGCAGCTTTTCTGGGAAAACTTTTTGTATGTTTTGCTATTCCTCTTTTCTAAAGTTCATTGTTATGTTGTTTGTGTTGGGAAGTTTCCCTCTTGAAAACACTGAACACAGTATAATCGTGGAGAAACTGGTATTCACATGGTGCTGTCCTTTTCTTCTTCTCCACATCTGCTTCCAGTCTACATTCAGAATGTTCTGGGTTTAGGAACTTGTTCCTTGTGGACCTGTTAAACTCATGGTACGTTGACCATGACATTGATAAGTGAGATGTCACCTGTTACAACTGTAATTACCAGTTAACTTGGCTCTAAAACATATTTTAACTGACAGTTTTAATATTCATCATTCTTAACAGATAAATATAATGATACGTTGCAAGATGCTGGATGTCTTGGAAACCCTTAACATTTACAAAATAAACCCCAAATAGAAGGAAATGAATTAGTTGCTGAAAAGTTGTGGCAAAGAGAAGACCTGATCAAGCTTCACTACAAATACTGGAACATGCTGACTGTATCATCAAAAAGTTATGAATATGTGTGCCTATTAATACATAGCTTTAGATTGTTTTTCTTCAGATTTAAGCAACTTTTCAAGATGGAAACTGTTCTATATTCAGATAGTTCTGCCAAAAAAACTCAAACAAAACCAAAACTGTGTGTCCAATCCAGTCTTTACAATGTAGTTCTAATGAGTATAATATGAACCAAAACCCAGCATGTGCTGGTATCGTTTGGACTTTTTGGCAGATGCATATATAAGTCAACAACTTTCAAGTTGTCAAGTCCTTTCCAATGAACACTTATGTCATTACTTATTCCTATTAGGGAACCTTTTAATGATCTCTATGTAACGTGGTATATTATTAAGGAGATTTAACGGATAACAATCTATAGGTAACGCATGGATAGCCCATTGATGAGAAATCGCTATTTTCCAAGCTCATTCCAGTAAACACTCGTTCATTGGGGTTTTGTTTGCAGTGCCCAAGCTGAGAAATGCAATTTTCGCCTGATTGTTTATTTTGCAACTTGATGCTAAATCAGGAGGGAGAGGCTTCTCTTGGCAAGGACTGCAAACGCTTCTGAATCCAGAGATGAAGTCTGCTTGCCTGTGACTGTACTAGATGATTTTTGATTACTAGTGGTGATGAGTATGAGGGCTTAACTGATTGCCCTATCATGAGGACAAAGGAGGTAATTTACTCAAGGGGCTTAACACTGACATCTTGAAGAGAGAGTCCTTAGAACGAATTCAGCCACGCACCCATATCAGAGCCATCTATTGCTATTTATTATAATTTCAAAAACCTACCTCTTTAAATGTTTTAACAGGCTTTGTCTTGAACAGTACAGAAGACCTATGTAAACATTGTCATGAAAGCCAAGATCTTCCTGGGGAAAATGCATTATCCAAAGATTGGAAGAGTCAAATTGATGATGATATGAGTCTTCATAATGGTAAAGATTATCAGGCATAGGTTTACCAAGAGTGTGGGGACAGTCCAGACTCATAAATAGTCCACCGGGTTAGGTATCCTAGTATTCAAGTTTCTCTTGTCTTCCTATACTTGATCACATTTATGTTAGATTTGAAAGTTCTTCAGATCTTATTATGTCTCTGTATAGAGCAAGTGTGCATGCAATAAAATCTAATACAGCTAATGGACTGTATATGTCCGTGACTTAACACATTCTGAAATTTATTTTGCATGAGGGATGTGAATGAGCATCAAACCTGTAGGAAAATTCAACCAAATTCCCCTCACAGTTTATTCAGTGTGAGATCAAAACTTTACTAAGTGTTTGAGATTCACCTGGTCTCTGTCTCAACTTTTGCTTCTCATTGGGTTCATCAAAGCTTTTAGAAAATGCAGCAGCATTTTCATGAAAAGCAGGCCAGATCTGCAGGATGATACTGAATTTTGATCTTGTTTTGTTTTGCAACCTAGAACTTTTTTTAAAGCAAAGTACAGTGGCTTTTAAGAGGAAAAAAAGTGTGATTGTAGTTGTTTTAAAGTAGAGCACCTAGAGAGGAGAAATAGTATTTCATTTCGTTACCTCAAGCTCTTAAAAGCTTCTGGAAACTGATGAACCTTTCAGTAGTGGGGGGAAGTAGGAGGTCAATGTTAAACTGGAAATGTCATGCCAGTGTCAGATTCCTTCTCTTTTGAGGCATCTCGCAACTTTACCTACGCTCTGGCTTAGCCCTTTTCATGAGGTGATTACTGCTCTGAAAGGCATGAATGTTTTTATTTTTGTTACCAAGAAACTTTCCCTCCTTTTCATTGCTAAGTTAAAAATAAAGACAAGGAAAACTAGCCAAGCAATTCTGCCCCTAAATCGCCTTTATGTTTGCTGTTCCGAACATGCTTATTTCCCAGCTTTGCCTGCCTGTTTGGTAGGCTGGTAAAGAGATGAAGGATGCTTAAAAAAAATTATTTCTGCAGAGTGAGACTCAAGGAGAAAATACTGAAAATGTCTTTTAGGCTGTTTCCTCTTGGATTACTGAATTTCTGTCTGTTCAGACAAGGTATTTGGACAGCTGTTCAAACAAACTCTTTCTTAGAGGCCATTTACCCACAGTATAAGGACCGCTCTGCCAGGGTCACCTTGGTCCATTTTCATGTTCATCCTAACAGCCTCATCATCCCCCTGTATCTTACTGTAGCTCAAATCTCCACATAGACTCCCCATAACGACCTACCTCTCACCTTTATGCCTCAGGCTGGTGCCTGTTCAACAAAGCTCCTCCAGACTATTATTCCTGGTTCTTCCTCTTTTATTTTCTTCTTGTACATATCCCTTGGCTCCTTTCTGGGCTACCTTGCCTCTGCCTGCACCCCCACCACTTGACTGTCTGTATCCTGTATCAGGCTGTATCCTGATGTTAACAACTGGGTTCTCGACACTCTCTTTCTATGCTGGCACCAACAACTGACATCAGATTTTACATCTCATACATCTGCAAGGTTTGATCCGTGTTTGGAGATAATATTCCAACCTCCTGGTGACTTAGAAAGACATCGTTAAAACTGCTTACATGTAATTCATCTTCTTGATCATGAAAATAAGTTTCAAGTCCAACTCTATGGCAGAGGTCAAGTTCTACCAGAGCTGAAGTAGGAGAAGTTACTAAGCCCTCTCATGTGTTGAATGCTTACTGGATTATATATTCACCTTTACTGTCATGGACAAGACCAGAACCTACCTATTAAATATTTACACTCTACCCACTACTATAAATGAAGAGCTACTGAATGCTGGAACCTTGGTAACACTAGCACTGAACTAACAGGCACAAGTATTAGTTGGCATTGGTTAGAGACATCATCCTGTCCTCAGCAGAGATAGCTGTTCTCAGATGACAACCAGACACTGCTGAAACAGTAATTCTAGGATGCTGAAGAACTACATGGACAGGAGTGGGCAACTGGGAAAAGCCTGTCGTCAAACTGCACTAGAAGCTGTAATAGCACCCAGAGATCTTGGAAATATATTGAAAGCCCATGTGTAATAAAATGGAAAGTCTGGAATTCTTTTTTAAAGTGCAAGATGTAAATCAGCGAAGCACTGTAACAGCGCGGACAGCAATGGGTAAGAACACAATAGGAGTGACAAAGGAGATACCAGTTGCCAAAAGCCATTGCCTCACTGGTCAAAAGAAAAGCTGAAAGCTGTCTCTTGATCTAAATAGTGGATCAGAGTGTGGAAGTGAAATGCTAAAAGACAGTGCCTGGAGAGTTTCTGCTTTTGGGAGCAGTGGAGTCCGTTTTTTTCCTCCTCTGTGCAGTGTCACCATGGAAAGAAAGCAAGAGTTGCACTCCAGTGCATTTGATGCAGGTCTGAGAGCAGAGCCCGGCTGGCACTCAACCGCTTTTCTGCCTCCTTCCTCCTCTTGCTGCCACATGGAGCTTTTTTCTTTCATGAAAGCTACTGATTGTCCTCCTTCTGTACAATGGCCTTCAGGAAAAGGGTGAATTTCAGGCTTGTAGTCTGAGAAACCTCTTCATTTTCTCATCATTTTCTGCACTGAGTGCAGGAGGGCAGTGAAGTTCTGATAGAACTCCTGCCACCTTTCTTTTGCAAACCAGGCGACAAGCTGGCAGTGCCCTCAATCACAACCTTTTAGAGAGATGCCCAAAGCATAATAAACAGGCTGAAATTATAAAATCATTTCTGTCACACAGTTTACAACTCCTTAGTTGAACTGTTTGTGCTTTGTTGGTTGTTGTCATTCTGCATAGCAGCCTGTAATTAAAATATTCATATGCAGATTGCAGCCCATTTAGGGCTGAATCCTGTTAGATGCTGAGCAAAGTTTGGATAGTGCTGAGAGATCTTAGCTGCCACGGAAGTGAGAGGAGGCTCAAAGTAGTCCAAGTTGCCCAGCATCTGTCAGAGTGCCTTAACATTGATTTGTTCTTATGTTAGGATAAAATTGGCAAGGAACAGGAAAGCAGTTTAGGGCTCGATTAACAAACAGCCTTTAAAAAATGTATTTCACTCTCTGCCTTAGGCTTTGCCTTAGGGCTAGCCCTGTTCACAGAGCTAAGACTAAAAGAGCAAAACTGCTTATATACATAATATCCTGTAAACAGTCATCGCCTCTGTAATATGGGTAACTCAAAACATCTCAGTATCGCAGACACCTCTGTAAAGGGTGTCAATCAGGATGGTATTGGGTCAAATTATTCAGTAGAATAACTAAGATCAATTTTTAAGATGTTTTTAAAATTTTTTTGAAGCGTTTGAACCAGAGCAAAGTAACAGAGTATCTCTGGGATTTGGGCATAAAGTAGGCTGGGCTGAGTGAGTCATATGGCTCACGTCTAGGCCACAAGGAGACTCTGTTGCTTTGTCCTGGGCAGGGAGAATATTGTGGTGCAGAGATTAGAGCTCTCCTGCGGCTGGAACCTACGTCAGATACATCTATTAATTATGACAGTGGCCACTTCTTTCCTGTTGCACTTCACAAAGGTCCAGAGGGCCTGTGCTATACCTATGGGTAGGTTTGGTAACTCACTTGTGTATTCTTACCAAAGATTATGTTATGACAAAGGGAAATGCTTTTGGAGAGGTGTTTTTGGAGAAGCAGTGGAAGTCATCTCTGCAGAGCAGCTGTGACTGGTCCTGTGATTCACCTTCTAGGAGGAGCTAATGCGTGGAGAGATGATGTCCCACTGCTCCGTTCCCTGTCTGCAAATCATCTAGGAGACTGGGGAATTGAGGCTCTTCAACACATTACAATCTTTGTACTCCTTTAATTGGATCAACTGCTATGCCACCCTTGGCTGAATTTTCTGAGATTTTGCAGAGGTCTTTGTGCAGAAGTTAAAGCTAAATGAATAAAAGGGCAAGAGAAGCATTAATCTGCTTTGTCTTGCTAAGTTTATATCTGATTATCTGACTTTTCGAGATCTTTTTGCCTCTCCTTCCAATCAAGACAAATTCAGCTGGTATCAAGAGAGGATGAATCCTTCCAGAGCAATGATTCGCTGTGAGTCTACATTCAGTTTGTCTACGCAGTTTCCCTAAGTTATTATGACAGTGCCGAAATAGGAGATCTACTTAACTTTTATATTTATTTTTTTTCATTTGGAGAGTAGGGAAAGAGTGTGTCTGATCACTTTCTTTGCTCCCTTTGGAGAAAGGCACAGTGTAATCTTTCAAAATGAGGCTGATTCAAGCACAGCATGGGATGTAGGCTGCGGAGTGGCAGACGTTCCTGTGCCATTCTCCACCATCGCACTGTGGTATTCATCTTCAAGTCTGTAACAGAAGAAGCTGATCTAAGGGTGATGGTAAGAAACAAAAACATTCAACTTGACTCCTACAAAGGTTAGACAAAATGTAATTATTTTTTTTTTAAATTGTATATCAACTGCAACTTTAAGTTGAGGCTTAAAAAATAAGGCTGATATGTTATTTTTGTAAATCCTAGGAGTCCCTTTGAAAGTCCCTTTGCAGGTTAATTGATCATAAGCTTGTGAATAAGGTGCCTCTTTAATGAAAATCTGATTAATGACTTTAAACAAGCACAGGACCTCTTAAACCTATCCAAGTGGTAATAACTGATCTAAGTACATAAAATGCTATAATAATTTGCATGAGTGACAAATTCTTAAAGGAAACTTCTTTTGCAATCATACAGTGTGTTTTGATAATCGTTCTTTCTGGGGAATTGAAACTGCAGTTGTTATCTAGATTATGTAAAAATACTAGAGTATTTAAAATCTCCCCTTGAAAAGCCATTCAGATTTTAAAGAGGAGTCACAATTAAATATTACTGTCAGTTAAAGATGGATAGTAATTTTTTCATCTTTGCTGAGCCAGGATTTTTTCCCACAGTCTAGGGTATTTGAGTGCTTTGTCTTCTATGGGGCTGAAGTCCTTGATTTTCTTACCATGATATATTTTGATGTGGCACCTGCTGCTATTCTTGGTAGACTTATTCGTAATCAAGTTTTACACGCAGATCGAATAACAGGGGCATTGACTAAATTTTTTTTCTCGTTTCTGTTTCACTGTCGACTCCTATCATTTCATATCTTAACCTGATAGGGCATGAAATTGTCTACCAATTTGCTTGTGCAGTGCCTGGTAGACCTGAATTCAAGTGGGATCTCTCAGTATTATGTCCGTCATAATTAGCTGTTCATGTTGCATCAGCAGGAACAACTCTTCTGACTTTGTGCAGAACTTGCAAACGCTCTAGTTTAGTACAGCCCTTTCAGTTATAGACTGGCTATCCTATATTTTGCTAATCATGCAGAGATGTTGCATATCTTTATCTGTGATGCCTCTTTCAGCTCTGCCTGAGGAGCAGATAATGCTCCTTTTCTCTAAGCTTCTGTTGTGGTCTGCATGTCTGTTTATCCACAGAGTGCCTTCTGACAGCATTTGTTTGGCTTTTATGATTATTCGATTGCACCTTGTGCAATCGGACAAAATTCTGACTGGTTTTAGTGGAGTTTCTTCTGGTATAGATTAGGACAGAACTGGGTTTTTAAAGTGTGTAAAGTCTCCAAAAATCACTGCAGGGTAAGGAAAGGAGTGGTTAAAAGGGAGGTCTCCTGGGTCTCTTGAAAAACTTCCAGGTTATTTCCGGTTCAGATCAAAAATACTTCAGTGGCATCTCTCCTGGTACCTTGGTATTTCCAAATGCTGTCTCATTTAGAAACCAGACTGGCAAAGATACTTGCAAATGAGATTGGGGCTGATAAAGAAAAGGATCGTTACGACATTTCAGCTCCTCAGGAAATGACGGCTGAGTGTGTTTGTAAGAATGAGCTTTCACTTAAAAAGCACAGTTTGTAATCATAACCTGTGATCCTTTTTTACCTGCACCACAAATTTCTTGTAAATCACTTAATTTCTGCCAGTCTCAGAGCCTGTAGCAATAAAACTTCTTTACCTTGCAAAGGAAATTACAAGGCACAACTTTATTTCTCTTGCAAAGCAGTATAGTATCCATCTGTTGAGAATCGGTTTGGGATTCATGGACTTGGAGGTACTTTTTTTTCCTTTTCCTATTTTTTTCCTTCCCATGCAGAATATTTGCACTCCTGACCCCTCTTTCATCCGCCTCATGTTCTAGTCGCTTGTCTTAATATAAACAATCTTTGAGTTGGCAATATTTCATGCGGGGCCACTGCGCTATCTTCAGCTTTTCTGCAATTAATATTCTGTCCTGTCATTTAAGTCCAGCCCTGTGTTCCTAATGTCAGGCTGGCTTTGTTTAATATGACCAGCAAGGTAGCATATGTTTCTAAGTTGAGTCCCACTGCCATTTCTGGAGGTATCTCCCATTAATCAAGAAGGCTACTTTGTCATAGTGCAGTTAATGTTATCACCAAACTTTAAGTACAAAGGTGGAATAATAATGACTCCTGTTTCGCTAAATGGAGTTAACACAGCTGAATAGCTTCCCTGATGGTTTATTATATCAGTCGTTCAGAACATTGACTGATTTGTTTTTATTAACAAGAAAGCTTTTGTCTTATGAAAATGACTTAGGACCACAGGTCAATGTTTTTCATGTCACATCTCCATAAGAAGTACATTGCTTCATTACACTTTGTATTCTGCCACTGCAATCTGTATGTCACTTAAATTTATTTGTCATGATACCACTGCCAGGCTGCCATTAAATTGTTAAAGGATATTCGGAAATGTTGTTGCAGTAACCTTTAGAGGAAGACATATGGAAATGGACTATATCTGTTAATTAACTTTTCGATATGCAAACCTTCTGAAGTGTAAGACCTGCTATGGATCGCTAAATGTGAGCAGAATATTTAGAGTGAAGATGTTCATGGTTTTTTCTGAGAGACAACAGACACTCCAAGTTTCAATTACCTATCTATCTACTTAAACCAGGAGACTAAAAAGTTGAAGAGCAGAAATGAAGTCCATAGAAAGACCACAATATATGTCTCACTTTTCTTCATCCACACCAGTCTCCAAAAATAAAATGACCTGTGATGCCTGCCTGTCTCAAAAATGTTTTAAAATTGCAGCTCACAGAAGATGAACAGACAGCATAAGGGATACATAGGAAAGGAAACCATGTTGATCCGTTTGAGAACAAATGGGAGAAGCTCCTGAGGTGTTTCAAGTTAAGCTGAACCAGGGATCGCAGACCGCAGATCTTGGACACGGCACCTTCGCCTTCGGAGAAGGAACTGTCAGATACAAGGTCGCTAGCTCTGAGCTAACAAGCTGTGATGGTTCCCAGACATGTTCTGGGAGGCAAAAATCAGACTGCAGGTAGATAAACTGAAGGTGGGAAGGACTAAGCTTTACTCCTTCAGACACCATGATCTCTAATGAGATCAGTATGTTAAAGGATATTTAGAATATTAATTGTTCATATTTCGGGACTCGTCAGACTTTCTGAAGATTTCTTATTATTAAGTTCTTAATACGAGTTCTTAATACTGATCCCATACTAATAAAAATACTTGAAGATGGCATAATGCAGCACTGCTGAAGAAAGATGTTTGCTGTTTTTTTGCTTGCTAAGTGTTTATCTGCACCGGTTCCCTGACACGGTTTGGTGTGGGGTTGCACAAATTCTTGTGGCACCAAAAGTAGCATAGAAACGTTTTTTGGAGGTGGAAGAAGGGAGGAGCTGTGTGTAGCAAACCAGGTTAGAAGTTACAGGTGGAGCAGTAGTCCCAGCAGGTGGGTGCTGACAACATGGAATAGGGATAAAGGTAGAGTGAGGTTAAAGCAGGATCTGTGCTGGTTGGCCAGGCAAGTATGCTTAAGTGAAAATGTACATGGATAAGTGTGACATATGTGAAAAGCATAGTGACAGAGAACAGAAAGGAAATTCACAGGCTAGGGAAGACAGAATTGTTTGCTCTGAAAGGAATGATGTTGTCCATCAAACCTGGCAGAAAACCCAAATATTGCAAGTTTTGACCTACCCTACCTATGTTAGGTAAAAGCTGCAGCACAGTCTGAACAGTCTGAAAAATGGGTGGGAGGCAATTGAATACAAGCTTTTTTCCTGTGGACATCAAGGTAACTAGAGAAGTAGAAAGTTTGGGGTAAACTCAGATAAAACACCAATGGCTAAATTAAGATATTTTTTTTTTATAGTTTCCCAAGCACTAGATTAGTGAGAGATACCATAGATAGCACTGTTTTGTGCCTTACAGTGTATTTCAGTCTCCAAAATTACATTTCTGGAAATGTTCTTCCTACTGAGTTTGCTGTTTTCAGTAGAGTTATTCTTTTTCATTATTGCTTATAAGCTTAGGGCCAATGCTTGAAATGTCTTGCTTTTCTGAAAGCAGTTTTCTCTATGAAGGACAGGCCTAGATATGGACGCCCACAAGTTTTGCTTAAATTTTGGGGTAGCAGTAAACCCCTAACATGTTTAAGAATTTGGAGTTTTTACACTGGTTGGGTGAAACAAAATGCACTGTAACATAGACATAGAAGAAGATAAACTGCTTTAAGGAATATTCCAATGCAGTTCACTTAACCATTAAGTATTGTTCTACTTTTGTGAGCTTAAATCTCAACTGACATGAATCTTTTATATCCTGCAGTGCAAGTTCTAATACTTGGATAACAAATACAGTTAGAGCAGTTTTTCATTAGACCTGAGAAAGTTTGGAATTGCTCGTGATCTTTGAGCAATTGAGTGTTCGTTTTGTGGTATTGAAAAGTTTTTATGTTTTCATAAACAGTATTCTTGAAGGTATTCATGAACTGGATTTTAGTTAAAAAAAAGGTAATTTGAAATGTGGATTTGAGGTCAGAAATTTGCAGGTCTATTTTCTGTGTAGTAATATACTTGTTTCTTCACCTTTTTTACTTGTGGCTCTTAATGTGAGTTTATTAGGATGGATATTGCGAAAGTTGCAAGGCATTTATAACAAAACCAAGGCAAAAACTCTTCTACATATACAATCATGTGCCAAATTCAGCAGTTGTTTATGGAAACTATGTATAGTGAAATTATGGCATGTTTAACTGGAGTAGGACAAAACAAAATTGATGAACATTTTATTCACTTAAAAAAATCATAGTTGGGGCTGTCCTGAAACTAATCACATTTTCAAGCCAAAATGGGCTGAAAAAATATGTGTTGTTTTTTTTTTTTTAGAACTCTAGGTAAGTACCATTCTCCTTTCTGATTGATGGCTCTGTGGTTGGGTTGGCCTCTGAGATGTCTTGGGGCCCAAGTTAAGTGTCTCTTCTGTCCAAAAGAGCTTCGAGCCCCTACCATCTGTGCAGCCCCACTGACAGGATGTACTGGGGGGGGGGGACGACCCAGTTTCCCATGCTGATGTGATTCCAGTCTGCCCAACAGTGGACACTGAGGACCTCCCAGTGGCTGTCCGCTGCGCAGGACAGGCCTCAGCCACCTGCAGTCCAAACCTGTCCTGCCAAATGCTTTTCATTTTTGTCATGTTAATCAAGTTATACGCACCAGCTGTACTATAGCAATTGTTTTAGTACTGTAACGCACAAGGAAGGTAATTTAGCTTCAACAAGGTAAATCACCTTTAGCAATGAGGTAAATCCCCTTTAAGAATAAGGTAAATCGCCTGAGATCAAATTATTCTGTATTATTCTGAAGATGTTGTAGTGTCCCATAACCAAAGAGTAGTTGCACTAAAGTAACTTTGCGCCTCACTGCTTGTGTTTAGGCTTTTGCCTTCCGGGGACAATGAGGTAGTCTAAGGCATTTCTCTTCTTAGTTAATAGAGGTTGTCTTTTTATCTCAAACATGCCATGGAGCTAAAAGGTTGCCCTAAGATAGCAGGGTAGAAGGTACATTAGATGACGAACAGAAACTCGTTCCTGTGCGACTCCTTAGCTTGCACACAGAATCTTTGCAGCACCCAAGACAGTACTTAGACTGGTGTTCTCAGGTTTGTAACGTGGGCCTGGGATACAGGTGCCAAGAGCTGGACATGGTGAAACACCTGTGGTATGAGGGATGGAGAGCTGGATCCTAGTAAAAGCTGTTAGTCATGTGCAACTGGAGAATGAAGGAAGCAGAACAATTTAGAGACAGAGATGGAGAGGCTGGTATGTGAAATGGAGGTACAAATACAATTCTTTACAACTAATTGTGATAAGTCATTCCTGGGTCCTTTTCTGCAGGGCTGCTACTTGCCCAAGTAGGTTCCCGTGCTGTACTGTGACACAGGGCTATTCCTCCCCAGGGGCAGAACTTTGCACCATTCCTCAATGAACTTCATGAGCTTTCTGTTGTCCTAGACCTTGAGTTTAAGGTCCCTGTGTATTGAGTTGTGGCTTGGTATCTGCTGTAGCCATCGTTCCCTTGAAATGGGCATTACGTTACCCTTTTTTCCTGTCAGCAGGGACCTCCTCTGATTGCTGCAGTTTTTCACAGGTGACGAGGCAGTACACTCATGGTCACGTTGGCCACCTCTGTGGGTATCCAAACCAGCCCTGTAGATTTGAGTATGTCTAGCCCATAAGCAGTTCCTGGCCTATTGCTCCCCTGCTGCTGGTTGCCCCTCTTCTTTGCAGACTATATGATAACGCAGAGGTCCAGGAGCAGGCTTTGCCCGTGAAGATGAAGGCAAAAAAGACATCCAGCCTTTCCAGTGCTGTTCACTACTAGTGCTTCTTCTCTGCCCATCAGCACAGCAACGTTTTTGCTGAGTTACCTTTAGCGGGCTCAGGGACCTGTAGAATCCCTCCTTTGTTAGCCTCCATAATTTGAGCTTCAGACCATGCAGTTGTACTTCTGGTTCATTGCCTCTTCTTGCTTCCATTCCTTGTACACACGCTTTTTGCATTTTAGTCACCAGCAAGCTGCTTCCTAAGCCAGCTGACATTTCTCTTTTTACCCGTTTCTGAGATTGGAAAAGAGAAAACAGTCTGAAAGAGAAAACTTCAGTACAAGCAATCTGTTTGACAAAATCATAATCAAATGCAAAATTTATTAGGAGAAAATGTAGGGCTACTGTCTCTAGTGAAAAAAATGTTTTATTGCTATTGATAAACTGAAATATTTTTTCTTGGTCAATTTTGGTCTTCATTAATATCTTCTCTCTCCAATATCCGCAGGAAATGAGCACCGTGTAACCAGACAGCTATAAACCTTCAGCTGCGGACCACTGACAGGAGTCTATAGACCACCAGTTTGGGAAACTGCTGCTTTAAACCTCTAAATGATTCAACATTTATGTAAGTCAGACACATTCTGGTATTATGTGGCTAAATAATTCTATAGTCATGTTCATTGTAACGCGAAGAGGTTTGGACACTGTATGAACTGTTTATTAATGCAAATTTTCTCTCTAATAATTAGGTAATAAAAGTCGAAAGGGTATGTGAGCTATAAATATGTCCTTAAAACGTGCATATAAAGCTGTGTGCTGTTTACAGTCTGTTATAAAATCTGTTATAGAAATGCTTGCCACAGTGACACGTGACTCTCATATAGGTTTTATGGTGGGTACAAGGTTTGAGGTGGGTTTTTTTGCATAAAACTTCAGCTTAAAACAATATTGCTAAACAGCTAAGGTCCCATTATATTGGTATTTAAGGTAAGGCTCAGGTCTTCTTGTTTAATAATCCACATTACATAGAAAATACTGCATTGACAAACACCCAGAAAATGTTATATTGTCCTGGCCAACTTGAGTATTTCAGGCAAAGACAAATATTAGTATTTGGACTTTTACTTCCTCAGCTGTTCTGCCCTTTTTTGCTTTAGAATGAGAAACATGTAAATGCTAAAGTGTTATAAGGGGGAAAACAATTTGACTAATATAGGTTGAAGTCTCTTATGAATGGAAACTGAAATACAAGCTTTAGAGAAATCACTTAGGTCACTGCTGAGACGCATCCATCTCTGGTAATGCATAAAAGCTAATTAACAGTGCAGTGAATTGGAGGCAATTCAGAGGGAAACATTATTAGATGAGGAAGTACAAAAGAAAGTGAAATGTCTTTCGGCTTACTAACTAAGGATAGGTGAATATCTACAAATGTCTGTAAGTGACCTTGAGAGCAAGGAAGAAGAGTCTGTCTGGAGACGTTCCTTGGGGTGCTGTGTCTGTAGGAGTAATAGGATAAAAGAATAAATAATCAGGTTGTGATGTAAAAGACTAAGGCTTTTTCCATGCTAGTGTCTGGCAGCTCTTGAGAATGCATCCATATAGCCCCTAAATGCAGATAAGAAAACATTTTTACTTGATTGAGCACACTCCCGTGTGCCCAACTAATGTAAATTGTGGTTTTCTATTGTATATATAGCATCTGTAAGTGGAGAACAGCAAAAGCCATTGAACACTGAATCCCAAGCTTGGATGTATTTCAAGGCAAGGAATAGAAAAGCCATTGCTTCATGCCTTTAAAGCTCAGATAGAAACTGCTTCTCAGAGCATTTTGAGAACAGTCTTGCTCTCACAAGCAGGTAGACTTAATACTCTTAATAAGTCCTTTTAGACTGAATTTCTTGTTGCAGGATGATAGAGTTTCCTAGGGCAAGCCCTGGCTGAATAGGCTTAAAAAAGTTATTCACCTCAGACATCCATTTGCATAGACCTTGCTGGTTTTATTCTGGGTTTTGCTTTGTCAGGGCACATGCATAGAACACTTTGTGGAAAATAAGTGCTCAACTGGTGCCTGCCCCTGAACGTTGAATTTTCCTTTCCTAAATTTTCTTACCATTATCTGGATAGGTTTGGGATATGGAGCTGGTGAACAGTAATAGGCTACTACTGATGTGATCAAAGACAACTAAAATGAAAGACAAGCCTCAAATCTTCCTTGATTGCCTGTCTTTTGCTGTCACTTTCTTCCCTCCTAGATTTTTCAGCATCTCTCCTTGCTGTAGGTTTTCTATGCACGTTCTACGTGTTCTTACATCACTGTTAGAATTATGGGACTTTAAAGCTTTAACCCTATTTCTTCTATTCAAATGATAAAATGAAATTGATCTGTCTGCATCTTTATTGAGGTTAAGAATAATTAATGTTCTAACAAATTATTTCCCTTCCATCCATGATCAGTTACTTTCAGGAACTCTTTCTCTGCTGATAACTGGAATGAAGGTTTAATAGTGATGCATCTTATTTTGAGTGGTATTGGTGAAACTCAGTAATTAGTCAACCTATCAAACTATGCTGTTTAAAAAAAAAAAAAAGGTAAAACCATGAGCTTGCTCCTTGCTTGTTTGAACTGAACGCTTGCTGCATGCCTTATTAACTAACCAGTCATTTCAGGAGTTCACATACAACTCATTGATGCCCATCAGAAATACAAGAACAAAAAAAAACACCCACAAATCTTTTTAGAGTATTTTCATTGAACAATTTTTGATCAGTTACTGTTTTGACAGGTGCCTGAGCTCTGCAGATGAAGAGGGAAAGTGAGCTCTGTAGCAACTGGAAGCAAAGCTGTACTAGATGGATACTTTCACTTAGCCATTCCCCTAGTCCGTGTGAGCTGGCAGTTGGCAAAAGGAGACAGAAATATTTTCTTGAAAATGTCTCTGTATGAGCGAGGGTATAGATTTTCTAGTTACACTGGGGTAAAAACAAAACAAGTGTGAGAGAGAGGAAGTTGGAATGAAAATAGCAATTTGAGTTATTGTCACAAGGGACCATTACACATGGCATCACTAATGCAGGAGTTAATCATCACAAAATTCTTTGGAAGTGAAATAAGAAAGTACAGAACACAACAAGAATGATAATAAAATGCAATAAAATCTTATTTGAAAGTTGTTTACATTTTTAAAAGTAGATCCGTAAATTAAGGGTAGATGAAACTGTTTTGTGAGAATTCAAAGAACTTGGTGAATTCATCCATCCAGTGAAATTAATTTCAAGCTGTTTTTAACGTTTGATGTATTTTCCCCCATAAGGTGTTTGTTGCTTGCAGCAGGCTCCTCCTTGCTGCAGAATACCTGAATTCTGTGCATCACCCCTTGAGAAGGCAGGGCTAGCAAACCAGGCTCAAACCTAGTGAGTGAGCTTAAGTATCTTTGCACCATAGATGGTTCCTTCACAGGCATAATTTAGAGAAGTGGTGGCAGTGCATAGTGGCTGCACCGCTACCTGGACTCTGCAACAGCATGACAGATTGTCACCAAACCTCTGACACACAGGATGGACCCTCCCAGAAATTTTCCCCATTGCTTCTGACAAGAATATCTTCCCTTTGCCAAGCTTAGCTGCTTTACTCAGCAGAAAGTGGCCAAGTGGGGCTCCCCATGGGAGTTCCCATCCTGGTGCTAATCTAGAGGAAACCAGGAAAGAGAAACATGAGGAAAGACAGGATCAATAGAATAAATGAGGTGAGGAAGAAAAACATGAAAGCAATGGAGACAAACCAATTAAAACAAAAAACCAGAACCAAGGGGTAAATCCTCTCTCTGGGACAGATGCATCCCTTGAGCCTCACCAGTTCAGTCCTAACCATGATGGATAATCTGGGGGAGCTAAGGTATTCCCTGAAACATGACATTTGTATACAGAACACTTCTGCAGCATGATGATGTCTTCTAAACAAAGGTTTATCCAAACTATGGATTGATATCCAAACTTCCCTGAAAAATTGGGACCTTAATGTTGATATGGGTCATGACGTGGTTATGGATCTTAAGTGCTAAGAGTTATATATACCCTTGAAATTAATTTGACCGCCGTGTACCGAAATCTAATTTATTTTCTTATCACCTCACAAGCATCAAATTGCTAGAGCTGAGCTGTATAAATGCTTTAAAGAAAAGCAGCTCCTAGTCACTAAGGAATATTGCAGAAAATTTGCCTTCCAAGCATAGTTATATAATGCCCACTTATTTTAATTAGACTTTTGCTCTCAAAGTCCCACTTTACCTAAGTGGCATGATGACTGAAACACAGTAGTGATCTGTGATAGCAAATGCTCCTTTCAACAGTGACTTTGCCTTTAGTATTATGTCTCTCAGGCGTGCGAGCCCCCAGCAGCTACTTGCAGTGTTGTCTATTATTAGTGCTTACTCAGAATGGGTCTTGTTCTCTGCTATCAGAAGTGCAAGAAATGTCTGTGTAAGCATTACACAGCTTTAATTCTCCTGCAGAAGAGTGGTCCTCCGGGAGGAAAGTCAAATAAACAGCAGCCTAAACTGTACTCCAGATAGCTGAAAACCAGGAGCAGGACCAAACCCAATTATTCACAAGATGATGCTGATGTGAGTCTTTTCTCAGTAAGAAACACCAAGCAGAGACAATTTTTCTGAAGTAAGTAAATTTCAACTAATTAAAGGTTTCCCTTCCTTCCAGTCTTACTTGAGAACTATTGCTGTATTAAAGTCTTTGGCAAGCATGAGAAAAGGTATTGTGGTTATATCCATTAACTCCTCTACCCCTGCAGCCAAACGCCTCTTCTTCCTATGTTTTCTGTGCCACGTCCTGTTGCAGAACACAGAGACCTATTTGGGCAGGCACTGAATACAATTTCAGTGTACAAACCAAAAAAAGAAAGACAAATTATACATTTGTCATATTGTAAAAGGATTATTTGTGTATATAGGTGGCAACAATCCCTTTCTATTTTATGTTCTGGCATTCTTGCACTTCTAACTGAGCAGATCAAACAATTTGTTTCCATGTAATTGTGTTAAGCCTACAGGCGTCTGAAATTCCTGATAATCGTGCTATGCTTTGTTATGATGATGAATTACTGCGTATGTTTCTGCCATGCTCATTAGTCTTACTTTGCAGTCCTCACCCTGTGTGTGCAGTGAGATAAATTGGACATTGACCCTAAAAGACAGTGTCCTCGTGAACCATACTGTTTTAAAGCCACTTTTTTTTTATTTTGTTTTTTGGCATCAGCTTCTCTTTCAATTTTGAAAATAGGAGACATCATAGTTTTTTCTTTCACTGTCTGATTTAGAGACTGAATACTTTATAGAACATGTCACCCATCAGTCAAAAAGCAGGAACTAATTCCAAGAATAAGTGCCTTACAAAAACAATAAACAATCCTACATATAGACATTGAGAACTGTTTTGGAAAAGAGAGAAAAGTCTTGGAGCAAAAAGAAAGCGTGGGCTCTGCCTGGAGAGAAGAGATATAGCTGATAAAAATTTAGAAGTATATAGATTGGTGGGGGAATTTGAACAAAGCTGTTTAAGGAAAGAGAATGAGCAAGGCAATAATCGAATGCTACAACCCATAGTGAGCATTTGCAGCAGTTTATTTTACTGAGTGGGTTGTTTACTTCTCAGAGCAGCCTCTGCAGTCAAGCAGGAAAAGAAATGCAGTCGAGCATCTGCTGCATGTCTTCTTTCTCTCAGTGGACACTACCGTTTTTTACAGACGTGACACATACACACAAGAGGCATGTTGGGAAGAAGCTTAAAGACCTTACTTAGTGGTCTAGCAGTATCTAATCTAATAGAATAGCTCACCACCTAATGGATAAGTTTCATTGGGAACTAGACCTGTGTAAAGCTGCATCCGTAATCACATTTATTATGGTAAATTCTTACAAAAATGCTGTAGTGGAAAAGTTAAGAGGAGACTAAATTCACAGAGATTACATGAGTAATAAGATTATCTGAACTTTTTTAGGGAAACTGGTTTAGGGAACTGATTTTTATGGAGCGTTAGGCTATTGGCAAAATAACTACTTTTTGCTTAGATTGTTTTAATGAAAGGCAGCTTCTCTTTTTTGTCAAATATTGACTGTCAAAAGATGAAGTTGTGTTTCTATGTAGATACACTGCCTCAGTGCATCATGGTTCTTTTGTTGCCTAATGTCTCAATTTACCAAAATTGTGGTGATTTTGCAGTAAGGGGGTCAGCACCAAAATGTCTGAATACATCTAAATGATCAAAGGTTACTAGCTGGTGCCATCCATGTTCCAAGATACTGTGGCGTAGGCAAGCTCTAGCTTGGAGTGTAGCCAAGTTTGCCATCTACTGAGCCTGCATGAAGAAGCTGAGGGGTGTGAATTTTTACCTCAAATACTATCCTATGATAATGCATCTAGATGGCTTGCAAACCAGAAGTGATACGAAACGTGGAGTGGGTTAACTCATGACCATCTAAATCTGAATGTGTATCTGTGCCTTAAAATGACCCCTAAACCCCAAGATCGCTCCTCTGTAACCCTTTTGAAAGTGATTACTGGTGCTTTATGCTTGATTGGTTCAGAAGACAGCATATGCAATACATCCTTGTACTCTTGAGGAATATCTGTGAATGAGCCTGTGCTGTGCTTTTCTCCTGTTAGTTTCTTCTTGAATTATAGGAGAAAAACCATCATAAGCCACTTCGTATGAGTCCTGCATGCACTGTGGCAGTAACGTGGCCTTTCCAGATATAGCTCATCTTCAAGTTCCTAAATTCCAGTGATTCAGCTGGCAACTGCGATACCTAAACTTGTTATACCTACCTTTAGGAGTCTGTGGGCTAGAGGCTTGCTTCAGCCACCCACACACAGGAACTGGTGCCATTTCAGGTGCCTGAGAGTATGTGAGGCACCCTGATGGTTCTGGGAGACCTGTTGCTAGTGGGAGGACAGGCAGGTTACACTGTCTCATCTCAAATGGCACTGCCTCCCTCTGTGTGGGCAATGGATTGAGCCCTTGGTATCCAAGCCCTTATTACAGTCAATAAAAATCAAGCCTGGAGTCACTGAAACCAAGTGAGTGATTCAGCTCAGCAGCTGCTGGTTCCCTAGGTCAGGGTGAACTGAATAATGCTCTATGTTGCACGGGCTAGATTTCGACTGATGCATGTGTGTGTGCCTACATGGAGATAACTGTGTTTAGATAGCCCAAACACGAAATATCTCAAATGGTCAAGAATTAATTTTTAGACTTTGAAATGATAATTGTAGAAGCTTTCTTTCAGTACTAGTACAGAGCAATCAGAGTACCTGTAAAGTTTAAAGGTCTCACGGGGAAGTATCTGTCCTATGGAAGTTATAACTGGAAACAAAAGGTATTTACCTGGTATACAAAAATTAACAAATAAGGCAGACCAACTAACAAATGACCTGTCAGCAAGTTCCCAAAGGAAAACAAGAGTCTATTGCTTTAAAATAAGGTTTTTTTAAAATGCTAGAAGACATGCTAATGATCGGTAGAATAATGTCAGAAGCTGAACACGAGCTAGGTAGTGTCACTGCTGGTTTTGACTGCCCTGATCCCAGCAGCTTTGTGGGATGTGATTTCCCATTCCTCATTAATGGAGAGCTAACAGGGAAAAGGTGCACCGTTTCTTTCAGTAATAGATTTTTTAGGGACTAAAGGGTTGAGTTTTATGTGCTGTTTCTGTGCTACAGGGCTGGCCTTGTTGCACTGAAGACAGAGGTGCGGTAGCATTCACATGTGCAAAATTTAATTACTCTGATTTATCAACCAATTATTTTTCCTACTAGTTGTATTTAACTGTGGGAGATCTCATCCTTTCTTTGAGCGTAATAAGTGCATTTGCTCCAGGAGGCAATTTGCCATTCACAGATGAATTCTCTTTCATAGTGAGTTTGCCTGTATTTTTCATTTTCAAATGAAATTACATTCTCATAGTAAATTTGAGTGGTAGATTTATTATTGTATGAGAACAGTGAATTCTTTATTGCATGATGACATGGCTTCTGCAGGAAAGTGATTCCCATTCAAACCTTTCTTTTAGACAAGAATGTTAAGCCATGCTAGTGGAAGATGGAAATTTTGAGTTTGAACCAGCAAGCTGGAGAAGGTCTTGTATGTAGAGCTTCTATTTCCTCCATGAAAGCACTTAACTTCTAATCTATAACATAAATTACAAACACCATTTCCATTTTTCAGCCATTCAAACGAATTAAGGAGTCTTCTATTTCCAAAATAGTTGGTATAAATGCCAACATCCAAGAGATGGTTTGAGTCTGTTTCTGACTTGCACAAGAATTTCCTGTGCAGTTTCAGCGAGGGGACAGCATGCCATCTTCTTGCTATTACCTGTGACTAGCACAGTGCTCGCTATATTTACTGATGATTCTCACACCCATTCAGAAGCATCTAACTCTTCCTAGCATCATAGGAAGAGTTTGTTTGTGCCATGTATGTCTGTGGTTTCTTCTGAGGGATCAGATAAATCAAAGGAGGTGATTCCTGTTCTGAAAAAAACAGGCTTGATGGGGGAAGCGGGTTAGTTAGGTTGCCCTGTTTCCATTGTCCTGGGGATAAAGACAAGCCTTCTTTGAGAGCCTTTAAAAAGAACGATTGCTGATGAACCCTCAGTCACAGGATAATTGGGTTTATATCAGTCACAACAAGTGACTTGCATATGGCAAAACTCCAGATTTTGGTGGTGAGGGTCTAGAACCTGACAGTGTCTCTCATTGGGCTGTGGAAGCTGATTCCATCTGGTTTTCCCTCCATTCCCTATCTTTCTATGTACACTGAACATTTCCCAGTATTTTGTCCATTTTACTTTTAAGCATATTCCATTGTGAACTTCTATTTTTCGCGTTTGTAATTTCATATTATCTATTCTAAAATATTGTGCAAAATTGGTCTTTATAACTTCCAATTCATGTGGAGCATCTCATGTTCCCCTTTTTACCAAGCCTCCTTAGACTTCTTTGCATCCCTGCTTATCACATACATGTAGGGTGGCATCTTACAATGCCTGTAATTTAGCTTTCACCAAATCCATTTCCCACACTCTTGACAGCAGAAAACAGCCTAATTTTCATTAGAAAAACCATTCAGTTGGAACGAAAATAGTTAGGATGCAGCAGAAAAAAAATAATCCATGTGGACCACAACAGGAGAGAAAATGCTCCTCAGATAGCTTTTTTTTGCGTTTGCTTTCATTCTTGAATGCTTCAGAGTTTTTGCTTGATTGATCTGTAATAGATGCATTTAATGTAGTTGCAATCTAGGATTTAGAGGATCTCACAGAGTCACAGGCACTCGAGGTTAGAAGAGGCCTCTGGAGACTCTGCAGTCCCTCCAAACCCCTGCTCAAAGCAGGGTCAACTACAGCAGGTTGCTCAGGGTTTTGCATATCTCCAAGGATGGAGGCTCCATAACGTCTCTGGGAAATGCATTGCAGTATTTGATCACTGTCAGAGTAAAAGAGTTCTATTCTGAAGTTTGAATGGAATTTCTTGTATTTCAGTTGGAGACCACTGCTTCTTGCCCTTTCAGATCCTTGTGCATAGCGTTGCGGTACAACATTGTGAAATAAAAATTCATTAGTATCTTTGATGGTACACTGAGGGAACATTTGAGTTAATCTATTTGTAGTTTCCCAAATGCTAAGGCCAGAAGAAACCATTGGAGCCATGTAGTCTAACCTTCAGAAGAAAAACCATGAAGTCAGTGTCAGTAATTTCTGCATAAAGCCAAATAATCATCTGTTGCAAGACAGTATATTTCATGGGATGGAATTCTGTCTTCTAGATGCAAGAAGTAATTGAGAATCACCTGCATCCATTGGTGATTTGTTCTAGTAGTTATTTGCCTTTATACAAAAATATAGAGAAAATGAACTTATAAGTTTACAAAAAATAAAGCAGGAAGAGACTTGGGATGCCACCCCCATTATCTGAAGCTGTGTCATTTATGCCTAGGCCTTTTTTGATAGGTGTTTGCCTAACTTTTTCCTTGATAAACCTCAGTGATGGAGATTGAGCTGTTTTTGTGGACAATTCTAGTTGTTCACAAGTTTTTCTAGTGTGTGTCTTTAAATTTTTCTTGTTGGCATTTAAGTGTGAAACTTCTTGCTTTGTCCCGCGTGGTCACAGAGAATTGCTTTGTCTCTTGCTGACTGCTACCCTTTGTACATCTGAAAACTGTTAAATCTCCTTTTAGATTTCTCTCCTTTAGATTAAATGACCCCTTCAACCTTTCTTGAACAATGTTTTCTTGAATTCTGTCGTTCTTGCTGCTCTCTTTAATTTCTTCCAGATGGCCTGGACTATTCTTGAAGAGCAGTGCTTGTAACTGAAAATGTACTCCAGTGGATGCTGCAACAGCCCTTTGGCAACGTTATTGGCACACACTCAGATCTGATCTGCTTTAATCCTCAGACCTTTTACAGCCATGCAGATCTGTCATTCCCTATTTCCCTATCCTCTGTTTATGTAGTGTAATCTCAGTGTATAACTTTACTTCCCACCCCCTGCTCCTGCCCATATCAATTCTGGTTTTGCAGGAGAGTTCTCTAATCTGTCAAGATTATTTGGAGTTTTAGTCCTAGGACTTTCAGTGCTTGAAACTTCTCCTATTTAATAAATATATTCTATCTATAATGTCATGAAAGTTATTTATAAAAATACAGTATGAGAGTAGATTCTGCAGAATTTTATTTAAAATATCCTTTCATTTTGAATGGAATAGCCCAACATAGTTGTTGGTACAACTTCCAACTCCAAAAGTCATTAAGCTGTTTGTTGAAACCAGGACAGCCTACCCCAGGAAAGTTAAATATATACTTACCATATTTTTTCATGTTCTTCCCTGACACCTGCTAGTGGCTTCTGTTAGAGAAAGGCTACTCAGCTCAGTGAAATTTAATTTTGAGTTACTATGGTTATTCTTACTTATTTTTCCACTGTTACATCTAAACAATTCTGATCAGTTTGCCATAAAGAGAAATGGGTTCGTTCAGTAGGATTTGATATTGAAAGGTCTGTGTTGGCAGTCACGGACTGCCTTTGTCTTTGCTGTCTTTTAGCTGTTTGTGAATGATTTGTATGACCATTCGTTCCAGGATTTTTCCAGAACTGAAATTAGGCTGAGTATTTTTTTCTCCTCTTTCCTGCCTCTCCTCTCTTTTCCTTTTTTAAAAAAATAGATGTAGGAGTGGCCTTTTCCCAGTTTTGTGGTAATCATTTATCAGCCCTGGGATAAAGAGTTGGCTGAAGGGAAATACCCACAGAGAATTTTCAGTGAGCCTATCTTATCTTGAAACGTCTCATTTACCTATTTTCTGATCTGTTTGCCACTGTTTTGGTTTTATTAACTCATGTCTCCCTCTCTGCTGCTAATTTTGTTAGCAGTAAGATCACAGTTAACATTTTTAGTGAAAACAGAAGGAAAGATGTCATTAACACTGTGGCCTTCTCAAGATTGCTGTTGAGGAATAGATCAACGTTTTTCTTAATCTTCTCTACTTATAACATAAATATGGAGTATTTTCTCACGAGTTATGTTTTGCCTTTCTGATTTTATCCGTACACCGTTAATACCCTAGTTCAGGATATTTTGTGCCTATGAGTGTTCCTTTTTTTTTTTTGTGGTTTGTGTTTTTTTGGTTTTTAACAGATCTACCTGCTCCCCCCAATTCCTTTTGCCCTTTTTACTGACATTATGTAAAAATCTAGTACTTGCACCTCTCAGTGTTTACTGCACTCTGCTGTCTTAAGCTCCATGATTTATGATGTTTGTGTTCTCCTTTCTAACTGTCTGAGGATGGTTAGTTCTGTCATCTATTTCATGGTCATTCTCAGACAAGTTACTTTGCGTCTTCACGTTCTCAACCAGTTCTTCCAGGCTGGCCAGAAAGACAACCGGAAGACTTTTTCCTTTACTTGCTTTCTTCATCTTTCATAGAAACAAAAATGTCACCAGGACATTTCAAGGCTTTGCTGACAATATATTGCTGCTACCTTCCTTTCCCAGTGGTTGTCTGGATGATGAAAGAGTTCCACCACAAAACTGTCCTGTGCTCTTCATGTTTTTGCTGGTTACTCATAAAATGCCTCATCAACCAGGACTTTGTGACCAGGCCCAAAACATGACAGCATCCTTTTACCTTCAATGTTTTAGCAGGTCTTTATTCCTCCATCTCCTGGGATTTAGAAGAATATCAGTATATCCTTGATACATAGAGAAACATATCCTTTGTTTTACTTTTCATTGAGAGCTGAACAAGATATATAGACTTATGTCTGCTAAATAATTAAATTGGGCAGTACTGCAGCATTCAAACGCTGATACCTTTTGAGTCAAATTATCTGTTGGTATAACTCCGATGACTTCAATACAGTTTCTCCAGCAGAGAATGACCTACATTTTCCCCTTGAAAAGGAGGAAAAAATATGCAAGTCTTTTCTTAAAATCTGAAGTTAAGTTTTGATTTGAATGTGAGAACTCACAAAACATTTGTGATATCTTTTCTGACCCATGTTAATTATTACTTTAAATGTTACATCCAGGATAGTTCATAGACCATAAACAGTAGTATTTTAGAGGGAAAAAAAAACCTGCAAGATTATGAGAGCAAAGACAAAGCCCAGAACAAAGAGAATCACTTATCAGGTCTTGTGGATACTACATTAAAAGGCAATGAGGATTTCCCTTTAATATGATTAATTCAGATTTTAATAACTAGGTTCTTCTGCACAACTGCAGTCAATTTTTTCATCACCGGTGTAGAAATTAAAACAAAATGTTCTTTCTAAAGATGAACGGAGAAAAAAAATATAATATTATTGACTTCCTTAAACCTATCTCATGTGATGGATGTATGAAATGGAAATAATATAGAAATTCCTTAGACTGTGACAGGAAATACAAATCATCTGAATGGAAAGGAAGTTGCACTGAAATATAGACATTTCAGCAGATAATGAGTTCACTACAAAAGGGTCTTCTGTTAAGTACTTCCTATAATTCTGTTTTCACTGGAGCACCTGACAAGAGAGAGAAAAATGCATGTGGATACATCACTTTTTTGTTCACATCACTTTTTTAGATTTTAGTAGCTGAAGATATATTCAAGCTGTAGGCAAACCAAATGCAGTGAGGGTTGGAAGGACAGAAAATTCTGTGTTCAACCTGGAGTTACTGTTTCCTGGTTAGTACAAAACCAAACAAAACCAAGAAAAACTTGCATAACTGAATTACTGATACTTTAGTTTGAGTTAACATTATCCAGCCACAGTGATTGGAGGTATCATACCTAAAAAGATCAATTGAATGTGTCTTCTGGATCTCAAATGTGATCAGGGAAGGTCTACTAAGTTGTAAGTTTAGTTCTGTATTACCTCTATTCTGTTTCAAATATATTTTCTTGGAAAGAGGTCCTGATGCCTAGGGAGACATTGTTAGGGCTGGGAGGGATCTGTTGACTGGAAGTCTCTTGTTTTATCAGGAAAGGATGACCTAGGAAATAGCACTTACCATGGCTTTGAAAAAGGTATTCACACTCAGTGCTGGTGTCTGGGCTTGTGGGTTTGCACATTGCATGAATAACACAACATCATGGGAGCGTGCAGAGAGGCATAGAGGAAGATTCTTTCTTTAAATTCAATGAGCTGATCTCAAAGATATTGCCCACCAAATCCAGACAGAGACTACCTTTAGTAATGATGGTAGGTCTGAACACAGAGTAATTTGTATTCTCTTATTCCATATGGCGATTGCTAAGATGTACCATCTTGCTGTTAAAAGAGGAAGAATACCTTTGTTTTCTTGTAAAAGCTTGGGTTTGTGTTTTTTGTATGTTTGTTTCTTTTGGTTTTTTTTTGGTTTTTTGTTTGTTTGTTTGTTTTAAATAAAATCTGGGTCTATAATAGGAAGGAAAAGGGACAGGCTTAAAATTCTCTCAATGCTTTGCACAGAATTTTTTTTTTTATTCTTCTACTGTATAAATTCCCAACACCAAAGAATGAAAGAATAGGGGAACATTCTCAAAGGTCATACAACTGGAGCAAAATTTCCAGTGCCTGCAAAAGCATCACCTCAGACAGAAAGAAGTGCTGTTCAAATAAGTGTTTGCCTTTTTCTGTGGAAGTAATTGGTTCAGGTTGTTTAAAACCCATCCTAACAGGCTGAAAATGATGTCTCACTTGCATTTGCAAATGGTGATCTGAAAAAAGAAGTTCACAGAGCAGCAGATACCAAAACTAAAAACAGCTTTGGAAATTTCATTGTAGAACACTTGAATATAGCCCTCCTCTGTGTTTAATCTCTGTCCCTGTTCTTTTTACTTAAAGCACATCTTGTGCCTCATGTGCACTGGAAATCAAATTCAGGAATTACATAATTGGCTACAAGAAGAATGAGAGGCTGCCTTAAGGGGTCATCTCCTTTTCTGCCGCTTCACAATAAATCTGAATGAATTCCTATTTCAATGAAAGTGGTCACTAGAGGGAAATAGAACTGAATTTCATCCGTAGATTTTAACACTGAAACTGGAAAACTTAAAGTTAATTCCTAGGTGAGACAGCAAAATATCCTAAATGTGCTTTTGGTGTACCTGGTTTACTTAACAATAATTTAGAGGGTTTTTTATTTCCTTAAGTTAAGCTATTATTATCTTTTCTCCCTTTTTTTTCTTTTTTATATTGCAAAAGCCCAGATATAATAAATTTTGAGGGCATGGGAAACATCAGACTTAAGGAGAAAATATGATATATTGGTTATAACTTTCTGCAGCATAGGCCCACAAAACTGCTAAAATGAAATTTTTGTGTTGCCTTATGCTTTATAACATGCCCTGCTGGTGGAAAACCATGCAGCTTTCAAGTTTTTGATGAGCAAAGCATCTGTGTTGTGTGTTGAGTTGGACTACACATAATATGGGCTCTAAGACTGTTGTATTGGAAGGATTCTTTTTTTGAAGAGTTTTTTGTTTTTTTTTTTTTGCTTAGGAAAGCCATATCAGCCTGTTTAATTTTTCACACCTTCTCTTGCTTTTTATCTAATAGTTATTCTCTCATGATTTATTAAGAAGTATGGAAGCTATGTTTTGTTAAAACTGTAGAGAAATCAAGTACTATAACAACGAGATATTATATAAAAGGATAGAGAAATATGTATGCAGATTCTTGTGGAATTTTTATGTGTTTGCTGCATATAAATTAGCCCTATAACTTCACTGTGGAGAGAGAAGAATAAATAAGTTCTGAGAGGAGAAAAAGTTGAAGTTTTAAATAACTTGCTGAAGGAACAAGCTGAAAAAATGGGTAACAAAAGGGGGAAAAAATATATTTTCTTGGGTTTAGTTATGAATACCACTGTAGTTTGTGATATATACATAACTGAAAGTGTAAAGACTGAGATGAACAGCATTCTAAGAAATGGGCACATTAGAGAAAACCTTTCTGTAAATTCGATATGACTGAAGGCTCTCTTCTTTTTCTGGATTTCATTACAAAAGCTTTGTGAAATTCCACTAAATAATAATTTATTACGGAAACTTTACATTAAAGTGTATATGAGAACAGAATTCACCTTATTTTATTCAGCTTGGAACAGTTTAAATCAGAAATATAACTCTTCATAATGATCACCCAGGCAATGCTATTGTATTTTATGAGATTTGGTTGGGAGAAGTTTGTACATTAGGTGTTTAGAAAGAGAAATACAATGTAATAGATGAAATACATTGCAGAACTAGGTAATTGTTCTTGGTATGTATGCATACTTGTTAAATTATTCCACAGTCTGTGAAACAAAATATATTTTTGGGAAAATATTGCTCGTTGGTTCTCTTCATCTTCATGAGCATGTGTATAATATATTACATTAAAAAACAAAACAAAGTGTTAGAAGAGCATTAAAGTTGCAAAGAAAAAAACCCAACAAACCCAAACTTGAGTATTGAAGATTAACAAAAGAACATGAATTATAACCTAGTTCCTGATAACCTCAGAGAAGCGGACTGTTTAGTGTGCAATTTACTGTGTATCAAATTAGGATCGCAATTAGGGGCTAATCCTTCTTAGTAAATGGGACTTTCCTCATAGATTATCACTCCTCTAAAATATAATCATTATCCCATTTAAACAAAAAAATCACCCCTCCAGTTCTCCCTCCGAAAACCCCCAAATCACCTGCACATATTAGAAGCTGTAATTTGTTAAATACCTGGAATTTCAAAATACGTGGACAAAATTTTTTCTCTTTCCTGTAGTTTATCTGTGAAAATATTACCTGGTCTTTATTTCATGCGGAGTTTCACATGTACGTTTAAGATCATAAGGAGATGCTGTATTGACGAAACAGTATATGAAAATGGTATTCAAAACTGTGTATGCCCATGGCTGTATAAAGATTGTATATGCAATTATAATACTGTCACTGACTGACTTTTGGGATCTTAATCCTCCATTTTAAGACTATTTTATGGCAGCTGTTTGATCGAATAAGTACTGGATATATCATTTGAAATACTTTGCAGAGAGTAATACTATTATCTAAAACTAACTGTGGAGAAAAATGTATGCAGCTGAAGGAAATAGGCCTATGCAGACCAAAAGAACCTTAATGACTTTGTCTTCACAGGAGATGATATTTTCTTCACAGGATGTAAAGATCTTTTTCATCTGGTATTAAGTATTATAAGACATAGGAAAACTCACAAACGAAATGTGGAAACAGGATGTTTTTTAAAAGGGTGTAGCTTTAAAACATATATCTTCTAGTACACAGTCCTTCAACATTTATGGAACTGTTTGAGATTTCCAACAGGTCTAGGCATGTGTCTGCAAAACAAATCTTTTAAAAGTGATTTAGTGCGACACTCCTTGTGCTCCAAGAAAGATGGCCAAACCCCGCTTTGTTGACAATAAGCCTTACCCTGTTCAAGCTACTGGAACGGAGCTGGTCAAAGCAAGGGCCCCCCTCAGAAGGCGTCACTGCCCAGGGGCTGCTGATGGAGAGAGGAAGACAATGTTCAACCATGAAACTGCTGCGGGACAGCAGACATGGATGGTGCTCTCTGGTGGCTTTGCTGAATTAAGTTTTTCCAAAACTTTCAGCCATTATATTCACAGAACCTTGGTCCTACTGTTTCCCGCAAATTTCAGGCTTGTAACGGGATTGCAAGCTAATTCAGGGGGTCTACTTTCATTTTCAAGCAGCTGAAAGTATCGACCCTTGCCCATTTTCCTTCTCTAAATAATTCAGGTTTATGGTAATCAACTAAAAACATACTTTCCGTTAGATCTGCTGCGTTAAAAACAAAGGAACAGGTCTTTTCTTTCCTCATGCTAAGAATTCATAATCACACTTGAACAAGATAGCTTAAAGAATATATTATTTTTCATAAACTGTAGGAGAAAAATAAATGAAAAGGAATAAGAAATGATCACTTGTGAATTTAGATACAGAGTTTAGAAAAATACCGTGTTAGCACAAGAAGTTATTTCTTTAACGTAAGATGGCAAATAGAAAAGCTTGAGCTTTTATGGCTCTTTTGAACCCAGTTGATAAAATACTTCGTGAAATTTAACTATTTAGGAGTGTTTAGAATTCAAAACAACTCTTGGTTAAAATATTCATGTTACTGAAGGCTGCCAGCAACAGGAGCTTAAGACGAAGAGTGGAGAAAAAATACATTACTTAGTTGGATCTGTAGAAATTATTTGATGTAGTTAGAAGGCAATTTCCTGAGCTGGATTTTCTCCAAAGTTCTGCAGTTGTCACCTGAAGCTTATGGGAAAAGCCACGGGATCTTTCATGAGCACAAGTTATTGTTACCTTTGCTTTAATGCCTCAGGCCAGAAGATTCAGGATAGTTTTTCTTGACAAAGTGCAGGGTACAGTACAGGCGTGGGTAAAAATACTATTTATTTATTCCTTGCCTGTCATAAGTTTCTGTATTTTGCTATTCTTGGATAAACAGAAGAGATATTCTTAAAAAAACCAGAATAACTATACAAGAGATCTGGTAGACTAAAGTCAGAGTGTTAATCTTCAGTGGGGATTGTTAGTTAAGGAATAGAGAGCTAAGATTGCAAAAAGCTAGTTTGTAATGCGAATGATACTAGCATTTATGAAATTGAAATTTTGCTTTCTAATGATGTCATAAAGTGGTGAGGCTCTTCAATAGTCAGTAGGGGAAGTGTGCAAAGCATTATGCCAGAACCCAGTGTAATCTGCTTTCGAGAATAAGGATAAAAGTACAAACTGAAGACCAAACAGCAGAAGATTCTGCAGGAGTAAGAAAGAGCAAAACATGTGAATGGCAGTCTAGAAGTGGACTGAAAAGCAAAAACTTTCTTATGGATAAGAATAGTTTGACTTCAGACAGTGTTTTCCATCTGTGGGTTGCAAAGCATTTTACTAATTATAATGAAACCATCACAATGTCTTTTTTGTAGGAAATAAATATTATGTCTGGTTTGCATATGGGTAATGATGATGATACTAGCTACTCAGTCTTCAAATACTGCTCTCAACTGCTCCCTTCAAAAGCTGCAAGCTAAAATAAAATTGAGCTGTGATGATGAAAAAATGACAAGGTTTTTGGAATGAAATCCTTTTAACCTTTCCAGATTATTTTTTATATGACAGTCACAGGAGCGTGCTTACACAGTGAGACTGCTCATTGTGGCTGGTTAAGCCATGTTAATTAGAAACAGGTCTACACAGTCATTGTTATATTCCTTTTTATATGTAGCTTGATTGATATATGATGATTCTGTTGAGTTAATGAGTCACGTGAGATCCAAACATACTTTCTTTTTTGTTCAAATGGAGTTTAAAAAAATGTTACTGCATTTACTGTTCAAAATGCTCAAGAAAGGACTGTGGTCACAGGCTCTCTGTAATGCAAATGTTCTGAATGAATGATTAGGCTGAATCTTTCATATGCGATCTTTTTTCCACAAATCCAAACATCTTTCCCATGCAATGCATGTAACAAACCAGCAACTGATACAAAATATCTGCAGTTTATTTATCTGTGGAGTTTTTATCTGTGGTTTATCAAGCTTCCAGACTAGCATATAGTGAGAATGATTATAATACATTCATAATATTTAAGCACTGTCTTTTCTTGAAGGTATGAAATTAGAGAAAAATTGAAAAGAAAGAACAACAAAGTTAGCACGCTAGTAACAGCCTGTTCCTACAGCTATGCTTAAGAGAAAGCTGGTGCTTCTGGCAAACAGGCAAAACTGGGTCGAAGTCAAAGGTTGACTAGATGACCTTCTGAGGTTCCTTCCAACCTCATTTATCCTATAAGCCTATGGTTTTTAGAACACTCTTTTTGTCCTGTACGTGGTTGCCTTTACAGCCAGGGTTGTGATCCCTTTGGGATTCTAGTTGGGCAGCACTGACACTCATAGGCCTTGAACATGCAGCGCTTGGTGTAAAACAATGTATGATATTAAAACTGAAGCAAGGAAAAATATAAATTGGTATGTTCTTGTGGGTCAAAAGAAGTTAAAAAGCTGCTACTCGCAGCTTTTGCTTACCAGCTATGAGCTGGAAATTGCCATTCTGGTCAGCTGAGATACAGTAGCCATCCATAAGAGCATACCTAATCCATATCAATGCAATGCAAAACTGCATAGCTTAAACTGCTCCTTTGGCAGCTTGTCGGTGGTGACTTTTAATTTAGGAATGGTATTGAAAGGATGGGGCAGTATTTTCTGAAATTGCTCCCTCTCAGTTTGCAAGAACCCACCCGGGTTCTCAGTGAGAAAGTTCTTTGCCTCTAAGTATCCAGATTCCAAACACCTGTAGGTCATGTAGCAAATGCTAAAGAACTGAAAGAAATGCTTTCAGATAAACTTCAGTAAAATCTTTGTCCTGAAAGATTGCCTAGAACTGTTTAAAAAGACAAACAACCAAATTCAGATAATGTTCACCTTCTTTTTTCAATTATTGCCAGTGATTGGTTTCTGGAGAGTAAATCAGAAGGGAATTTGATCCAGGTAGTTAATTCTATGAGATGATCAAATTGCAGTTTGGGGAATCTTCTTCCTTTTTATCCGATTCAGGTAGTTTCTGACAGGATACCAGGCTGTTTGCTTCACACCTTTGTCCTTTTGTATGTGTTTCAGCGCTATCACACATGGCCCTCCTCAGCCTCTATCTCTGTTCTCTCTAAACCTCTTCCTTCAGCCTTTTTTCCCCTAACATTTCTACTACTTCTTTGTCCTAAGCCTTTTCACCACTACCTTCATCTCTGAGTTGGCCATCAATTATCTTTCTTCTTTCTGTTCCGCCTCCATTTTTTAATTTATCTTTTAACTTTAGGGGGCTGAGGGGTAATTGAGGACTTAGGAGTTTTTTTGAGAGCTGATGGTCCTAGCTTACTTCAGAGTGTGATGCACTCTTGGACCCTCTATAGTTCATGAAAGTTTCTGGCATTATATCGACGTATCCTGACAGCTTATTCTAGTTATCCTCCCATTCATCACATGCATGATGTCTGCCACAATTGTGTTGCAACATTGTCTTAAAGCAGGTGAAAGACCAGAGTAATTTTTCTTTGATGAAGGAGCTTCTGTCTCTTTGTGGACCATGAAAAAATGCTGCCTTTTTCTCAGGCTTGGCTTAGGTATTTGGGCACTTGAACACTGAGCATAGGACAATAAATAAAAAGCTGTTTGTCAGTTGAGATTCATGTTGACACATGCATTGGTGTGATCTAGATGTGTTTACGTGTATGCTCTACTCTTTTGCAGGGAACATAATGTACTTTGATCTCTAGGGGAATATCTCAAGATAGCCCAATGGCAACCTGTCCAGCTCTGCAGTGTTAGAACTAATTTTGTATCTGACATAAAAGAAATGTTTTAGCAAGCACTTGAGCTTAATCAAAACCAAACACAGCTGTTTAATTTCTTGCTGCTGTTGCTACTACTAGAAATGATCACAAACTGTCATTTTAAAATATGGCTGAACTTAAGCCAAAACCGAACCTTAAGCGTGCTGACTCAACTTCCTCATTCTTACGTATAGGGACTCGTTCTTTAAGTACAAATAAATTTATTCTGGATATGAATATGGATATGCACAGAGTGCATCAGGATTTATGTTTCTGGTTGGAAATAAAAGTAACATAATTGTTAAAGACAGCGTTTTCCACCCCTGTTTATGTCGGTGTTCCCTGTTTATTGTTTCTTCTTACAAGACTCTGCACCCTGGACAGTGCTAACTTTTAGTAGTTGTTATGTTTTTTTAGCATTTTCTTTTAGGTCTTGGGACCATTTTGCCATTTGATTACGTTTCACCAAGGAAATTGTGCAGGATATATTATTTAGTGAAAACAACTTGCCAAAATGCATAGAGAGAATTACTGTGGCAAGGATTGTCTGAGCAGGATAAAAGGAAAAAGTCTATTTGGAGGTCTTTTGTGCTCAGGGAGATGCATGTATTATCTAAAATGAATTGATCGCAGTCTGTCAAAGGGTTTTTTTCTTGCTAGAATAGTACGTGGGAAAAACCAAATGACACAATACAGCATTATGTCATGCTTGCTAGGATGCTGGCTCCTTGAGGGGCTGTATACCCTCACTCAGTTCCTGCTGACTTTCAAAAGGAGCTGGAGACACTCAGAGTCCTTTCTGGGACACTCGGACTCTCCTGGGATGTGAGGGGGATACCCATAAGTCCTCTGCAAGGGTAGTGTCACCTTCCTATGCAAAAACAACCTTTGGAGCAAATTCAATTTTTTGCAGTCAGTAGCTGAAATGCCATGTCTCATGGAAAACTATAGATCCTCTAGTGTTATTAATATCCTCGCTTTGGGACATACACACACTGACCTCTATTCCTAAAATGTATCTTTGAGCGCTGGAAGTATTTTGTACAAAATATGAGGCAAACATTTTCACACAAGGATTATTGGACCTGATGGAAGAGGGGTAATTCAGACATTCAAAATAATTTCTAGAGGCAGGTGTACTTTGTAGTGTCAAAACATTGAGTTCTTGATACTTAACAAGATAGTGACAAATTTCATGGTAACTGGCCTCTGTTTCTGAAAGAAGCTGCTGTTATCTTCTGTCTCTCTAATTTTTTCTCCTACTGTGCAATCTTAAAATGGTCCAGCCTTTCCAAAGTCCATTCAACATCAGACCTCTTCAGAGGTTTCTCAGGCTGAGAACCCAAAATGCCTGGGCGTGTTAAAAAGACGGCATGCGTGTTAAGTGCATTTAAAAGTAAAATGTGAGTTGAATACAGGATGGGAGATTTGTGCCATAACACCAGAGACTCTGTTGCGGTGACAAAGCTGGGGGTAACCCTTCATCTGTGGTATCAATCTACCGTAGTGAGCAATACACGTTAGTGTGCAGAAAGCGCTGCGTGCTGTATCGGTGGCGGTTTATTTTGGGGTGAAAGCGCTGATTGTTCTGTAATAGATGGTGCAACTGTTTTACTATGTTTTATTGTATGTGATGTTCTGTCAAAAGCTTGGCTGGAGAGCAGCCCTGTTCTAGTGGGAAGTCTCCCGAAAGGAGCAAACACCCAGCTAAATTTCAGAGTTGACAAGGAAGAGGGACAATTTCTTAGGGACCCAGAAAGGTCTGAGTGGAGTCGATGTGACTCAAAATGTCGCTGAAAGTTGCTGAACTGAGTGGTAGGCTGGGATTTTCTCTGCAATGCTCAAAAAATTGTGTTCCTACCTTCCTGTCTGCAGTTTTTCCAGAGGCAGTGGGGTTGCTGAGCATCCAGGAATAATATTTGCCTTCCACCTGGGCATCAGATATAGAGAGGGAATTGCCAGCGTATGGGACATACGAGCAAATACTTCCCCTACAAGATCAGTACCCAAGGCATTATCAAAGGGCAGGCAGTTTTCCATGCACATATAAGCTTAGGATGCTTGGATTGCAGCAAAATACAGAAACGTGAATATGGCAAAGAAAAGAATATGCAAACTAAACTTCATGCTACAGCTTTTTCAGGCAAAGCCCTGAGCTATGAGTGATTTCTTCCGTGCCAAGGATGTGGGATTTGCTGTATCTGGTGTGTGGAGTTCCTCAGACCTCAAATGTGAAACATGACATATTTTTTTTCCCCTTATTTTTCATATTTTCCTTGTATCACACAGATGCACATTGGCTTCAGCCTCTCTGTCCTCGGGGATAATGGAAATAGGCGTTAATTTTAATTTTTTCAAAATGTGATGTTTTCACGGATTAGAAGGGGTAAGATCAATCTCTGCTTTGGGGAAAAAAACAACCCAAGAATTAGAAGGGTTTAAATTCAAGAACTCTCTGTTCTGCAAGATTTGGTGGCACTGCAGGTGGGCAGTGTGTGTGGAATGTATGAAAGGTGACAGCTGGACTGTAAATTCATGCGGCTGGGGATTTTCTTTGTTTTATGCTTGAATAGCATTTGTCTCAGTGGCATTTTGGTCTGTGACTGGACTCATCATACAAATAAATAGAATGTTTTCTTTTTGGCCCTGAAGGGAACAGGCATGTGTTTGTGCTGCAGACGTTATTCGAGGAAATTCAGACCCAGCATCGCACTGTTACGTCCAGGAGAGCTTCGGGTCAGAGCAGGTTTTGAACCAGCTCCTTCCAAGATGTTCTCGGTGACTTTGCGGTCTAGCGATGCCCAGGGACACAGGAGCCAGCTGGCAAAGGTTGTCCCCCACAGCCTCTCAAAATCTGTTTTCCTGGGCTTCAGTGGGATTTGAATCAGGGTTTTTAGGCTGAAGTTCCCATTGCTTGGTGCCAGTAATTGGGTCAGTTATTCCAAAGTGTTCAGCACTTACGACTCTTGTAACAGCCTTCGTAGTCATTTATTCCAGAGAGCCCTAAGACCTGGTGTGTTTAGGCTATAGAAAGAGCAGTCACAAATGTGTTTATTTGTATCTCGGGGATGCAGCATTATTAAATGTTCGTTCTCCACATATGCTCCAGACAATATTGGTAATGATAAAACGTTCTGTGGTACTGATAAATGCTGCTTTCACATACACATCTCTGATAGATTTTTGGAGCTATCTGATAACGTTTCTCAGGGGAGCAGAAAGAATTACAGTAGATACATATACTGAATTTTTTTTCCCTCTTCCTACCTGTTTGCCTCTAATCAACAGAAAGCTTCTAATTTCCTTTGCACTCTGGCATGCTAGAAATTAACGGAGTAAATGCACATGCTGTTTTACTTTGCCAGCGACTGGCTTATACAACAGATTTTTACTCTGTAAGACAGATTTTGCTGTATTTGTGCTTTTTTTCATCTCCCCCTGAGGAGTATTAACTCAAAGCAATCGCAAGACACCCATCCTTGCCTGCTGCTTCTTGAACTGCTATTTCCTCTTCTTTGCTTCTTCCTTCACTATTTGAAGCTTTTTTTTTATTATTTTTAAGAGGAAAGGGCAACAACCGAAGAAACCTAAAGGCTGTCTCCTTTGCTAAAATCATAACTATTTGATGTGAGAAAGCTTAAACATGTAAAACACTTTTGTTTCTGTAGAATTTACTTTCAACAGCTATGTTCTTTCTACCCAAATGAAGATAGGTAGAGTGCTCTGTGAAGTGCAGTATTGGAAAAGGAAGACGTGTACACGCTTGGAAAACGCTGAGCTGCTCGTGAAGCTATAGACACTGCATGTTTATGACTTGGTTTTTTAAGCAATCTCCAGAGCTTGGACGGATTACAGTGATATTTTAACAAGGCTGCTGGCATCCATCACCAGCTTTCACTTACGGAGAAAGCTAAAAGGTCGAAGAATGTAATTATTTCCACGTAAGCTAAATGCTAGTGGGTGATTGTCGTGAGAACTTCGATGCTTTAAACTTCTTCGTCTCCTGTAAGGCAAACAGGTAAGTCTCACGGGCTTCTCTTCCAGTGTTCGTTTCAGTTAAGGGAGCAGGGGCTGGCAGGAGACTGGTATCAGAAGGGAATGTGTTCCATAGGAAGCCAAATTGTATTTCTTAAATTTTAAACGTGCAGTATTGGATGTTGTCTGTCAGGTTACAAATCCACTGCCTATAAGCTGAAATGTTTCTGAGAAATATTGTTGCTTTCCATAGCCAAGACTTGACTCTCATTCCAAATTAATCCCTAACATATGCAACTATTGTATACATTTATATACTATTGGAGGACGATCTGTGCGTAGTGAAAGATCTGTGTCTAAATCTCTTTCTGTCATCCTGTAATTACTTTTAGATTGATTACTCTGGTTAAAACAATGTTATTCCATATGATAAGTGCAATTAATATGTTTAGGATTGTGCTTTCTAAGGATAATTTTTGTTGAACAGTTTTTTTTCCTGAAAACATGATTTCCTGAACTGAGATCTTTGGGCAGCTTACGTTTCAGAGGAGTTCTGCATCACTGTAGAAGTACTGTGGTAAACAAGGGGTTTCCTACTTCACAAGTGGGAATCTAACAGCATCAAAAATAGATATTTCTTTCCCTTTCACCCTTGAAAGAACATTTATTCTCTTTGAGTAATGGCACTGCTGTGCCTCTAGAGGTGAGGCTTACAATTTGAAGACTTTTAACATAAAAGCCCTGATTACCATTTAGGAAAAAAAAAAAAAGACCCTTTGACCATGAATAGTTATTGTCTTAATGAAGATTTTTTGTTGTCCTCTGAGAACATTTGCTAGCTGTAAGTATTATTATTATTGAAGGGCAAAGATTTTACATGCTTCCTAAGATTTTTGTTTACAAGAATGACTATCACAGAAAAGAGTATTTTGAGCCAAAATATAAATATTCATACTTATTTTTTGGTTTAAAATATGGTTGTTTACAGAAAGCAATTAATTTAAGCTATATTTCCAATCTGGCTATGAAAATTGAAACAAAGCCTGCTGGCAGATATAATTACAAATAAACTTCTAAGAATAATTAGATGTGTAATTAACAGAAGGCTGAGTTGTTATCACTTTCTCCTCTGTACAATAATTCTGCATAAAAACATGAGAAGTGGCTCTTATTAAAATCTCACAGCAGATCAATCCACAAAAGGGAGTGAGACATTAAAACAAAGCATTCCAAGATGTGCAAACACTGTGATTAATTAATTAAACAGAGCCCAGCACTAAGGAAAAGCTTAAAAACAAATGGAATATTTAAGAAATACATATATTGTAAAAAGTTAGTATGTTTTGGCTGGTTTTGGTATGTTTGTTTTTTTAAAAAGAGGTATCTCAGAATACCTCGTGGATCTATATTTGTATATTTTGCTTTTATCTTTTGGTTCTGAGGAATCCTTCTGAATACTTGTGCGTTATTCATCTGTAAACTTTTCAAAATATTAATCAATGGAGTGAATAATTACTTAGGAAGGATTTAAAAGAGCCTGACAGAGGATGCTGGTGGAGTTTGGTTTCCCCGCAGCTAAGGGACATTCTCTGTCAAACTTCGGGGACTTGCTGAGCTGTTCCCAGTGACTTTCACCAGAAAGCTGCTTACAAGGACGCCTCTGCTAGTGGCAAACAGAAACACAAACCAAACAGACCAATGAGTCTCTTGTGAAGCAAAGAATAAAAAGGCATGTTTTGAAAGGCTTTACCAGTCAAAATACTGGGATCCTGGAGAATGATAGTATTCAGGATAGAAATGCCAGCAGTTACTTAAATCTGGCATCTGTCAAATTCCTCAAAGTGCATTTATTCAAGTCCTGTGCAGTATCATGCCAACACTCATACTCTGCGTTTTGGAGTATTTGCTAATGTTTAGGACTACTTTGGCCACTGTGCAGTATTCGTTCTAGCAGTGTCCTGTGTAGCATATTATTAAGAGCTCTAGGTGTGAATCATATGAATATGCAGGTTATTGTACTTAATAAGTTAACCCAGGAAAGGAAATTTCCACTTCTTCTATTAAAGGGCGGGGGGGGGGGAGAGAAGAAAGAGAAATAAGAGAGGAGAGAGAATGAAATTTTTGTTCTATGGTATTAAATAGTAATGTCATGTAATACACACCCAAGAGCTTAACAAAACCATAGTAGGACTAATTTAGCCAGTGCCTGTCTAATCTTTCATTAGCATACTATTATTTTTTTGCCCGGTGGGTATATTGCCTGTTGAGAAATAATGTGGATATTTATTCAGCAGTAATAACTGTTGCTGCTTGAGAGCTTTTTTTTTTTTTTTTTACCGTGTGTGAACATGGTTATCTAGAAAAGGATTTCAGGCAGGTGATCACCCTTGGGATTCAATGAATTCATGTGTTGCATGTCCTATCTTACTACACGGCTGTACAGCAAGATTACTGTTTTTCTAATGAGATTCCAGTCTGAAGAAAGACACTGCAAACACATCACCGCCTCTCAGAAAATAGGACCTGTCTTCCGGGTGCTTTAATGTACACACGGAAGTAGTTTATTTAAGCGGCATTAGGGGTGCAAGTCTGTCTCCATTTGGTGCAACAGGCTAGGCGGTTCTTGCCTGAGACTGTGCTGATCTCCTAAAAACACAGCCCAGCCCTTTTCCCCCAGAAATCAGGGAGTGTTTTGCTACCTAGGTCAGAGGAGTAGGATCAGACCATTTGTTTTGGCATGTAGCTTCTGTTCAGTATTGATGACCCCCCAAAAAAAAGCAACTGCCACTGCATCTTGCTTATACAAAATGGCATTTTATGTCAAGACATCCGTTTTTAAAATAAGCTTATTCCTTTATGTTCCATTTGTGTGCTAAGAAGTTAATTTCAAACCAGGTTTTCTTTTCCAAAGAAAAAATATACTTAGCGTATGTATTTTCTGCAGTGAATCTGGCTGTGCTACTAGGTAGGCAGTCATATTTTCGGGCATACCTTTTTGATACAGCTATATTGAAATGCTATTTTTAGTGTTAGGGTGATGTAAGGGAAGCAGTGCTACGTTATTGGTACGTAGTGAATTTAAACTGAAGTTAACTTTGCAATGAACAGTTATTGTTGTGTATCTATTGTTACTAGCTGTACTGACGGAAATTAAGGTCTATTTCATTGAAATCACTGAATGTAGGAGGTTTACTTTTCTGTAAATGAAATTCGAATCATTAGAATTTATTTCAGACTAACTTGTGAAAATATGAGCAAGCCCAACAATTAGTAACCACAAGCCGTAACCTTTTATCATTCCTTAGTCAATTAGTGGTTAAGTTGTAGTAGAGCAGCATTTATTTAAAAAGAAAGAGAACAACGCATCTAAAATGTTCTGCATTTTACTGGCTTTACTTACCATTGGTCATACTATTTTCTTACTATTTCAAGTTTTTGACGGCTATCATATCCTAGTCTGATTTGCACTGATGGAAACTAGAAAAGAATGAGACCAGTTACCATATAGAATATTGAAAATAGTTATTACAGTAATATTATAATTTAAGTATGTTAGAAGTAGTTTTTAGGATGCTAAGTGTACTGCAGATAGTTGGAACTATGTGTGCCTCCTCTGTCATGATTTGGGATTTTTTTTTTTTGAATGGTCTATTTCTTACGGTTAGATTTTCCAATTAATTGATGATGATGATCTGGAAATGCACTCACTGAAGCTCAGACTCTCATGCCTGTGTTATGGCATTTAAACTAAAAAAGGCAAGAAATCAATTCAGTTGTTTGTGCTGCAATTGACTGAATAGTAATTGAGACACAGGATATTGAAAGGTCAAAATGAGACACATATCCAGAAAACTCCTTTGCAAATTATTTTCATAGGGTTTTAATTAAAATTTGGTTCATAATTGAATTATATCTTTTATTTCATACTTTAAATAATTTCCATGATCTGTGCACATCTTTGTATTCATGTTAAAATTACTGTATCCTTTACATACAATACTGCTTTTAAAAATCTAATTAAGTTCTCAAATGGCAGCTACCAGAAAAGGTGCAACTTGCAAGGAATAAAGTGATGGTCTCTGTCAAGTATTAAACCACGATTGAGATGAAGGTCAATGTGTTTTGGTAAATGGGCTATTTCATTTGCTTCTAGTGGCCAGGCAGCTGGGTGGAGTGGAGAGGAGGTTTCCCCTGTCGCTCAGCTCAGAGCCCGTATGGGTGGCCCTGTGGGCAGGCATCTCCTGGTGACAGTGGCTGCTGAGGTGGTCTGAGCACCCAAGGAACAATGCTGGCACACCTCTACTTCCAGCTCCCTTGTCTTCCCTGCTCCTGACACTTGCAGGGAGATTTCTGGGAGATTTTTGTGCTTCAACTTCTTAAAGCCTGACAGCCGGTGCCCACATCTTCCAAGTCCTCAGGGGCCTCTGCTCTGCTTCAGTCTAGGTAAGAGACAGCAATTGCCCAGCACGGTAAGGAGCCCGTCCACCCTCCATGTCTTCCTGGGGACTTTCTCTAGTTATCAGGTCTCAGCAACGTAGAGGAGCCAGTCTAAGATCTGGAATGGGCTTCTGCCCAAGCGGTTGCCAAGGCTTGTTGCATCTCCTCATTATTTTGATGCCCAAGGCCTTGCAGCGTGGGCCCTGTCTGGCTACGGGGCTTGAACATGGAGGGATGCAGCCGGTCTGATTCAGCTGCAGTAACCTACGTGGTTTTGGTCGCACACCAGTTGTACCATTCCCCCGGGGGATGAGGGCTGACTAGGTACTAGCTTGCTCTGGTTCTTAGTCTCACAAGGCACTTGTTTTCTCAAGGAGGATAATGTTACTATTGAAAGGAAGGTAGAAAGGTGGGAAGAGAGAAGATAAATAGAAAATGGAATAGAAACAGAGCATGTGTATTAGTCAGCCTTTTCAATGCATAATAAAAAGCATTTATATGAGATTAAATTCAAGCCTTGTGTAGGTGAGAGACACTGCACTTGCTTTCTGTAAGAGACTGAATTTTATCTAAGCAGCTTTACATTTTCTAAAAAAAAAAAAAATAAAAATTGCACAAATGTCGATATCTCCAAACCTACCTCTCCTACGGTTTCTTTTAATAATCTAATGGCTCCTTCTTACACGCCAAACAGTTTGCCTTCATTCTGAAATCACCAGTTGTTGACTTGCTTCCTTTCTGTGGTTGTTTTGTTTTATTGCTTTGCCCTTCAACTGCCCTTCCCTAGCACTTTTTGTGATATTTGCTCCAATACAGAGAGCTTCAACACTGTCTGGTATTCCTCTTTGTAAAAATAAAGTGCAAAACAAGGCACATTAAAATATTAATAATTTGTTGTCACACTTTTTAAAGCTTGTACTATTGAGGATAAAAACGGGCACGGGCATGCATGTAAAGCAGTAAAAGTGGAAAAGATAAAACAACTACAACTTATCATGTTGAAACAAATCTTCCTTTACTATGTGTGTGGTGAAATACGTTCATGTAGACTTAATTTCTTTGTGAGAATTTGGGAAATCTCTCCACCTCCCTTTGTTCCTTTAGTCTAAATGTTCATATGTTTTCCAGCCTTTCATCACTCCCAAGCACTTACTCCGCCCCCCCTCAATCTTTTCTCTATTTCTATATCTACTATCTACTTGAGTTCTTGTGCTAGCTTCCCTCTTCTATTTAGTATTTCATAAATCGTTATACAATTTCAAAGGAAAAAATAGTCTTTTTTTCCTTATGCCCTTAAATTGAAACATCTTCTTCCACAGGTTGGAAGGACTTATTGACAGAGACACACAACCTAGCTGTATCGAATCTCCCCCTTTCTGTCACCCTATTTCATTCAGAAAAGAAAAAAAAGAATATTGAAGCACTATTTAACATTATTATCATGGCTAGATGAAGCAGTCCCCCCTTGTTTTCCAGTTCCTATGTTACATGGCTCACTTCCTAAGTGAGACACTCTCTTTAGTACCTTTTACTTTATCACGCATTACTGTGCATCCTGTACACATGTAATTTCACACTCAGTTTTCTGTACTCGTATGACTCAAAGGTCAGCGTGTGATTAAACCATTCTCTAAAAAATTGACAGAAGAGTAAAGGCTCAGATAAGTTTTTAATCTAGAAAGGGAAAAGACTGAGAAGAAACACAATGAATTTTATATACATAAAAGGTATTCGCAAGGAGGAACGGAGGAGATCTATTCCTTGATTGTTATGAATAGTGTGTTTAATTTTGCAGCAATGGAGCTTAGAAATACCCTTTTTGTAGTTATAGTAGTGAGGCACTGGAATAAATTGCCTTTTATAAGCATGGAGACTCCAGAAAGGAGACCAGTAAGCACTGGTTAGAAAGCCATTTCCCAGGACTGGCATGTGTGTGATTGATCTGCTGTGGGACAGAGATGGATTAGCTCCCTTTCAACCCTGTTTTTTGTCATTCTTCAGCTCTTTGTTGCAAGCAAGTAAACTTGTGGGCTAAAAGAAGCAATGTCATATACACAACACAACAAAATACACTATTTGCATCAACTACTGCTAGAGGAAACTTAGTTGGATTTATTCCCGTCCAGGAGCGAAGATTAGGTACTGTGAAAGATAGTCAAAAGAAATGTCCGAAGAGTTAGAAGAGATAAAGGGAGAATCACTGATACCAAATTAATTACATAAATTGGTATGACCAAGAACAGTCTATGTTTATTATGTGTGGTTTTAATATGTTTTAATGTGTTTAAGCAATGTTTAGTACGTTAGAAGACTTCAGGAGACACATTTTCACGGATCAGGTGAAGTACAGGATCTCTTGCTTGGAAATATACTGCTGTATTCTGTTGTTGCAGGAGGCTAAATGACTTTCATTACTAAATCAATACTGAAGTTCCCATATTTCTTTGTGTGTTGTACTTGAGGGATTAGGAATACCTAGTATATGCTCATATCAAGAGACGTATTGGATGAACTAAATAAGTCTTGCTGTTTCATACTGCAGCTCTGCTAACCTGATCTAATGGTCCTTCCTGAGCTTTGAGTATACATGAAGCATCTGGCTTTGCTAAGAAAATGAGGCTAAACTGAGTATGGTGGGGCTAAACTACTGCCAGAAAAGTTACTTTTGCTTAAGATAACCTGTCACTTTTTCACAAAGACCCTGTGTTTGCCATTTAGATAGCACACACAAGCTATAGGTTAGAGTTTTTCAAGGGAAGAATTGGATAATTCTGTTTATTTATGTGACTGCAAGCTAAGGCAGTTCTCAGGGCCTTGCCCTTTAACTTGTCCTATCACTGTAACAGAAATAAAGAGCTGATCTAGCTCAGGTCTTTGACGGTAATCACGCGTGAGCAGTTTGGCCAAGATCTGATATTGCACTTATTGCCAGGTCACGGGGAGAGAAATCTTACATCTTACCTGTGCAATGGAAAGACAGCTTACTCAGTGCTGAACAAATGCCATGATCTGACTAAGGATTTATCCAAAATGAGAGAACAAGAGAAACATCTTGTTTCGGACACTGGGTTGCTTTGGAGATCTTTTTTCAGGCTCTACAGTCACAGAAGTCAGCGGAAAGCCCTGCCACAAATTGCAGTGGTCAGGCAGTATTCAGGGTCCATCCATGTGGCATCAACCTTGCAGGAATCCTCTATGTCGCTCCTATGGGGTCATCAGTCGAGGTGCTCTAAGAGGAGCCTCTTGGAGCCATCTCCAGTTATCCCATTTCTTTTAAGGGCCAAAACTAAATGGCCTCATTGCTGTTTCTCTCCTATGAGGAATGTAAACACAACATTGGTTAAAGCAGTGACAAGTTTATGTAGAGCGCTCCATTTTGCAGTCTCCGGCAAAGATATCCAGGCAATTCCTCTGGATGGTGGCTTTGGGATACTGTGTGCCCTTTCGGCCAGAGAAGCATCTGCTCTATCTGAAGTGCAACATGATAAAGAGGTCAGAAATAAGTAATACATTTATGCCGTTAATGCAGGGACAGGGCTTAAGTGACCACAGCTTCAACTGGAAACTCACTTTTTAACCCATGAGTTGGCATAACCGTGAGAGTTGTTTTGTCATTTTAACGACATCTTTGCAGTGTGCCTGGAGAACTGGAAGGTTAACTCAGCTTTGCTTTTCGGAAGGGAACTGCACCACCCTGGTTTGTCTACCTCCCGCCCTGCCTGGGTGGGTCTGCCGTGGCTGCCAGCCCCACTGGCCTGGGGTGGAGGATGCTCTTTGGGGCTACAGCCGTGCTGTCAGCGTGAAGCAGGGCAGCTCGCCCGAGTCCTGCTGGTGCCACACAGGGTCGGGGGAGCGACTCATCTCCTCCCCCTGCTGCATTAACTTTTTCCTGGCAGCTTTTTCCTGGGCAAAGCTTCCTGGGGGTGGCTGAGGGCATCCTGGGGAGGGTGAGCAAGCCCCGGGAGGAGGAGGGAGACAGAGGAGACTGTACCCTCTCCCTGCTGCTGTTGCTGAAGCTGTGCCGGAGCCGTCGATGTGGCTCCCCAGAGTTAGTTGCTCAGCAACCAGAATCAATTAATATGCTTTGCAGAAAGTGCAGGGGAAACCCAGGCTGCTGTCAGTGAGAAGGCAGGAGGCTGAGGGTGACTCAGGATCCCACTCCCTTCTGACACCCAGTAGGTCCCACCCCATCCTCTCCAAGCCCCCCTTAGCCACCCATTCTTTATCCCTTTCTCCTTCCCTATGATGACTTAGTGCGTGTGTCCCCAGGCAAGGCATCTCCTTGCTCAAGAACACTCCTGCTTTAGGGGTTTTGCTTTTAGATCTAATTTGTGGTTTTGGGTTATTTGTCAAGCTTTCTCCGACAATTTTCTAGAAATTCTAATATTCATGTTCTTTAGGAGGGGGAAGGTACAGCTGATGTTTTTTGTCAGATGGTTTTAAAGATTCCTCAGGATGAGAAGGCTTGTTTGGTAGTGCACAGTTGAGCAGCAGTAATGAAAATGCATCATGTGTGAACTGGAAAAGTTTTTGCCTCTTCCTTTATTACAGGTAATCAGCACTGCATATATGAGACCAAAGAGGTAGTACTGATTGTTGTGAAACACGTAGATAATAGAATAAATGAGGGGTTGTTTTATTTTTTTTCTTCTCCTTTTCTGCATAGTAATTTTAGGGCTTCGGTAAGGTACTATTTTCTTTTTTTTCTTCCTTTCTTTCTTTCTTTGATTTTCTTTGGAGTCCCTCTGATGACACCACGAATCTGGGAATGAAGAACTTCTCAGAGCTGATTGGAAATGGCATTGCGGAGCTGAAACTTAACTGGAGGAAATATATCTCCTGAAGAAGAAAATATAATGCACTGTAAGAATCTGACTTCTGGTGAAAAATTCAAGCCTAGAGAAAACTTGTCCGCTTTGTTAGGAAGAATGGGTTGGACAATTTTCTTCAATTCCAAAGGATATCAGAATGCCATGCTGAGCTTAATCTCTGCAGCATGCTCTGTGCTTCTCATCTCCTCCTGATGCACTGCATGGTAAGGCCTTTTTCCTTCCTTTTAATAATAACCATATTTCTGTTATGGTGAGAGGTAAAAATAATAGCAATGATCAAATGAAAATTGAAAAAATGCAGAAAGCTAACAAAAGAGTGTATGTTTGTATGGTTTTTTCCAGGGGCAAGTGTCTTGATTACTGCAGCAGCTTTGTAAGATCATTTCTGCCTTTCTCCCTCGCTTTGTGACAGCGTGTGTGTGTGTGTCCACACCTGTGCTGTCATTTGCACTCGGACTGGAGCATCAGTAGCTGTATTGTACACATTTCCACGATAAAGAGGATGTTTAAGAATTTGCTTTGACATTTCTTTCTCTTTTTCCCTCCCTCCATTCCCTTCCTCCTGCCTCCTCTTTCTCTCGCTCTGTCTGTCTCTCTGGGGTCATGGTGCTATACCTTCCCTGCACCTTAGTTGTGCCCTGACCGCTAGAAGGCAAAAATAGAAAAGAAATCCTGTACCAATGTAAGAATAGTTCTGAATATGTATTATCTGAGTAAATAAAAGCTACAGAAGGGGTTTGAATGTCTGCAAGATCTGCAGGTACAAAAGATTATTTTGCTTCCCAAAATCAATTGCAGACTTGGATGCTGTGTTTTAGATACGGTGGGAGGCAGATCCTTTTACACATGTCAGAAAGCCAAAAAATGACCACTGTGAATTATGACAATGTTATTCTTGATGACCCAAGTCATAAAATGAGCAAAGCCAGTACGAGATGTTCTCGTATCAAATAATTTTTGTCATGTATTAGCAGGGTGTTGAGAATTATTATAAATGGCTCCAGTGGATGTTGCAAGATATTTTTCATTAACAGCTGCCATGTGCTTTCATCTTCCTGGATGAAAGGTGCTAGGGGAGTGCAAGGTGATGTTATTAACTAATTACCCGACTTACTGAAATTTAGGGTCATTATCAGCAAATTACCAAGCAGATCGGGAATTATCTAGTGAGTTGTTCTGAGATGGAAGAAAAGAAAGCCTGGTTTACTTGGATTTCTGTTTCAGAAATCAGGGTAGAACTAAAAGATGGAGTGGTGATGTGAAATATATATATTTTCTTATGCATTCTGGTGGATCACTGAGTTTGGAAGAGGGAAAGTTGAGTGCCTCTTGAGGGGCAAACTGTGATGAGGGCCTGCCCCCACTCTGACGGTAATTCTCTGCAAATCCCACTGCTTTTGATGGGGTTAGAGACGGACCAGGAGTGGGTTTGTGCGGCAGTTGTCATGGGCTGTCCAGCTGGGTGTGGAGTTGATGGGTTCCTGGCAGCAGCTGAGGGTGAGGGGGACACAAAGAGCCAAAGCAAAAAGGCCAGACCAGGCCACACCAGGACTCGTGAATGAGCATTAAAGCTTAAAACCTATTCAAAAGATGGAATTTTGTGGTAGCTTCCAATACATCTTCTCCTTGTACGATGAAGGACTCCAGAGGACAGTTTTTAGAGGGAGAATGGTAATGCGGGTTTTTCAAATCACTGCAGTAGGAAGAGAGATGATACACATTCCTGCGGTGTGACAGTTTTTCTGTAGGGTTCAGGGAACCAGCCTTGATTTTAGGATTAAAGGTTCAAAGTATGTATACGTGTGCACTGAAGTAGATTTTGGTGTATTTTACCATCTAAAATGGTAAGTAGTGACTAATGGTGACTAGTATAAAAACCAATAAGGAAAACTGAGGAAGGACAGCACAACCCTTAAATATCATGTTCCAATCTTCACTGCTGGAAGCAGCTCTTACGTGTGGAAGTGGTCCCCTCAGCTCTTTTTTGTGAGCAAGGACTGCATCCTAAACTCAAGTTTCCCACTGCAAATCTCTCCTCACATCAGCAGTTCTATTTCAATCAATGGGACAACTCGTATGAGTAAGAACTACTCATGTGAATAAATTATGAAAGGTTTTATAAGACCAGGCTCTTTGATTGTCATGGCAACAGATTTATTGGGCTTCAGGCATAATTTGTATTTCCCTTCTAAACAAAACCATTTTTCCTTTTACCCCTGTGAGTCCTTTTGCCTTGTAATTAGGACAAGAAAAATAGGTTAATTACATTCTTAAAGATCATGCAACTGTACAGATACATTATTAGTGAAGCATTATCAGAGTATGTGAAAGTTTACTTTTATTAGTGGTCTCCAAATCCAAGAGATGTGTATTCTTACTAGCATCATTCATTGCCTTATTTATTTTTGTGACAGTATTACCATTGCTACTAGGTATTGTCAATTCTTCCGGCAACTCAACCAAAAAAAAAAAAGAAAAATAATTCCTTCTTTAAAATATCACTGATCTTATAAAAGTATCCTCTATTATTAGGTTCAAGGATACTTACCAAGCTTTCTTCTACATTAAATATGTTCATTTTTCCTTTAATACATGATGTTTAGCTCTTTACTTGATCCAGGAACGTATTCATCCTTAGGGTATAGAAACACAATATGAAGTCATAATTATAATAAACTTCCTACAGAATATAGGTATATATTGAAATAGGAAGCATAAAATCATCTGGATTTTCTTTCCCTGTGCAATTTTGCATGCTTATAAATGTCTATATTATTAGGATATATATTACATAACAAGTAATATTTCCTTCATTGCAATTTGTAAAGAACAGTTCCTTTTCAGGATACAGTGCATAGGAATTTTTATTGCACTATGTTATGCATTATGGAAGAAAGAAAAATATTAGAAAAAGCAAGCATGGCATCCTTTAAATTGTATCCAGTACATTAATGCAGCAATAGGTTCGTTTGTTTCTTTTATCCCTATAATAGCAACATGTACATAACAAGAATAGCGGATTATTTTCTAAAGAGTCTGTGATCTTGAGAGAAGGTTTTGCACAATACAGGATATTCGTTATCTTTAGCAGACATTTCTGTCAATGATTCACCATGACTTAGAACTCTTTCTTTAGTGACATTTCTAATAATTTACTTTAAACATTTGCACAACAGCTGTATTTGGCTTTCTCTGTCAATTCTACAGCAAGTAAAATTAGTGCTTTCCTTTTCTTTTAAGATACTATTGAATAAAGGTCTGATGCTGAAAACACATGTATTTCATTTCAGTCCATTGTACTGTTTCTTTAGAATAAACTATGTGAATTAGAGCTTGAACCACCTGCATTATCAGGGATGTTCTACTGAACAGTGGGAATACTTTCCACACTCGCAGCAACTATTTCTAGTCAAGAAAAATGTATTTTAATGATAGAACACATAAGCAGTTCCTGTGCTTGGGCTGCCTTGAGCTGTCTTGATTCAAGATCCAACAAAAACCTGATTTTTGAAAGGCCCACAAAAAAAAAACAAAATAAAGCCAAATCTGTCTTAAACTTTTATTGTTTAAACAAAAATAGCCACAGAAAGAATATTTATCAGACAAGAAATTTCAGTACATCAGCATCTGTGTTTTTCATAAACCAGGATAAAAAATTGCAAAGGCATAAAGTTTTTAAAAAATTAAAAGCTCTAAAAAAAAGATATATATATGGAAATACTGATTTCAAAATGACACAGCATTTCATTTTAACTTTTTTAATCAGATTTTAATTTGTTACAAGAAATTGTACTGATACTTGTTCACCTGTTTTTCTCAGTGCAAATTCGCAACATTTTTAATTAATTTTTTTTTAATTTTTTTTTTTGACAGGAAAACATTTTGTCATATATTTTTTTAGCTAGATCTGTTAGAGTTGTCCCAATATTTATTGGCTCCCACAGGTCAGCTCTTTAATTAGAGGCTCTCTGAAGGGCCATCTTTAACACTACATATTGTATAGACCCTGATGCTAAACCACAGTTTTTACCAGGTCTGTGGTAGATGTAAGATCTGACTGCGATCCCATCCTTTAATTCGTCTTGTGTCTTTGAAAAAAGCAGGCCTCCATTTTGCTGAGAGTTTCACAGATACCAGAGGAAGTAATTTCTACTACAGAAACCTTCAAAAGGCCTTCAAAAGGCAAACAGGCACGGAGTAGAATTAATCGAGTATTAATATCCTTATTAAATAGATATGGAACTGAGGAACAAAGAAACTGCCCAAAGCTATACTGGCAAGGGAAGAGTTCGGAATTGAACCCAAATGTCCTTATTCTCAGTTCACCGCTGTCCCTGCAAGGTTGCTCTTCATTTTGTTCATTTTTTTTGCTTAATGACTTGCATTTGGACTTTTAAGTTAATACTATTTGAAGTATCAAATGTGAAAGGGAATTATTGATGCATACTTCCTTTCCAGTCTGACACAGTTGTCCTTAAAAATTCTTTTTTCTTTCCCGAGCCATTCTGTCTGAATGTAACCATTAATTATGCAATTGCGTTACTACTCAGGGGAAGTATATTTTAGATTAAACAGAAAATTACTAAATAGAAATATCCTAAACACGTCATACAGGTTCTGGGGGAGACGCACGTGAATCTGTTTATGCTGTCAGGGTTTGAGGATCGCTGTGGGGGTATGTAATGGTTTTGAGGGCCCTTGGTAAGTGAATCAAATTTCAACACAGAAAAAAAAATCCAGTTAAATCATAAAAAGACTGATCATTTGCTGTCTAGAATTCACAAAGGTCATTATGAATCTAGCACTTGTGTGCAAAAAAATGACACAGAGAATATGGTACCTAACAGTGATTCTTATTAACCCCGATATGCCTCCTCTGTCCGAGGGAATCTCTCAGCTTTTTATCCTCTTTATGAAAAAGGAAAAGACGGTTTGTACAAAAAATACCTAGCTGCTAAAATTACATTTGAAGTTGGAGAAAAAAATCTGCCTTGGCATCTTAATACAAACCCAGGAAAATGTTGAGAAGGAAAAAAAGCTTTTTGCTCTATTAATAGACTCTGGTCTATTTATACAGCTCCAGATGTGACACACCTCTGGATGCTGACAGGGACTGCACTTACCCAATTACCCAATGACGTATGAATGTAGAAGAGTATGAAAGACTGATTAAAAGCAGTACTTTCACTGGAAACCTCATCTCACTTGTGTTTTATTCCTGAGAAATGTTAAGAAGAGAACTTAAAATGCACCCTACAGCATCAAATACATTCTTTTTTTTTTCCTGACATGAACTTTTTACTGGCTTACAATGGAAGAGGGTTAGAAAGGAATGCCTTGGTGAAAACATACTCCATGCTAGTGAGCAATTGCATAACTTGATTTAAATTACTGTTCTCCAATGCACAGAGCTCAGGGCAGCCAGGGGGACCACCTACACTCCATTTTCATCAGCAGTGATGGTGCACAGGGTCATCCCCGTCTTCCTCTGTTCTAAACTAGATCTAATGTTATGTATAAATATCATAGGAGAGGTTCTGAAAGGCTTTTCCAGTTAAGCTGGCAATTTTTCCATGGAACCTGGGATATTATAATACATAAAAATGTTTAAGTTCAAACACATGCTGGTGTTGAAGAACTTAACATGTCGTATAGCCCTTAGTTCTTTTTTAAACCAGGGCAGGTAAGGGATCTAAAAATACCTTTGAGGACCTGAGCATGGGATTTATAATATTTTTATATATATTAATAGATCAGGAAAGTAAATCAAATTATTATAGTAGGGTAATTATTGAACCCTGACAGGTAAGGTGGTTTTTAGTTGCCTAAGAAACATTGGAGAACCACTGAAGTCTGTGAATATAAATAAAAAATTTCATTCATGGTAAGGGCCTCAGAAACAAAAGGCCTGGAGAAAAATAGAAGAGCCAAAGAGATCAGTAAGCTTTGATGAAATAAAAGGTTGCAAAAAGGGTAAAGGATGTCTGGTACACCTCTTTATGAGAAAACAGAGTGGAGGAATGCCTGTTCCAGCTTTCAACCAAGCTAGACAGAAGAGAGTAGTGTGAGTAGAAAACAATGTGGTGTTTGTGGATATAAATCATGCCATAATAGTTTGTTACCAGTTTAATGAGGATAGTAATGCAGTGCATATTCTTAATTTCTGACTTCTAAAATTTTGGGACTTACAATTTTATGCATACGTCTTTAGATATTGAAAAGCACCATTTCCTCCTCCATGTGAAACTGTGATGTAGGACTTCACCTTGACACATCCCAAAACCTAGCAATACTCTGTAAAGTGAGATGTTACTGAACTGTGTTATGAGTACCAGAAACTTTCTTTTAAGGAAGGCAAGTCTGATGCTTAAAAACAAAATCATTTAACTTTTTGGATGAGAAAGCAGATAGCAAGACTGTTTATTAAGACCTCTGACCTGTGTGTCGTTGGAATTTCTTTTTTACTTTGGGCCTAAACCAAAGACTGGTTGAAAGGTTTTTGTTCAGTTATTCACAACAAATGTAACTTTTCACTGACTATAGAAGCAGTACAAAATACTTAGCAGGAGAAAGTAGGATTTTTGCAGGGCTTTTAAAGCATTCTTGAAAGTGGGTCTTAATGGATGACCGCAATGGCCCTTAGGATAGTGTTGTTTCTGTGCTGCTGAACATAGTACTTGTTCTCTATCTGTCTTAATCAAAACTAGAAAACAAAGCTTTCCTTAGGAAGAGTCATCCGTTTCACTGATGTCATATCCATTTATTTTGGGTTCCTGTGTTTTCATTCCATAGCAAATGCTTTATGTTGCATCAAAATATTCTGGAGCTTGGCGCAGCTGGAGGCGTTCTCAAAACACTGTTATGGAAATGTGTGACAATCTACGTTGTACCTGCTCCTTTGGAGCCACGCTGAGATATTGTTAACTCAGTATAAAGGGAGCAGCATCTTTGCCATGATTTTGTGTAATGCTCAAGGTGTTTCAGTGTGTCACGTTACTGGGAAGATCCTGAGTGTGCAGTGTTACGTACCTTGTAATATGGTTTTAATATCATTAGCACATCAGTGCTGGCTGAGGAATGCTTGGTCTCTTACTTTTTCTCCTAATTGCTGTCCCTCAAATTCTGCATCTGATCATGTGCTTTCGAATGGAATTGTAAGGGATCACGTGTATCTTTGGGTCTAGTCGTTGTCCACACACTGAAAACCATGCAATGGATGTTTAATGCAGAAGAGCCCACCGAGCATCTGCTCCATCCATTCGTGCTCACCACAAAATAGTTCTACTCCTCCTCACTGAATTTTAGGAAGCCAGTAAAAGACCACAAGTCACATCTGCAATGTTTCACAAAAGGAGATAGATAAAAGCATCACTAAAGTCGTATATTCCTTTGGAGGGAAAAAAAAGCAAGTAAAGCATGCCTAAAGTTACAGAGAGAATCCTAAAATAGTTTTGCTGAATCTGTCTCCAAATTAGTTTCAGTAGATTTATGAGTACATGAAGAAGGCACACCAAATGGGCGTCACAGGGATTTTAACATCAGAAACACGAGTGCTCCCTACCTCACAACCTGTTCCTACACCCGGCCCTCCTCTGGAGCCTCACGTGGAGGTGCAGCATCTCCCTGCAGAAGTCAAGTCGTGCGTGAAGAGAGAAACAACCTTTCAGGATCCCTGCAGGTTAAGCATGGGAGTAGTACAGTGTGGATATGATGCAAATAGACAGGATCAATAAGCAATTTCCTTCCTAAAACAGAGGAGACTTTCTGACATCAGCTCTTTAAGGATAAATCACAAACATTTTTACTAAGTAACAACATCTGAAGAGACCACTTGGCCAATCTGGACATCCATAAGTCCATGGGCCCTGATGAGATCCACCCGCGAGTGCTGAGAGAGCTGGCAGATGTTATTGCTTGGCCACTCTACATCATCTTCGAAAGGTCACGGAGCACAGGAGAGGTGCCTGAGGACTGGAGGAAGGCCAGTATCACTCCAGTCTTCAAAAAGGGCAGGAAGGAGGACCCAGGGAACTACAGACCGGTTAGTCTCACCTCCATCCTTGGGAAGGTAATGCAGCGACTTGTTCTGGATGCCATATCCAAGCAAGTTCGAGAGCAGAAAGTTATTGGAAGTGGTCAACATGGATTTTCCAAGGGTAAATCATGCTTGACCAATCTCATAGCCTTCTATGAGGTTATAACTGGTTGGCTAGATGAGGGCAGAGTAGCAGGTGTCATCTACCTTGACTTCAGCAAGGCTTTTGACACTGTCTCCTATAACATCCTCCTTACGAAACTGAGGAAGTGTGGACTAGACAAGGGGACAGTGAGGTGGATTGAGAGCTGGCTGTGTGACAGGAGTCAGAGGGTTGTGATTAATGGAGCAGGGTCGAGTTGGAGGCCTGTAACCAGTGGTGTCCCCCAGGGGTCAATACTTGGACCAGTATTGTTTAATGTATTCATCAATGACCTGGACGAGGGGACAGAGTGTATGCTCAGCAAGTTTGCTGGTGATACCAAACTGGGAGGGGTGGCCGACACTCCAGAGGGCCGTGCTGCCATCCAGCATGACCTAGGCAGGCCGGAGAGTTGGGCAGAGAAGAACCTAATGAGGTTCAATAAGGACAAGTGTAGGGTCCTGCACCTGGGGAGGAAGAATGTCAGGCACCAGTATAGGTTAGGGGTGGACCTGCTGGAAAGCAGCTCTGAAGAAAAGGATCTGGGGGTCTTGGTAGACAGTAAATTATCCATGAGCCAGCAATGTGCCCTTGTTGCCAAGAAGGCCAACGGAATTCTGGGCTGCATAGGGAAGAGTGTGGCCAGCAGGTCAAGGGAGGTCATTCTCCCCCTCTACTCTGCACTGGCAAGGCCACAACTGGAATACTGTGTCCAGTTCTGGGCTCCCCAGTTCAAGAGGGACAGGGAACTACTGGAGAGAGTCCAGCATAGGGCAACAAAGATGACTGAGGGACTGGAGCATCTCCCTTATAAGGAAAGGCTGAGAGAGTTGGGACTCTTTAGCCTGGAGAAGAAAAGGCTGAGGGGAGACCTTATTAACATTTATAAGTATGTAAAGGGTGGGTTTAAGGAGGATGGAGCCAGACTCTTTTCAGTGGTTCCCAGTAACAGGACGAGGGGTAACGGGCACAAGCTGGAACACAGGAGGTTCTGAACAAATATGAGAAAAAACTTCTTTATGGTGAGGGTGACAGAGCACTGGAACAGGCTGCCCAGGGAGGTTGTGGAGTCCCCTTCTCTGGAGACTTTCAAGACCCGCCTGGATGCTGTCCTGAGTAATGTGCTCTAGGCAATCCTGCTTTGGCAGGGGAGTTGGACTAGATGATCTCTAGAGGTCCCTTCCAACTCTGAAAAATTCCGTGTTTCCGTGAATTACTACATATCTTAAGAATCTGGTGGCATGTCCTCCTTGCCTACACATCTCTAGCAGATGCCTGTACAGACGCATCCTCCCTTCTCCCTTTTTGTGTCTATCCCAGTCTATGTGAATACATGTTGCTAACCCCTGTGACAGCGTATCTGGGTACATCTGTCCCTGGTGCGTGCGTGTGAACTGAGCCTTTCGCCCCTTTGGTGCATACATGCATGTCCCTCCTGCAAAGGAACACAGCTGTGGGATCCCTCCCCATCTTGCCTCTCCAAGGACCTGCTCTCCCGGTCCCCTGTGGCTTATGGACAACTCCTCAGCCCTCGGTGATACTGCTAAGAACAAACCCCTCAGCTGCATAAATGATGTGTGCACACATGATGCCTCACAGGTGATTAAATGAAAGAGCCAGCATGGCCTCATGAGCCATGGCCATGTCTCGCTTTGTCTCTTGGTCGGTGAGCTCTGCCAGTATGATCTTGTGGGCCATATCCATCACAGCTCCTTACTGCTCCTCAAGGCAAAGCCCAAGCCTTGTGCACAGGACTCAATTTTCACCCACGTGCTAGTGTGTGATGACTGCTGCTGCTTTCAGAAAGATCCCACTGAAATGCAATGAGCTGAGATGCTTTGGATAGCTGTTTGGGTAAGCAAATTGCAATCAGGTAGGACTTTTCAACTTCAGCTGCCTGATTTGCTTTACACTGTGGGTGTGAAATGCAGTGCTCTGCACATGAACATACCTATGTCCTCTCTGCTGGGGTGAGATACTGTCCTTCTTGGGTTTGTAACAGCTGGTGTGAAATCTGTATTTAAGTCACCACAGCCTTGGTTCCCACAGACACAAATGGCTGGGCTAAAGCTGCTCTCTGCTTCACACTTCTTTTTCTTCTGGTCTGGAGGTATGAAGTCCCATCCCCTTCCCTGCTTTTATAAGACGTAAAGATGCTGGGTTCTCTTGGAAATCAGGTTACAACCACTGCGTGAGTCAGCTTCCAGATCTGTTCATCAGGGCTACTGAACCTTGCTTGTGTGTCCCAAGGTGAGGATTAATCTGCTAATGTTTGTAAAAAGCTATGTAAATGATCTGTATCACGCTGACAGGTCAAGTACTGCGTTGCTCACTGGCTGCTCCTCCTGACAGTTTAAGATATATGCCAAACAATGTCTGCACTTTCAGGTGGTGTTCACTGATGTAGCTTGACTGGCTTAACCCTCTCGGGATTTGGCCGTACTTCTTCTGGCTTACTGATCGGGTGATAAAGCACAAATATGCAAGGCGGATGCTTTTCACATAACCTAGAATAAAATAAATACATTGATTTATGCTTGTGCAGAACCACGAGCTCAAAGGAAACCTCTTGGATCTATTATAGCATGTATGCAATTCAGGTCCTGAAGGACACATGGACAGCAACAAGGGTGAGCAGAGCTCAGTGCCCTGCTGGGCTGTGGGAGAGACGCAGCAGCAGAAGCCATTTCTGCGAGCCATTGGCAGGATTTGGCCCTTCTGCACCCGCAGGAGCTGCAGGTGCTCAGAACGGCTGTGAGGCTCAGCACGAGCCCCTCCGAGAACACGAATTCAACCCAAGAGGAGGGTGGGCTTGAAATCTGGGAGCCTTTTTGTCCTGTGCTTATCACGTAGATTGCAGCTGTTGTCAGTTATTAAGACTAGGGCCTGACAGTGGTAGATACTGTGCAAACAGTAAAAGAAACAGCCTCTTCTACAGAATTAATTTATAAGTGAATGCAACTTCCATACCTAACTCCACAAGCACACAGAACAACAAAATGTGGCCAAAAGTTGAGTAGCTGCTTTCACTGGCTGCTTTACCACCTACCTGGTCCCAGTTATCAGCATTACATGTGGATTTTTGTGTTGATTTTTTGGTATGAATGATTAATGCTTTCATCATCTTCGATGCTTTTTGCAGTGAAGATCACTTGCCACTGGTCTTTGCTGATGTCTCTGTGGGTATATCTATGCTTTTCCTTAAATACCTAAGCTAAAAAGCAATGCTTCAGCATGAGGCAGGGGCTGTTCTCGGTACAAGCTGTTACTAAACGAGAGTACAACAGCCAAAAGAAAGGGACTTTCTGTGAATCTTCATTGTCACACAGTCCTCTTCTTTGAGGCCACTGGAGCTGATAACTTGCTGTGCGAGTCATTTGCAGGAACTAACACAGGGATAAGGGGTCAGTACATATGCTGGCAATTTGGGTGACTATGTTGTGAAAACGTATTTCTTATTTCTACCACTATTGCTTTCAAAGCCTAATACAGTACCTGGTGTAGTCAGGGAGAATTGTGCTACTGATTTCTTCCACAGCTGGATCACACCACTGGCCAGTTTCACCATCGCCACTGGTACAGGTGGCTGCCGTAGAAAATATGAACAGACTGTGGTTTTGCACTTTGTTTCTTTACCTGAAACTTTTTTTCCATTCTTCTCCTGCTTCAGATATTTATCTGCCACACACTTAGGGTTCAGTAAATGCTCAGTGCCTATCTCCGTGTCTCTGCACAGTGCTTTCGCATGCAGATCTCCACTGGTATTAGCAGAGCTGCATTGTAACTGGGTATCTCCGAGATTTAGCACACGTCTTGTTTAGTTTCACTCAAACAGCCCGTTTGTCAGCCACAAAACTCTGTGAAAATGATCGACAACGAAAGGAACTGATTTCTTCTTCCTCCTCATAAACTGACTGCCAGTCTCCGTTTAGGGTGTTTGCTTACACTTGTAATAAATAACCTGTATAAATGTACCCAGCTCGCGTTGATCTAGCTGGATTAAGCAAAATGCAGAGGAAAGATGGCAGAGTGTGGGCTTTGGGGCACGTCTAACAGATGTAGCAGGATGGTGGCTGTGGTTTCAGGTAGCTGCTCCTCATGGGGGTGGAGGCCCCTTCTACTTTCTGGGAGACGACTTCTCCCACCTGGCTCTGTTGGAGCTGTCTGGGGCACGCTTACATGTGCAGCAGTCCTATGACTGCAGCAGAGATCTTGGCAATGCCAGTTATAAATGACTGCAAGTTACAACAGGAGGAATTTATAGGCCACGTTTGGGTGGTTTTAAATACCTTGTTTACTGTGCTGTTAAAAAAAAATGTGCAAAATCATAACAAAATAATCAAGACCAAACATCTGTAAATCTTCCTTTGATGAGATGAATAGTGATATTCTAGTGTTTATGGTCTTGACAGCAAAATGACACGGGGGGAAAAAAAAACCAAACCAAAATTAGCATTTACAAGAAGTTAGGAATGAGAAAACAGACGGAAGGCAACAGAAACTTGTGCTAACAGAGGGATTATGGCTCTTGAGAGAGGGCAGTGTGCCATCTACGAAGAGCAGTCATTTTTGCAAATCCCTGTTTTCCTGGTTAGCAATTACCACCTGGCAACAGTGAGGGAGAAGCAGCCCGTACCGTGCTTTGACAAGATGGAAATCTGGTGCTTCAGTGAAATGTTTGGTGGCTCTGCACAGCACCCTCCTGGCAGCACAAACCTGGGGAGAGAGTGCTACTGAGCGGGCGAGACGGAGATGTGGTTCCTCAGAGCCCGGGTTGTTCATGCTGACCAACCTCCCACCTCCAAAGGGTGTCCCCATCCTCCACGCAGGTGCACCCTGGGACCCCAGAGGTCCTGAGTCCCCAGTGTCACCTGGTGCTTTGGGCACTCAGCCATCCTTCCTGTGATAGGCAACAGCATACAGCAAAAATCTTGTTGCAAGTGTGTTGTGGGAGTTTGTTCTAAACTGGATATGAAGTGGGCGGAGTGTGACATAGTCCTCACACTGGTAGAGGATGGTGTGGATGCAGGTGTCTATGAGAAAGCTATTCTGTTCCTTAATTATTTGCAAATATCTGCATGTGGTGGTGAAGTGCGGTGCATTTGTAAGTCATGCAGGTTTTCTCCTTAGTGATGTTTACTTTAGCCCCAGGGAGTGTGCAGAGAGAGTAGCTGTGACCAGAGAGGATGACTTCGTCAGAGGAGGGAACTTACCCAGCCTCACTGACAGATTTTTATGAAGGGTTTCCCAAGGCCAGCCTGCAGCAGCGCATCACTACAGATAGGCTTTTGACATTTGTAGTCCAAGAAGCAGCGGTATTCAAAGTAAAACACCGCCAGTGGCTTTCCATAAAAAGCCTGATTCTTGGATTATTTGTGGGGGTTTGAGTGTAGCTTTGAGTTGTACAACCCTAAGCTTTCTCTTGGAAGGACTCCAGGAGCTTACATCCTTCTTCCTTTCCCCCCTCCGAGCAAAGGGAGTCACAGCAACGCTGATTTGCTCTGCAAGCTACTTGCAACAACTCCCAACCAGGGAGCAGCTCCTGCTTTGGCTTGCACCCTCCAAGCAAGCTCCAGTGAAGAAAGGAATGGAGAAAGGAAGAAGGAATTGGGAGCAACTGGAAGAGAATCACGAGTTTGGGAAAACAGACTCAAGAGTCCTCTGAATGTTTTCTTTCAGAAATAAGACCAAAAATGCTCCTGTCCAAACCTTATCTTCCTGAAAATTTGACAAAATTAATTTCTTCTTCATAAAATAGATTATCCTGTTGGAAAAATAACTGGAGTCTTTCTGACTAGCCCATGCAGAATAGATCATCCAGTTTTCCTATGGCCGCTGCCATAGGTGCTAATCTGATTATAGGCATGAAACGTAGGCAAGTGTAATTATGATGCGGACAGATTTATGTGTCCCTAGACAGGTTTTCAAATAACAAAAAGAATATAAATATTGGATCTATGGAAAGAAAATGTCCATTATTAAAATCAACCCACAAGCTTGTACCGTGAAAAAGCTTTCTTCTTCAACTGAGCTGTCAGCCCCGCTGAGATTTTAAATTGGAGTTTGTCTAGTGTAACTCTCACTTTCTATTTAAAAAGCAAAGTCAGAAGCATTAAACTTTTGTCTTGGGTTTTTAAAATACAGGAAAGCTAATATAATTGCTGTACTACTGTAGAGTTATGAGCTTTTAGGCGCTCCAGTTTTTGGCAAAAAAATGTTATGTCTTTTGATTCATGGTATAAGACATTTCCCTCTATAAATTTGCCATACGCTTTCTCTTCAGAAAAAAAATCTTCATCCCTTCCTCTCCTCTGAACCATTTGGCTTGGCTCTTTGGTTTTTAACTGCCTGTGCTTCACTCGAGAGCTGGCTGCATTTCAGTCACCAGTCACTGTGCAGAGTTTCTACGTGAATTATTGGAGTGTGCTTGACATCGGGAGATCTAAGGAATCAAAAAGTGTGGTTCAAATGTCAGACTGGAACTTGAAAGGCTTCCGGAGATGCAGAGCTAGGTCTGTGGTCTGACTGAGGCAACGCCCATGCCAAACTCAACAGAAGTCTCTGGGTGACAAAAGGATGTCCCCTGTTGGACCCGTGTTGTGGGCAACATGCCAGCTCACCAGCTGGTGTAAAAAAGAGTGGTTTACAGGGTGACACAAAGTCACAAACCCCGTGAGGAGAACGAGGGTTGGATATGTTACCTGTGTCAGTGATGTTTAGAAGAAGCTAAGGACTGATAAGCTAAGCAAAATAGGACTTAGCTTGAGTTCTTAAGTTAGACAGGTGTCTGTGAATGCAGTTAGCCAGCATTCTCTGGAGCAAGTCTCTGGAGAAAAAGTACTCCAAACAAAGAGAAATCTTTGGAAGGTTGCTTCTTTATCAGGAGGAAATGGAGAGGAATTTAGTTTAAGGATATTTTTCTGAGTTGTGTTCATTTATTTTTATTTGTCATTGATATTGGGTAACACTGAATTGACAGGACAGTGTCATTCTTAATGCTTTATTAATCTTCTCTAGCAAAATAGTATGTATAATAGAAAAAAAAAAAGGAAACCCGCACATTTTATTTGGCTTTTTTGCGCCCTTCCTTGGAGTCTCTAGAGCCATAGATCAATTGCTAGTGTTTAGTGACCTCCTGCCCAAGCGTGTAGGGCCTGTGGGTGGGTCTTCTCCTATGGCTGGCACTTGTACAGTGCGTAATCTAAGATGACACTGACCCTTGCAGCCTTATGGGAATAGTATTTTCAAGAGGATGAGTTTTCTTGAATATTTTCTTCAATGTACTGTGTTACATGCCCAAACATTTCTTTCATCTTCTTGAGCATATGTCCTACATTTCCGCTCTGCTCTTTTTGTTGCATGGTTTTGATTGTAGCCAACAGCAAAGGTCAGAAGACATTTTAGTGTTTCTATTTCTATGTTTCTGTTAAGCTGAATTAAATTGTTGGTGCTGCAAAGTGACTTGTTAAAAAGCTTATGCTGCAAGACTTCAACCGGTATAAACTGAAGCTGAGCTGCACCAGTTCAAACCAGATGGTTCAGAGAGAAAATGTGGCCCAAAAAATAGGTACTGATCTGGAAAGCAAGAAAAAGAGTTCGGTTCTCTGGAGCTTCAGTGGGCAGCTTCATGAATTTAGATAAAGTTTTTCATCTTGCTCTGCTTCAGGTTTTCTGGATGGATGGTACAGTGACGCTGTATTTTAAAGCACTTTGCACATTCAATTTTTCTTATTCCTTTCACATCTAGCATTAATCATTACAACTGCCTGTTTAATTCACATTACAGATAGGTTCTGAAATCATAATATCTAGGAATGCTGTGATATCATTGAGTAAGTTAATTATGTTTACCAGTGTCGTGAGTATTCACTAGAAGGCATCACTTCTTGGTCCAGAGTTGAACCAGCACTGAGTTTTGCCCATCAAGCAGCCTTCCGTTTCTTTCCTACATAGTGTAGTGAATCCAGAAGTTTTTCTTGGAGTATGACTGATTCAGATCAGAATTTTCATGTTAACCTGAATAGTTAGTTCTGTCTTTTAAAAGCTCTCAAATGGCCTTTGGAGGAGTTTGGCCCAAGCGCCTTTTTTATTATTTTTTATTTTAATCCCAGATATGTGACTCATGCAGGATCTTCTTTTTTTTTTTTCTATCTATTAGAATTTCCTTAAATGTCATGAAATGGCAATACCTAAATATCTCTTCTATGATTAGTGCTTATTTCCAAATTTTGCTTTGTGAGAGTGAAAGTCCTTCCTCTCACCAGAGCCTGAAGAACACTGTTCCACTGCAGGGCTGCCACCTTCTGTGGGTTTTAGGTGGCATTCCTTGTTGCTGCCTTACAGCGCGAAAGGAGAAGAAATGGATAAACACCTCCCTAGAGGACCATTTGGCTTTAAAAATAAGAGTAGAGCCAAATGTATACTTTACAAATGTGAGCAGAGTATCTTAACCAAGAAAGCAGCAGTCCTATAGGGATGTTGCGACAGCTGCTAGAATAGCCAACAGGTCTGTGTGGACAAGCACAATATCTTGGCCAACAATTCATAACTGATAAACACTTTGTTTTGAAAATTAAGTTGAAGGAAACATTGCCAACCTACCGTTTCTAGGCATGTTGCTATTCATTCACTTATCACGGTCTCAGTGCTCTCCCTGTGTGTTATAAGGACGCTGGGAGCTACACACAATCCTTTCCAATGACCAATTTTGCATAATGCAAATACTATGAATTTTTTATTTTTTATTGTCAGCCTCTTCATTGCAAGCAATATTTTTAAAGAATCCATTACATGTTAAAAAAAAAAAAAAAATCAGGGTTAAATTTGGCGCTTTGTTCTGGGGGCATAAATCCAGATTAGCTTTCCTTTTAACAGTACTTTTACTCAAGATTTTGTGAACAGAACTTGGCTTGGTGTCCACTGAAGAAAAATGTAGCAAGATATACATTCCTCTCCCTAAATCCTTAAGAAGAATTACCAATATGCTACTGAATACTGTTACTATAAGAAAGCAGTGAAATATTTTCAGTTTTGTGGCTATGTTCTTGGTCTTATTCACATTTTATATGGGCATTGTTTTAAATTACTGGCACTACATTAGAGTATGTCAAGACGCATCATATAAACAGATACAATTTACCATGAGCTTGAGGCAACATGATGTGTATGTTGCATTACATTAGCTACCAAAATATATTCCTTATATAGTACGGTACTCACTGCAGACAAAGAAAGAACATGGGTTGTTAGGCATACTGTATGGAGTTGGAAGACATATGCAAATAATCTCTCTAGATCTATAGCCACATCCTTCGTATCTTTTTAAAGAGAATAGGAATAAGCTATAGGACAAAAAAATAAATCCAAATTGCTTTGCTCCATATGCAAGGCGACATCCTTTGCTGAACAGTGGAAACCTCTGAAGACTGGGAAACATGTTACTGTGAGGGTGACTGAGCACCAGCACAGGGTGCCCAGAGAGCTTGTGGAGTCTCCATCTTTGGAGATGTTGAAAAGCTGTCTGGACATAGTCCTAGGAAACTGACTGTAGATGGCCTTGCTTGAGCAGGGGGTTGGACCAGGTAACCTCCAGAGGTCCCTTCCAACCACAACCAGTCTGTGACTCTGTGATATCCACAACTCACAACAGCGAGCACTTGTTATAGCGATGCGCCAGTGCACAGGGATTAGGAAATCCAGCTCTTCCCATTCCCCTTTCTTCACTGCCCATCCTGATGGCCTTGCCAGAGCATTTGGTGAGTTAATTGTGACCTTTTCTCTCCCAAATCCCACTTGTCTGCTGTGCCACAGAATTCTACCCCAAGCCCTGAAGAGGTGTCACCTCACTAACGTGTTTTCCCACACATGCTACTCCCTGCAAAGCCAGCTTGTTCCTGTCCTGGTTTGAGGTAAAACAGAACCAATTTTATTTTCAGTAATTTCTCTTTGTGGCTAAGCCTCTTCTAACTAACTGAACTTTGTGAAGTTAATGGTGTATTTTTAAGACAGTGTCTGCTTCCAGAGTAAGACCTGATTTTTTATAATTTATGCCAAGGAATGGTGTGCGGAGACGCTCTTGGTTGTACTTACTGCTATAAAAACCAAGGTCAGCTAACTTTGTTATTTGCCCCATTGGAGGGTCGGAAGCGGAAAAGTGTAGAGGGGTCGCACCTGCGGGGAGGAGCGGACAGGACAGGTGACCCCAAAATGACCAACGGGGTATTCCATCCCATCTGCATCACGATCAGTATAAAAGCTGAGGGATCAAAGGGTCAGCCCTCTTTCTTCAGTGGGCAGTGTCCAAGGAGGACTATCTGTTCACCTGCCTCTGATCCCAATCCATGTGTTCTTGAATCCAGACCCAGAATCCAGTTCCCACCTGTTGCTGAGTCCAGTCTGGGACTTTCCCAGTGCCTGCTGATGATGTCATCCTGGGAGTTTGATATGGTTTTGTATAAATTGTATATATTTAATTATTTTCTTTTTATTATTTTATTACTATTTTCATTAAAGTAGTTTAGTTTTCTTTTAAACTCCTAAATCTCTCTCTCTCTCTCTTCCTCCCCTCCCTGGAGAGAGAGGTCGGGGAGAGCATCTGTCGTTCGTTTCAGTGGCCAGTCCGGCCCAAACCACGACATTTCCTCGGGAGCGTGGGACCTGTGCAAGCGGAGCTGCCTCTGCTCCCGCACGCCCGCGTGCTCTGAGCACGAGCCAGAGGGGCAACTGCTCCCGCGGATCAAGGGCCTGGCTCTCCTGCCTGCACTGGGTTTGTGCAAATCGACCTTCAGCAGCTCGCTTCAACCTTCTGTTCTTTCCCCCCCTCCCCTCCCATACTTCATACTGGTGTAATTTTGTAAGCTGCTCGGGCTCGGTACCGTTCTCGCTGTCTGTGTCTGGTTTCTAGCCCAGACGTCAGCAGGGGTTGCCACATGCTGCTGCAATATAAATGACTAATGATGATGATAAAAGGTGTGGGAGTTGGTTGCCTGGAGTGTTATCCTACTTTGATAACTTTGTTTTAGAAACTAGCTTCTTCCTCAAATTATCTGTTATTTTACCTTATTAGGTCTAATATTTTAAAGGCAGACAGGGATTTTTGGCTGCCTCCATTTTTGAATGCTCATCCCAGGACTTTGAAAGAGGCTTTGAAATTTTCGGAGTTTGGATGGTGTTTCTGTCACAGTGCCAGTAGCCTTCAGCGTGAACTGCAGGTTATTGGCACCTTTAAGACTCAGCTGCAGCTGTGTCCTATAAGAGGCATTCAATAGGGAAGTGCTCTATTTTTAAATTTGGGCTGATATAGGTAATAATTACACACAAAACAGTATGTGAAAAGAACATTATCAAGGTTGCACAGCTCAGCACTTGAAGCTAAGAAATGCTGCAAGTAAAATTGTCTCTACTCCGTTAATTTGCCACCTTGCACAGGTGCATCAGTCACAGACTATTTTTGCCCAGGATTCAAGTCTCGCTTGGTGTGCATAATAGATGACACACTTTGTGACTTCAGTACTTCATTTTCTTTTCACTGTTCAATGCATAGCTCAGACGCTGCTGTGAAGGCAAAATTATTTTCCGCTGGGGCATTCCAGGGTGTTCCATCGTGCAGGTCCTTGCCACGTGCAAACACTGACTTATTTCCGTTTACAGCACCTTAATAGCAATTCTGGGTATCATTACTCCCTGGTACAGCTGGTAACCTAAGGCAAAAAAGACTAAGATTACAAGTATCCATAATTGTGGGTGCCTGATATAATTTTGAGTACCTGGCAGCACATACTGCAGCTCCCATTGCCTTCCACTGCAATGGCCAGTACTCACCAGTTTCAGATATTCAAGCCCGCAGGCTCCCAGAGATACAGAACAGGGCAGCAGCTTTGAAAAGCCTGGTGTGAATGAATTGTCCCATTCCTCAGGGCTCCTCTTCTCAGGCTCTCCTGCCACCTTTTAAATTCTGCAAATAAATTTGAAGAATCCGACAAGCAAAAGCTTTTTTCTCTCCTCTTCTATGGCAAATTCTCTGACTGAAGCTGGAATTCGGTGGACACAATAGTGCTTAGCTAAAACTTACCTGATAACTCATGAACAGGAGGGGGTTGAATTTATCCTAGAATTTATCCTAGATCACCTTTAATTGCGGCATTTTTGGCTGATCTTCTGCAAATTAATTAAAAAAAAAACGAAATAAAGGATTTATTTTTGAAAAGCAAACTCAAAACTTTTTGCTATTCAAATTTTCATATTGATAGCCGTCAATGTCATTTCAACCTATTGAACTACTGCAAAGGTGCTTTGAGATAAGAGAGTAATTAAGCAGGAAAAAAATGACAATAGTGGTAATTTCTTTTATAACACTAATCACTTAAAAATTAACACATATGCACAAGACCTTCTGCAGCACTTATATCAGGCCATCTGTGCTACAACAAAATTGCCGATGAAATGAAGATACTTGAGTATTTCATAGAAAAAGTTGTCAGGTTTCTATATGGATAAACCCCCATTGATTCCTGTACAAAGCAAAACTGAATTTTCCCCAGAAAATACTACCCCTGAGACAAATGGCTGGAATGCATAATTTCAGACCAAATAGTTATAATTGGAAGAAGTTATAAAAAAAGCCTGAACACAACTTTCCTAAATCAGAAAGTGTCAGTTGGCTACAATTATTTGCAGTGTCCCTTGATGTAGCTGTAATCAATTTTTGGAATAAAGATACAGTTGGAACTAAAAGATTCAAGATATTTGCTGTACCCACAAACTGTGGGTCAAAAGCAGAGGTCACTTCAGAGGTGAGGGTGGTTAGATCCATTACCGGCCAAATTATCTTCTGGCCTTGGCAGAATTTAGGGACATTATATAGCAAAAATTTAATACAAATTTGTGTCACTTTTCCATCTCTTAATATTTCTTAAATGTCTTCTGAAGCAGCTCAGTTTCTGTTCCAACATGCAATGGTGAGGGCAGATCTTCAAATTGCTTATGACAGAGGTTATGTGCCTCCTGGCAGAGAATGGAGACCTGTCTTTCACTGAGACTTGGGTATTGTATTTTTTCCTTTACGGGGCTTCAATGTATTTTTACTCCTAAAAGAGAACCCTGGAGATGCCCTTGAAATAGAAAATGAGGTGCTGAGACCTGGAATGATGGAAAGAGATACTTTAAGATCTCATTCTTTCACATAGCTGTGTCATCTAATGCTACTTTTATCTGAGCAAAACCACAAATTTTGAGGCTTTTATCAGGGCTATTTTTAGCTGAATATACCAGCATTCAGGTGTTCTCATTGCAGATTTTTGTTGTTCTGCTTTTTTAAGCTCAGTAAATATGGGCAAAGGACTAAGAGAGAGAACTCTGACTTCAAACTTCAAATCTTTATTCTATCATAATTTCTAGGGTGTGGGAGGGAGAGATGTTAGCCTTTTTTTTTTCTTCTTTTTTTCGTTTTTTTCTTTGAATGAAAAGTGTCCCATCCACCAACCTGGGAAAGTATAAATCATAAAATCTTTGGAGTCAGGACAGTACATCTTCAGAGGGTTTAACACACAGGCTCCATGTAATACCAGAAGTCCGGAAGAGTTTTGTTCTTTGTTGCTCCAAAACCCCTTTTTATAACTAGCAAAGGCAGAGGGAAAGGCAAGAAAGAGAACCAAAAGCATGGACTAGCTTCTGTATGAGGAGCAACCAGACAGACCAGGATTTTTCAGTCTTGAACAAAGATGATTACAGGGATACGGTAAGAGACTTACAGCATTCTAGGTGGCTTGCAGAATAAAAGCCAATTACTCACAGTTTCTCAAATTACATAATGAGGAATCAAGTAACAGATTCAAATAACAAGTGGATACTTTTTCAGACATCCTTCAATAATCTTTTGAGCCCATTGCTAGAGGACTCTGTATAGAAAAAAAATAATAACACAAGTTCAAGAAGCAATTAGACAAATTTAGAGAAAACAAATCTATGAAGGGTCATTAAACCCAAAGATGCTTCCTCTGGGGGAGGAAGTCCTTGACCTGCAGATTTCTGGACTGTAGTTAGGTGCAGGGGGGGTAAGCATTACTGCACACTTGTGTTGTGCGTCTTTGGCATCAGCCACTGGCAAGGGGACGCCTGATCAGCTGGGCTGAGGTCTGGCTCCATTTGGGCACTTTTATGCCCATTAAGACAGCAGTGTGTTTGGCTTTTACTGGGCATCTTATAAGGCAATTCTGGGAAGTCTCCACTGTGGCTAGCTCTATCTGTCCTTTTCCCACCGATGGGAAAGGAGCAGCAGTGAGACAACAAATACCAGTTTGGGGCTGGTGTTTGGTTCTTCTCCTTCCCCATCGCAGCTGCTGCTTTGGAGCCAGGAGCCAGTCAGGCTCTGCAGGACGGGGCTCAGCAGACACTAGACGAAGAGGGAGCCTAAGAGATCTGTTCCCCATCATTGCGTCCACAATATGCAACTTTTATCTCTCAGTACTAACTGCTCATTGCAGCAGAGCAGTAAATTGTCTGAAAATGGAGCACACACATCATCAGTTATTTTTTTTAGAACCACTGCACACGTTGCAGAGGGATTCACGTGAACAAAATAAACAGAGACCATGTTATTCTTCCTCTCTTCTTTCTGATAGAGGGTATCAGGAGTTAATCTTGGGAGGAGTGGGAGGGAGAAAATGCCCTTTTGACTCAAAAGGTCTGAAAAGAAATACCGAGTATTTAAAAGGAGGAAAATAGCAAGTGTGTGCTGCAGTACCAACCGAGAGTCAAACACTTCTGAGGTGTAGCACCAAGCAACCAAGCACAGTGCTGTGTATCAGGAAAATGGACTATGAACACAAAATAGGCCAGTCTGAACCAAGAAGAATTATACTGATATTTCACCACTGTTTGGGCCAGAAAATGTATCATCTCTGGATTTGTGAAATTTGGAGTTTGAACCGTACATGCTTCCAGTTGTGTTTTAAGTAGATTGCTAATTTTGACCAATAACAACTCATTCTTCGTAGTGCATCTCGTAGCAAAGGGGAGAGGGCTACGTGTTAGTGGGTGACTTACTGTCATTTCAGTCAGGTTGGTTTCTTTCACAAACTCGGACTCATGAAGTTTTGTGAATCCTGGTATGGGAGACCTTGCTGTAGGTGGAGGAGCCAAAGGCTGTCTGGGAGTTTACGGACAGCACTGTCTGCACACAGGCAGGTAAAGGAGAGGCTGTAGTAATAGCCTGGTATTTAAGGATCATTATTCTGCTTCAGATCATAGCTTTGTTTCTAAGATAGGGATACTTGTATTCCAAATACCTGGCCTTTATATAATAGATTTTAGGTATCCTGAGCATTTCAGGGTTGTGCACGGTCCCAGAGACATGAATGAGGAGAGGAAGGTAAAACTGTAGAGCTGGCTGCAAGTCCTTTGCCTCCTCTGAGTTCTGAGGTGCCTGGGGGACAAAAACAGCCGCCAGAACAAACTGGGTTGGACCCATGGTAGGGACCAGGATGAGCCCTCTAATGCATTACCTATTTGAATTCTGCCCTCTCAGAATAACCTCTTTGCCGCTGAGTGCTTCCCTTTATTCTAGAGGAGGTCTCACATTGCTGAGACCTTTGGAAATATGCTGGCTGTAGTGCTATAAATAGCGTGTGTTTCCCACTGACTCAAACCTGCCAGCATAGCAGCAGCCTGACGTGGGTTTATTTTCCTGCTTGAGGACTACACAAGCGCTTGTGTCCTCTCTCCGCTGAGACATCACTTCGCTTTAGGCACTGGTCTCTGCTCACTGCTGGGAAGTGTTATTGAACCTGGCTCACATTCGTGCCCTTTCTCATCTTTTTTCTCTAATGAAACCCCTCTCCCTGGGCACTTCTTGTCTCCCCTCTCCCTTCTTTTATGGCAGGTGTCTGCTTTTCTCAGGTATTCTGATTGCTACCGTATATTCGTTTCTGCTCACATCATTTTGGTTCATCTGCTCTTCATATGTACTGCACACCGCCTGTGCAAGCTGCTGCGTCTGAATGAGCTTTTAGTAAGGCTCCTTATGACCCCAGAGCTTCCTTTGGCCTTATCTTGCATTTACATGGTGCCTTTCAGTCCCATGAAATCCAGCTCTAAAAATAAGCTCATCTGTGTGTCCCGACAACCCATCAGTGTTTCTCTGAGCAGGATCTTGTCTGGTAGCTGACAGCACGTTTTGTTAGTGGAGTTTAGGAGAGGATTTACCTAGTCAAAATGGCACAAGGATGGTAAGTGGATACAAAGTCATCACAGAAGTGATAATAGGCCAGTGTAATGCTTAGAATAAGGACTGCTAACGAGCACAAATGTGTTCGATAACTTTGTCTTCCTACCCCAGGCTGTGGGCAGCAGTTCGGTATCCACTTAACTGCCCTGCTCAGCATCTTGCCTGGGGGCTGTCCAGGACTTTGAGCTGAGCACCCAGCTTTCCCAAGTGCCCTTGGAGCAAAATGAGGTTTAAAGAACTTGTTGGGAGGAAAGGAACAAAACTCTGCATGTCTGTGATGTTCAAGTGGGGTTAAATCCTCGAGGAGCCTTTCTCCTCTCTGCTTGGTAATTCGAGCACTTCTTTGTGAGATAAGGGAAGGTGTCAGCTCCAGCAGCATCTGAACTCACACTCTGCTTTGTATGATTTCTGTGCCCTCTTCAGTTTGATAATCAAAACAAGTTTCCGCTGCGTGTTTCTTATCCCCGGAGGGTGGAACTATCCTCAGAAAATTAAAGCTCTCTTATCTCTTAATGTGTCATCACAACTAATAGCCTGGGGACTGTAAACAAGTTTAAATATCAAAACAATTTGGCTGGTGATTGTCTGTGATTATGGATTAAGAATACCAAATTTGTGCTCGCTGATATTCCAGCTAGATTGAATACAAGAAGCCGGATCCTCAGCTGGTGTAAACAGAGGGAGCTCAGCTGAGCTCAGGGGAGGGAGGCTGCTTTGCACCAGCTGAGCCTCTGACCCTGGGAGCTTTTCAGAAGGTTTCATTCTTGTTTTTCAAAGTGCCAGATAATACATGACAGTACGGGCTGATCAGGAGGAGCAAAGCCGGGGCCGTCCTCCCTTCCTCTGACTTCCCAGGAGCTGCGCTTCCGCTGGCTGCACCCTTCACTCGCAGCCTCTTTGGGGACCTCATAAATAATGCCTTAGAGGAGAAATGATTTAAGATTACAAAACTTTTTCAAGAGCAAGTCAAGGTGCCAGCATGTTCAAAAGCTGCCAGATACGCCGGGGCAGGTACTTTGGGAGGGATGTGCTTTGTATCTTCGATGTGACAAACATAGTGCAGTAAATTCACAAATGTGCACTTGCTGCTGCCTTTTCCAAAGCCCTGCCACTAAGCCGTCACCTTTAGCTCAGTCACTCCTCACGCTGAGTGTGAAGAGACGAGGAAGGATTATCTCCTTTTGCTAGAAATGCTTTGCCTCAAGCTCACTGGACTGTTTGCAGTGACAGTGATGTGCAACGGGTCCCAGTCAGCTGGGGAGATGGTAGTGGGTGTATTTTATAGCATCGTTGCATTCAAAATTTTTCATGTTAGCAGCTCCCTCTTTTGGAAGTGTTTGTGGGGCCTCGCTTTTGTTATGGATCGTTTTCTGGCAGAGTTTGGGCAGTTCTTCAAAGAATCTCACTGAAGAGAAACTGAGGCAGAGAGAGACTAAGTGGATTTCTCGTAGATATATAAGAAGTCAGCAGTAGTGCAAGGAGTGTCCTAACTGTCCTTTCTCCCTTGTGCAATGCAGAATACATGGAATACATATCTTTTCAGGGATAGCTTTTTGCAATACACATTTTTTTTCAAAAGGATGAAGTTAGGTTAATGAATATTACAAAATGAAGTAGGAAACACGTGAATTTCGATGTAGCAGGAAAGCATTTTCCTAATGAAGTAGTAATTAAATAAGAAGGATAGTTATTAAAGAACTGGTGAATCTAGTGCTCTCCATCCCTCCTCTCTCAGCATTTCCATCAGCAGTTCTGGGGAAGGAAAAGGAGTATTTCTGACAAGCATGAAGTCCCACCAGAAAAATATAAAAGGAGCAATGTGTCATAAGAATCTTAAAAATATGAAACAATGTCAAATAAATGAAATCAATTTCAGAAGAGAATAAGAAAGGCTGAAAAAAGGTACCCAGAAAGCCAGAAGACTTTTCTATTTTCTTAATTAGGGTAATTATACTAAAACTGACAGCAAATATTTTCCCAGTAGCAAAAAACCACCCACAAACCCCAGCCAGCCAAAATACTGCTCTGAGCGTGAGATCTGTGAAGGTTAAAGGCTTGAATCTGCCATTAGGAGAGTGTTCCTCTTCTCCCAAGGTTAGTCCTTAAACGTGGAGAAGAAATTTTGATTCTGGTCTCCTCACAGTTCAAAGTCAACGCTTACCTTGATTTCAACGGTGCTATATTTGGCAAAGTACTAATATAATTGTATTTGGTCCTAGTCTTGTCCTGTTTGAATGTTAAATGCTTCTTAATACCGAGCCCATTGTGCACTCTCTCTCTCATAATTAAGGTGATGTATAAAATAGGGAGTGGTGTGGACCTGCTGGAGCAATCCCTCCAGGGAAAATAATGGTGCCAGTGTCCACACTACACGTGTTTTGGGGTTTTACCTTTGGACCAGCTTTTGTCTGGACCTCTGCTCCCACAGGCTGCAGTTTCTTTTATTGTTTTTCTAGCACATGAAGAGCTCATGAAGCATATCTCTGGGTGTAGTTTCATCCAAAAACGATTTGGTTCACGCAGTCCCAGGCTTCATCATAGCGTGAGCCAAATACAGCACACAGGCATGGCTGGAGCAACGGAGATGACCTCCAACAAATAGCACTGAGCGTCAGCCCACATATAAACTCACAACTGCTGTTGCCTCCTTGCTTGTTCATTCATATTCATCATGGCCCTGGTCACCAGCTTCTTCACGCATATTTCACTGCGTCACACTGAGGACCTTCTTCCTCAGTTAAGGCCACTTAGTGGGACAAAAATAATCTGGCAGTCTGAGCCGCATTGGTGATGTTTGGATTTGAAACCACTAAGTCCCTCCTTGCTAATAATTAGAACTCACGAAGAAGAAAAAAGTGACTGTACAACCTCAGATCAGAGATTGTGGAGCCCAGGGACTCCCTCTCTTGCAGTAACCAGTAATGGGTGCCTGAGAGAGACTTTAATAACGAGACAAGGATATGGTGGTACTTCTCCAGAATACTTTCTTAGCTTCCAAAAAACTCACAACTCAAGAATTTCCTAAGCCAGAGGCTTTATCTTTATACCTAGTAGCCTTTCATATGTTTTGTTCTTTTGTGAATTATTTAACTACTTTTTAGATTTATGTTAATTTTAGGATCTATAGTGTCCTGCAGGGAAACAGTTTGACACTAACTTCATGCTGCACACTTTGGATATATTAAGAAAAGAGTGAGGCTGTTAATAAGAGGGGTTCAAACGCCCCTGTGCTGCCTCTGCTCCCATTAATCCTAGGAATAGGATTGTCTAGTGCATGTGGTGCAGAGTCACCATGCCCAAGTTAAGTGTCGGTGGATCCAGTGCATCTGCAAATCCACCCTAGCTGGGGCTCTGCACAACTTTGTGTGGGTTTATGTTGATGTAAATGGGAAACTCAGCCCAAACCATGGGATGCGAAGTGACCCGTTGTATCTTCTCTGGCTTTTTTCAGAGCCAGAAAGGCGGCTTGACCCACAGGATGCCTGGGTATGACCTTATTTCTGTGGCAGCCAGAGTGCTGAATCGAGAGAGCTCAGCTCTTGTAGGAACCAGCCAGCAAGGACTTCATCCTCCCCTCAAATCCTTGTGTTCCAGGCCTGGGATTTTATCAGATCGTATTTGTGATCCCACTTGGTTTTTCAAATAAAGAGTGAAATGCAAACGTTTGCCAGAGGGGAAACTTCCCAGTTACTGAAGGGGAAAAGAACACGATATCCAAATGACTCATGGCTTTGTGGGTGAAGTAACAGCTGCATGTCATAGCTTGGGATGTGGGTTTGTGGTCCGATGCCACACGGGGTGGATGTGCTTGGGTTGTGCGGTTAATGTAAATGGCTTTGGTAGGAATTCTGTGACTTCCCAGAGCCAATTTGCTTGTTAAGATATCACTGACTGCATGGCAGCAATTAATAAGATAGTGAGGGCACCTGCCAGATGCAACCAAGCCCTCCTCTGGACACCAGCTGTGGGCAAATATGACAAAGCCCTTCTGCTGCTAGAAGAGGTAGGTCCTGCAGGAGGAGCTGCAGGTGGCCATGGCTGGAGGAACTGTGGGGACCAGGGAGTTTCTGAGGGCTGGAAGGAAACCTGGAGGAGGACAGCAGGAGCCAGCATCCCTGGGAAGGTGCCTCTGAAGCTTTGCACTCCTGGGGCAGGTTACCTGCTGGATGAGCATGCTCTGGTGCCTGATGCAGTACGCCTCTGCCTGGTGCCCCCTGCTCCCGCTGACTTGTGTCTGTCGTGGGTGTACCATCAGGTTACCGACTCCCTCGTTCTTGTTTTTCTCTGAATCACTTGGTGTCGTGTAGGCAAAACACGTAAATGCTAATGCAAGTGTAAATGTCAAGGCCAGTGGCACCTCCGCAGACCCCCACTTCTGCCTTACTCACCACTAATCACTTGTACCTGCTGGGACTCAACCACGATGCCCTTTCTAGGAAGCTGCCAGCAGTTACTCGCTGTCCTACATATGAACAACTTGCAGATGTGACAAAATACAGGTTGTTTTGTCTGGATTCTCTGTTTTCCCTCTCTGTCTCTCCATTGCAGAATTTCCTCACCTCTCCCACGCCTTTTGGGACTCTGGTTGCTGCTCCGTGGCTGTGCAGCCCAGGAGCTTGGTGGAGCTTCAGGGCAGGCCTCCCCTCGGGGATATTTGTCCGTGCAGGTGGTGGCCTCTTCTCAAGGAGCTCAGACCGCCCTGAACATCCATGCTGCATGGGATCTGGTGGTTTTGCCCCACGGGTTAGTGGAGGGAGCAATGAGGGAAGCGCCTGTGCCCCCTTTCTCCTCCAACCAACCCTCTCCTATAGGCAGGAGCTGTTGGGGAGGATTTTTTGCTACATCCTAACACTGCTTCCTGCGGCAGAAACATCATGGGATACGGTTTACAGCTTGGGAGACAACAGCAGGGCATCGCCTGAACCCAGCTGCTGGCAGATCAGTTGGCTTTGGGAAACCAGCCAACCTTTTTCAGTTTTCTGGGGCGCTCCGGTTTGCCCGTGAGATTAGAATTCGCAGCGTTAGATAAGCACAGATAAATAGAATTTATCCATTTCTAATTTGAACAATCAAAATGTTTACCCAGGTCTCAGCACCTGGCTGGAAGACCAAAGGAGCTTCTTTGTTTGTGGCTCCAGCAGTGCCAGGAGTCGGGGCTGGTCCCACATTTGAAAAATCTTTTTTTTAAGCCGTTCGAAGGCTGGGGCTGCTGCTTGGGAAATGGTTGTGTTCTCCCTGCAGGCAGATCGATACACTTCAGCTCACTGCACTGCGAGTAACTTTTCATCGTACATTAAGAATGAAGAAAATAAAAGCCAAGATGGATGTTATTTTGGTTTTGCTTTTATTTTTAATAATTTATTAGGAAGTCACTGCTGCCTTCCTTCTCGTCAGGAGACAAAATGCCTTTGTCTTTGGTGATTTTTCCTATTAAAAAGAAACGAGGTCTTCCCAGTTTTGTTTCCCTCACCCACTTCTGTAAATCTCAGGTCTCCGCAACTTGACAAGATGGTCTCCTGCAGTCCTCATGCAGGCAAAGTCCCCACCGACACCAGTGGAGTCACACCTCGTTGGTACATGTCTAACTATTTCTGTAACGACATTGCAGATGAGTTGTATATGTTACAAATGATTTCTGGCACGTAAGCAGAGTGTAACAGAATTAACAGTAAGTAATCTGCCGGCTAGCTGAACTACCATTTTAGTTAAGCATTTACTAAATAGCTAGTAAAAATATTAATCTTTTTAAAGTGAGTTCTTAATATAACACATTATGGGGCAAAAAATCTGCAATTGGTTCCACTATTAATCTTAGTTTGCAAGCTCAAACTAACAATCCATTTTGGTGTTTTTCTTCCTAACTGTAGGTTATCCTGAAGGGGAGGATAAAGAAACTGGCCACCAAGATGGTAATCACAAGTGGAAATGAAGAAGATAAAGGCAGTCAAGAAAAGGAAAGCAAAGAAGAAACCATCTTGGCAATGCTTGGAATAATTGGGACAATTCTGAACCTCATTGTGATCATTTTTGTGTATATTTACACAACGTTGTAAAGTAGAAGGCATGCAAATAGACCAGATAAAACGGCCATTAAGAGTGACTACAAACATTGCTGGCTATTGACAAGTTGTTTAATCAGAATTGACTGTGTATTATATTAACACATCATAAAAGCACTGCCTGCAGGCAGCGAAGGCTGAAGCACAATTAATTTAACAAGACTTTTTCACACAGTAACAAGCTTAACTCTTCTGCCCTGCCCTCTTCCTTTCCGTTTGGTTTTAGGTTTGGGGGAAAATGACTGCAATTATGTAAATTGTAGCTTTGAAGAAATCCACCAGGGATATGCTGTTTTAACACAATTTAAAAAGAAAAAAAAAAAAAGAAAGAAAGAAACTGTACACTACATACAACTAGAAATGTATACTGTACACCCGCAAAGATTGAACTCGAAGATAGCTTCATAGCACTGATCACGCGTCCGTCAGGTCAAATGGGTTTTTTTCTCTTGGTTTTTGCTTTTGCTTACATTGAATCTGACAAGCTTTTTATTTAGAATGAACATATGGTGCAATGATGAAAAAAACAATTCCATTGAGCAAGGTCTGCCTAAACCTGATAAAATGTTGGGAGAAATACGTTACGTGGTTATTTTTCCTTTCTCATTTGCTTAACGTCTGTGTCTGTTCATACCAATGTTTATAAATATATATTTTTAATAAATGTGCTATATTTTTAGCATGAACCAAATATTTGGAGACACTCGTATTCATGCAGCTAAATTTTGTTTGACGAAGTGCCCTTTTTGACAATGGATGTTATTTTGCTCAGCAATTATACAGCAGTCTCGTTTGCAGCCCTCTCGCTGTGGTCTGAAGCGAGCTCACATCGTGCTCATATGCATGACTTGAAGTTGGAATGTCAGCTGAAAAGCTTTGCTGCTTAATACGGGAAGTAGCAAAACATTGTAAGGTGACCTTTGGAGACTGGTTGCAGAAAGAAGGCTCTATTTATAGTTTAAAAAAAAAAAAAAAGAAAAAAGAAAAGGAAAAAAAAGCAAACGAAAGGAATATTGAGGCATCTCACAAGATATTACAAAATTCACAGAACTGACGGCTTTCCAAATCTGGTCACGCTCTCTAAGTGCTTATATTGAGAGAAGAGAGCAGAGGTTTATGCAGTTGAGAAGAGAAATATAGAGCGCCTGTAGTGAGGGGCTTAAGCGAAATCCAGACTGTAAATACAGAGTATATTTTAAATGTGAGGATCATTAACCCTTTATGCTTCTCTGATGTGTGCTTTAACTGAGGTTGGCGCAGTGAAATTCTCTGACTTGTGTTTTTGACAGGAATGTACAGTGATGATGATCACCGTTTTTCTTCAGAGTTCAGTACCTATAAATATATGAAGCATTAAAAATATGAGACCTCAATTTTGCCTCAAGCTGCCTAAGTACATTGCCCATTAACTCTGACATATCCTCTTAAAAAATAGGTCAATTAATTGTTTACTGACTTGTGGTTTGGATTGCGTCCTCGGATAGACCAGGGGGATTGCTATTGAAGTCAGCTGGAGCTGTAAAAAGTTCGATCCTGGAGTCTCATTGATTTCAGTGATCAGTCCTGTCCTTCTGGAATCAGCAATGAGCTTTTCACTGGTTTCCAGGGGATAGGACTGGTCCGAAAAATACAGATTTTCGTTGCAGGCTATAAAAGCAAGCCTGGAAAACCCTGAGGGGCACCTCTCATAAACAGAGGTGTTCAGTCTCTTGTGGTATCTCACATTCAATAACAAAACCATTAGGAGAAGGGAAAAGGTCGGTAAATAAATTAAAATGAAATCGCATACGGAGACTGAGGGAAAAAATAGCAAAAATAATCTCATGTTAATGAAAACAGGACAGAGGTGAGAAAACGAGCAGAGATTTGAATGAGCAGAGAACGGCGCGGAAAGAGGGTGCTGAGCCGGGGTGGCTGAGGAAACGTTTGTGTTCGGAGGGTGCTGGTAGGGCTGCAGGTCTCGGGGTGGGGGTGGGGTGAGAAACATTTGTGGTACGGTTCAGAGGAGCTGCGCAAGGCTGGTCTTGGTTTTTAATTTATTGGTAATTCTTGGTAATTCTACGGAATTACCAAACTCTGCTTTTTGATCATCCTGAACGGGGAAAAAAAAAAAAGTGGATAAAATATATTTGCCTCCACTCTGCATTTTTTTCTTCTGGTTAAACTCCTGCTGATCACAGCACGTGGCAATGGCATCGCTCATGTCCCAGGGCACCTGCACACGCTCCGGGCACCCCCCTAACTCCAGCCTGCCCCTCGCGCTGACAGGATCCTCTCTGCAGCAGCTTCTCTTCATCCTCTCCTCCTCCTCCTCTGCCGCCAAACACTGACGGGATCTGCCTGAGGCTGGTACCCATCTTCCAGAGGGGAAGCCTGGGGAGGGATGTGTCCGAGACAAGAGATGAGCTCTCTTGCCTGGTACTTCTTTGCCTCTCTCTGCAGCAAATGATAATACCCGTCATCTTCTTGTGGGCACGAAGATGCTTAATGAATGAAATTTCGCTGAGTACTTTTATTAATATTACCAATTAAAGCTCTGCATTGTAAAACAACGTATTACACCCCCACGGCCCTAAAGTAAAGTAGCAACTTCTGCTGCTCATCATGGTTGCGCTCCTTCCGACATGGGCCTGCATCTGCAAATAGCCCAAACATGCCTAAGCTGAACGGGTGGATCAAAAAGCGGACGGACTCTGTCTTTACTCTGCCTTTCCCAAGAGAAGACCCCTGAGGGGATGAGTTTCCAGGAGTGGGCCTGCTGTAGTCTCAGCGTAGGCAGAGTGGGCACTACGGCCCTGCGCCCTCAGCAGCCGCGTGCTCTGCGCTCTGCCACGGGGCTTTTATCGCACCCTGGAAGAGGAAGAAAGGTTCATCCCGTTCCATAAAAAGTTTAGGACTTAATATTTTAATTTTATGGGTTTCTATTCACGGATAGTTCTAGAAATACCCTGGGGCAAGTACTTCTTAAGTAGATTCATTAAGTATTCATTTAAATAAAAATGAAGAGTTGCCTTCGAGGGCAATTTCTCTGCCTTTTATTTGGTATTCACGAACACTGATATAGGAAAAGTATGTTTTCAAGAATGAAGTGAAATGTTTTATACAAGGATTTGAAAGTCTGCCTTCCCAGGCAGCCGCAGGCAGGCCTGCTTTCAGCTGGACGCCAGCTGGAGCCAAACTCCCCTCCTGCTTTTTTATGTGAGCAGTTTTCAGCATGTGCCTATAAGAAATATTTGACGAGGTAACATACATATCATGGATACCTTGTAGTCCGTAACTGCAGTATAAATAGTTGAATAAAACATCTCATTACAGGTGCTGAATGGTAAATCTGTTTTGGCAAGGAAAAAAGCTGATAGTCTCATTTTTGGCTTGACTTGTAGGTAACGCAAATAGTTTCCAAAGTAAATTTTTTTTAGATAAAATATTACTCCATTAGCGACAGGAACTTTCACGTTTGCATTTGCGTAGAAGGAAATTAATATCCAATATCTTAATAAGATACAAAAACATCACCTTTTGCTTCTGTCAACTAAGAATAGCTTTGCATTTTTAAATTATCCTCTGTAGCTTGATGGTTTGTGTTACGGGAATGAGAAATATTTTCCTGAGGTGACAGGAAGGTGACATTCTCCCCACTAGTGTCTGGTGTGTTGTCTGGTGGGTACAGAAGACTTTCAAGAAAGAAGAAGATAAAACTATTTAAATCACATTACATGCACAACAAAGTGAGGAAAAAGAAGAAAGACGGGCCCCCGCTCTCATCGCCGGTTCCGACAACTGCCACTGAAAATTCATCCTCTCCAGAATCGCGTCTTCATACAGGAACATGTCTTCTGCTGCGCTGGCTGACGGGGCGGCCTTTTCAATTATGTACCTTTTGCTCCTTCTGCTTGCGCCCCTGCAGCGATGTGGGGCTCATCGCACCTCCGCACAGTTTTCACGTCCCCGGCCTGGGAGCCTCTGGGAGCTGCTGCAAAGGTCTACTGTGGGGCAGTTTCATTACTTATTATTATCCTTATTTATTATAAGGACAGTCAGTAATCATCCTCATGTTATTGTCTGATAATCTAGGGGTTAATTTGCTGGTTGAATTCCCCAACACATCCCTCCCCTGGCCCAGAGGTAAAATTTTGATTCAGTAGACATCCAAATACAAAAAAGGCTTCAGTTACACTGTGATAAAACTTCATTACGAAAGATTTCTTAAGTCCAAGTGTCTTATATTTCCATTTAATCTGTGTCCTGGAGCTCACCCCAAATGCCCCAAGGTCTCACCCACATCGGGAGTCTCATCGCTTCTGAGTGAGAATTGACATTTCAGAATGCATTGTGGCAGAGGACTTGGCCCAGAGAGGGGAACAGGGATAAAAAGTAACTTGACTTAAAACTCCAGGGAGGCAGCACTGCAGAATTTACTCATTAAATAGTTTGAGGTTTGGCCGGAGTACTTTGTTTCTGGCTAGCCGGTATTTTGGAGAAAAAATATTGTTGTTCCTTGGAAAGTTTCTGGAAGAAATATGTCTAGCTGAAAGAAAGAACCTCATTGAAAACATTTCAGCAGCAATTTCCAGCAGCAACCTTCCAAAGAAAACACCGAGCAGGCCTCTGAGTGACTCTGGCTGCTTCCCAAGAGTACTTTTTGGCAGCCCAGGAACACCCTGCACATATATGTAAGCACCTCTTGCTTACTGAGAGGCTTTGTCTTCTTTGGAGCAGAATGCACAGATTTATAAAGATCTAAAAATGTAAGGAATAGTACATTATGCAGTCAACAACAAAAAATAATCCTGTTCGCCTTCATTTCCAGCAGATACCCTGCAGACACCCTGCAGAACCTGCACTGCTTCCGTGCCTGGCTGTGCATTTTGGAGGCTCTTCCCAAAGGGTCTTATAAACCCAGCGTAGCTTTTCTTCCCCACCACTGATCCAAGAGAAACGAAACCTGTTCAGCATGGAAACCTCCGTGCCAGGCTGAAATCCCACGTGCACCCGTACACATTTATCTACATATGAACCATCTGGTATCCAGTAAGACCCTCCTTGTCTTAAGCATTACCTTTGCTTATCGGCATTTCACCTGGGGACTCAGATGGGGAATGGCAATTTGTAGGCTTGAAAGCACCCAGTTGTTTTCAATGATACAACTTTCGTCCTGAAATATGCCCTGAAGTCCCCTGAGCGTGGCACACAGTCCTGCGTGGGTAGTCCCTCACTGGCAGAGTATCCATGACTGCGAGGGGGGTGGGTTTGGGCTGTAACTGGCCCCTACAGCAGAGTTTTGTACCGAAACCTAGGTCCCAAGTCGAGCTCTGTAGAGTGGAGGAACACCCTGCCTTGTTCATAGGTGGTCCTTGTGAACCATAGATGGTTCACAGCACTGGGATCCCTTCTTCTGCGACCAGTACAAACTCAGTTTAGGATGATCTATGCGCACTCCTGACCCTCTTCTTGGCAGCAGAAGAGTTTGCTTCCACGTGGGTGAGGAAAACAGCTTTGGGCTTCCCTAATCTCTGAGAATAGGGACCAAAGTCTGTCCCGCAAGAGACAGCAGCACAAGCACCCATTTCTTGCTGACAACAACCAGGTTACTCACCTGGAGTGCTGACGGAGACACTTTTCCCTCCCGTCATCCTACACAGCCTGGGAAATGCAAGTTTATGACGTTGTCTCTGGGTTCTCCACAGGCTCAGTCACCAGTTAGACCCAGGCAAACTTGTTTTATGATGCTGAGAGGTCTTCATAAAAGGTCTTCAGGAATAGATTAAAGGCACTGATACCTTAATATGGCCTTGAGACCATGAAGGTCTCACCATAAGAAGACCCTTGGTCATTGGCAGTCTCTGGCAGCAAAGCGCTAACGTTAGCGAGGGACACCGGATGGGAGCCACCCTGAGCCAGAGCTTGTGCAGGGGAGGTTGGCTGCTTCCCACCGCACGTCCTTCCTTACCTTCTTGAGGAGCAGCGGTATTATGGTGGGCTGATATTGATGGTGGGTAAATGTAATAAAATGTATGTGTGGCAGGGGAGTGATTTTTTCACCTTTAGCTCCCGCAAATTTAATGGGAAAAAGTTTATAAATTATTCTGGCTTTGTCAATTTAAGATATGGATTAAAATTTACTATATATGTTTTCAAATTTTAATGTGCTGCCTTTTTTTCCCTTACCAGTCAATTCAATTTTAGTTTTGCAGCTACTATTCTGCTTTCTGTAATAACGGTGGCTAATGCAAAAATATTGGTATTGAATCCATAAGGAAAGAATGAAGATGACATCGTCAATGTTTTATTAGTTTGTTATCGTGGGCAGGAAAAAATAGGCAATGTTTTTCTTTGCATCCAGTGCACATTGTTAGCAGTATTTTTATAATAATTTGATACCATTATTTCTGGAGCCTGAAGGAATTCTGTGGGACAGAGATTCAGCATTCGGGGCCGTGCATTTTCAAACAAATGTCAGCAGAGAGAGAGAGAAGTGTATGAAATGTTTGCATTAGCTAAAAGAAGGCGATGTCAGACACATACATTTTTAGCAGATTCAAACTCAAAAGTGAGAGCGCACAACTCCCATTCTTACACCCCTGCTGCCATTGCACAGTACGCACCAAGCCATAATTTAGATGCTCGCCCTGCTAAGACGGTGCACGTACCTAACTCAGACTAAGGGGGTAAGTATCTTTACAGTCAATATGCGTATGAATATGTATGTACAGGTTTGGGGCATTAGCTGACAATTAGCTGGCAATTCAGCTATAGCAACAATGCACCTAATCAGACAGGGAAAAATACTGCATTTCCTGTACAACGAGCTATTTCTCTTTGCCTCATTGACCTTATTTTCAGTTGGTCTGCTTGAGACTCTATGATTGATGAGAATGGTACTAAAGCTGGTCTAATATAACCAATCAAAGAATCAAGACAACGGAGGAATATTCAGTCTACAACTTCCCTCAGAAACTAGGCATTTCTCTAAATTGCTTCGAAAAAATCTCAGTGCTGAATGTTTTACATTTTCCTTTATATGATTCACCATTAGCCAGCAACACGCTAACTCATTTGCGGCTTTATCATGTTTCTATTTGATTGTATAATAATATTTGCATACAGTTCCACTGAGCTCTGCGAACACGAGCAAATGGCTTTTGCATCCTTTCTTGCTTTTTAAGTTTTATAAGCCTCTTTCTAGTACATACTGATCTCCCATTTTAAAGGCCAAGAAGAGAAATATAACCACATCCTTAGAGCAACATGCAATTATCCAAACCTCACGACAAGTTCAGGCAGAAAGTATATGGCCTTTTACACAAACCAGGGGGTCTTATTTCTCGAGCCGGTTCACATGGCCAGCCCCAAGTGACCCCAATACCGCGCTCAGTATGGCAGCCCTACGAAATTAGGTTCTTTCGATTTTAGAGAAAAAAAAAACGGAGTTCAGCTGTCCAACTTCGTGAAGCAGTGCATTGCACCGTCTTTGCGGCAAAAAATCTGGTGAGGACGGGCAGTGCTCAGCTCCTGGCTGACCTTCCCTGTGGTGCAGCAGCCCTCGGCGCACCCCGATGAACTTCACGCCCGGTGCCCCGTGGACTTCATGAAAGGCAATACATTATATCGTTGAAAGCCAATAATAGTCAGGCGACTGACTTTCCAAAATTTGAAACCTCACCATCACCAATGTGCCTGGTTCCATTGGTGCAAAGACGTAACCTAACACCAGAGCTATGAACAAGGCAGCAGCCAAACACCGGCATGGTTCAACACAGAACCCTCGCTCTTGTGTTTGGGGGTTAAAACACCCAAACTCGGGGCTTTCCTCCCATTGCTGTGACTTCTCATCATCAGAGATGCTGAGAAAATGCGTTTTCTGCCCGCTGGGTATTTGTTATTTTTTGAAATGGTTTTTGACCTGAGCTGAAGCCAAAACCTCAGCAGTTCAGAGATTGTCACAGAATGGCATTTGGAAACAATTGTTTGTCGCAATTTGGATTTAAATGTCTTTTAAACAAGTTTTGGGTTGGCTGTTTTCCTTTTCTTAATAGAAAATCAATTTCAGACTGAAAAGTTGTTGCAGATTAAAATCAAAACTCAGTTCCAGAAAGCCACAGTACTTTGCCCACCTTTTTCCTGAATGAATTTTCATTGACGTCAAAGAAAGTCTGGGGGAAAAAAAAAAACAACAAACCAAGCTTTTTATTGCATTATCACATTGTCGCTGAGCACAACCTGGATTACAGTGCTCAGACCCACTCTCTCAGTCATCTGTAGTCCCTGTGTATGTGGTAGAAGGTATCAAATAAAGATTTCTGATGCTCTTTGATTTCTTCAGTTATGTTTTCCCCTCTCGCCACTTACTTTCACAAAGGTGGACGGTTCCTCTCGGGCCAGCCGCAAACCCCACAACTCTTGTGCTTTAACCTCAGCATCACGGTTTCCCCCCTGAGGTGGCCGTCCCCTACAAAGTCCAAACCAGAGCCTGTGTCCGGGCAGCCGGACCCTTGGCGCCGCATCCCTCCCTGGCACTGATCTGCCCTGGGAATGCTGTCCCGCGGACAAACAAAACTGCTCAGCGCTCGGAAGCACCGGCTGCAGACTTGGCTTATAAAACTTGCTGTGTGAATCAGCAGAGCGTTCAGCATCGAATGCAATTTTTTAGGTTGATTTCCCCCCCACACACCCTCATAAATACTTTGTAAACTGAGACCGCCGCTCACGGCGGAACTCTTGTGCGTCAGGCTGCTTCTCCCACGCGTTCGGGAGCACTAGAGGGAGGCGGAAAGCGAGAGGCCGTGAGACGCCCGCTTGTCGCTGACAACCCTGTAACAAATCTTCAGAGGTACAAGATTCAGGCTGCGAGCACACGGCCACCCCCTCCCCGTGCCCGGCTGTTGGCCATGTTGTCCCTGGTGCTCCCAGGGGGAGCGAGGGGAGCCGGCACGTTTTTCCCATCCCCATTGAGTTACATGTTCAGCTGGCTTGGCTGTGGTGACGGTGACTACGGCAAAGGCCAGGGCATCAGGGGACCAGGGCTGGGGTGTCTCAGGGCTTTGAAAGGCTTCTCTGCGGCATCAAAGTCCTGCCGCGGTCAGTGGCTGCCTCGTTCTTCCATGGACCATCTCTATCAGCCAGGGTATGGGAGCTTCCCGATTCATGCTGCCCAGGTTATGATTTCAGGGGGAAAACTTGTCATATCTTTCTTTGGCAGTGTTGTTAAAACGTTAGAGTGAAGAAGCAAAATAACCCCAATGCCTAATATAAAACAGAAAAGCAGCCAGGGATTTTTTTAAGGTGCCCCTAAATGTCCCTCCCCAAAACACATCTTTTTTGAGAAATGGGTCTCAGTGGTTTTGAAGGGCCCTTGGCTCACCCGGTGTGGCCCTCGTCCCCAGCAGTCACCACTGCTCCGACTCAAGTGGACTGAAATGGTGTGTTCCTGAACGGGATCGTGCTGCCTCCTCTGAGGATGTTGTGCGGTGCTGCAGGCCCCACTCTCCATATCTTCCTCTGTGTGTATTTTCCTATACCTGAATAGAATAGAATAGAATAGAATAGAATAGAATAGAATAGAATAGAATTAAATTACAGTTGGAAGGGACATACAGTGATCTAGTCCAACTGCCTGACCACTTCAGGTCTGACCAGAAGTTAAAGCATGTTCTTAAGGGCATTGTGCAAATGCCTCTTGTACACTGACAGGCTTGGGGCATTGGCCACCCCTCTAGGGAGCCTGCTCCAGGGTTTGACCACCCTCTCAGTAAAGAAATGCTTCCTCATGTCCAGTCTGAACCTCCCCTGGTGCAGCTTTGAATGACTCCCATGTGTCCTATCGCTGGATCCCAGGGAGAAGAGCTCACCTCCCTCTCCCCATCCCCTCCTCCGGGAGGTGTAGAGAGCAATGAGGTTGCCCCTAAGCCTCCTTTTCTCCAAACCAGACAAAACCAAAGTCCTCAGCCGCTCCCTGTAGGAGCTGTCTCACGCCTTGGTAGAGTTTGAAAAGGAACCCGGTTTCTGCATCCTTGTGTTCCCCAGTCTCCTGCCATCCCCATGAGGCAGCGTGGGTGGGAGGACCACGGGATGAAGGCCTGGGAATCCAGCTGAGATTTTCCTTCACTAAATTTTTATTTTGTTTGGGATAATTTGTAAGTCCAGCTCAGCTTTGAAGAATCACTCATGTGAGTCTTACTTGACTTGTGAGCGCTTTCGTGACATGGTGTTGTGCGAGTTACAATAGTGGCGTGTTTCATCCACAGTGCCTGGAGTGCTCACAAATTCTTCATGTAATAGCTGGAATACTCCCATCATCTCAGACACATAATGAAATGTAAAAAGAATAAACACAATAGAAGAGGTTAGTCATTTAAATTGATTCAAACGTGGCTTGTACTGAAAACAAAAGTCCTAACATAACCAACAGCTGAAGTAGGGTTGTTTTGCTGCCACAAAACCTGAAGAGGATCAAAATCCCATGTTATTAAAATACCATAATGTTGCTTACTTTGAAAAAAGGGGATCCAGGTAATCAGTCTGGTTCTGAGACATCTCTGCAATTAACAAATAAGCTCAAAAATTTCATACACCTTTTCGTCCCTTCACAGAATATAGCAAAGGGTCTGAAAACAATGATCCTTGTGTTGTAATTCCACTGCCTGGAAACTAAATAAGGAAATCGATAAGCATGCAGGCTGTTTCTCCATCCGCCCGTGCTGGCTTTGCAGGAGGATGTACTGAAGTGTGGCTAACAGTAAAACAGAGTCTGACTGGTACTTTCCAATATCCTTTCAGATCAGTAAGTTTTTATTTATAGCCCTTGTCCCCTGTACGGAAGCTGGATATTCTTGCTTTCACCCAGATGGTTTCTTCCTTCTGTGCGTCTTTTTATTCATCAAGTCCTACATGATAATATTTTTGTTGATATGTCATTGCAGAAAAGAAGTTTTAAGACACAAAATAGTCCAGATGTAAAAATAAAATATATGTCAGTTTGTGTCAATCATTTCAAGCTACACAGAAGAAAATGTATAGAACCCTATAAGCAATAAGTACTTTTTAAGAGACTGTGATTTCTTAAGGACTGGCAGAAGCAGAAGGATGTACAGTATATATCCAGCAGCTCTTTGAAAACTACCTTGGAAGATATATCTCTGTTATGTAAAAGCTAAGTATATTAGTTCACTTCAGTGGCTTCCCTTTGGTAGGAGGTTTTTTTTCCTTGCATTCACAGGTACGCAGGGTGGTGTTTCCCAGCTCTCAGTCCAGCCCTGACTAAAGTTACGTGACTGGAGCAGAAGGCAGAATCGAGCTCCCTGGTCTGAATCTAGCAGAGCATTTATATTCATAATTCTCTCTAAGAAAGTCGCGGTCCTGGTAGCTTTTGGGCTGCCCATAAGCTTGAAAGTAGGTGTTTAAGTGCTTCGCTGGAGCAGAGCAGCATCCTGCAGCCGCGCTAAAACATTCGGTCCAATTTGCTTTGCAGGAAGGTTATTACGGCTTGAAAGAGGTATTTGTCTCAAAGAGAAGAAGGGAACAAATGTCCCAGAGCACTCATTCATTTCCCTCTCTGCTCCTTCCCCCCTTTCTCCAACTCCCTTCTCCTGGTTTCCTGGCTCAGAACATCAGCCCTGTCAATTCCCTACAAAACATCACCGCTAAACAGTCTTGCTTAACGTTGCTATCGCCCTCTGCTTGGTATGTCTCAGGCTTAAATGGAAAACCTCTTCCTTGCCCAGGGCCCTATTTTCTCTTCTGACGCCATTTCCAGCCCCAACAGCACCGGCTGTTGAGCATCACCCTTTCCCACAGCCGCAGCAGCTGGGGGGGTTTCCCATGGCATACCCTGCCCTTCCTACCAGCCCCGCTCCTTCTTTTATCTAAAGCTTGCCAGGAATACATCCACACCGTGCAGGGATAATACAGCTACCCCTCTGCAGATCTTTTCTGGCTGGGAACAAAAAAAGGCTGGCGAGGGAGACCAGCGTACACGGATCTGTGGCCGCACTGAGTGCTGCGTGGCAAGGGCTGGCTATAATTCTTTCCTTACACGCTTCGGTCAATCGAGGAAAGAGCTGAGAGGTGTGGGGTGGGGGGTGTCAGTATCTCTTTTAATGAGGCCTCTGAGGGTTTTGTTTTCATAAAGCTGCTTAAAAAAAAAGAATTCACTTTGGTTTATTGCCTGGTGCAATCCCCTTCTTCCCTCGGTGTTAGTCTACTCACAGAACTAGTGATGGTGATCACGCTGATTTCATGCTTACAAGGTCACAGCTAATCTAATCGAACGTTTGCAGCAGTCTGTAAAGAAACTGCTGTTCAATAAATCTGCCTGCTTGCAATCCTGTCGGCTTTTTGAGCTGGTTGGTTTTTTTGTTTGTTTGTTTGTTTGTTTCAGGGGATTGGAAAAGCTCTGGAAGGCGCAGGCAGATCCAGTGAGACAGTTTTGAGATCTTACGTGCTCGGTCACCACGGATGCGGCCGGGCGGGTGGTGAAGAGGATTTGTGATCAGGGCGAGTGATCTTAATGAAGGCTCCATGAGCAAATGCTCTCTCCTTGCCGTGACTAAGAGCAGGCTTCAAAGAAACACTGGGAAAAAAAATCAAGGAAGTATGAGTCATCTGTAGAATGTCAGTTTGCATGTGTCTTTATGCCGCATGTAATTATTTTTATACGCATGTTTAATTAATTTTTTTTCTTTGTAGTTCATCTGGGACTACATTTGTTTGTCATTCTCCTTGCTGGGTATGGCGTCACACTGTTACAATGTCAATGACGGTTTTGGTGGTGGGAAGCCTTTGAAGACCATCGCAGCACATTGCGGTTGCCCTGAAAAGTGGCCTGAGTTGCAGGCGACAAGTTTTCTGCGATTAAAATGATACGTTCCATAACACAGCTCCCTCCTGCACCCATGTCCAAGGCCAAATCTCCTGGCTGGGACAGAGCCAGAGATGCTTCAGCTTTGGGACCTGCTCTGCTGGTCCTGATCCTCTCCTGGTTGCAGAGACACCTGCTGAAATGGGAACCCGCCCCATCGACACCCTGCCTGGGAGGGGCACGTAGATTTGGGGCACCTGGGATGTTGTTGAAGCCTGTACCCTGAGGCAGCAAGGAATGCTGGGGAAAACAGGACGTATAAAGCCAGCTTCTAGAGAGTAGAAACACAGGGGAGGAGGGTGACTCAGAGCAGGAGGGCTTGCCAGCGGGGCGTGGGGCTTGCCAGCGGGGCGTGGGGCTTGCCAGCGGGGCGTGGGGCTTGCCAGCGGGGCGTGGGGCTTGCCAGCGGGGCGTGGGGCTTGCCAGCGGGGCGTGGGGCTTGCCAGCGGGGCGTGGGGCTTGCCAGCGGGGCGTGGGGCTTGCCAGCGGGGCAATTTCCCTGTTCCTTCATCTCCACAGGGATAAACCTAAGACAAAGGGCTATTGAGCTGTTTGTGTTAGGAAGAAAGCAAAGTATTTTGTCCAATGAGAAGAAAGGATTGGTAGAATTTACCTTTGTCAGCAGGAAAAAAGTTGTATCTTAGGCAGGGCATTGGATTTTTTTTTTGTTTTTCCCCCCTTTACCCATGAGAAGAGGGCTCTGACTCCTCTGGAAAGGTAAGTTCTTAAAGCTGTTCCCTGAAGATGTGGTTTGCTCGTGTGTGGTGAAAGCAGCCCGTGGCTCTTCTGTGTGGTGGAGTCTGAGACACGAGGGAGAGAGGAGATCTTCCCGCAGTAAACCACAGCATTACTTTTACTTTTGGCTATTAATATAGTTATTGCTGTTGCACAGGAGGAGTTTAACTCCTGAAAGTCTGTGGCTTTTCCTCATTTAAATGAGCGTGTGCCACTGGAGTCTCCTGTGGCTGTGAGCATGGGGTGGGGGGCAATGAGGAGGCATCTGCTCTGCCCCGGGTGGGATTCCACCAAAGCAAAGGGCACGAGGCCACCTCTGGCCAAGTCTGTGAACCCCCTTATCTCAACTAGACAATATAGTTCAATCCAGTGTTGTTAAACTGGTACAAAAAAATCTGACAAAACTGGGCTAATCAGGCAATACCAGCTTTCTGTCAGATGCACAAGGAGTTTTTTGAGAGCGCCTCTACTCGTAGGAGTAAAACCCAATGTTGTGGTTTGTGCCAGTTCAGCAGAGCAGGGTCTCAAGGAATGAAACTAGTTTAAGCAGAAGGAGAAATCCTGTTTGCCACTTGTTTCTGGCATTTTCCCAGCATGTTTTCTGAGCACAGGATGCCCATCGCTGGCCACCTTCCCTTGTTCCCTCTCTCTGCCATCTCATTGGCATTACTTCCAGGTTTTTCTGGCTGGTATAACATCACAAAAGATGTGAAAATTTGCCTCCCTCTTAAGTGTTTTTGATTTTTGGTGTGTGTTTAGCCATGTGCTTTGGGGCATGTAACATCTTCTCCTGTGTTTTTTTTCTTCTGCAATGTTTGGGAAATTAAGTTTTGCTATTGTGCCTTTCTTTACCCGTGATGTTTTTATCTCCATTCTCTCTGGCTATCTCATAACATGGGTTTGTCCCTTTATATGTAAGTCCTTACCAACATTTTGCTTGTTCTAGCGTTTTTAAAGCCATAAATAACACTTTTGCATTCTTGCAGATTTTTTAGACGGAAAATACATTGGGAAAAAAAACCACTTTTTCTGTCTTGTGATGGGGCAGGAGAAGCATGGAGCAATTCTGTCACTTATTTGAGTCTCCCTGTACTTCCAGCTCGGGAGTTCAGCTCTGGGTGCAGCATCGCTGCTAACAGAGCTATTTATACTCTTTTCATAGCAACTTCTGCTGGCCCATCTCCACCTATTTGTGAGATGTATGGTGTGCTTGGATCTATTCTTTTTGTACTTACAAAGGAGCGCAGGTAATGACTTCATCTTTCCCGGAAGAAGCCAACAAGCCTCTGGCAACCCATGCTCTGCACAGAAAGATCCTTACTCTTACTCTATACGAAAGTAAATCGGGAGTTGCATAACTGCAGGACCCAGACAAGAAAAATTGGAAACAGTGTAGAACTTGCCAAGATATAAGACGACACCACCACCCCTGAAAAAAAAAATCTTCTCCCTCCTATAGCCACAGAGATATGATCAAATAAGAAACAGGAAAGCTTTCTGACTTGTCATATGTATTAAGATGTTAGTTATGCATCTGCACCTCTCTGTAGGTACATCTTATCTTTTCAGGAAAAAAAAAGATAAAATTTCTCATGTTTAAGTCTTTGGTTCAGAGCTTCCATTTGTGAAAGGAGCTGGTACAATGCATCATGCGAAGTATCCAATAGAGATTGGACAATTCGATAGGGATTGGATGCCCTTATTGAACTGGGCTTGATGTGTATCTGAATCAACACAAACAAGGGGAAAACTAAGATGTTGTCATTTTCCACAAAGATGACTAAAAGCCAAAAGCCTTTTTTCTGAAAAGTGGTTACTATTTTTAATTGAAACCTTTGAAGAGCATTTTGCATTTGACTCCATCTTCCATATATTTAATGTAGTGGGCAGAAAGTATCCCACAGTTTCCAGAAGGTCCTGGACCATGGAGGGAACACACACTGTACAGCCAGTATATGCTTCATGAGGAAAGGTTTGATCGGTCCTTGAGACTCAGCTTGTTCTAGCAATGGTTCTTTGAATTCCTGTGAATACATCAAGGGTTTCCCAGACGTTGTAAGGTGAGCACTGGTGACATGCAAGCCATTTGAAGATGTTGTATGGCCCTTTTGAGACCTGCTGCTCCTTTCTGTGATGTTGTTTCCTATTCCAGTGGCACTGATGGCTCTTCTTGGGCAGAAAAACATTTGTCAAGTTGGGGGATGAGTCAGGTCAGCTGAATGTTTCCCATTCTTTGTGATTTCTGTCTTCATTCCTGGCCAGGATGGAGACATGGGGAGGAGGGAGGTCTCCTTCTAGGCTGGCAGACTGGCTGGTACAGGCTCTGCAGACAAAGAGCCCCACTAGACCCAGCCAACGTAATTCTCTGTGGGGCCCATCAAGAGTATTCAAAACTGGAAATGACTATTGTGTTGCTTCTCTCTCTCTCCCCTGCTTTGGTTAGGGAGCCTGTGGGTCTCTTCTGTGAGCTGTGAAACACTGGGCTCCTTGGGCCTGTGTTCCCCTGCCCAAACGTGGAGGAACCCAGTATCCAAGCAGGATCCGTCCCCACAGAGCTGCTTGCAGAGCAAGGTGCCAGCCAGCCGTAATGTGCTTTCCCCCACGGCTTGAAATATTGTCAGAGAGAGAGTCTGTGGAGGATTGCTTGTCATCTGATTGCATTATTTTTCAACCACACGAGCAATAAATATTTAAAGTCTGGTTGTAGGCAATGTAACAACTCTGTAAATATGCAATTCTGAATAGAGAAGTGAGAGGCTGATCTTTTCTTTTAAGAAGAAATGAATGCGTCTCTGTTTGGCATAAAGTGTCCTCCTCCCCATCCTGTAAGGAGGAATATGTTGAGGCAATTTTGCTGCTATGAATGAAGGTGGAAACTAAAGGCGGAAAAGTACGGCTGCATGTTTATTGCTACCTCCTGGCTATCCTCTGTTCTCTTCCATTTGTCAGATTGAAGTATTAGATCAAAGCCCAGCAAGGAAAGGCAGGGACTGAGAGAGGGAACTGAGACACTGAATAGCTTCACTCTTGCTGCTGCTTGCGCCCTCCCTGCCTGTCCCCACCGCGTTCTGTCCCACGACAGAGAAGCTGTGGTCAGTAATGGAGACAGGAAGCAGTATGGGAGTTCCTGTCGGGTTTTCTGCCTTCTCTGCAGCATCACATGAACTTCTGCTATTCGAAGTGATTTGGTTTCAGGAATACTTACAGATGGCTTATGGAAACAGAGATTGATAATTGACGTGACCCTGAAGATGTTGGGCCCATATCAGCAGTAGTGGAAGAGGGCAGCAGTAGCAGAAGAGGCAAGAATGACTTGTGGGAGTGACTGAAAGACAGGTGCACTGCAGGTGTCACTGGACATTGACTACAGATTTTTCAAGTAAGGAAATAAATCCAGGCCCGTTTTGATGTCCTTTATTATGATTAAATCAGGTTTTGTGCCTTTGAAAGAGCTCTGAAAGAAAGAAAAAAAGCCTAGTCTGGCATTGACTGAATGAAGATCCAGGCTCTCAGTTGATGTAAGTCAAGCAGCAGAGCTACAGCAGTGGGGGGAAGACCCAGTTCTGCACATTGTCCTCTCTAGTTCTCCTGTTCTGTTTGGGTTTTTTTTTTTCAAGAGAGTTTCTTGTATTTTTTTTGGAAGTGGTTTTATGAAGTACTTCTGCAGTTCAGAAGTAACTCAGTGATTTGACTCATGTGGCTTGTTTCTCCTCTGTGAGGCATATTTACTAAAGTTTTTTCGAATGTTTAAGTGATTAGCAGAATGCGATGATGCGTGCTGCATCTTACACCTCTGCCGTTCCTAAAATCCAGTTAGCGAACAACAGCCCTGGTGGTCATCTCGGAACAGGCCATTATCAACAAAACTGCTACCTACCAAGTTTCCTCTTCAAAAAGCCCATCTGAGGTGTAGTAGAATATTTATTACATGGCTGGCAGTATCCTTCTGCCTGAGGGATGGACTGCAATTACAGCATGGTAAATATTTCATTAGAACAAAGCAAAACTGCATGGGAAGTAGCCTTCTCTTTATTTAAAACATTTATTAAAATACAACGTTAGAATCTACATGGGAATAATTCTTTCTACCCAATCTACCAACTCAGTTGCAGTTTTAGGCGAGACACTTAGGTATTACAAAACCTTGCAAATTAGAGTAATCTATCCTTCCCTCTAAGATGGACATCTTAACACAGATTAAACTTAGTGTACGCTGATGTTCCTTATACCATTCTGGCTCTGTTAAGGAAGTAATAGCGGGTACAAGCAGAGGCTGACCCCCTTAGAAAAATCCCTTCTCTTCAGAAGGGTGCTATAAATGTAATTTAAGCGCAAGACCTAAACACAAATGAGTGTGGAAGTCCGCGCACAAGAGTGGGAAGCAGCCATTTCAATACTGCGTAATGATGCATGTGCAGTATTGGAGACTAATTGTCTATATTAAATACCTTCTGACTTCCATTTGTTTTAAAAATGTCCACTTCTGTGGACACTGGAAAAAAAGACATGAAGAAAACCACTTTTTGAGTGCTCGTCCTGCTGCAGCAATTTCCTTAGTGAATAGAGGAGACATCTAAGAGCACACATGAAGAATGAGGTCTTATTGAACAGTTATCTGGAGATAACTCCTTTTCATTGGAGGACGTCTTTCTACTAGAGGACCAGATTATACAATGTTTAGCCAACAATACTCCACTTTATCTGCTAGAGGGTTATGGTGACCCCCTGGTCATGCAGTGGTAACAGCCTTCTTGCTTCTTCAAAGGCTAGGGAACTAAAAGAAAAAGATCACCTCCTCACTGTACCTAGTCACAGGGAGACCCAAACCCCTTTTTGCCCCTGTTTTCTGTCATTATTGGAGAGATGCTGCTTCCCCTTCAGGTTTCCAGGCAGCTGAACTCCTTTCCCATGGTATCTGTTGTTTGGGTAGCAGGACTTCGCTCAGTGTCTTTTTCTCTCTAGGCTCCTGGTCAGTCCTTCCCTGCCAGCAAGGAGACTGCTACCTGCTTCGCCTTGAATAATTTGTAGGCTAGATGTGCGGTTGCAGCATGGAACGCTGCCGTTCCTGAAGCTGCATGCTGTGGTCACGTAGGAGTGTGAAGCAGACCTCTCTGAGCATCCTGAGCCAGACTGCTGTCCTTCCTGTGCTGCAGAATCAGTTTTGCTCTTGATCTCTTCTCTAATCCTTCACAAAGTACTGAAACTATTTGATTATGCTGCAGCATGTACAAAACCGTTTCTCACAGGTCAGCGCTAACCTCAGAGCTTGCCTTCCCATCCCCACCAGCCGCTGCCTCCACTCCTGCCCAGCGGTGGACTTCTACGGGGAGCTGCTGACTTGCCTCTGAGCCAAATGTGCCCTTCCATGCCTTTTCATCCCCTTTTAAGTTGTGTGACCTGTGAAGAAGCAGGATGACTTTAGCAGAGAAGAGTCAACCAGAAAGATTTCTGACTTACATTAGTTAGTCGGGCAAATTTTATTGTCTCGTTGGTGTGCTTTGTCCTAATACCCTGAGCTCTGATAGGGACTTCTCCAACTGTACTGGAAAGCCGACGCAATGCAAAAGTTAACGTACAGTGAAACCTGTCTCTAGAGAGCCCTTACCATTCTTGATGTTACAGGCATGCAGATGCTGAGAAGCTGCATCCCCTTGTTTAAAGCCATGGCTGGCTCTCACCCTGGGAAAGGGATCCTGCAGTAAATCTGCCCGGGGCAAAAAGTAGCATACAGCATGAGCTAGCTCCCGAAATGCAGCATCAGCTCCGGAGTCCAAAATGTGTTTAGGTGAAATGCTGGCTTCCCTTGGGTGGCCTCCAGACTGTGAGGATGCAACTGCAAAGCGTTCTAGCAAGACTCACAACAGTCAGCAAAGGCATTGCAAGCGAGTCTCCAAAGTGTTCTCCCAGGGCTGGGCTCCATGCAGTGCAGCACAGGGGCCCCAAAACAGGGATTTCAGCCAGACCTTTGCCAGAGGACTGAGCCTGAGCCATGGGATCCCACAGGTGTACTGCTGTCTCCCCCCCTCAGCCTGCTGGACAGTTGGTGAGGGGAGGCCATGCTGCGCTTCCCGGTGCCACCTCATCCAGGGTTAGGGAAAAGCAGTCATTCCAGAGCCCTGTGCAGCTGCTCTGAACTACTTAACTACTTAAGCTTAGCTGCTTTAAGGTTTGGGTTTTTTTTTTTTAATTCCTTCTGTCACAGGTAGAAATAAGTTGCTCAAAGACAAGGAGTCTGAATACATAGAGTTGGCCATTGGGATGCGAGGCATTGCCTGAGCAGTGGAGGTTGAGGATTTCACGTGATAAAAGCAGCTGAAGTCATGCTAAAATAGCATTTGGGTGCCTAGTTCATTTGGAAACCTAAACCTTGGACTCACCCCTTTGTAGGTGTCGCGGGTGGAAATATTTGACATGGTTCTGATTTAGCAGCAATTCAAAATTTATTGATGATTCAAGATAGATCAAGAGGTTGAATTTTAGCAGCACTTAATGATTAACGGATCTAAGGATTTAGAAGATGATTTAACAACACATTTGAACAGGGACTTAATTAGATTTGAAAATGACAAGATTCACACTAACTTGCTGTAAGGTATCCCAAATCAGTACGTACGCACCTGAGCACAAACATACAAACACCTACATGAGTTTTAACTGCTAGGACCAAAGATCCCTTCGCAGTGAGCGGCTCCAGTGCCCCTTCTGACTCCTTATGTGTGCACAGACAAATGGACGTAAAGTATTTGGATCCAGTGAAGGATAAGAGCACACATACTCATAAGAGCTAATGTGTATATTAGAGACACATGGATGGAGAAGTGGATGAAAGAGAAGCTAGCCTATAGTTAAAATTTCCCTCTCCTCGAGTTTGAAGTAACTACTCACAATGCATCAGAATTTCTCAAAGGGTGATAATTGAGACTCGAGAGGGTTGACTTGCCCTGGGTTTTTAGCCCTGGAGGTATCTGCCTGAGCAGCATCCCAACTCAGGGGAGATGCTGGTCACAGCCTGCCGTGATCCAGAAGAGCTCAAAGGGCCTTACTAGAATCGCTACTTATAGGGTATGAGTGCTCTCTCAGTGGGAGCACTGGCGTACCTCCAGCAAATCCCTTACTTTGTCTCATATATGTATATATATGGATGTTAGGAATCCCAAAGACCCCCAACACTAGCACTTTGCAGTTATATTTAATATTTTAAGTAGTTATTGAAGGCATGACTATGTTGCCATCCTGTGATGAGGTACTTTTAAATTCTATAAGCTAAAACCTTTTCTGCACAACAAAGCATGTGAACAGCTGGCTTCTGGAATGGTGCCTTGGTTTGCCTTTTTGATCGTGAATTTCTATGTCTCTGTGCTTGTCTGGATTTTGTTAGAATAATTTTTACATTCAAACTCACGTGTATATCATCTGTCAAGCAATTACTGGAGGTTATTCAAAGGTTATATTTGAAGTACTCATTTGACATACAAAGCAAGCATTTCTTTCATTGATAATGGTTGCTGAACAAAGGCCTGAAGATCCTAAAGGAACCATCAGAATAGATTTGAACTTCTACACTGTGGGAAGAGCGTGGTGAATTCAAAGCGTGACCTTGACAGAAGCAGCAGGTAGCTGTGCTCACACCTTCTGAAGTATGAGGGACACGTTTGCATAATTGACTGAAGGTGCTTTTCATGTGACTGACATGTTGACAGCGATTAATTATCTCAATATTTGCTTGGGGTCCTGAGCTGGCACCAAGTGATTAAAGATACTTTTGGAAGTTAGTGGTTTTGTTTGCACTCCATCCTCTAATTGTTTGCTAAATAATTTACCATCATTGTGTTTCAAATCTCTGAGTACTGCAAATAGCACTTAAATAATATAGGTTAATGCAGAGGGAAGCAAATACAGATGTGTAAAGAGTATGTGGAAGAGGGGAGGAAGGAGTAAGCACACCTGGGCTTTAGGGGCGGAGGTTAAAAGGAACATGAGTATCTTCCTCACCTGAATAGGAGGTGATAATCTGCAGATGGTTGGTACCAAAGAGCTGTAATGCTTCAGGCAGACCTGTGGGATCTGTCTTTGTTATGAGGATGTTAAGTGGACTGTTACGAACTTAAAGACTGTAGCAAATTTTCCAACCGTTTGCTTTTCAGAATATCAAGTAATGCACCAAACGAAGTCCCTCCAGAAACCAAACTCTCTACCCCTCCTTAACAGATACCTCTTCTGCTGTGCACCCATTTGTTCTCAGTGGCCCTCATTTGAAACTCACTGGGCATCTTTCTATGTTATTTCACTGTTTTCTGGAAGGCCATAGTGATGCCTGCAGTATTCAGACTGTTCGGTAAACATGGTAGATAACCTTTCAGCATGAATTCAACTTAGCATACGTTTCACCTTTTTGTGCCCTACGAAATGCATGGCTCTGGTTTGTAAGTATGTCATGCATTGCTGGTCTCTCTTCTATTGAGACGAAATAAATCAAATGGTGCAGTGAGGTTATTTAAGCAGAAATTGAAATTTGGGAAAGAGGAAAAAGATGGAAAAGTTCCATCTTCGTGATTTCTGATCTGCCTTCAAAGTTGTGAGTAAAAGGGAAGCTATAAGTCTCTTACCCTTTTGTTATCTCGCTTAATCCACTAAAGCCCCTGTGACTTAGATAACACCATGAAGTCCAGAAGTGAGGGTGGTGAGGCAGTGGAACAGCTTGCCCAGAGAAGCTGTGTCTGCCCCATCCCTGGAGGTGTTCAAGGCCAGGCTGGATGGGGCTTTGAGCAACCTGGTCTAGTGGGAGGTGTCCCTGCCCGGGGCAGGGGGTTGGAACTAGATGATCTTTAAGGTCCCTTCCAACCCAAACCATTCTATGATTCTAAGTCAATGACCGAATGAGTACCAGAAGGCATTGGTCAGCCTTGGATGGCTGCAGTACCTGCAGTTGTTACTTCTATGCCTCATCAAATCTACAACAGAAACTTCTAGTATTAGGAAAGAACTCTGGCTAGCTCGGACCCGATATCCTGTATTAATCCTGGGCCAACTACCAACCTTGTGTGTGATCCACGTTATGTATGTATATGACAGATAAAATTGATTATGCTGATGTTTTGTAAGAAAATGGCTGGAAGCACTGATTTCCACAAAATACTGACCAGCTTCCCCTCCTCCTGTGTGACAATCCATCCCTTCATTAATCCTCAGGTCATCCCACTACTAAAGTCAGCTATGTCATCTTATGCAACAGTCCAGCATCAGTGGATGCTGAATGGTTGTGATAGCACTTTTTTGGGGAGGAAAAAATTAATGGGGATGACGTAGTGTTAATGTGGGAAAGTGCTGTTTGCAAATCTCAGAACAATCCTGGTAAACTAGCTTAGTTCTTCTTTTCTAGATAAAAAAATACAAGGAAACAATTGTGGAGTGCCTTGTGCCTCAAATTCCCTCGTGTCCCTGTTCATGTAGTGAGTCCTTTGTATTGGCATTATTCTTCACCCAGCCAACCCACTGACTATCCACAAGCTCATACTGGCCAACTCTAGATGACCTATAGACCTCTGGCAGTATATCAACCTACATAAAGACCTTGATGCGCATATAAATGAGAGTGTCTGAGTCAAAAGAAGCAACAGTAAATACCTTTTTAAAATAAAAATGAAAAGGAACCCAGGCAGTCCTTCCTGCTTCTCTCTCATACGCACAGTTCCACCTTAGTTTGTTCAAGTTGTGAGAAACAAGTTCCAGTCCGAATGAAATAGGCTCAGGCAGAATCCTCTGTGAAGCACATTTTTATTTACGTTCTTGCAAGAACGGGTGACCTAGCAAGTAGGCACACTTCCAGTTCTTGAAACACAACTTTTTATTCCCTAATCCCGGCCGAATTTTTCCCTCCCCTGTTTCCCGTTGGTTAGGTACTCCAGGGTCCACAGTCTGTCCGAGGCGCCTAAAATTCTTCCCACATGTCCTGCCTCTGTTTACTTCTCTTTATGCTACACCTAAAGGGATTATCTGACTAGTTTATTTCTTTCCTTTTTGGTAAAAGACTGCTCAATGTCATTAGCCCTGCTTAAATGTTTGACTACCCTTCTAGACACTAATCCAGTAGGAATCAGTTTGTCCTTTTGTCTGTGTGATAAGAGATGTTCTACGAGCCTTTGCTGGAGCCTCTTTGTCTTAGTCATTCCCTTATCATGCCACCTCTGATGGAAACGGCTTTTCTCCTCTGCAAAAGCAATATCTGCCTTTCTTACAAAGTAGCCCTCTTTCTCCAGTCTTCATGCTTTATCTTGGATTTCTGTCTTTTAATTTATTCTAATTTTTCAAAGTAGAATTCTTGGATCACTTCTTTCTTTAGCTAAATATTCAAGATATCAGCAACGGTATCATCAAGGAAATTTCCTTGTCTGCATCCAAATTGAGTTTAACAGTTACCAGATTTCATATTTAGGAGTGCAAAATAAGGTCTGGGCTACAACAGCCTCAAGTGAAAGAACCACAGAAGCCTTTTCCTAAGCCTTACACTGTCAAAAGGAGTCTTTGGTATGCTGTCAGTTGATCTAGGTAAAGCAAACAGGCTCGTGTGCTCAGTCAAAGGCTTAGGCTGGGCTCTTTCGCATTCACCAGATCATCAAATTGTCTTATATGCAAGTGGCACTTTTTGCAATTACGGTTTTCTTTCTGCAGGAAGAATGAAAAACAAAACTTTGTATTGAACAACTTGGTGAAAATGGCTCATGTCAAACCTAGAACAGCACAGGCAGAATTGAGTCACCCAAACCAAACACAGATTCATCTTAGAATGAAATGCATGCTCTCTTGAGCAAGATTCTTACCCTTTAAGCACGTTAAGGCTGTGCTCTTCTTTGTATCAATTCTTAATAATGCCTTCCCTCCAGTTACCTCTGCACGTCTCCCCAGAAGTCCTGTCCTTCTCCATCCCTTACTGGTATGCAATACATATTCCCTCCCTTGTGAAAGGTACATATGTGTGTCCTGGGTTGCCTGGTTGTTGAGTAGCTCGTTCCTCAGGCTCCCAGTGTATGACCGTCTCTTCTTGCACACTCAGCTCCTACTCTTCCAAATGGCATTCTCTTCCAAACAGCTTTCCCAAAAGCTATTGTGTCTGTGTTCCATGCACTTGTGGTATTTGGCCCTGTAGATATGATATGAGAGAAATCTAAGACCTACAAGAAATCTGGAATCTCTCATGTGAGCTTTGGAAGTTGTGTCACAGCTCCATATGCCTCCACACCAATGTTGTTACACACAGCAGGAGAAGGTAGACTGAGCCTCTATGTGCTGGCAGTTCAGCTAAGTACTTTTTCAATGGAAAGCCATTCTTTGCCCTAAAGCTTCCAACCTTTGCCACACGGTAGATGATAGTAAAGATAGCTCCAAGATTCTGAGCACTTGTGTTATTACATATTACAAACCATGGTACCCAAACTTGCTAAACAACCAAAAAACTCAAGGCTTTCTGCCAGATTAATACAGGCAGCTCCTTCCAGTTGTTATTTGGCTGTTCTGAGTACTTGGCCATCATCTGTTCCTCTCTGCTCTGTGTAGCAGGGCTGACAGCTGGGGACAGGAGCCACAGCTTCAGTTCTCCAAATTGAGAGAGAGACAGCAAGCAGGCTTCCAAGCCCTGAAGGCTACTAATTTCCTGACTGTTAAAGCAGAAAAAGCATTTGTGAATAGCAGGGCTAACCTTTGGAGACAGAACGGCAGGACAAATTCTCAAATCTTGTTGAATATCGCATAAATAAATATCATTTCTGCCACAGAAACCTGCAGAAATGTTGCTATGCTATGCACACACTCATGCACACCAGCCACGTCCTTACCCCTGGTCAAGGCAAAGCTGTGCGCAGTAATGGACATGGGAGAGCATGTGCACCGCAGCCTGATTATTTCCTCTACGTTATATGTGAACCCTGTATGTGTTCTTCTTGACTCCATATAGATTCCTAATGGCCAGAATATTTTTGACAGACCTGAGGCAAAATTCATTCTTTTCATGCCCAGGAAATAATGAAGTTCTATCTGGAAGAAAAAATAGGCTTTTTATGGATGTTTGATTACATAGTGAATAGCAATATTCTGAGTTCCTTGAGCTGAATTTGCTAGAGGAACTATGCTTATTTTCTTTCCTTCTTTCCTTTGCCTCCAGCTGCCTGTTCCAGAACAGGACTGCTATTCTTCTTTGTCCATCCATTACAAAAGCATAGTTACAGGAGAGTATTTGTGCAGAGAATGGTAGTGCTGCCACCTACTCGTTGAAGGAAGCATCAACGCTTTCTTGTTAATCATGAACACAGCTCGGTTTATGTCCCAAATCACCTTTGTTTTCCTTAAATCTAAATATTCAATCAGATTTTTTTATCTCACTTGCGCTATGCATCCACCAGACAATCCACCCAGGCTTTCCCTTTCCCCTTAGCCACAGCAACACAAAACAAGTAGTTGCATGATCGCTAAAGTTTCGTGATGGGATTAGGAGTACCTAATAAGATGACAGCTCTGACAGAAACGTTTCCTATAGCTATGGCATTAATAATGCCTCTCTTTCACATGGAGTCTCTTGATTTCTACTATGGCTACGTTCTTACTACAGTGGGGACCTTCGTTTGGCAGACCCTTCTTGCAAAACTTGTCTTTCTGATATAATAATATACATCTACTGTAAACACAATACCAACTTCTGGTTTGTTTTGTTTGGGCTTTTTTTTTTTAACATTTGTGTTTGAGGGATCTTTGAGATTCATGAAGGTGCCTGCCTGTGATCAAGAGCAAGTTTTCATCCTGTATGACCAAAACCACCATAACTTAAAATTTAACTAAAATGTAAAGACTCCAGAAAGGGCTATAACTTGCTCAGCAGGACTCCCCGAAGTCTCCGTTCCCTTTGATGTGAGAGGAGGGCTTTTTCTGACGCGTGACTTGCCCTCATGGTGCTGCCGTGTTTAACGTGCTGTTGGGTGCGTTTTGCTATCTGTGTGTCTATCGGGAATTCTGCAGTGAAAATTTTCTCTAGAATGATTTCAGCTAAAAAAAAAAAATCCTGATTTTCCTCCTTGCTCCTTGTTCTGCTTTTAATTTTGCTGCCTAAAGGGCACCCTATCAAATCAGCCACAAAAAAAAAAACAAAACCAAACAAAAAAAACCCAACGTGGCTACCAGCTTAGCTGCATTATTGGAGCACGAACATGCCTGTCTGATTCCTTTATGGAGTGGGTATTGAGGACATGCTTAAAACATTTAAGGGAATGTCGTTTCCAAAGCGTCTCATTGCTGAGCCTTTATCTGTCTGGGGATTTGCTACATGTCAAAATTAATACTAAACAGCAACTGTGTCTTGGAATTATTGGGAAAAAACCGCTGTACAGATACTTTGGTTCTGGCAATGTTTGTGCAATATATAGATGTAAAGCAATAGAGCTGACACTTTCTGATTTACAAGTTTAGTCCTCTTTAGCAAAATGTCTTGATCTTTCCTATGATACTCTTTTCAAATGCCAAAATTGCTCTGTGTATTAAAACACCCTTGCTGAAAGTTTTATACATTGGAGCTTCCTTCTGGCCTCCATAAATGCCATTACAGCACTCAAAGGAATACTATGGTCTGGAAGCACTTCTAAAAGCCTAGCGACAGAAGAAATATGTTAGATCTTGAAGAAGCAGGAATTAATGAATGCGTCCCACATTCTTTCTTTTCTGTCTCTTCTTTTAAACCTTTACCACTGGGACATGAGTTCCAAGCGAATTTTAAACCTGCTTGACTCGTTCTTCCCTTGGAGCTGCGCAAAGGGCTGCAAACAAAAGGAGGTGCCATGGAGGAGTCCACGGCCCAGTTTCATCTCCGAGTGACTCTGGGTTTGTTGAGGAAAGCAACGATGGGCTTACCATGAGGCATCGAATTTGCTCAAGGAGTTACTGCCTGCTAAGCAAGGGGAGCAGCTGGGTGACATTCAGGTGGGCGCGTAAGAGAGGTGCAGCCACAGATTGTGCACATTTAGTTGCCTATTAATTTGTTTCTCAAAGAAACAGAGTGTGCAGGACTAAGGGATGCCTCCAGTTGGCATTGGTCAGAGTTTCCACAGAGCTACAGTTTTCCTTCACTGTGAAACCCTCAGGCAGAAAATGGTACAGAAATTCAAATGATCATTTCAGAGAATACAACTTTTTATTATGATTTAATTCTAGACATCTCTGGTTCGCTTGTGCGCTGTTCAGTTAAAAAAAAATTGCTTTCCTTTTAAGCTCTAATGAGCAAAGCTACATTTTTGCTGCTAGATTCAGTGATCTAATGCATCTTTTACATCTATAAATGCCAAAACAGCTATTAATAGCAACTCTGCACCAGGGATTTTCTAACTATAAATATTTTGGTATATATACTGCGGAAAGCTCTTATAATAAAATAATAAACAATTTCATAGTGGTAAGATTTATATCCACAGCATGATTTGGTAAACTATGTCCAAATTTTAAAATGGATCTCAGTAGATTTGTAGGCGGTGTTAGCAATATCAATGGTTTGGAAAGAAAGAGCTTGAGATCGGCAGCTAGAAATGAATTAATAAGAAAATCAGCAATAGGGAAATAAACATTTGAAGGAGTCTGTACAAGAACTCATACTTAGTGCTTCAACAGTCTGCCAAAGTATCTTTTTGTTTTTTTAATGCTAGAAAAGGCTGATGTTTCTGCCCCGTCACTTAGAGCGTGGCCATTTTAACAGTAGAGCCACAGACCTCCAGCAAAGAGAGGGGAGGAGCAGGTGGGGTCTGGGCTGGATGTGGGGAGATGGATGGATGGATGCATGGATGGATGGGAGGAAAAATCTGTCTCTGACAGAGAGTCGCTGTTTGATGCAGCAGCTGATCCAGGTAGGGAACTCTTGGCCATTCCCACTATTTTCTTTTCATCCTCTTCTGGAGGCTTTCACCTGAACTGTGTTGTGCTGGATGTACTTCCCTGTACAACCGTGGTCTCACAGGGAAGTGAAAAAAGAGCTGAGACCGGGAAACTTAATAAATCCATGCTGTAGTGAATCTATGTTATTTCACAAAGTCCATTGGTCTCTCTGGTGTGGCACTGTACGTGTCAGTTAAGGACAGTAGTTTCAATTTTTTTGTGTGTAATGGAAAAGCATAAAAGGGCACAGAAAGGGCACCTCTGAAGGCGTGGGAAAGACTTGCCTGAGAACTGGAAGCTGGGAGGATAGGAATGAGGAAAGACCACTTTCTATTTCTGTATTATTGTATTAGTTCTTTAAACATTTGCTGCTGGCCACTCTGTGACAAGCCACAGGGCCGGAGGGACCTCTACCCTGACCCCATGAGTCTGGGCTTGGAGGCTTGCTCCCGGGGACAAGGACCAAGGCAGGATGCTGTGCAGGAGGCTGGCATGGAAATTCCCAGTGGACCATCAGGAGACACTCCCAGAGCCGCCACTGAAGGCGAGCAGATGAGCACCAGGTTACTTCCCTTTGGAAAGCATCCCACAGCCATTGTCACATTCTAAGATTCCATCAGGATATTTTCCCACATACATTTCTGTTCAAATAGACATGACAAAAACAGGGGTAGTAAGCTGTATTACATAAATTCCGGAAAGCTGCATCTAGCCTGTCCTCTCATGCACACAAAACATCTAAATTTTGTCACAGGCTGTACTCAGGGAGGGAGGAAGGATGCTCTTCGGATTTGTGCCCATTCTGGAAATAGTGCTCAAACTGATCCAAAAAAGGTAGTCTTTTTCCTCCAAGGTGATATATTCTGGATGGTGATTTCTTACATGGCAGAGACACCTGCTGGTGCTAAAGTCATCCTGCAGAGCACCCAGCTTATCCCAGCGTCACCCCGGGGTGCAGGCGGCGGGGATGAGGGAGCCCATGGAGGGAGGGGACCCGAAAAACAGGGAGCAGAGGTCCAGCCTCATGGCCGCCCTCTCTTTATTTGCAGAGGCATAATAATACCACTTTGGAGTACAATTTGTTAGGAAGATGAATTAAAATTTTAATCATTAAGAAAACTCACTATAAATCAATAATCGTACCTGTTTTAAGGCACCACCAGAATATAAATCATACGCTTACCCAGCTGCGGTGAGTTTTGCTATATGATTAATACCATTAGTATACAATTCATGCTCAGACAGCCAGTGATGCTGGTATTTCAATCTCAAAGCAAAATATTTTGCATTAGTGTCTGTAATGTTTTATCACAGTAGGAGGAAAAATGGAACAAGGTTAGTGTTCAAGTACCTGTAGAAGTCCCAAAAATATGGCTGTTTGCCATATGCGACGAGCATACCTAACGCACATCACAATATCTCTTCTTGCCAAACACAGCTTCTTTAATGGTCCCGGTGAATGATTTCCATGCTGCTGGTTATAGTGCTGGCGTGGCTGAGCCTTCCCTATCTCCATCCTCATTCTCCATGGTTTTATCAGGCAGAAGGGATTTCGGTAATATGACTTGCATATCAATAAGCAGCTCCTAGTTTACGGTGGCTCTGGAGAATATTATATGAAAATAAACCAATTATTGTGCAATACCATCACTATTGATTTTTGGACCGTGCATTTAAACTTTGGAGGGGGGCTGGGAGGGGAGGAACTTACCTAAGGAGCCCGAGTCAGTAACTAACTTTCAATTTTAAAAACCTATCTTGCTTTTGAAAATCTGTGGCATCATAAATTAGGGCAAGAGAAACGATAGTCATCTCCAGCAGTTCTCAAGAAAAAATAATGAAATTCTACCTGAGAAAAAAATGTCCACTTTTTACTTTCACACTTTCTGTGTAGAGGGAATCATCGGTATTTTTTAAATAGTCTGAGTTTTCATGTGTCTGTATTTATATATGTAAAAGCAGCCATATAAGGGAGGAGAGCTGTTGCGTATATGTGTATATATATGCGTGTGTGTGATGATCTGAGGCTGTTATGGCATCGCCCTGCGGACTGGCTCCTTCTGCACCTCCACAGGGAGCCTGAGGGCTTAGGCCCAGAGCCTGAGGAGGAAAACAGCCTTTCCCTAGAAGTTCTAGGGCGAAAGATGAGGTAAGCAGGAGCTCCTTGATGTTTGTTGAGCAGACACATTCAAAAATGGTAATGGAAGCTCACTGGAATGAGTCACAGCAGACTGGGTTAGCTGGGCTCTGTTTTTATGGGAGCTTTGTGATATTTAAGGGCATGTCTGTTGAATCTCACTGTGTTTGAAAGTTGCTATAAACATAAGCAACATTAGCAAAGAGATCTTGCGCAGCACCGTGTTCCCAGGGTGTCTGCGGAGATAGTTATATATTATATTATATTATATTATTTTATATTATATTATATTATATTATATTATATTACATACCGTTCATTATTATATTATACTGCAAAGCTTCCATTTTGCAGCTGGAGAAAAACAAAAATTTCAGATTAAATCGTAAACCTGTTTTATGTGGTGGTTTGGGAATTTTTGGTTTGGTTTTGTGGTCTGTGCCCCCCCGCCTTCTTCTGTGAGTAAAACTCCAGGGTCAGTGTTCTGCCTTCCCCTGGGCAGAGAGCCCTGGCATGGGGGAGTCTCAGCGTGTGTAAGCACAGCCACCTCCTGGCACACTGGGAGCCAGTTTTGGGAAGGGTTGAGGATGAGAACAAGAATAAATTTGATGTATTTACACAGAAAAGAGCTGCAGAAAGCGTATCGCAGTGGTCACAAGGGGGCAGAAGCAGCCCAAGATTAGATTTGCTGCTCAAAGGTGGCTTTCCCTCCCCTGGATTCCTTTTTTTACGGTCAAACTCATTAAATCCTCTTTGAACAAAAATGTAAGCACACGACTTAATATAGTTATGGCCAGCACATTATTAGCACAGCCCCGAAAAAAAGGTCTGAAACGATTTTTGTTTATAGTCTGGTGAAAGAACTAAATCTTGGGAACGAGGGACTCCCGGGAACCGGGGGTTTTAATGGCATCGTTACCCGCTCTCACGCTGTTCTCTTAAAATCCAGCTGCAATACAAGTGCTGTCGCTGGGGAAAAGAGAAAATGCAAAAAATATACTAACCTCTTCAGGTGCGATACACTTAAAACATGATTATCTCCCCTTGCACCTCTTTGTATGTTCATCTTTTCGTTCTGATACCAAAAGGTTGTTTGTACGCATTTGGCTTTAACTGTGTCGGTATCCTTGCTAATTCCAGCGAGGCCATAAGAGTAGAGCAAAGACACAAGGCTTTTCAGGATCATGGCCCCATGGTGTAATCCTTTAATGCACAGGTAACACCTGACCTTATATAGCTGGAAGTCCTGGAAATCTCTCTATGCGTAGACATTAGTCCAAAATTATGACAAATTACTACAAAGAAGCATCATGAGATTGGGCATCAAGTTATGTACATTTGTGGGGTTTAAGCTAAAATTAAATCAGAGCCTACTTCTTCCTGCCAACAGCTCTGGATATGATGGGTATGCAGCATCCCCCCGCTGCTGTGTAGACACGACCTCCTGAGCTCCCACTCTGCTGGCTGATGGCTTCCAGCAGCGTGGAGCAGCCAACACGGGCAAGCACAGGCCCTGTTGGACTGGGTACAGCCATTCCAAACTGATCCAGAGCTTCTGTATTAGACAATAACCCTTTAATTTGGAGCTCTGAGCAATGACTCATTTTTTCCATACTGCTGAATACCTTAGCTACTGAAATATGCATTATGGACAAAACTTGTAACGACCATTTTTAGAAACAACTCCATTTATCACTTAATGAAAAGGACAGGCAGAACACCTAGAGAACTTAGCTGAATCCTCTCCTTAATATAATACATGCCTACTGAATCAAATCCATTTATTAATGGGGAACTTAATTTACTGGGGAATGGAATAATATAAGTACTAAAGGAATAATACAATAATATAAAATAAATGAAACAAAGACAATAGCGTGAGTGGTGAACAGAATCAAGAGTCAAAGCCTCTTGTTTGGTGTCATTTGCACGTTACCTTGGGTAAAGAGATAGACCTTCACACGTGTCAGACCCTTGGGTAGTGTGAGACACAAAGAATGTGGAGATAAGTAAACAGTTTCCCATTGCACCAGTCCAAAGAGACTTTGAATTCTTGTCTGTGTGACCTTCATTACAATTTAGAGGCAGCATAAAATGAAATCTTGATTCTTTTCAGGGATTTCAAACCATGATTCATCTTGCAGTGTACTAATGATGATGGCTTCTAGTTTCTACTAATTAATTCTTAAATTAAAATTGCAGATGTCACTAAACCAAGAAGGACAGCAAATTCTTTTGATGACAAGAATAGAGTTCAAAATGTCCCTGACAAAATGGAAAATGGACTTAACAATAAGATGAAATTAAAAAGAAGCCAGACTTAAATTAAAAGAAGCCAAAGGCGTGATATGTAAGTGGAATTAATCATCTCCATTGATATGGATGGGGAGCAACTTTCTTCAACAGTTTTGAAGAAGAAAATCTGGTCTAGTATGGTCATAAACTGGCCTTTGGTCAGCCATGTCATATCATTACAAAAATGGAAAATGTCATCCTAGGATGTATAGACAGGTGCAAAACTTGCAAGATATGTGAAATAATTCCTTCCACTGTTCCCTTCGTCGGTAAAGCTTCAGCTCAAATACATTATTCACTTTTGAGTGCTGCCCTCTGAGGAATAGACCAATGGGATCTACTTAGTTTAAAGAAGTGAGGAAGAAAGAGAGTATTGACTCCTTGCTATAAGGTGAGAAGCAGGAGAACTGAAGAAATTCAACCCTCAAAACTGGGCTTTTACAACTGTGAAGAATAAAAAAACCCCGACTGTTAAAATCCCGACCAGAAACTCCAACAGGAGAAAGGGAAGAATAATACGATACAATAAATTAATAAATGAATGTGTTCAAACCATGATGATAGAAAGGAATTAAAGTAAGGAATTTAGAAAGTTTTAATCTCTAATTTAGAAATCACTAAATGATGGCCAGACATTAGAAGCAAAAACTTTGCCAACTTCCCTGATAATCAAAAAAAAGGCTTCCGAGAAGACCTAATAATTTCTGTGTCTGGCCTCTGTATGAGCATGAACTCAGCCCACAAGGACCGCTGTTTCGGAGGGAAGTTCTTCCTGCTTACCGTACCACAAACATAAAACTGTTCTAGTTTATGTATGAGAAGTGGGTATAATTATGTTGTTATTTCCAGCTAAGGTCATTTTGCAAACTGTGCTTCTGGAAAGTTCCAGCTCATCTCTTGCTTTTGAGACGTTTTTTTCCCTGCTCTTCTCTTTCTGAGAAGTTTACTTATGCTAAATAGTGCTAAGGAGAGGCTAAGGTGGTCTTTAACTCTTACTGCTTATGGTTTTCTAGGTAATTGTCTATATTTCGAAAGCAACCTTCAATTTAAATTCACTTCATTTAAGACCTAAGAGGAGAGATACTGTAAGTCTGGTCTACAAAATGGCATAATAACGTTTTCTAAATACTTAAAAGATAGCTGCAAGGACACGTGGTGGGTTGACCTTGGCTGGCTGCCAGATGACCACCAAGTTGCGCTCTCACTTGCCCTTCTCAATGGGATGGGTGAGAAAATAAGATGAAAAAGCTTGTGGGTTGAGATAAAGACAGGGAGATGGCTTAGCAATTACCATCATGGCCAAAACAGAACAAACTTGAGGAAGATTAATTTAATTTATTATCAATAAAAAATAGATTAAGGTAGTGAGAAACAAAGACAAAACTAGTTCATCTGGCTCGGAGGTGTCGCCAAGGTTAATTCAGCCTATGCCCTACATCAAAACTGCTTCCATTAAAAAAAAAAAGACAGGTTATTGTCATATAGGAGACTCCCTTCTGGAGGGAACAGAAGGCCCAACATGCAGACCGGACCCACTTCCTAGGGCAGTGTGCTGCCTCCCCGGCACCTGGGTTAAAGATGTGAAGAGAAAGCTTCGTACCCTGATACGGCCCTTGGATTACTATCCATTATTGATTTTTCAGGTACGCAGAGATGAAATTGCAACAAGAACCCCGAGGGCAATCGAAAGAGACTTCAGAGCCTTGGGCACAAGTAGACTTCTCCTGTATCCTTCTGTTGTAGGGAATGATGAAGGAAGAAACAGGAAGCTGGCTGAATAGGAGCCAGCAGCGTGCCCAGGTGGCCAAGAAGGCCAGCAGCATCCTGGCTTGTATCAAAAATAGTGGGGCCAGCAAGACTAGGGAAGTGATTGTCACCCTGTATTTGGCAATTGTGAGGCCCCACCTTGAGCACTGCGTTCAGCTTTGGGCCCCTCACTACAAGAAGGACACTGAGGTGCTGGAGTGTGTCCAAAGAAGGGCAATGAGGCTGGTGAGGGGTCTGGAGAACAAGTCTTATGAGGAGCAGCTGAGGGAACTGGGGTTGTTTAGTCTGGAGAAAAGGAGGCTGAGGGGAGACCTTATTGCTCTCTACAACTACCTGAAAGGAGGGTGTAGCGAGGTGGGGGGTCAGTCTCTTCTCCCAAGTAACAAGCGGTAGGACAAGAGGAAATGGCCTCAAGTTGCGCCAGGGGAGGTTTAGATTGGATATTAGGAAAAATTTCTTCACAGAAAGGGTTCTCAAGCATTGGAACAGGCTGCCCAGGGCAGTGGTTGAGTCACCATCCCTGGAGGCATTTAAAAGACAGTGTAGGTGTGGTGCTTAGGGACATGGTTTACTGGTGGACTTGGCAGTGATAGTTAACATTGGACTTGATGATCTGAAAGGTCTTTTTCAGCCAAAATGATTCTATGATTCTATGAAAAACACCTACCCCCACTCCCTCTTATTTCTTCTTCCCAGGCTCAACTTCACTCCTTCACTCCCAGCTCTTCTACCTCCTCCCTCCAAGCGGTGCAAGGGGATGGGAAATACGGGTTGTGGTTAGTTCATAACCCTTCATCTCTGCTGCTCCTTTCTCCTCACACTGTTGCCTTGCTTCAGCATGGGGTCTATCCCAGGGCTATGGTCATTTAAGAACTGCTCCAGTGTGGGTCCTTCCCACAGGGCACAGTCCATCAGGAACAGGCTGCTCCAATGTGGGTCCTCATGGACCCCAGGTGCTGCCAGAAAACCGGCTCCTGAGTTGGCTGGTCTCCACGGGCTGCAGCTCCTGCCAGGAGTCCGGTCCTGTGTGAGGTCTCCATGGGCTGCAGCGTGGGTATCAGCTCTACCGTGGTCCTGCATGGGCTGCAGGGAGACAACCTCAATGCACTAGCCATTCTTGCAGTGAGACTAGTGAAGCACTAGGATTTCATGGGAAGGCTATGAAATTTTGATTACTGGATATGTTTAAAAACAGACCAAAAAACCTTCTGTCGAAAGCGATCATATTGCAGAGCAGGGGTGGAGGAGAGGTCCTCTTGATACCTTGATGTCACATAAGGTAACTTTGTTCTGGGAGCTAAGCCATGATTTGGGACTTTAGTTGACTGATTTATTACATTTTCATATTTGTTATTTTGTGATAATGTCTTAATTTTTTCTTGCCTCTTCTTTCTTACCTTAAATTAAGTTTTTGCGGTTGTGTAGTCTCTTACCTGCAAGCTATTACCTGTTTCTCTGTCTGGAAGTTTTATAGCACTGTCCATGTCCATTACCATTCCAATTTACTATTTACTGCATGTAATCAATAGCAATAGTAGTCCCTAGCAGACTTCATAAAGTGTTTGGTTTTTGTTTTTTTTCCTGGCTAAAAACTTCTACTTTGGGGATTTGCCCTTTAAAATGTAGAGCGCATTTATGTTTTGTTTGTGCCATCAGCATTGCTCCTGTTAACGAACAGACTGTTTCCGAGAGTGGATATTTTCTGGTTATTGCATTTTTCCTCAGGTGCAGACATCATACATTCAAATATTCGGTGATGACCTCTTTCTTTTGGGCTGTCTACACAGGCTGTTAATGAGCTTGAATATTGCATTAAAGGCTTGTTGACGGCTCCCCAGAGAAGAGTAGTCTTCTCTGGATGGAGTAATAGCAAGTAAATATTAAAGTCTGTTCCCAAGACACTCAGCCTGTGAGCTTTGCATAGCGAGGAAGGCATTTTGCTCTTCATGACGTGCTGTTATGGTAGAGGAGGGAGCACGCTGCCGCTGCCCGCATCCTGGCGTGCCTCTGTGGAATGCCTCCCAAGACTGGGACAAACCAGATACCACCAGACAGCACCTCCTTCCCTGCCCTTTCCTCTCTGGGTCCACAGGGGAAAAAGTACCCTCAGCACAGGGATTGGGAGGGTTCCCAACCTGCACAAGCGGAGAACCAGGAGCTCTGAACGTGATGTGGGGAGCACTGACCTGGCAGCCCACAGACAGCCCCCATGGACTGTGGTGAGTCCGGTGGAGCCCTGGCCCACACCTAGGGCTCACAGGCACTGTGGTTATACACATGAACTCAGTGACGCAAGGTCCCTTAATAGCTATATTTGTCTGAGCATTACATTCACATTAAAAGGCATATCCGAGGCAATTAACTTTATTGCAGTGCTGAATTAGAGACACTAAGCTCCTCAAGGCCAGGAAATTTAGATAAACTGTAAACTTTTCTGAAACACATTTGATTTTACCTCTCATTTCCTGCCCTTTTCATAAACACTCATAAAAGTTTCCCAAGGCACTATCATGCAATCAAGATGGTGATTTACTTTAGAAAACATCCTGGGTTTTAGAAAGCAATTATTACCATGCTGGAGTTGTGGTGTAAAACCACAGTTGGCCTTACTGGGGTAGAACGTTAGTTTGGAACACCTGTAACAAAGTAATTAATGTCCCCCCCCCCCAACCACTGAAGAGAAGGTAATGCACGGTATATCTGTATTTGTGTTAATATTAGGGAATGATAAGACGGGAGGGATGAAGGAAGAAGCCACTCTGCGGAAACTCTCGTGGCTCTCCAGTTTTAGGCAGATTGAGAAAAATCTTTGGCTTCTCAATTTTAAAACTGATTTGCAGACTTCGGGTGTTTGAAAAGCTAAAGGCATCTGTTACTTGCTTTTTCTTTTAGAGGAAGCAGAATGTGACAGAATTTGGCCACTAAAGAGTGAGTGAGGTACTGCTACTCATTAGGCACCCCTGCTATTCCCAGTCCCAAACGCAGCTTGCTAAGCTCGGTGCATGCAGAAATACAAGAAAATCAGCATATCGGCAGTATCCAGCATTGCTTTTTAGAAATGGTACCTGAAGGGGCTGTCTGACAAAGATGTGAGCGTTCCTAACCACCTGAGAAAGGGAGACGGAGACGGCTGCCTTAAATCCTGTTGGTAACATCCTGCTCTGGTACGCTGAGCAGCCTCTCCGAATCAACTAAAACCACTGGAGGGAGTAGAACAGTCCAGTTTACGTGTTGCCGGGCTGTTACTCAAACCCTTCATTGGAAACACCCAGAGCAAACACCAGCAACAAGAAGGGCAAGAACGGTGCACGGTGTAGCGAGACCAAGCTTCTGACAGCGCAGAAAACAACACTTTCTCTGTAAGTCTCACGGAAAAATAAGAAATGTAATCGGTACCACGTACTGACTGCACAATGAGTATTTAGACATGCCAGGTCTGACAAAAATATGCACTCGTGCTAGTTTTTCTTATGTCCACTGTTTTTTCAAGGGGTAGTAATTCCACTTAGGATTTGGTAATGAAGTTACAGTAAATGCTACTTTAAATGGCAGTTTATAAAATGTACAAGATACATTGTCATCTGAGACAGCATGAAAAAATACTTAATGTGGATGCATAAATGCCTTTTAATACCCATAACTGCAACATTAGAAGATTGTGTGGTCACTTAATGAGCTTTTTGAGGAAAGACAGCAAGTGAAACAGGCTCTGACATCCAGTGTGCACCTCCACAGCTGCTCTACCACATGACATTTCTAAATGGGCTTCCCTGCAACAGCATTTGACAAGTGATGAAAGCTGGGTTGCTAAATTTGACAGTCACTCAAGTCTCTATCTCCAGGATACTTTTTCTTCAAAGGTGCTCAGCTTTGGGTCTTCCTGAACAGAACTCTTACTTTAATAATTGCACTGGCACCTTAAACAAGTCTCTTGTTTATCATGCCCTATTTTCTAGAATGAATCAAGGATTTAAAGACATCTGTCTGAGGCACCCAAAAAGGACCCAAAGTCTTGGAAAGCGGATGCACAAGATCATTTATCACCTTCCCAAGAAGCACATAAAGTGAGTAATTTAAAATATAAATGTGTGCTATATCATAATAATTTTACATTCAATATGATGTACAATGTATATCAGATACATAATTATAATAATTAAATGAATCCATATGGTAAAAATATATTTAATTATATATTGATATTTACTTTACATAATTATGTACTGTTATTTACTTTAAAATGCAAAATCTTTTATTAGCCTTAGCCTTTTGCTTCAAAAAGTGACCAGTTCTTACATTTTTAAATCTGTGAATTTTATTGTAATTTGCAGCTGCCATTACAGGCAATTTTGGGTATGTGTTTCAAAACTGTTATTGTTAAGTGTGTGAGAATATGGCGTGTATATAATATCCATTGAATGCATGACCGCCTCTTTCCAAATTCCTATATCCTTTCCAAATTCCAGTATCCCAGTCGCTTTCAAAAAAAAGAATTTATGATAAAATGCTTTAAAGTACTCCCTCAAAATGCTTCAAGAACAATAATATCCCAATATCCCCCTGAAACAGGCGTGAATGTTCATCTTCAGTAGTAGTTGGTCCAGCCATTTAGGGAATGCCTGAACTCCCCTGCCCTGAGGCACTGGTGTCTTGCTCTGAGGACTTCAGGTCTGACCAGCTCATCAGAACTGAGGGGCTGTACCATAAAATAATGCAGCAGTCTTTAGCATGAGGACAGAAATCATGGCCTGCCAGGCCATGTTCCTACTATCTGACCACGCTCAGGCACTCTCTTGTGCTCTCTCCGCTTCTCTGCATTGAGTTCTCTTTACATAGCGCATTTTCAGGAGGAGGAGTGGAGAATAACTAACCAAAATACTCTAGTTGAATATTTAGGAAGCTCTAATGAAGATGGGAGATATACAGGCTTGGATAGAACACGATCTGATATTATCCTATGTCCAAAATTTAGCCCCTTAAAACTCTCCTCAGTTTACACATAATACTTCAATGTCTGATTTTGTTGGCAAATTCCCTAAATAGCTCATTCTGGATGGGTGTAGAGACACCTTCATTTTGACAGAGTCTTCCTGTCCATCCAGGGGCCAACATGGGAAATAGTACATAGGAAATAAAAATACTAGGGATAATATTAATAATAGGAATAATAATAATAGGAAATAATACGTAGGAAAGCTGCCTGGTGGAAAAGGCCTGGGAGTGTTGATCGACAGCCAGCTGAATGTGAGCCAGCAGCGTGCCCAGGTGGCCAAGAAGGCCAGCAGCATCCTGGCTTGTATTGGAAATCGTGTGGCCACAAGGACTAGGGCAGTGATTGTACCTCTGTACTCAGCACTGGTGAGGCCCCACCTCAAGCACTGCGTTCAGCTTTGGGCCCCTCACTACAAGAAAAACATTGAGGTGCTGGAGTGTGTCCAAAGAAGGGCAATGAGGCTGGTGAGGGGTCTGGAGAACAAGTCTTATGAGGAGCAGCTGAGGGAACTGGGGTTGTTTAGTCTGGAGAAAAGGAGGCTGAGGGGAGACCTTATTGCTCTCTACAACTACCTGAAAGGAGGGTGTAGCGAGGTGGGGGTCAGTCTCTTCTCCCAAGTAACAAGCGGTAGGACAAGAGGAAACGGCCTCAAGTTGCGCCAGGGGAGGTTTAGATTGGATATTAGGAAAAATTTCTTCACAGAAAGGGTTCTCAAGCATTGGAACAGGCTGCCCAGGGCAGTGGTTGAGTCACCATCCCTGGAGGCATTTAAAAGACTGCCTTCCCCTCTGTCTCAGCTCTTCCTGTAGGGAACAGATTTGTGACCTACTGTTCTCTTTATGGAAATTGTGAGTTTATGAACAATTTCCATTAAATTCAATAAGAGAAACTGCCCAAGACTGAATTCAACAAAAGCTAATCAATCAGGCTTTCCAGCAATGGGATCTTATTCCTTAAATCTTCAAAGGGAAACAGTGTGTGAGTAAAGAGTGGAAAAGAAAACTGTGACCTTCTTTGGGAGGCAAAGCCAAAAGGAGTCCCCTGTGTGTGGGAGACCTAGGGCTCTGGCAAACCATACTCTGAGCTGCATTTGAAGTGTACCAACAGGTTGGAGAAAATGGTCCATCTGCTGTGTTCTGTGCTTGTGAGAGCCCCTCTGGAGTCTCCAGTTTGGGGCTCCCCAGTGCAAGAGAGATGTGGACATACTGGAGCAGAGCAAGATCAGCAGAGGGTTTGCAGGATGGTTGGGGGGCTGGAGGTGGGGTGTATGAGAATAGGCTGAGACACCTGGGGTTGCTCAGTCTGGAGAAGAGAAGATGAAGGCATCTTAGTGCTGTCTACAACTACTCGTGGAAAAACAGTGTATTTCTATTATAGACCTCACCATCTAGCTTTATGGAAGACTTTTTCAAATGGAGTGAAAAGCATTTGTCACTGCACAAAAGATTACAGAAAGGATTTTTTTACCAACTCAAGCCTAACTTGAGGAATTTTCACTAAAAGCAGGTAAGGCTTTCCTTAAGTTTGGAGGAAAAGACTAAAGCTTGGAGTAGGACACCTGCCACAGCAAAAATATTCTGTCCCTCTTGGAGGTATCTTTAAACTCAATCAGTGTCTGATTTGATAGGTGATTTCTTTCATTACATAGTCAATGTATCTGGTTTGATTAGATCATGTTTTATTTGACTTGATAGGTGGTACGTATTGGTCCATAAAGGATGGATCAGTTTTGACAGATGACATGGCTTGGAGCTCAGTCAAAAACGTTGATAGTTCTGAGATGTTCACTTTGGATAGTGGTGTACCATTCAGTGCAGCTTACCAAGGGGTTGCCTGCTTTAATCAATATGGGGTGTATTTACAGCATGTAACCAAACATACTTTTTCTCAAATACTGAATTACGGAGCCTCAAAGTGTCTTCCTTCTTACCTTTATTTTAGGTTTATTGTCAGGAGTGAGTATGTAGCGTCTATTAAGAATGAATGCACCGTGTTGCTATTTTTAGTTATTACAAATTTTCTTAATGCTGTTTCTTGCCCAGGTCACTGTGTCATGTTTGCTATTTGCAAGCTCTTTAAGAGAAACTTTCCCTTACTCGATGCTGTGTAGGCTGAGGTGATATATTCTCTTTTTTGAAACAAACTTTTTTTTTTTCATTATTTATAGAGCTAAAGCAAAATACTTTCAGGTTAGCACTTGTAAGGCTGCACTTGGTGTATAATATCCCATTCTAGGCCTTGTTTTCAAGAGTGATGCAGATTAATTGGAGGAAGTACAGAGGAAAATGAAAAGAGGTCAAGAAAAGCTCATGAGGTCTAGACACTGTGAGCTGTGTAGCAAGGCTGAAACATTTGGGGTTGGTTAGCTACGGGAAAGAGGGGAAATGAATGAAAAAAATGATAGCAGTCTTTACATCTTTGAATGTTTGCTATGAAAAAGAAGGCAATAAAGTGTCCTCCGTATCAGCTGAGGATGAGAGGAGAGTAGTCAGTTTAAACAGTGAAAAGAAGAAGTTAGATATTAGGAAAGGCTTTCTAAGAATTGAAGTAGTTAATACTGAAACAGGTTGCCTAGGGAGTTTGCAGATGATCTCCACGTGACCTCATCACCGGATGTTTTTAAGACCCGTCTCAGGAAAAGTCTAGATTCTGTCCCAGTGTGGGAAAATTGACTGGATGGTCTCTTCAGGTCCTATTTAGTCTTATTTTCTGTGTCTCTGTATTAACTCCGTGTATGTACAGCCACAGGTAGAAATTTAGTTCCCCACAAAGTATGTTTCTGGGACTCTTAATGTATTGCAGCCTTTCACTGTCACAGCAGCCGGAGCTGGCACAAATGCCAGCTAGAAGCTATTTTCTTTGTGAAGGGTGAAAGCCTAATTATTGATATCTGTGAATGTTTTGCATCTCAAACAAAGGAACAATTTTAAGGACACTATTTTCAAGTATTCTGTTTAAACTATATAACTAATAGACTAAGAGGCAGGTTAAGTTGACCACAGATTTTCAAAAATACGATGGGAAATCAGAGAAAAGCTTGGAGGAGGAATACATCCCACAGGCCAGCACTCTATCTGTTAGGTCTGTTAGCTTTTGATTTTTCTTTTCTCCACTATAAGCTTCACTTTGGGTCCGAGCTGTGTAATTCTAAGACAGAGCCTTTCCTTCCCCCAGAAAACAGAAGAACCTGGGACACTCTTGGGATCATCAAAGAGCAGCTCCCGTTTGAATACAGGAGCTCTGACGCGTGAGTATGGTGGGATGACATTGGATCACGTTCTCTGGTGTTGACTCCTTGCTCAGTAAACATATTTTCTCTATATACCGCAAATACCACCTGCTTTAACAATGATTAACATCAACAATGATGACAGTTCTGTGTTATTCCTGTTGCAAATAGACAGCCAGCCTTATTTGTGGATATTTATCTAGGCTGACTTTATCACTGGATTTCTTAACTGTTGGTGGATACGTACTCTTGACAGTAGTACATGGAAGATCTTGATTTGACTTTTTGCCTACATGGGCTCATGTTTGCTAGCAGCAAAATTGTACGTAGAAATTACTGAGACACATAAAATTTAGAAACACATTTCTTCACTTTCAGGGTATAACTATACCACAAGCTTTTAATATATTTGAAACCATAGTGCTGTCATTTTTTTTTGCCCTTGACAGATAAGTTTCCTGCATGACTAGAGCATACTTAGCACATAGCCTGGAGCCAACCCAGGCTCAGGCCAGTCATTTATGTGCACACGCAGCTTAAAAACTGTTCATGTGTTGCAGTGTAATTGTAATTCCTTATCTGTTTAAAAGGTCTGAGGAGACGGCGGCACAACCTTCCTGTAAAAACACAGGACTAAGAAAAGCACCAGAGCCCAGCTTTTGTGTTGTATGATGTAAATGGTAAGAGGTGATATCGTGATGAGCTCTGGGGAGAAGCAGACATCCCTAGATGCCTACCATGAAGAGACCTTGAGAAAACAAAATTTATCCCATGAGCTCTGGTCTGTAAGTGAAAAACTAATAGTGGAATGGGTGAAGTATCAAAGTGTATTTTAAGATATTAAACAGTAAGTACTATTATTGCTGTAATTACTAAAATAGGCATAAGCTGCAAAACCAAGGAATTATAGCATAAGCAATAATTATGTCTCTGAATGACAATTCTAGGATGTGACCCCCTTGTGTAATATTTTTAGATGCACAAAATATTTGCAATGAGTCAGTTGGGACGCTCTGCCAAAACCAGTCAAAGTCTAATTGCTCATGGCAAATCCAGTATGTTATTAAAGAAAGGCACAACAACAACAAAGATAATAAAATAAGTTAATATCTGTTATAAAGCAGAAAGCTCTGACATATGCCACTGGAGAGGGGGTTTGTGTCTATTGGAGACATTGCTCTCCATCTAATAATGCCCAATGCTGTAGCTCACAGGGGCTTTGAAGGTGCATGAGTGGCATAGCTCTGGCAAGTTGAAGAAGGAAAAGGGAACAATTTTTCTCTTTCAGAACATTTGCTGTTGTTTACTGGTCCCAAAACTATACGTCACTATATAATCTCGGTATCTATTTTTCTCTTGACATCCTTTTTCTCTCTCTTCAACTGGCATTAACACAGTAGCGATGAATTTGTAATACAAGGTTTCTTGGGAAGACAAAAACGTTACCTCACAGGCTATCCGAAACGAGACAGACCCTTTTCTGCCAGCCTTGCAAAGTCAGCTTATAAGGAAGGTACAGACCACGAAAAGTGAACAGTAGCATCTCTTTGTACAGACCAGATGGAGACAGAAGCCAACATCGGAGCAGACGTTGCCTTCGCTTGGATTCTGCAGCTCGCAGCAACCAGAAAGATGTGACTTTGGTCAGTGCTCTTTGGTCAGTGCTCTTTAGAATCATAGAATAGTTTGGGTTGGAAGAGACCTTTAAAGGCCATCTAGTCCAACCCCCTGCAATGATCAGGGACATCTTCAACTAGATCAGGTTGCTCAGAGCCCCATGCAACCTGACCTGGAATGTTTTCAGGGATGGGGCATCTCCCACCTCTCTGGACAACCTGAGCCAGCGTTTCACCACCCTCATTGTAAAAAATTTCTTCCTTATTTCTAGTCTAAATCTACCCTCTTTTAGTTTAAAACCATTAGCCCTTGACCTACCACAACAGGCCCTGCCAAAAATACATTGTGGATTTCATCGTGGGGTCCTGCACTTCTCTATCGTTTCCCTTTAATGCATTCATGGTCTCTTAATCATAAGTGAATGAAGCTAGGCGTGATAAACATTGGCAAGTGGGAGGAAGGAAAAAATTTATGTCTGCTTTTGTAAGCAGTTTTTTTTTGTATTATTTACTTATAATAGTGCTAAAGTGTCTCACTCGAAAATGCAGTAGGTGGTATTGATGTGTCAGGAATAGTAACTGGTTCTCCAACAGACCAAGGCATTTGTCACAGTTATATTTGTACATGAGATAGAAACTTTTTCTGTTTCTTTATTTTCTTTTTTTAATCAGAAAAAAAGTTACAACCTTTTCTGATAATTTCTAAAACCCTTGCAATGCTTAGACCATGACACCCTTTCCACAGACGCAGCACCGGCAGTAGCAGAGAACGTTCCTTTTCCTGCCTCTCACTGCTGTCAAGCAACTTCAGTCTGGCCCATTGACGTTCCTGCACTGAGGTGCCTGGTCGCTATTTTCCTTTATGTAGGTATGTCTGAGGTAGGGAGGCTGATCAACACCTTCATCTCATCATGACAAGTCAGGAAAGGCGCAGTATCTGAAAAGAGCTGCCAAACGACCCAGAACAATCACTGCTCCTAAATCAGACAGATTTTGCCTTCAGATGGGTTAATCAGAGTTAGACCTTTCTATTTAATTTGCCACTCAGTGCCAGAAGTACTGATGTTCTCTGTGGGGTAGGAACCTCCCTGATGGGTTCTGGGCTCCTAGACTTCTCTCAGAAAGCTACAAAGTTTTGTTTTATCAAAGGCATATGGGGCTGCCTTACATTTTGGAAGGGTGCAAACTATTAGAAGTTGTGGAAAAAATAGATAGATAATGTGTAGAAAAAAATACATTCCTATGTATTTTGACAGGATGAAAGACAAGAAAATCTTCTTGGAATCTACTAGCTTTGTGGAATAATCTCTCAAAGGAGTGTGATACACATAATATGATGCTGGGCATTGCCCTACAGAATGGTTAGTGAAATGATCCTGTCTCCTTTAGCCTAAAGGTAGCAAAAGCAACTGCATAGGATGCTTCAGTGGCAGACCTGTTTCTGGTGTCACTACTGTGTTTGTGAAATGTTTCAAGATATGTAGAAGAAAAAACCTGTGCAGATGCTGCAGAGGTGCAAACAATGCATCGCAATATTTAAAAGGAAAATTATTTTGAGACAGTTTATGGAAGACATCAGGAAGGAATTTGGCCCCTTAGGTGTCTTCTTTTCCCCATATTTTGAATTCTTGTTTGTCTTATACCATCTAAAGATAAAAGAAGCTGAGTCTTTGATGTAGCACTTTTGTCTTTCAGTGTTTGGAGAAATGAAACCTCATTATTTTTTCCCAATTGTATTTTCCAATGTGAAAGCCCCAGAACATCTAAATAATTTACACTCCTTTTGAAGTTTCTTTATCAGCTTCACTTCAGCAATATTTGAACAGAGATCAGAGGCAAGATGAATCTTTTCTTGATACCCTTTGATTGTAAGGTATCGCGCCAGAATGTTTGAAATATGATAGGAACATTTCAACAGGTCAAAGCAAAATGTAATATGGTAACATCTACATTTCATCCACTATGTTACCTCCCTACATTTGAAAGTTCCCTGCATCTTTTAAAGAGGAAAACTCAATTTCACAAGTGCTAACACATTAAACATGCTCTACATTGCTCGGAAAGATGTATTCATTAGCGCTGCCTCACTGGTAAGCAAAATTAAATGGCTGATGATGACCCAAATTCAGCTCAGTTCTGAATATCATGGACTAGCTCATACTACATCAGAAAACTACCAGGTGACAGAAACATAGAAATTCAATTTGAGTATTCCATGAGCTCACTCTTCCAGGGAAAGGGAGAAAAAAGGACGGCTCTGTATAAAATGTACAGGGAGCTTGTTCTTATTCTCCCACCTCAAGCCTTATCAAAACAAAGCTGTCAGAAGGCAATCAGCAAGTGTGAAGCTCTGTGCTATTCACTTCTGTGTCCTGGCTCCGTGACAGTCATTTGCAGTCCTGTCATGAGCCTGCTTTGGCACTGGCTCCAGGATTTCCCCAAGGAAGGGAGGTGGAGACAGCATGCCCAGGTAAAAGCAGTAGAAAAAAGCATCAAATTAGGCGGTGCTCATTGCCAGCTAATATTTCCCAGCACAAATGCATCAAATTGGGTTTTTTCTTACTTCAGGGCCAGAGGCCAAGTTCCACCCTGCCAGAGGAGAGACTGAGGCCTCAGCTAACAGGACAACCATGGCTGTAAGGGTACTTAAAGCCTAACCCTTTGAAATGAGGGTCAAATTTACATAGACCACCCCTGACAAATGCTTGTCCAACCCACTGGCAAAAACCTTCCAAGAAAACAATCCTACATCCTCTTCGGGCGTCTTGTCAGTGTTGCCTTTCCTCAGCAGTTAGAAAGATGATGCTAACTGGAACTTCTCTTTCTTTGTTTCTAATTACATAGATTGCTTTCTTTAATTTTTTATATACTCTTTGATTGTTCTCATGTTTTATTTTGGTATTCCCTTTTCTGGACTAAACAGACCCATTCCCTGCAATTTTCCACAAAGATTTTCCTTGTTATTGGTCTCCTGTGACCTCCAAAACTGCTACAGCCCTTCCTTCTTGCCACCATCCTTATCTCCCCCAGCTCCCCAGTGGCTTCCACACTACCCTCGAATCGTCTTCTGTACTTGTGTTGTCCTGCCATTTAATGTACTTTCTTTTGCCATGTATCGCATTTTGTAATTTATCCTCTCTGATTTTGTTCCTTCTGTACTTTTGTTATACTTCTGTGTTCACATTTAATTTGGTAATTTTTTTAATTTCAGTTCCCGGTGCAATTATGATGACTTTTTACTACAGCTTCTATCTCTTTTCCTTATTAGGGTGGCTTTTTATTGTGCGTTAGTATAGTGAAATTGTACTCCCTTATCCTCCTGATGACCTTCCCTGCAGAGCCCTCCTACAGACTCCTGAACTTGGTCTGAAAAGTCTGCTTTTCTGATGTTTATGGTCTTTATTCAGCATTTTCACTTTTTCTGTTCCTTAGCAGATTGAACACTATCCCTTCAACCCAGAGACAGGGCAGGTCAGTATGCCCTATCTGCACTCTAAATGTTCTTTTCAGCACTTCAGCACTTAAAAGCTTACACATCTTAGAAGATTTCATGACACATCAGGATATGCCAGGGATTATGTCACAATCTCTACAGTTCCATTCAACTACAGCTTTCACCCAAATTGCATTTAATTCTATCAGTTCTTCCCCACTAGCCAGACCCAAGTCTAAACCAAATGCTCTGAGAAAGGCTTATGAAATTGGAAGTTGTATTTAACATGGTCCATAAATTCCTGCTATGTTTTCCCAGTTTATATCTGAATAGTGAAAATCCATTCCCTTCTCCCATTACCATTATTTACTCTCCTATTAATTCCTTCTACTGGTTGTTCAAAAATGCTTCAGTTACCACCTCCTTCTGTAGGCCATTTGTGGCAGACCCCTGCCACGGCCGGGCTCCTGCTTTTTATTCTTCTTGCAAGCCAGTGCTATCTCAACCTTTTTGCCTCTGCCCATGGGATATTAGTGGTTTTCGTTTGTTGTTTGCCTCTAAAATGTTGCCTCTAAAAGACAGAATTAAATAATCACATTCCCTATTATTTTGTGCAGTAGGCAAATAATTTGGACCCAATACTAATATCAAAGAACTCCTGAGATCTGGGTTCTGCTATGAGCTCACAACTTGGCCTTCAGTCAGTATTTCAGAACATGTCTGCATCACGCAGTGGTATGGAGACCTCCAAGCCAGAACCAATCTGATACAACCATATGATGCAGCGCAGCAAAGGGCTGTGCTGGCATGGCCATTCCGCACCGGAATCTCTACAGACTTGTTCTTCAGATATTCTTGAGGTGATCAGTCTTGACCATTGAGTGCCCACCAATGGATGGCTTGTGGGGAATGTCAGCACCTGTGTTGCGGATACACTCACAACCTCTGTGTTCCGATTTTTTTCCATTGTAGCCTAACAGTATTTGTAAAGCATGCTGAAGGAATGCTCAATTAACATTTGTGCTGTGCTTTTATAAATGGTGCTTATTTTATGAAGCCTCTGCCTCCCTTAGATAACTCCCCTACCTTTTCTTCTCTGCCTTTTCTGCATCATTTAGAGGCCTACTGGGCCACCTGATTACATATTTAATCTCTTTTCCTCTAATGTGTGAAATAAGGTGAAGAATGAAACTGCATCAAAGAATCCTGGCTCTTTCAAGCGTGTATCAGGAAAATGAGAAGGTATATGCTCTCCTGCTCCTTGAGAGTCTGTGATATGCCCCAGCAGAGCCAGTTCTTCACAGGCGGGACTCATGAGTATTGGGAACAATGTAGTAGGGCAATGTATATATATTCCATAGTATTTGAAGAAAATATAGCATTAAGAGCAGCTATGGCATTTATGATTGAAATTGTCTGTTGGTGTTTTCCATTTTCCAGAGAAGGTGGCACACCAGGGGTTTGAGTGGCAGCCCAGCTCTTCTGGCAGGCGTGCTTGAAGCTGAAGTCCTCTTTAGCAAGGAGAAAGAACTGTCCCACAAGGGCTGGTAAATAATGATTGATCCTCATTCAAGGCAGACGACTGATGTGGGTAATTTCTCAAAGTCCTATGCAGTGCTGTCTTCTTCAGGATGTTTGATTATCTTCTAAAATGAAAGTCTACACATGTTAATAGTTTCACAGGGTCATCTCTTTTGCAGACTAATTCCCTTGAGAACTCTGGCTGGGACCATAAGCTTCTTCTCAAGACCATATACCCCCTTTCCAATACTTTTAATTAGTATCTTGGTAATTACGTCGTGGATTATGGTTCTTAAACGTATGCTGACATTCCAGACTCAGAACTGAATTCACATTGTGATGGCTGATTATATTGTTTCCAAGTGTGTACAGAGTGTGTCAACATCGAGGAATCGAATGTGCTGTGACAGGAGACACACTGCAGGGCTCACTGCTCACCTCAAACAGCTTGGCTGATCTAAGGACAGGTGAAAAGTCTGTCTGGATGGAGTAAGAAAGTACTGTGTATTTCCATTAGAAATGTTTTAGACTGTTAGAAGCTTTTTCATAGACATTTAGCTCTTGGTGATAGATAGACCTGGTGGAGACAGCTTCTCCTTTAGGGCTAGAGGAGGCTACTGCAGGCAATGTCCCCTGTGAACCAGGAATTCTAGCCTTACCGGCTGTGATCCTTTACTCATTCCGTTGTATCAGCTAATGTAAATTTGGGGAGGGAATAAATGTTTCCAATAGCCAAGAAAATTCTCCTCTTGAGTTTTTAATAATGAACAAGTATGCAGCATTTTCTGGTTTTGCCTTCCTCTCAAATTAGTGCCTCTTAAATTAGTGCCAAGTGCCAGATCCATCATGAATCTCTCTGTTCTCTGACATGAAATAAACTGATCTTGAGCCATTACTTGAACGGGCAATCTCTAAGACAAATGGTTCTGTAGCAAAAAACTTAAGAAGACTGTAATTAGGAAGAGAGGCTACACTGTTTATCTAGAGATGTTTTGATGCCTATGATAAATGTGTATCTCCACTGAGGGGACATAAACTCCTACCTATTCCTTTCCCACTTCTTCCACCTCACTGTCAGCTCTTCTCTCCCAGCTTCTTTCTATGCTGGGAGCGCCCGGTGCAGACCAGCTGCAAGTACAGACACCAGCCCCATCCTCCCCATGGGAAGAGTCACTGGTGGGGCTCCAGGGGTGGGCACAGCCAGATTAAGGTAGTTTAAGGAGCCAGATTTCTCAGTCTGCCTTTGCTGCTGCTTCAGTTGCATTTTCAGCTCACATAAATGGGACAAAAAATGTCAATTTCTTTAAGATTTACAGCAAGGAGCTGGCTGGGGCTCCCTGGAGAGTGCTGACTCCTACAGGGCTGAACGCACATCCTTCCCTTGGTGAGGACTAGGGGTGAAGTAGAAGGCAATGTTTTTTCTTGTCTCTACGTTCAGATACTTCTGCATTTGTCCCTTGTGTCAAAGTGATTTGGATTGTTTGCTTGTAAAGCTGCAGTGCCAGCAATACAAGCAGAAGCTTCTTGAACTTCAGAAGTGTTCTTCCCCATTAGAATTAAATTCTACATGAAGATAAAGGCTTGAAACATTAAGAATTCGAGTACTATTATAGCTCATCTGTGTGCTAATGATACTGTTTTCAGGGGAGTTTTAAATCTAAAACTCTTTTGGGAGGAATATTTTGCCCACAAAATATTTTGAGGGTAACATCTGACTATTATTATTCTTGTGGGAGCAACTGTGGGGATTCAGGAGTCATATAGAAAGTTCCAAACTTAATTTTCCTTTAAATTACTTGGTACTAACTCATTTTATCACGTTGTGTATGAGTGAGCCCTTCAGTATGTAACAGCTGCTGATACTGGAAGTTTAAAGGGATAAAGAGGGATGTAATCCACGCCAAATTTGTTGGACAATGTTGCTGCCTGATGTGATTATTGGGATATATCGAAAGGTCAGCAGGGATGCTGCACCTTGACTTACAAAGATGTTTTTGTTTGTCAAACAGTAGAGAGTTGTAGATGTAGATCTGACCTCCAGAATTCCACTGCTGATACAGCCAGGCACGTTCCACTGTGGGGAAAAAAACAGAAAAGAAAAAAAAAATCAGCCTTATTCTGACCAGTTCTGACTGAGGAATATATGTTGACACAGCAGTTTACCACAGAATAGTTTGGGTTGGAAGGGAGCTTTGAAAGTCGTCTAATCCAAATCCCCTGCCATGAGCAGGGACATCTTCAACTAGATCAGGTTGCTCAGAGCCCCGTCCAACCTGACCTTGAATGTTTCCAGGGATGGGGCATCTACCACCTCTCTGGGCAACCTGGGCCCATGTTTCACCACCCTCATTGTAAAAATTTCTTCCTTATATCAGTCTAAATCTTTCCTCTTTTAATTTAAAGCCATTATCCCTTGTCCTGTTGCAGCAGGCCCTGCTAAAAAGCCTGTCCCCATCTTTCTTACAAGCCCCCTTTAAGTACTGAAAGGCCGCTATAAGGTCTCCCTGGAGACTTCTCGTCTCCAGGCTGAACAAGACTGGAGCCTGAACAGGCTGAACAGACTCTCCGCCTGTCTTCACAAGAGAGGTGCTCTAGCCCTCCAATCATCTTTGTGGCCCTCCTCTGGACCCGCTCCAACAGGTCCATGCCCTTCTTATGTTGGGGGCCCCAGAGCTGGACGCCGTACTCCAGGTGGGATCTCACCAGAGCAGAGTAGAGGGGCAGGGGGCAGAATCACCTCCCTCCACCTGCTGGCCACAAAATGATGTCCTCTACTTGCATGAGACTGTGGAGCCTGGACTCGGTGAGCCAGGGGAAACTCTTCCAGATCTGTGTTCCCAAACATACAATGGACAAGGATGGATCTGGAGCCAGAGGAGACATCAGTCTGCCACATGGACTCAAGTACTTGTGCTTTGGCCAGAAGTATTTGTTTATTAATGGCCAGTTCAAAACATTTCCATTCACAGTTTGACAGTGACTACCTGAGGGGACCTGGGAAGCAAGTGGGGGCATTTGGATTCTACTCAGGGAAACCAGCTGCTTGAAATTTAAAGGCTGCAATGTGTTAAGTTGCAGGTGTCAACATTTTTTGTTGAAAGACAAAGTGCTAACAAAATCAATGCTCAGTTCCTGAACGAACAGAAGGAAAGAAAGAAGTCAAATGCTTCTGAATGAGCTCCCGTTTGGAATTCAGTCCAGCCAGGCTTCACCTGAAAAATTCAGCATCCTTGGCCTCCTTTATGATACATTTAACAGCAGGGGTCTGCCAGAGATAATGCACTCTGTCTTCAGATAAGATAGCGCTTGTCATTGTGGCTGATTCTTCATTAAGGGAACTAATTGCCCTGTGTGACTGCAACCTGCCGCAATGAGGCAACAGTAGGGTAAAATTGGGGTTCAAAGGGAATAGCACTTAAGTACATTGAAGTACATGTGAGATTTAAATGTGGTATCAGGGATGCAAAGCTAAAAATTGGTCCTGTATTGCGTAAGGTATCTAAATACAACATATGGTAAATAGGACTGTACAGATACAAGTCCATTTAAAATCCTTTTTGGCAGCAAGACTCAATTGTCATGTTTTGTTAGGTCTGTTTGGTGAAGCAAAGGCAAAGCTTATGCACACATGCAGTGCAACAAAGGATTTCCTACTATGCCCCAGGAAAACTGACAAACCGAACTACTCTAATTGAGTTGTGTTCCACTGTACTGAAAAATGTGGCCTTTTTAGCAAACAGCTTTAAAGCTAATTAAAGAGCATCTTAGGCTATCATAGCTTGGTTTTAAGAACAATGTTATACAACCGTGTTTGCAGTTTTAGCTGGGTGCTACAATGTCTGCCCATAGCAATAGCAAATCATGACATAATCTTTTTAAGTGGTCTAGATATTTTTGATGAGAAAGCCATACCATAAGGCTGGCAAGAGAGCTAGTAGATCTCAATTCAAACTCTGCATCGTCATTACTGGAAGATGGAAGCAGGTCTAAAACACTTGTTTTACAGAAGAACTTACAGACCTATTATAAAGCAATTTACACTCAAAATGTATTTTGGGGGAAGAGGGAGAAGCAAAGCTTTGTATTTTGTAGTATCATAATAAAAGCTTACAACACAAATAATATGGTTTTCCTCATAAATTATTTGCAGCTTAAATAGTATAAGAGCATGCTGTTCCACAAACAAGGCAGTGAACTAGAGAGAACGCAGAAGTGAAAACTGAAGAGTGATTTTTTTTTTTCCTCTATCCGGCTTAATAAATACAAATAGTAAGTTAATAGCTTGGAGAGTGAGGGTATTGCAGTGATTAAAAAGGAATTTTGGTAGTTAAAAAAATCTTTCTAGAACAAAATTCAATAATGGTTTGGATGGCTCTTTCAAATAGAAGTGCTGTTCCAATGAACCTAACGCGGCTCCAAGTAGGGAAGCAGGTTACAAAGCTCTACCAGGTAAAGGGTCAATTTCTCACCAAGTATTTCTATAAACACTGGTTTTGACTGGCACGGCCCCTCAGATAATTTAGCCAAATTCCCAGCTGAGATCAAGAATAGGAAGTAAAAAAAGGAACCCAGTATTGGATTCTATGGATGCGCATGGTTAGATCACACAAGCAGGACAGCTGGCATATGCAATAGTCCTTTAATTCATTATGCCATTACCATCTACACCTTAAATCAAACTTGCAGAGTGCTTAAGAGATATAATCACTTTCTTTACTACTGATAAATGTATCGCATCTTCAGAATATAATGATGGGTACTACTTTCCACTGGCATTGTATGTAATGAATGCTTCTTCCTCTAGACGAGTAGGAATTTACATTCACAACAGTCAGCAATTTTCCACATTACTTAAACCTTGTAAACAACGATGGAATGAAGTTACGTATTTTTGTGTTATATGAACTGAAAGCAGCTGACTTCACTGTCCCCTATATTGAACAATGATTCTGCTAAATCCAATTCTTTACCGAGAAAGAGTTGTTCCAGAAGTCAGTGTGGAAATAAAGATTTTGAAACTTGAGCAATTCACATTTATTTTTCCCCCAATAATTGGTCTGCAGGGTATTTCTGAAATGAGCGACTACATGAGACAAATAGGAGGAAATCAATTTTTGAGATAGCACAGATAAAAAGAAAATTTCCCAGGACTATATGAATAGACCAATGAAAGTGTTTCTCCATTTCTCAGTGGAAAGGCAAAATTAATAAAATTTGATGCCAAGAAAGCCAAAGTGATCACTAAAAGGTGAACTATGAGCAAGTGTCTTCTATTTTTACCTGTGAGAAAGAAGAGCTCAGCCAGAACCTCTTGGAAACTGTTAGTTGCCTGAACTTGCTGAATATCACAGTAAAATACCTGGAAACCTGACGGAACAATCTTGTTGCCATTAGCAATCCTCCTTGTGCTCTTTCAGGGGCTGGACAAGACACTGTAAGACTGGGGAAAGACAAACAGTATCCAACATCAGTTCTCAGAAGGCAAGTGACTGTCCCAAAGAAAAGAATCTCTTCTCCATGTCCCTGGTGGACACAGCCTTAGGAAATGGCCAGTGGAATAAAGCTATGCAACAAAGCTAGCAGGTAATGGAGATTTCCTCATTCGACACTTTCAAGAAGAGACTGGATAAAAGCCCCTGTTTGGGGGGTCACTGGTGTAACTGGTTGTATTTTAAACAGATGCACGGACTAGATTATTTCCTGAGGTCCTTTCCAGCTGCGTTTCTCTGTGACTCTCATACTCCATAGAATTAAACAAGTACAGCAGTCATTGTGATTTCAAAGCCTTAATTATTTTGTTATTCTAATGAAATGATCCTTACTATAGCTGTTGCCACAGATGCAGTGACTGACCAGTCTACATTCACCCTTTACATGCACTGTCTGTCTACCCAGTGCATGCAAAATTTATCTGGATGATAAAAGATTAACGCTGCTTTGAAGTTACTTTATGGCTTCTGACACACATCAACAGCCTTTCAAAACTTTAGCGAGAGTCCACAAAGAGACAATTCCATTATTTACACAACCGAATTTAAAAATCTTAAAATTACACAGCCTCTTTTGGATTTTACTTGTTTTACTTAATGGGCCTCTCGACATAAAAGCATTTTTGGCAGGCACACCAATCGTCATTCAAGTAAAGGACTGATTTAAAACAGCTGATTTTCTTTTCACCACCACCTGCTGCAACAGTGCAACATTATGCTGACAAAACAGCATACAATTCACAGTACACAGGCTGAAGTACCTAATATTTCTTCTTCCAGAGTTTAAAACCCCAGAGCAAAGCTGATTATCCAGGTACTTCTGCTCTTGGCATACCCTCGTGTTCCCTCCAGCCCTGGTTCAGACTCCTGTAACAGGCTGAAGTAGTAAAAACACGGCCAAATAGTTCAGCCTTGGAGATGAAACCAACAGGTACATGGCAGAAGGGTGATAAAAATAACAGAAAAAAAAACCCCATTCAGTACATAGGAACTTACATTTTTATTATCCTACTTTTCTAATTGGTGCCAAAGGTTTTTCAGAGACACTCAATAAGTTAATTCACTGAGTATTTTCATACACGGCAATAACAGTATCTATGAGATACAGGGGAAAGCAGAAGAAAAGGGATAAAATATGTTTATTTTGAATTGTTGTACGGTAAATTCTGGGAACAAGGAGACCAAAGTTGAAAACAGAGTTATAACAGCTAAGCCATGTAAAAGGTGTCAGAGTAAGTTGTGGAAGTTCTCTTCAGCTGTGGTGAGGAGGAGCTGGTTATTTCAAACGAAGGGCAACAGACTTGCCAGCTGGGCAAGAAAATCAAGCACGTAGCAGCCAGGTACGTTATCTCAGAGGGCTCGTATGATGCGGAGGACCTGAAAATGCTGTGAACACTGAGCTACACCTGCTTGTTAGCATGCTAATTACTCAATTAATTACTTTGCTCTTCATCACCTGTGTGGCTCAGCCTGGGGCCTCCTTCCCCTCCCGCCACCGCCCCCTGCTCCTGCCGGTGTGGCCCCCAAGCACGAAGTGGGGCTGCCGAGCGCTTTCAGGTATCCCCCCGACCCTCTTTGCCTCAGGGAACCGCAGACCTTTCCTCCAGCCCCTGCCCGGAGGTGATCCCAGGCCACCCGGCCCCTTGCGGGCGATGCCGGCGGGGCGGGAGAGCGACGGCAGGGAAGGCCTCGTCTCGCAGGTGCTGCAGGGCGGCGCGGAGCCGCCCCTCTCCGTCCCCTCAGCCTCCCCCCGCCTCGGGGGCGGACCCAGGCCCAGCCCAGCGCGGGGGCCGGCTCGCCGCCGCCGCCGCCGCCTGGCGGAGCCTCCCGCCGAGCCGAGCCGAGCCGGGCCGGGTCGGGAGCCGGCGGAGCTGGAACTGGTACCGCTGCCGGTCCCGCTGCCGCGGCCGCGCCCGCCGCTGCTGGGGGAGGCGGCGCCGGCGCCGCGCCCCCGCGCCCCGCCCGCCCCCGGCAGCAGCAGCGGCGGCAGCGGCAGCCTCAGCAGCTCGGGCAGCTCCGCCGGCAGCACCAGCGGCAGCACCATGGATCTCTCCTTCATGGCCGCGCAGGTGAGCGGCGGCGGGACGGGGCTGGGCGGGGCGGCGGCGGGAGCATCCCCCTCCCCTCGTTTTCTTCTCCTCACTCCAAAGTTTGAAGGGGCGAAAAATAAGGAGGGGGGGGGAAGGGGGATAAAACGGAGCACGGAGCGGCGGCGCTGCGTGAGGAGAAGTTGGCGGGAGCGGCACCTGTTGGCGGCGGGGCCCGGCCCGGCCCGGCCAGCACTCCGCGGCGGCCTGTGGCAGCTCCTCCTCCGCCTCCGATAACCAGAGATGGGATTTTTTTGGGTCTTCCCGTTTTTTTCCCCCCTCTGCGTTTCGTACGTGCGTCTGTGTGACAACAGCCTCGAGTTGTTGTCTTGGCATGTAGAATCCTCTCGGGCGCGCATGGAAATACTCTTCCATTTGCCTGAACGAAAGGTTTAAATCGGGGCTAAGTGCCGGGTTTCAGCTCGGGGGCGCGATCACGGGTATTGGTGCTCCGTGCGTTGGTGCTTAATATCCTGAGAAGCATGGAGTGGCTATAAGCCACCCTAAGCCAAAAATCATCCCGGTGAATCCGGGTGGATTTGGTTCTTAGGTGGTGCAGTGCTTCAGAAAGAGTCACACGCGCTCAACATCCATTTCATATTTTTCCAGGACTATTTCTTCTACTCGTGCAGATATTTTATGTATGTAATTGTTTGGGTTTTTTTCAAAATCATAGAATCGCCTAGGTTGCAAGGGACCTTTAAGATCATCGAGTCCAGCCATTAAATGGAACTATTTGGATCCAAGCTTGAGCTTTTTGACAAAAGAGGTGACCCACTATTTAGAGGTGGAGCAGGGGCCAGGGAGGCTTTTCCACACTGTTGCTGCCTGAGCACTGACTTCATCTGGGTCAAATTTGGTGGGAAGCAAATCTCATCCTTGCCGATTTGTTCTGTTTCTTTAATGCAATGGCTGTTTTGTTTTGTTCCCTTCCTAAAGTCTACTGCTGAGGGGGTGCCAGGCTCTGCCTTTCAGAAGGTAGCAGGGGGCTGTCCAAGAATCTCTTCCGTTCGGAGGTATTTCTAAGAAGGATATTTTTTCTTAAGGAAAACCACAATGAGTAGGAGGGAAGCGTCGTTTCTACCAATTTGAGGTCTTCCTGGGAACTGGAGTATTCAAGGGAAATTTTGCCTGTGTCGAATCACTTTCCTGTGGTCCTTCTTGGCATGATCGGTGAGCTCCCTGTGTCCACCTTTTGTTCCCGAGCACTGAGTTGAAGCGGAATGTCCCCATTGCAGAGAGGCAGAGGTGCAGTGCCACGGCAGGCTCCACCAGGGACCAGTGGTGTGTGCTGAAGCTGGGACTGGTGCCCCCTTTCCCTTTCTATGCTCTCCCACATCCCACGTATCTTCTACCCTAATTCTGTGCGTTCGAGGAGTCACAAAGCTGTGTGCTTTAGTCTTCTCAGAAAAGTTCCCGGTGTAAATATGTCTTACACTTACTAAGGTTACTGATTTACAGTGAATTATGTGCGTTTCTTCCTGAACCTCTGGGGTTAATGTATTATTTTTCTTTGTCAATAGTGACAAAGAATAATTTTTTTTAATTGTTACTTTGGTGAATTTGCGGAATCTGCATTTCCTTAGGTAACATATTTGTAAGGAAGAAAAGTATTTATCTTAAAACCCTGCAGGTGGTAAGGCTATCTGTGAAGTGAGGTTCACCCTCTCTGACATGGGTACAGATCTCCTGTCCCTGAGGCAGAAGCCTTGGTCATGTTTCCCCTCTCCCCCTCTAGACACCACCCAGCAGTATGGGGATGGGGACAAGCTGCAAGAAGACTGGGGTACTGTTACACATAATCCTTCCTGCGGCCCCATACGCCTCGGGAGGAAAGGATGGAATACCTTGGAGCTGTCTGTGCCACAAAGCCCTTTGGGTGGTGAGGGGAGGGTGGGAGGCAATCAGGGTTCTGGGTGTCTCTCCCAGTGAGGACATAGGGCTCACCAGGTCTGCATAGCACAGGGCACGTGGAGAAGTCCTCTGGGGGTGTATTTGTCTAATTAACGTTTTATGAGCTATAGGAGTGGATTTCTTGGGCTCATCTTCTACTGGAGAAAACAAATCCAGTTGTTAGGTTGCCACATACAGTGGATGCTACACTTAACCTCTGTTACTCCTCTGTCACAGGCCTCTTGTACCTTTCTCTCTGAACTGGGCAACCCTTTCCATTCCTGTCACAACAGTGCTGTTTAACCCCCAGTGTGTCACTACTCTAATTTAGGTATTGCTTTTCTTCAACTTTTTTTTCCCCCCCCCTGCTATATCTTGTTTGTTTTTTTTTTTTTTTTGAATCATCTCTGTGGCATCTCTGGTGGTGTGGTCCATTGAGATGACCTTCAATAAGAGACATATGAGAACAGAAGAGAATTACTGACCTGCGCTCCGTGCTTCTAACAGCTTTTAAAGATGCTCTGCCATCACACTTATTAACATCTTTGTGGCCTACGCTGAGGATTGCATTTTACCTGATGAATACCAGGTATATTAATACTTTATACCAAAATAGGTAACGCCTAAATTGAGGTGCTTAATGGTGCAAAAGCAATGGTTACCTCTCAAGTTAATTTAGTTTCTACAGGATACTGTAGACTGCTTATGTTCCTATGAGTTGCTTTTGTGTAGTATTCTTATCACACCTTTGCACCGCTCGTCGTGGACCCAAGTTGGCTTTGCTAGATGTCTTGTGAGACACCGTAAATGATCTGTACCTTAGGGGCCCTCTGAGGTATGTGCCGAGACAGGAGGCCTGTGTAAGTTAGGTTTTTCAGCCTCAGTGATACTATAGTGTGTTACGGAGGCTTAAAATCTGGCCTCCTCTAAAATGCATAGGGTGAAAGTGTAAGGCTTGGTAATGCAGTAGTTAACAGTGTATTTTAAGTAAAGTTTTGGTGCATTTGCTAAAAGGCTCAGTGGGTGAGAGTTTGCACATCTGGATAACTGTATTGGTGTGTTTACCTCTTCATACTCCTGAATGCAAGGAACCCAGCCTTCTAAAAGCACTGGGTACATAAAGCTGTATGAATAAACTGCAGCTTTCGTATTCAGCCCCTCCCCTCCTTCTTAAGATATCTCTGAGACGGTTTGCCTTGGAGGCCCTGAAACCATTTCATGTGCCAGCAGAAAGATAAATGAAATGCCCCCTCTGGATGATGTATTTGATCCTGTAGAAAGGATAACGTTTTGCTGATTAAAATTGTTGTTGTGGAACAGGAGATTGTCAGGTCGTAATGCTAACAAATCTGTGCAGTGTAGATACAGCACGAGGGTTTAGATGCCCAGCTTAAGCAACCACATCTGAACACCTCAGCTGTGGTACATTTATTAGCTGTGTCATGAAGAACAGCTTTTGACTGTTAACAATTAAATCAGTTGTTAAAATAAGCCTTTTTGCATCTGTGTGTTCATCGGTCGTGCAGGCTTGGGTGTCCTCTGTTCTGCCAGTGCTCTAATTGATTTTGGTTAAGGTCAGTTGTGCTAATAAGCATGACTTGCATCTGGTTAAAGCCTATTAGCTAGTGCTTTTTTTTTTTTTTTTTTCATTTTTAAATCCGGATTTTAATTAACGTAATCCTCAAGATACTATGCCAAAGATGCTCAGCCACTGCTGAGCGGTATGACTGGCTCATTTCTGTGTGTTGCTCAGTGATCTCAGAGTGCTCTTGTAGTCTAGGTAACCTCAGAAATAGCCTCTTCTTATAGGTAGAGACTTTTCCTTCCAGTATAAAAGCCTGATTTTAGGGGGTGCTGAGTGCTGGGTCCAGGCTAAGAGCAGTCACTGCTTTTCAGCAGGGGTGCAGGGTTTGCTGTCAGATGCGCAGCGGTGAGCTACCCTCCTCCCTGCTTCTGACACACTGGAATTAATATCCATTTAACAACCAGCTAAAGCATTTCTGATGGAAAAAGCCGTAACAATGAAAATTGCATCTGGGTTAACGGGAGCAGGGTTGAAATGTGTATTCAACTTGAAAAAATAGAGGTGCATAGTGGGGAAAAGAACTGGGAAGCTAGGGAAGGAAAAAATGATGTCATGTTCTTCAGTATGATACAAATTGATAGGAGCTGAACAGTACCTGCAGTCGTAATGCCAGTTCTGTATTTTTCAAGATTTATGTTTGCAATTTCACTTTTCCTTGAGTGATTTCTGTAATTTTTGCTTCATATTGAAAATAAGGAATGGATTTCTTTAACTTGCAATATTTTTATGGTCGGGTATGTCTCCGGACAGTAAAAATACTACTTTAATTGTCAGATAAATGTTCTTTTCTTTTACATATAGAACAGGGAAAAGCTAGTCAGACCCTTTGGACCATGGCCATTTCTGTGGATTTTTTTTTTGGTCTCAGTCATATATAGTTTACATATGAATTATCTGTTGATTCTTTATGTTCAAAAGCTCTTTGTAAACAACTTCTGAGGATTTGAATTACATTAAGTTGAATTCTTTATGCTTAGTTTCAATGTTTAAAAGTTGTATTTTTGTAATCTTTAATTTCTGTTGTGGTGTTGAGGATTTTTTTTTTTTAATAAAAAAACCCATGACATGCTTCAGGAACTAGAGAAACAAATGAACAAGTTTGGTACAGAAAGCAAAACCATTTAAATAATAAAAATAATTTAAATTTAATTGGTTTTGTGTTCTGTATTACTCTTCTAGGATTTCAGGTCTGGTCTGGTCAGTGATCATTCAAGTCACTTTGGGCCTTTCATTGCATTGGCAGTAGTTCGGGTCACTTTCCCCAAAACAACGTGGTGGGTCTTGGTACCTTGAAGAAACCCTTAACTGTCTGTAACCATGTCAGTATAAGAAGTCCAAGGCTGTCATGCCTCCATATTAAATATCTATTATTACGAGCTGTGTAACTGCTGGAAAGCACTGGAATACACCATAAACAGAGTTTGTTTAGGATGTGTTTGACTTAATGCTTACATTTTCCTGAAGACGTGGACTGCCTATGTCTATGCTGCAAAACTGGTGTGTGTGCAGAGGGTGTGCTCAGCATTTTTGGACACCCAGCCACCTGAACAGAGCTGCTGCATTTCCAGAAATCCCAGACATAAGGGCAGTATCCTTTAATTCCTTTCTAATGAGATTTCTGGATGCTAGAGGATGCACAATTAGGATATGCTGTGCTCCGCTGTATCAGCACAGAGGAAACAGAGTGCAGGATAATCCTGCATCTGTTTTCCCGCTTTTTTGTTGTGTATTCTCTATCTCAGGGGTCAAGAGGGATTCAAAGCCTTTATTAGCTGTGTGCTCTTTCTACAGCAAGGTAATCTGAAGGTATTAAACCAAGCGGGTTTAGATTTGTGGTTTTGGTAGGTTATTCCCACCAGCTCAAAACTGAATCCAGGCTACTTGCTCAATGTGAGCTTGCACGTGTGTGTGTGTGCACCATATATGTGCTGAGAAAGCTGAATTCGTTGCCTGCCTCCACAGAGAGACCAACCTTTCACTCATGCTCCTACTTGGAGAATCTATGCATGACAGTGCTGAATGGAGTGGTCATTTGGAAGCTTTGAGATTAAAGATAAAAGTAGAATAAATCAGTCCTATCAAAGAGTGCGATTGCCAAAAAATAAGCTCTCACGTGTAGAATCAGGATTTAAAGATGCATGAAACTCTTCTTGTCAAAAGCTGCCTTGATTATAATCTAAGATCTAAGACAAAACCTCTTTGATCCATAGCATCAAACATTAATAACGTTAGCTAGGATGATGTAGGCATCCTCTTACATGCCCAGTTCACTGCTCACTTATCTACAGCATAATAGAGCACTGACCATTACTCTACCAGCTCAGCTTTCTTCCAAAGGTTAAAGTAATTTTCTCTGGTATCCTTTGATTCCTTCAGAATGTCTTGACCTATAATAAATAGTATCAAGAAGCTGAAAAAGTAGATCTGAGTTTAACTGAGGGTATCTCAGGAGCTCAAAGTACAAGCTTAAATTCTCATGCCTCACTGTGGTATGGCACAGCCACAGGGAGCAGCTGTGTAATCCAGATGTTGCAGAAATCCCGCTCTGTGTGCAGAAACCCGTGGTGTCCTCATCCGAGATATTGCTAGCAGTTGAGCTGAGAATGATCTTCTGGAGAAGTCTCTCTGCTAGCTGCTCGGTGCAACTGCGCTAGAATTTTATTGCGGGGGGGTGTGGGGGGGGACATGACGGATGGACATGAGGATTCCCTGCACCTTCTTTATGGCTGCAGTAGCAGTGCATACTGCATTTCTGAGTCTCGTATAGCAGAAATTTCTGTGCCAACAAAGCTTTTGAAAATTCTGCGGAGATTTGGGCATACTGGTTTTGTAAAGTGTTGATACTGCACTTTGGAGGAGGCTGCTGTTCCAGGATTGCGCTTGTAATTGCTGTCAAAAATGCTAAAAGCAGTGATTCCAATCCAGCAAAACACTTAAGCACTTAATGCACTTGGAGCATGTGTAAATTGTTCCAGTAACATCAGCAGGACTGTCCACTTGCTTAAAACGAAATATTTCAAAGCCTGGCACAAACGGGGTGAGAATGCTTTAAAATTCATAGGAAAATGTCCTAGAAGAGCAAGTGGAGATCTACCATTGGTCATATTATTAATCCAGGGAAGGCTGGGACTATGTGTTTTGGAGTCACTGTATTTCCATCAATTAATAGCATGACCAGTTTCTCATAGGAATGCTAGAAGAGGAGGATGCGGTAGGAGGGAAGGAAGAGTAGGATGTGGCTTATGCAGTCTAGTTATGTGCACCCCTGAACAAGGAGCACAAGGAGGGTTAGAAGACACTTAAAATAATATCTTTGTGTTTCATGTGCCGATTAACTGTGATACTAATTCTCTGAAGTGCTTTTTTTTTTTTTTCTTTTAATCAATTACATGGTTTTGGGCAGATGTAAGCTAAAGAGTGCACAAAGGGAGCAGATCTCATGGATTTCCACCTTTGTTGAATGTGGAAAGGAGATCTGCAAGATGTCTGCAGATGGACACATTCACATGCATTGGATAGATAAAGCAGGAGCCTTTCACAACACAGTTGATGGTGGCAACATTGTACACAGAAAATAGCTACAGATGGCAGGTGAGAAGAATGAAGACTGCAGCAACCAAACACATTGCTTGTTCAGGTGTCTGGTATTTCTTTAGCAGTAAGAGCCCAACCCTGTCGTATACTGTGCAGCGATGCTCTTGGCGGATGTGATGAGAACTGAGTTTCTGGGTAGCAACTGGGTAGCCCAATGGTATTGGGTCCTCAGAATCCATAAGCTAGAAAATCTAGATTGGTTATAGATTTTTTTTTTTTAAAACTTGTTTTGGCTAATCTAAGCTGAATTTCTCAATTAATTGGTGATCTGCAGACATTGAGCATGACTGCTCTAAGTTTTGTTGGAAATGGGATGGATGCTGGCCATTAGGAAGCTGGTTTCACCATTTAACTGCTCCTAACATTATTCCCATAACAGGCAAAAGCCAAACAACTCTAAATGATTCAAAGGATTGCATGGGATTTAGTAAAGCAGCGTGATGCTTTGGTGACCATTGGTACACCGTCAAATAAAATCATTGATCAAAGAAAACATCAGAGCATTCAAATGAAATGCAGTGGTGCAGAAAATTAGAACAGCAACCCGAGTAAATTCAGCAGTGACCAGCTCTGTTAGCTTGCTAACGTCTGTCTGCTGGGACTTAACTTTCCTTGAAGGTATTTTCTGTCATAAATTGCATTGTCTGCCTAAGCCAGTGAGGTCTGTGGGAGTCCTCTGTCTGTTGTTTTGGCAGGCCTCTTGGATAAGTGCAGTATCCTAACCAGGATGAGTGTTAACCCCTTCCGCTGTTCACAGGAGTGATGATTTTTAAGGGTCTCTTTTGAAATAGGGATGGAGTTCTATTGTTTTAAGTGGATGCATACTCAAGTGTGAAAGGACAGTCCTTGAAAATTGGTTGCAAACTGATGATAGTTGGGTCACCCATTGTTGGCTTGATCTACTTGTGCTGGTGGATATGTCAGGAGTTCCTCCATTTCTGTGGGGTAGCATCAGGATCAATGCACTGGAAGCCTTTGGCAAACATGATCCTGATGTTGCATATGCAAGTTGTTAGCACTTGGGTACAAAAAGGGTCAGAACTAAGTGTGTGAACTCCTTGCCATCTATTTTGAAGATGCTTTGTGTCCAGGGTGTGCTCTACTGTTCCTTCTGATGCTGCAGTGAACAATGAACAATACCTGCGCCTACACTGAGCATTGAATAGGAGAAAAACCTGTGGCCAGCTGTGATGCCAAGACCAGGAGCACTGAACACTTATTGAATGTGTGTTCTGCAGCTTTGGAAGGATTACGGGGGGCAGAGCCAACACAGGGTGGAAGATCTCTCCTCTCAAATATGACCATGCGGCATGTACACGGCAGCCAGAACTGATGCTGTTAATGGTAGCCACTACCCACCGTTTCTCTTGCTGGCTCGCACACCCACACGATGTTTTCAGGTCTGTCTCGCAGCACCGGCTGGTTGAAATGACGCATATTCTTAGGCTGAATCTATTCTGAAAGTTGAATTCCCCACTCCTTAAGCTGACAGAACCAAAACCTGCCAAGCAGCAGCTAATTAGAAAACATTAATGTTACAGTCACTTCAGAAAAGCTCAGTGCCTCTTTGCAGTAGGCTGTTGGATACAGGATCAATTGTTTTTGTTTTGCAAGTAGATTATCTCCAGTTTGGAAAGGTTTTAAAAAAATTTAAAAAACGCTTTTAACCTCAGCTGGTTCTGTCTGTGATTTTACTTCTAAGCCTTTCAGATGTTAGGAAAAGGGGAACGGTCTAGGAATGAGCCATGCATGGCTAAAACAAAACCAAACTTCCATCAACTTCCATTGTGACTTTTTTGGTTTTTTTTTTCTTTTCTGCCAAAACAACAGGATGAGCGTTTGCAAAATGTGGGAAGATGTGCTGAGCCTTGAGATGTGCTGGGTTCTAGGACTGATAAAAGCTACCAGCCCCACAGAGTCACTGTGTGGGAGTAGAAAGGAGAGACGTGTCTCTTTGTAAACCTCATGTGTTGAGGTGTATATTCAGAGAGAAAAAGTAACAACCAAACTGATGAGGAAGCAAAAGTGTTAAAATGGAAAGCTTTAAAGGATTTCTTAAAGTGCAGCCAAACCCATGGACTTGGAGCTGCTGATCACACTGAAATTCTCTTAGCCCCCAGTTAAGTGTATGCTTAAAGTATGTGAGTAATCCTCATACATCTCTGTTTAAAGGAAGTATAAGTGCCTTGATAATCTGCAATAAGTGGCAAAGCATTTTGAGGTATCATGCTCGCTTTTAAAGAAGAGCTACTTCCACTTGAAATAAATTAGGTTGCTCCTTTCCTCTCTGTGTCTTCTGCTCCTTGTAATTTCTTCTGCACTCTTCTCAAGGATTTTCTCTCACCTTTTCTCTTGGCAGGAGAACACTTTACACACGCATGCAACTTGGGTCTGCTGTCCTTTTTGGCTGTCTTCTTTCTGTCTCTCATATCCTTCTTCCTTACCTTTTGTAAATTTTTTCAGATGCTATAGCTGCACCAGCTCAAGTCCAGATCCCACAAAGATTTAAGCTTAGGTCTGTAAGATGAGAGCCAAAGAGTAAATATTTCTTCTGTTCAGGGACAGGAGATGAAAATGGATCAGAGCAGCAGACTAAAACACTACAGTCGCTGAAAGTGTAAGTGTAATAAAAAGAGTGAGTGGCGATAGATGTAGAATCTAAATCCTCAGGAATGGAAATGTCACCCATTCTGCACTGTTTTGTGTTTTGGTCCTTCTCCAGCTGGAGCAAAGCAGCTGAGAACTCCAGCTTGAAAAGTTCTGAATTCTCCTCTCTAGATGCTGAGCCTGGCTGTCACTTGGGAGAAAAATATTGAAAATGCATTCACAAACACTCGTCTCTCTTTATCTGTCCTATGGTATCTTCCCCGCCCCCAGATCTGGAGGAAAACTTTATCAAATATGTGGTTATTAACATTAAGGCATGGCAAATGGTTGTTCCGTAAGAGGAACCGGGCTGTGAAATGGTTCATTCTGCATTGGTCTCTGAGCCATCTGATTGAGCATGCTGTGCAACTGTGCAGATGGGCAAGGCAGTGAAATCCTGCACTGATTTGCTGTCAGGGTGGCAGATGTTTTATTCTCCTGGTGCGTTCTCTGGCATTTCTCAGAGACATGAAACAGAAGCAGAAAAAACTAAATTGCTGTGCTCTCTCTCCCTTGTTGTCCAAGGTAGTTTTGCAACTCATTTCTCCTGTAATCTTATGAAGTGTGAGAAGAGGTATGCGCCTCCTGACTTCTCGTACAACTGTGCCTTATACTTTCACAGGTAATCTTTGCCCAGCCAGCTATAATTTTCAGGATGGGTCGTTTTCATGGTGCATGTCTTGCTTATTGCTTTAGTGTACGTAATACCCTTAATGGTGCTTCAAAGATGAGCTTTTGGATGACTAAATAAACAATTCATCCTCCAAAACATTTGTCTCCTGACCTCTGGTCTGCACAGTACATAGCTAGCAGAGGAAGAGGGCATAGAGAAGGCAGAAGACAACATGCTGATGTAAGCTGCTGTCTAGGCTGCCACGATAGCAATGCCTCGCTGTTCCTGAAAGCCTTCAGGTACCAGCATGTGCCGCAGGGAATGCTGAAGAAGCGAAGGGAAATGGGAGACCGCTAGCAAAGGTAGTTCTGGCCAAACTCTGATGTCTTCCTTGAGCACACGGCATGGCACGATTTGAATGGCTATAGAGAATGCTGGCTAGGTCGTGGGAACCAGCTCATTATTTCTGAAACTCTTGGCTTTGCATATGGCAAAGACAACAGTTATTAAAAATCTTAAATTCAATTCTAGAGGAGAATAAATGGAATGAGGAGGGTCTCTTCTGAAATGGAAGTTGGTCTTGTCTTGCCACCCGATCTTTGCCATTAGAAAACTAATCACAGTTTTATGCTATAAGTTTAGCCTTGCCTCAGCAAGAGTATTAATTTTGCTGATACAACAGATTCAATAATTTCTTAGTGTTAGCTTTTTTAATGAAATAAAAAAAATAAATCCATACTTTGTATAGCACATTGGCTATCAGGGTAGTTCTGCTGGATTCCACCACATCCGTGATATCTTTTTTACAGAAATATGTAACACTTAGGGTATGGGTGCATCTCCATACTTATTCTAGAGATCTATGGAACCCTACAATATAAGCGGTGGTTGGGCATTGGGCATATGCTGTCAATTTGGGTGAGACATGACTGAAACCTTGGACTCAAACACTGGTGATCATCTGTGGTGCCTGCACTCTGTCCCGCAGGACCGTGGCATGACCAGGGAGGAGAAGGACCGTAATGGCATGCTGCTGCTTGTCCGGGCTGGGCTAGCATGGGCGTGCACACTTGGGCTGGCAACTAAAGGTGATATGGCTGTGTCTGTCGCCTACGGGTGGCTCCAGGCTACTGCTGTATTTCAGGGTTGTTGTCCAACTTCTACATCCAGCAGTGACTTACCACTTACTCCATTCAACCTCTAATGTGTTCTTCGTTCTCATAAACCTCAAAGCTTCTTATGAGAGTGTAAAGTTTCACCTGCAAATAAAGCACAGGGAGAGGGAGGCAGTTCTTCCCCACGATGCCACGGAGGAGATAAGGGTCTTACTGAGAACTGATTCCCAATTCGGTACTTCCTCAGTGGGGAAGCTTAAACTGGCCGTGGGTGTCAGAGGCAAGGCAGCAAATCCGTCTTATGTCTCATGTGTGCAGTCAGGTGGCCCAGAAGATGCTCAGAGCATTCCTTGAGTTCTGGATATTGATAAAGTTCCATCTTTAAGCTTACAGCTTTGCCTGTCAGTACTGGATTCATGACTATGACACTCACAGATTTTAACTTTTTTTTTTTTAACTATAGTATCATTTTCTTCAAAATGAATCTAGTGGGTGATGTTACTAAAGTTTGGAAAACTGTGACTGTCAGGCTCTGCACCATTGCAGTAAAGCCTGGCCAGCTGGCAGAAAGGGGTGTGCTCTTCCCCAAAAATAAGCAGCATCTCTCTGACTGCTGATTTTGACAGAAACCCTGGCGTCAATTTAAGAGTAGTACAGCTTATGTATAACTCTTCGCCTGAGGACTTTACTATGCTCCTGTCAGTCCTAGTAGCCATCCTGTTCACTGCCTGTCTGGCAGGAGGAGTGGAGCGGTGACAACGGAGGAGATGCTGCAGCTGTCACACCCATTTACAGCTTCTCAGTCACTGATGTGAGAGTAAACAAACACGGTATTCGTGCAGTTGCATGGTTAGCAATTTATTTTTAAAATCAGTCACTTGAAAAATACCAGAGCACAAGTAAAATAACGCTCTCAGCACTTCCTGTGCGGTTTGCAACCTAGTGCTTGACCTGAGGGTTTCCCTCTGTTTCTGTTAATTTAATATAAGAGTTAAGGTATAGATTACATCCTTACCTGGGGAAAGCACATGTTTCTCTTCTGAGTGAACTTGTACCTAGATGGGATGTGGCTCTCCAAATGCAGGAACATACTGATTCCTGTCTGCTGCTGCCACTTTATTCCCTGATTTTTATTACCCGCTCTGCAGTGATGAGTAACTATCTTACATGTAGGCAAGTGATATTTACTGTAAAAAAGGCTGAGTGAATTAGTTGTTGAGCAAATGTTTAAAGAAATAACAATTAGAGATTGCTTTTTGTTTTGTTTGAAAACACCAAGGGGGGAAAAAAAATGAAAACATAAACATTTTCTCTTTAATAGCCAAGAAACAAATGCTCGAGCTCATCTCTTCCAGCACTGCATCCTCATAAATGTGGTCATGAAAGTGGCTGTATTTAGTCACTAAATCTTTAATAAAGTCAAACAATATCTGACAGTAGACCGTTTGTAAACGAAGGAGTAAGCCGGGAAAGTTGACAGGATTAAAATCTGTGGTGTTGGGGCTGAAATGGGACAATCCCAGATAACACAAGGAGGGTGAGCCCCTAACAACCCACACAGACACAGTATCTGGGGACATGGATGTTGCGCTCTGGTTTTCGTTCTGTCTCTGCTTTCCTCCTCCTCGGAGCTGCGGAGGGGACCATACAGAACAAGCATCTCATGGCAGGAGCTGCATTTTTGGCTTGGAGATGAGAACAATCATCCCCTGAGTGTAGCAGCTTGGTTACACAGCCTGGTCATTAGTAATAGCCCTTCAGCAGCTGCCTTTTGGAGATGTCCTCCAGTACAGTGGCTGCTGCGCAGGGGTTTTGTAATCAGGCTGAGCTGCAGCCAGTGTTCCTTACTGGGACTTACTGATCCCTTAGCATCTCGCCTATCGGTCAGTTTCTGAAGTATGTGAGAAAGAGCGTGGTGCTGTGTATTTATAAACTCAACCTGGATGGCATTTTCAGGGACGTGACCTTAGAGCTGCAATGAAACATCTTACACTTCTTTGTTTCCTCCCATTTGGGGAGGTGTCATCTCCGCTGCTGCCACCTTGCTTTAACGTGGTGGTCCAGCCTTGTGACTAATCCCCAAGTGTTAGCAGCTCATGGCAGTGCTCGAGTATCTCTGCCACCATTTGACCCTCCTTTGCTATGGCTCTCTGTGATGGTACTGTTCCTTTCCTGCTTGCCTCATCAGCTAGTACCAAATACGTTGGGTGCTTGTCTCTCAGAACTGCTAAGGGATGTGTTTATTCAGTAACTTAAAAGCATCGTCCTACGTGAGATCCTGTACATGAGCATGGTACCTCCTGATGTAGTTCCTACTAGTTCGTCAGTAGCAGAGCTGTGCACTTCCCTGGCGGCACCAGAATGTAGCTTCCACAATGTAGCAGTCTGCATGTTTGGGCTTTTTTTACTCCTACTTACACTTTTTCCTCCTGTTTTTCTAAATAATCATAAGGCAGACTTGCTTTCGTGAGTCCAGGGATTGGTGGAACCAATGCTTCAAGCAGCACAACTCCCATTCACTTTCAAATGTGCTACCATTTCTGCTATAGGAGCGTTTATTTCATACACAATCTGGGCTGTTTATTTTTGTAGGTCCAAATGCAAGTGTGGGCTGTGCTGCCCAAACCCAGCAATGGATTTAGGTTGTGGGAACCATCATCAAAACCCTGATTTCTCCAGAATTGGATTTTATTACTACTTTTTTTTTCTTATCTATTTCACAGAATCTGCTAAATAGCCTCCAAACCTGTTCTTTGGAAACTGTGACAAATTTGCAAAGAGACAGGTTGATGGGAACAATTGCTGTTAAAAGGCAGGAGGGGAAACAGCGGTAAGGGCATATGTGCATTCACATCATGTAAACCTGATGCTGACCAGTGGGAGCCCGTACATGCTTTCCTCCCTGCCTGGGAAAGCCCCGCGGCGACAGGATGCCTCCTGACCTTATTGCCACTTAAGAACAGGGTTAGCCCTGGCCATATCGCCAGCATGCAGGAGCAGACGGCTCCCTGTTGGCACATCCCAGGCAGAATGGTGGCCCTTGAGCGCTGAGGAGCATGTGGGGAAGGAGGAGCGGGTGGAGGGTGGCACTGCTCTTCTGCTCTCCATCTGCTGCTGCCCACCAGCACGGCTGCCCTCATCTGCAGGAGTGGAAGAAGGGGCTTTATCTGAAGAGCAAAAGGGAGAAAAGGTGTTTGCGATACAGTCGCTCCCTCTTGTTGTTCAAGGGACTCCTCAGGTCCACATCTCTGCGTGTGCATTGAGCGCTCGATGCTGAGGGCAGCCGTAAAGCATCGGTGGGAACAAACACACACCTTGCCTCTGTGGCGTGCGTATGTCCCAGGGATAACAGTGCACATGTTAAAATTGTCACATGTCTGAGACACATAGTAGAGTTGGAAAAAAATACAGAGGAATGACAGGCAGATGTAAATCCCCTTGCTATTGCTGTCTTCCAGGCAGTGTCAGGGGTACTGTGTTGATAGCTGCCGCTGCTGCGGAGGAGGCGGTGTGAACACAGTGACCACAGACTGCTCAGCAGTGGCAGAGTCCCTAAGTAAAAGGCAAATTAGCCTTGTACAGACTTGCAGAGAAATAACAAGTGACTGATGAGCACTCTGCTGTTTGGCTGTGAAGATTTGGAAACCTGAAATGATTAACCAAAACACAAGCTATTGGGTTTTTTTCTAGGTCTCTGGCATTTCTCTTGTCTATATCAATTAGTTTCCTGATTTTATATGAGGACCATTTATATCATAAATAAACCTTTGTGCCAACCATCTCATCCATCATTTTGTATTTCCCTTCAAAATCTTATCTCCTAATTCCAGCTGTCCTGCAATGACCTCTTCCATTATCCGCTTTATAGATTTCAGGGATGCCTTTTCCCATATATCCCCTCAACCTTGAGGACAGGAAAGCTGCTTTATTGTTTTTTCCCAGAATATGTTCTGAAAACTGTCCCTTTTTAAAGTCAGCAAAATGTTGGGCAATGGCTGGACTGCTGGTGCCTGTAACCTACTTAGTTTTGCCTCACTGACATCTTTGGCCTGCTCCCATTCCTTTATTCTTCCTCACTGACATCTTTGGCCTGCTCCCATTCCTTTATTCTTAGGTTTTGATCAAGACCTTTTCATTTATTTTCATAGTTCCTGTGGGATCATAGAATCATAGGGTTGGAAGGGACATCTGGAGATCATCTAGTCCAACCCCCTGCCAGAGCAGGGTCACCTAGAGCAGGTTGCACAGGAACGCATCCAGGCGGGTTTTGAATGTCTCCAGAGATGGAGACTCCACCACCTCTCTGGGCAGCCTGTGCCAGTGCTCTGCCACCCTCAGAGTAAAGAAGTTCCTCCTCATGTTTAGGTGGAACTTCCTATGCTCAAGTTTGTGCCCATTACCTCTTGTCCTGTCACTGGGCACCACCAAAAAGAGCCTGGCCCCATCCTCCTGACACCCACCCTTTAAGTATTTATAAGCATTGATAAGGTCCCCCCTCAGTTGTCTTTTTTCCAGACTGAAGAGACGCAAATCCCTCAGCCTCTCCTCGTAAGAGAGGTGTTCCAGTGCCCTCATCATCTTTGTAGCCCTCTGCTGCACCCTCTCCAGCAGTTCCCTGTCCCTCTTGAACTGGGGAGCCCAGAACTGGACACAGTACTCCAAGTGCGGCCTCCCCAAGGCAGAGTAGAGGGGGAGGATGACCTCCCTCGACCTGCTGGCCACACTCTTCTTGATGCACCCCAGGATGCCATAGGCCTTCTTGGCCATGAGGGCACATTGTTGGTTCATGGTCATCCTGTTGTTCACCAGGACTCACAGGTCTCTTTCCACAGAGCTGCTCTCCAGCAGGTCAGCCCCCAACCTGTACTGGTGCATGGGGTTATTCCTCCCCAGGTGCAGCACCCTACACTTGCCCTTGTTGAATTTCATAAGGTTCCTCTCTGCCCAACTCTCCAACCTGTCCAGGTCTCACTGTATGGCGGCACAGCCTTCCGGTGTGTCAGCCACCCCCCCCCCAGCTTTGTATCATCAGCGAACTTGCTGAGGGTGCACTCTGTCCCCTCATCCAGGTCACTGATGACTATATTGAAGAGGACTGGACCCAGTACTGACCCCTTGGGAACACCACTCGTCACTGACCTCCAACTAGACCCTGTGCCCCTAATCACGACCCTCTGAGCTCTGTCTTTCAACCAGTTCTCTATCCACCTTACTGTCCATTCATCTAGCCCACTCTTCCTAAGCTTCCCTATGAGAATGCTGTGGGAGACCGTGTCGAATGCCTTGCTTAAGTCAAGGTAGACCACATCTACTGCCCTCCCCTCATTTATCCATCCAGTCATGCCATCATAGAAGGCTATCAGATTAGTCAGACATGATTTCCCCTTGGTGAATCCAATCTTTATATTGTTAAATCCTTAGCTAAATCCTTATATTTAACTAAAATTATAAGTCCCTAGAGTTAAAGTAAAAAAAAAAAGAAACATTTTCAAATCACAAGTATTGGAATATTCAGCTCATTGAACACCATTTTTGAGGAATTTTATCCTTTTCTCCATGTCTGTGGAGAAAACTAGTGTACCTGTATTCCCATCTGTGCACCCATATATATCTGAAAACCATTGGCCCACCAGTGATCCTCCCAAAGCGTTCTCCATAGTCACTGGCTGTCCATTGTCCCACTACTGCGTGCCAGGTAGCTGCACCCTTTTCTTCTAAATGATGAACTGGGTTACACAGGAGCCGAGTACCATCCTGGGTGCATCTTATTTTGGCCAGCCCTCTTCAATGCCCTTCAAATTGTGGGTAAAACCAACCAAACAAAGAACAATCAATAAACCAATAAAGATTAATTTGTTTAAATAACTATGTGGGATAAACAGAGACCAACTCTGAAAGCTGCTAACAGTGTCAGGCAGCTCTCGTGAGCACCCAGGTCAGCCCTGTGAGTGGGAAGGGGCAGTGTGTTGTGTCTGTTCTCAACTATCTGCTGGTGTCCCCCTCCTCTTCCTTCAGTGCGGCATTTTTTGTAACCGAGATAAAAATAATCTCATGCTATTCTGTATGTGTCTGTTTTCAGACTGGGATTTCAGAAGCATGCATTTAGAGACAGCTTTTATGTGTTGGTTCATCACGCAGACTCCATTTTAGGTTTTTTGTCTTTGTTTAGATTTTTCACCTTGTCGCTGAAATTACAGTTGTCTTCCTACATGTATGTCAAGGTGGGATAAAGATATTTTTTTTCCCCCTTTCCAGGCTGTCTCTGATTAAATTATAATTGTAGCTTTTCTGCACCTCCTCACTCTGCTCCATCTTTTAAATCAAGTCCTCTGAGCAGTAGGTTCAGGTTAACCAGTAGGAGTTTGTAGTTGGGTAGGTGAAAACCGAGGTTGTCTGGCATGTTTTCAACAAATGTACCAGTCCTGAGGACAGGAACTGCATGTCTGTGCTGACACTGTGTCTTTGGAGAGGGCAGAAGAAACTCAGGTGTGGGATACAAATGAGGGTGTCTACAAAGAGGTGGCTATCACCTTCAACTGAGGTCAGAACCTTTATGTTATGTGTCAGATATGCGTGGAGTGGTTTGGGTCCAGTTGGCATTGGTCTGGTTTAGATCAATTTCTTTTCACTTTCAGTATCTTCATGGCAAAAAGAGGCAGATTTAATTCACCAGAAATCATGACACAAAATAGCAGTTCATTTTTTATTAAAATTACATTTAGTCTTGCTGGTAGCTTCTTTTCCTTCATACCTTTTTCACTTGACAGAACAAGATGGCCATCAGATGTAAAGGGTGTCACCTGGAAGAAACTTTCTTAAATGTGCCTTTCATCCTTATTTGTTTCTGACCTGTGAAGACTAGCGCATCGGTGTTGCACAAGTCAAACATTTAAATTTGTACTGTGATACAGTGCAGCATCATTAAGGTCATAGACCTCCTGCTTTGACATGAAAAGTATCCTTTCCTTATCTTATTCAGCACTTTGTGTACAAACGTTTGATTTTTCACAGAGAGATGTTGTTAATAGCAACTGAAGCATTTATCTTAGTGACATCGTGTCTCTTAATCAACTAAAGATCACAGTAACCTTTTGAAAGAGTACATCAATATCCCTATAATTCACTACACCAGTGTCAAAGTTTTCGTGCGCAAAATATCTCGTTTGCATTTCTGCAAAGGAAAGAAACATGTCATCATCTAAATTACAGGCTTTAATGAAGGCCTAAAATGAAAATAATACGGATGAGTTAATATTTTAAGACTCATACTTGGTTCATCTTGTTCTGTCTCTAGATGCCCAAGTATGGTTGGCAGATGCTGATGCTGCATTTTCTTGCTTTTTCTACTGTCATAACTACAGATCAACCGGGATCAGCTGTGCACTTTTGAGCCTCAGAATGCCAGGTAGCCTTTGACCAAAATCACTCATGGGCTAAGTTATTGAGATGGATCAAAGGCAGGAGAACAGGTATTAAGTAGAGGAATTGGAGCAATAAGAGGGGAAATAAAGCCAGATGAAAAAAATGAGGGAAAATAGAAGCGTACTGGGAGCAGCAAAGGAAAGATGAGAGTGAGATGGGAGAAAGGACACAAGATGAAATGTGACTGAAGCGTAGATAATAGAATTGTAGAGTATCTCATGTTGGAAGGGACCCATGAGGATCATGGAGTCCAACTCCCTGCAGGACCACCTAAAACAAAACCATATGACTAAGAGCATCCTTGAACTCTGACAGGTTTGGTGAGCCTGTTCCAGTTACCTACCACCCTCTCAGTGGAGAACCTTTTCCTCATCTCCAGTCTGAACTTCCCCTGAGGAGGAGCGGCTGAGGTCACTTGGCTTGTTGAGCTTGGAGAAGAAAAGGCTGAGGGGTGCCCACATGGCAGTCTAGAACTTCCTCAAGGAGATTCTTTCCACTTCCTTGTGTCCTGTCCCTGGTCACCAGAGAGAGGAGATCAGCACCTCCCCCTCTGCTGCCCTCCCTGCTGCAGCCCATACACGGTGTTTTCTGAAGAGAAGAATGAGCATGCCCTTGTATTTTAGCCTCTTGGTGAAAAGTGTTCAACACCAGCTTTTGGCTGATCTGAAGAAAAAAATCTATAGGAGTTATTCTAACAGAAGTAGGAGAACAGCTTGCTAGATCTTGAGTTTCTTCGGTTTTGTGAAGCCACTTGTTCATTAGGCCTGGTGGAACAAGATATAGATGGGAACGATTAAAAATTAACATCAGAATATCACTAGTGCATTATGGATCAAGGCAGCTTTGGAGTTAAAGGTCAGCTGAACGCTGGTAATCCTTCAGAGATTCATCAGCTGGTCTTGGGGTGGACACTGAACAAGGGCAGAAAACCCTGAAGAGCTTACAGTCAAAACAGAAAAGATAAGGCAAGAAGGAAATTAACATATGAATCAGAGGGAAGGATTAAGGTCCGTAAAGAAAATTAGTTCCGCTTTTCCTTTTTTTCCTGCTTCATTGTGCAAATAATCAGATTTGTAACACAGATCTTGTTGTGACACAAATCATGACTGGCTGGTTTTGCTGCTGTTCTCTGCGTGTGAGCAGATTCTTGCTCGAAGCCCATCGTGTTTGGAGCCTTCAAAGGCCAAGATCAATTGGCAGCCGGGGCCTGGTTCCAAGTAATAGATAAGGATTTTCTTGACGCAAGATGTACTGTACTTTTCATTGAAAGGTGCCAGTTCATTCTGAGGGCAAACGCGACCCAATGATATTTCCTCAGTAATGAGTCATGCACTCTAATGCTTTCTAGAAACTTTTTTTCTCTTATTTTTTTTTCTTTTTCTCCATCAGGTCAGCAAGACTTGAATGAATTGGTAGTGTTCCTTTTTTTTTTTTTTTTTTTTTTTTTACAGTACAGCTGTGAGGAGCTTGGAACAGAAAGGACGGGTATTGGTCAGATGTACAGGGAATGTGGGTATCTATGGACAGAGGGTACAGGTGGTATTTTTGAAGCAGAACTTCAGCTTTTCTGCAGCTTCTCAAAGAGTGAGCGCTTTCCCTTTGCGGGAACACACGTGGTGCCTGTAGAGCAGGACTTTAGAGGGAAATGAGTTCCAAGGGAAGGAGACAAGTGGAAGCTAATTCTTCTGCTATGGCTTGGGCAGGCTGGTGAACAACTCTTCTACCTCTGGGGCTGGCGTGTAAACTTGAGGCTCTGCTTTCACCTTGGAGATGGTGGCACTGGTTTTGTCTTACCAGTGCTGGGGGTAATTTAGTGCCTTGTGGGAAGAAAAATGCTGCTGTGGGCAGAGCTGCAATAGACAACCTGGGATCCCAACTTGGTATTTGAAGAACATGTTTAACATCGGTGGCAACTCTTACGTGTACGTGGGAATTGGTGTGTTCGTTCCTCTTTTCACACTGAGACCTGTCCACTCCCAGAATTGAAGGAGAGGGACAGAAGGTTTTTGCTTCTGTTTCCTCTTCCTTCTTCATTTAATCTGTAAAAACAAGCAGCTGCTCTTAATAAAATTGGATGAAATGAGGGGCATGACAGCAGTGCTACATAACTGCAGACTCAAGCTTCATTTTGATGTGTTCTCATCTGAGCTGGGAAAACACAAGATTGAGAAACACAGCCTCAGACTGGAGAATTGAGCGTATTCAATTGCCGTCTCATTCTTTGTAGATCTTGCAGCAGAAAGTTGAAGGTGTCCAAGGCCCACTGTAAAATCTTGTGGGACGCATATCTGAAGTAATTAGAAAGACTCTCTGAAGTTTCTTGGGAGGGTGTTTACTCTGCGCCAATGTGAAGTACACAAGGCGTATGTGACTCTCCACAGATTGCCTTCCCCTGCACCTATTTGTGATGCACCTCTCCCTTCTGTCCCCTTGCCTATGTGTGTCTGTCTTCTTATATCACTACCTCTTATTATCCTTTCATCAGTACGTGATGATCCAGAAACCCAGACCAGATAGTGAAGAGGAGGAGCATGTTGCAGCTTCCCAAGCCACAGTTGGGAAGGCCATTGCTTTTACATGCAGAGGCTGTAACAGGCACCAGCACAGTCTGACGATTATTCCTCTTCCTGAAACTGTGTGGCACAGCTTGGTTCTCTTATCTCCATTGCAGTATCTGAATATCCCTGTTGGACTAAGCAGGGTGTTGGATTTTGTGAATATTCTTTAGCTGTGTCTTGTCAGTTTTGCCTGCAAGCGTATAAACCCTGCAGCCCTCTGAAATCGGTGACATGATTGTGTATGACAGTCATTAGTGGGTGAAACAGAAATCTGTCTGCGAGCATCTGTTTTGAGGGAGCCAAATATAATTAAAGTTTAACCATGCCGCATTTGCCCTTTTATTTACTGGGACCCAGCCCGTCTTCTTAGGGATTGCAGTCCCATTTCCTGTGGTCCTTCTGAGCAGTTTGACTTGCTGCTTTTTGTCGTCGTATGTGTGTTTCATCGAGGTGCGTTTTGCATCACAGGCTGGGACAAACAGGCTTTGTCAGAGATTCACTTCAGGGTAATGAAACTCTACCTTCTTGAATGCCTTCTGGATTTTCCCAGGGGGAATCCTTTCTGGTTTCAGGTTGTTCTGAATGGGCAGACTCTACACTGCTGTGTTTCCTAACGTAAATCAGGTGAAAAAATGACAGGTGTGATTTTTTTGCTTGTAATTCCCCCAAACGGGTATTTTACTATTGCAGTAAATGTCAATATAAAACTAACGCAAAGAGGAGACCTGGGTTCAGTGACTCCACTGCTTTGATTTTCTCATGCCAATAGCAGACATGGATATGCCATGCATAGGTAAAGGATATCTGACAGCCATCGGTTGCTTACACTGTATTGGCTTTTGGTGTAAAGAGTCACTGATAATTCTAATTACTAGTTACAGTTGCAAATTAATTACACTGTAGTCACAGTGCCTAGGCAAGACTGGGACCTCACTGTGGCAGGCTTTGTGTAAACTAAAACTAAACGAAATTGCAGTGGACTCAACCATTCTGCCAAAAAAACCCCATAACTTTTATGAAGAAGTAAGAACAAGAAGAACAAAAAAAAGAGAGATGAAAGAAGCACAGAGAAATGTAAGTTTCTGAAAGTACTGACTCAGGCAATAGCAAGGATGCAAATAAGAGTTTCTTGATGAGCACCAGCCTCCTTGCCCATGGTGCCCAGTATGTCTCAAACTATTCTTTTCCAGTTGGGTGTCTGTTTACGGTCACTAGTGTTTCTGCTTTAAAGTCAGTAGAGCTTTTCCACTGGCTTCTGCAAGCTCTCTAGATTGTACTGTAATGGGATGTGGTTTGGAATTGGCCTGAAACGACATCGTATTCATCTCTTAAATTGGGTTTGTTTGTTTCACTGACTTAACTTATATTCATACCAGCAATCTGGAAATAAAAGGTTCAAGAGAAATTTTCACATTTCCCACACAAACCAAGCCTGAAAGATTTTTTTTTTTGATATTTTATCATTTCCCACTTCTCTATGTCATTTGTTCCTGAACTGACCTGGAGTTTATTTTGACGCGGTGAATCTCTAAGCTGGGCAGCCTTCTTGAATTGATGTACTACATTTTATCAGTTATATTTCCATGGTGCTGTTTGAGCAACAGGATGGATTAAATGTGGTTTTATTCTGTAATTAATTCTGCATACTTTCCAGTAAATAAATAATGTCTTTCCTTAACTTAGAGGAACTTCAAGTAATGGTAAACCACAGATGAAAGGAATTATGTTCTCCTTTAAGGATGTAATGCAGGGATTGATTTTGTACAGTCAGGGGAGTGTGCTATGATATTATGGCATGGTTTCCAATTTATTTTCAAGGGAGAACTGGATCAGGTATTGAAAGTGTTTTGAGGAAAGCACTCAGAGCAGCATCCATACTTTTACGGAATGCAAAGATCACTTAGGCCTTGGACAAAAAACTTAGGTTTTTTTTGAGTTCAGGCCTACCAACAAACTTGTTGAAAACATTGTTTTATTTGGAATGTTTTAAGATTTCTAACTTGACCTCATTTTAACTTGGGTGAACATGGTCATCTGTTTATTATGGTCATCTATTTGTTATCTGATGTTGCTTTTATCCCTTTGACTATGCTTTCAGCGTATAATCATTCATAAATTCAAAAAGACTCATGATTTTCAGGGCACTTTCAAAATGACCATATGCAGAATTGCTTTAAAGAAATGCTAATTTCTTTTGAAAAACACTTCCCTTTTTCTCTGCTGTTCCTTGTATTATTAGTTTATTGATTTAGTTACATTTAAGATGGGTCTGTGTAGATAATTTTAGATGTATGTGTCTGTCACTTTTTTCACTGCAACTCTAAAGCCTTAAGTCTAATAATGGGAGTAGGAAGTAAGTTCCTACCAGCACATAAGAAGGTAAAAGTTTCTTGTATAAACTTGCAAATGAGCAGTGTGTGCACTCCCTCAAGATTACGTACTTACATTCCCATATATTGCCAACAGAGAGCAATAGGTGTCTTCCCAAGGGAAATCTCGATGTCTAGTTTAAATTCCTAAATTTGCCTCCTTTTGACTGGGTGGTGAGTTTGAGAATGTTTTTAAGGACACTGCTTCTGAGGGTGCAAACCAGGTGGAGTGAACCTGTCTGTGGTTTTTTGCTGATGGCTTTAATTGTTTCTTGGGGTATCTGTACAATTTTTCTTTGTGATTTTCTTTCCTAAGCTCTCAGTACATCCTTGTGTTACGGATTTATTCATGCAAGACACAGAATGGTGGTGTGGAATGCATAAGTCTCTTGGAGATATTTTTGAAATGGAGATCTTCAATCCAGCATTTCAAAATAGAGCTGATTAAAGATGAGAGGGATGCTTGCATTTTTATAAGTACTAGATGTTTGCGCTGTTGTTACTGAGAGTCTCCCATGCTGCTTATTAATGTTCCTGTGTTGGATATTTGATAAATGTTGCTCAGCTTGAAAAAGGCTTGAGCTGCAGTTCAGAAGACTTCATTGTGGCTGGGGTAAGCCCCTCTGTGGGTAGACGGATAACTGTGGGGCTGCAGGGGCAAGGGAGAGCCCTCTTTCTCCCCAGGAAGAAACAACCTCCAGAATGTTCTAGGGTTAGCTCAGATCAAATGTCCTTTGCCTCTTACTTTTCTTTAAGAGGTTTCCCTTATTACACAGTCCATCCGAGTTCAAAGGCTGCACTAAATGGTGCAGGGATATCCCAATCCTCCATTTTTAACTGGGCTGTGCCTATATCAGAACCAGTGGCTCCTCGGTGAGAATCTTTCTGACCTCTTCAATTTTAATCTCCTTCATCATTTAATCTTTTTACTGTACGCTTACTGATGCCATGAAAAAAATGAGACGATGATATTTTACTTAAATTGGCTTGAGTGGGGTCATAAATACAATCTCAGCATGGGTAAAAGTATTGTAATCTAGGTCTGTGAGTTTGTTATTTTTCTGAATGTATAAGCTTCGGACTGAAGAATCCAGGCAGCTCTTCAGTTGTGCCATGCACGTGTTAAGGTCTCCTGTAGCCAAGTGTGTTACACTTCTCCCAGGTATTTATTTTTTTATTGCAATTGCCTTTGTAGGACTTGTACTAAGGGCTTAACAAAACAGAGCTTGAGATTTTGGTGCAGTTCCCTTACCTGATATTTTAGCTTGCTTTTTGCCTTCCAGTAGTTGAGGTTTATTCTCAATCTGAGACTGCTTTTGGCTAGATTGATTATTTTAAAATCACATCTGTAGGTGCAAGATACCACCGCAAAATTGTGCATGTAGTCACGTACATGCACCTACAAGTATCAGTCTAAGGGTATGTGGGTGTACATGTCTTTCTTCAGTCTGAACTTTGTCTCTTAGAGCACCAAGGTATCCCTTAGCTATTTTGTTGTTTTGTTGCTTTGACCATCTGAAGTTCAGAGGACTCTGAGCTTCAGGTCTGAAGAAGAGTCTGTGTATTTACTTTGGCTGGCAGGCTCTGGAGAAACCCTGCTTGACCTTGGAGCCAGCTCATTCTCTGATTACTTTTAGACACCCTTTACATGAAAGACTTTGCAACCGGTGTGCTGTTCTGGTGGTGGTTATTTATCCTGTACCTGAATAGTGTCAGACTCGGACAATAACATTTCTCTCCTGTTTCTGTACTTTAAAAACACCACTCCAAACACTAAGATCCTAAGACACCAGGGGAGTGCAAACCTGAATCTTCAGTAAGCCACGGGAGGCCACCAAATCTCTTCTTCTCTCTGAACTGTTCCAGCTTTTCAGGCCAGCAGTGATTCCATAGTTAAGATTCCACTGAATAAAATGGGGGAAAAATGCAAATACAATACATTTTAGCTTTATTTTCTTTGTTCCCTGCTCAGCCTTCCATAGCGAAAGGATAACTGAACAAGCTTTTACAGAAATCACTTTTGGGTAGGAAGAAATTCATTCCTGAGGAAAGCTTTTACATATTCATGTGTTTAATTATCCTGTGCAGCCTCACCAACTGCAAGAGTTCAAAGCACAAATATCGAATTGCAAATAGAAGTATAATAAATTATACATTGATTTGTGCCCATTCTGACATTTGTCAGCCACTGAGGAGTGCTGTTTTGCCTACACATATGTAGACACGCTTATCTAGAGAGAAAGAATCAATGTGTAATTTATTATAGTTTTCTGTAATATGGCCTGGACTGTTTGAACAATCTTTAACATAGGCACACAAACACAGATGGCTTGGCTGTTCTGTTTTTTGTTTGGCGTGATAAAGATGTCATCAGCGGCTGTCTAGTTCAGCCACGCTTAATCATCCCTTGATGGTCTTCGTACATGAGCAAAACCTGGGTTGTGAGAATCTGGGTTTGTGAGAACATATGGAATATTTGGCTCTGATGATGGCTGTTCTCACAGTTTGATGAAGGTTTCTGCCCCCTAGAAGAGACAGTGAAACGTCCCGTATGGATGCTCCTCTTTTTACTTCAAAGCAGAGTGATCCAGGCTTATTTTAAGCCGTTTGTGAAATGCGTTTACGCTGCGCCTGCTGACTTTGCACCAAAGTGGACGAGAAACACATGTTACTTCTCTTCCTCGGGCCCTGCTGTGGGAACAGTAAATCCTAGAAGATGGTTGAAGTAGTTGCCTGGTGGCACTGAGTTCTTAAGCACGCACGATTTACACGTGATGGAGCTTTTAGTCTCTTCATGATATTCAACAAATAGTTATGTTGGAAGAAACTTTTCTTAGCACAATGAATGCTACTTTTCAAATACTAGAAATTAGGAAATTGTCAAATTTTTTTTACCTTCTAATTTTTATTCTCTTGGGTATTGTGTAGCTAGCTCGCTCATGAAACAAAAATACAAGAGAATAGGATTAATTTTTTAGCAAATTGTGTGTTTTCTTCTTCTGGTATAAACCACTACCGAAGCGTTATAGAATAAGTCGAGGGGGATGTGCAGTCTATAGGTTGTTCGAGCCATATGTTGAGCCTGATATGCCTGATAGGATCAAGATGTATGGCAACGTGCCAGATGTTGGTATTCTATCAAGTGAAGTGTATGCAGTAGGGGTAACATTTGGCAGTCCTGGAAGCTGCTCTGTATGCTTTACTTGACCTTCGTGCCGGCCACTACCCACAAGGTCTCCAGACATGAAGAGGGCTAGCGCGGTGTCTGCTTTTTCTCCTTTATTGGTCTGTCTCAACTGGAGCACGTTGGTTTTTGTCAACTGTCAGGCATGTTGTGTGTCTTTGAACTAGGTGCCAAGTAAGCAAACAAAAATGTTTACAAAAATAGCCTTAAATAAGACATGAGAGATATACCTCAAATATTCTGTCAGCATACCTCAGCCCTCCACCCTTTTTTGTTTGTGAAAATGTAATGCAACATGAGAATGAAAGGGAAAGAAAAAAATAAATCGGAAAAAAATGTTGGATGAAAATGATGTATAGCTGAAATAAAATTGCATACATTGTTACCCATTTTCTTTCTCCTCTGTTTTTTCAGGGAGTTTGACAGCATATATAAACTTAAGGAAAATAATCATGACGGAATAAGTTAAGACTATTAAATTGTTTTAATTTCCCTTCTGAGGCTTTCTGTTGGATCCCTGCAAGTATTTTCCATGGAAGAATTAATGTCTGGAAGTCATCATAGAATAATTTTTTCCCAGTGGGTTTGCATTATGGTGCGGGGACTGACCTAACTCTTATGTTGTCATATTTGAAGATAGATTCCAGGTGGCTATCTCAAAGCTTCTGAAAATGAGGCATTTATATCGTATCATTAGATACAGCAGAGCTACAGTGGTAGCGATTGCTTCCCTCGATAGGCAACTTGTCTTTGTAGTACAATCATCACTGTGTAAAATACATCAGATGTATAGTTTGAAAGCTTTTGAGTCTGCATGGAATAGGAAGTAATTTCTCTGATGAAACAGAGATAAGCTATATTATGCCTGTTAGTGTGGTTTAGGAAAACCTCAGCCAATTAATTTTTCATGGGCTGTGTAGCAGGGATTGGAGCTAGCGTGCAAGATTTTTTTATTGCTGCTGGGTTTTGGTTTGAACAGTGGTCAGCATATGCAGCATAGAGGAATTTGTATGTAATTTTTTTTTTTCTCTAGAGGAATAAGATGATGTCCAAAATGTTGCATCCTTTAGGTCTAGCCCCTAACACCTGCCCCTTGAAATTCTTTTAATGTTTGTGAGAAGCATAACAATTACTGAATACTGAAGGATACAGTGGTTTACAAAATCACTGCTTTTGCCTGTGCCTGAAGTCTAGTGATTTGAACGATTTTTCTTCTGGAACTAGTTCTAGTTTTGAAATTGTGGCATTGCCTCCATTACTGTGAACAGCTGCCAATTCCCATCCTTCTCCCCAACCCCGGGAACAGCCTGAGTGTCTTGTCGGGCTAAGGGAGAGGGAGCAGAAGGAAAATCAAAAGAATACGAAGGTCGGCCCTTTCCTCTGCAACCAAGATACCTTGGCCACAACAGTAAATTGTAATGAGGCACCAGCATTTTGTCAGAGAGGAACATGGCTCAAAGACCACAGTGGAGGAAGGGCTCGTGCAGCCCTTTTTCACTTTGAGAAATGAGATTAGGCTTCATTCTTTTTTTTTCCTATATACCCACTCTTGAGCTCTGCTCTGCGGTTTTCCGCTTACACCCCATCATTTGACTTTTCTATTCATGGATGGGAATGCCTTTTCCACTCACAGGTATGAAGTGTCATTACAACCAGCTTGCGCTAATCTTCTTTTCCTCTTTATTCTCCGGCACACGGAGAGGCACTTATTCTCTGTGTGAGAACAACTGAAACTTCCACTGATGCCGTGTAGCTGTGTGCTTGTTTCCACTCAACGCAGTCTCCTTGTGGCTTTAGAGCAAAGCTGTCCCTTGAGACATTAAAACATTAGGCCCTAGGCAATGTTCCTTTCTTTTCTCCCACATTGTTTTTGTTGCTTGGTTGGGGTTTTTTTTGTAATAGAGGCACTTGACGCCAGAAAGGAATTGCCAGCCTGGATCAGAGCAGGAGACCATGTAAGTCCAGTAAAATCCAGTAGTTTGGCTTTGAAGTTACCAATGCCAAAAATATCAGAAGGTTGTCCAGGAAATCCTTGATGATTAGAGTTTAAGCTAGAGGCTTGGTGTTTGAAGCCCTTCCAGAGTCATGTTCAATATTAAACTGATACAGCTCTGCAGGATGCTCTTATCTCTAAAGGAATTCATGTTCTCTCTGAGTTTCCCAGTACGGCTACACACGGTGTGAAAAGGTTCTCTGGTTTTGCACTTTTGGAAACTGTAAAAAGATTTGAATAGCTTCTACTCATGATAACACCGTTAGCTTTATAGCCTCCTACTGAGTTTTTCCACATTGATAAATACTTGCCTTTCTGGTTCCCTCTGTTTGTATTTTTTCTTCTATGTGCATGTGCTCCTGAAAGCATGAAAGTTAAGTTATAACTGTGTGTAAATGGGACCCAGGCATCTTCTACTTCCCCAGCATGGTGTCCACAATGGGATGCTTGCCTCAGTTGTATTAGCTACTTGGGAAGGTCAGCTAATGCTGCTGCTTGAATGGTTGTTCCCAGCTCATCCAGATAGTTTAAAGCACATCCCCTTGATTGCTCCGCACGCTTTTGTGATATTCATCACCCCCTCCAATTTAGAGTATACAGATTCACAATTTAAATTACATGTGACTTAGATTTGCAGCTTCTTCATACAGGTTGTTTGCATTTTTGTTCAACGCTGGCAAAACTCGCTCTTTTCCTTGATGCAGCATTACTGGCATTGGAGGAATTCTAGGGACCAGGGACAGGATGAGAAACGCCTCCTCTGTTTCCAGTTGAGATTTGTCAGCAATAAAAAGGCTTTTGTTTGTTCTCAGTCTTCCGCGCTGGGAAGATGAAATCCAACAGCAGTTGGTTGAGAATAATAGTTTAAAATCAGTAGGGTTCTTTGAAATAATAAAAGCTATTTGAAGGAGGCACTAGGCAGATGTAAATTGTGGGAATGGAATCACAGCATGTTTATCATTAGGGTAACTTGGATGCTACCTATGCAGAAATATGAGAGTGAAACAATCAGGGTGAAAACACCTTCATGCCAGTTATTTACACTGTTTCTTGCAGCTGATTCAGCACAAAAACTTTCTACAGAGACATGCTCCAGTGTGCACGAGGCATGTGCTCATCCTAAGGCACCTGAAGGGCAGCTGTGCTTGGGGACAGAGATCCAGCTGAGCTCCGTTCCCCATGGGAATACCATAACTAAGGGAAAACAGTTTCTAAAGCCAAGAGCAAACTCAGAATTGAAGTGTCTGCTGCAGCATCTTGGAACATCTTTAGATGTTCCTTCCTGAATATCTAGACACTTGTTGGTCAAGGCAACTCATAGTGTGGTTCAACAGCAAGGCTGAAACTCACACCTCTGGCACCTGAGATACTGCCGATAAGGAACAACTTTGAACAGGATCTCATCTAAAAGGACAAAGACGTTCTATCTAGCCCAGCATGAATCGGGAGAGCACCAGAGGAAGTAATACATAGGTCCTAGGAATATCATTAATTGGAAGAAAAGCAGAGATTGATAGAATTGCAAAGTTTTAACAAGATTAAAAGTAAGAGGTTAAATCCTAATGCTTCCAAGTTAGAGTGAAAATTTTCCATCGCTGCTGGTAGGTTGGGCATTTTGACAACTGTATTTTGAAAATAAGCATCTGTGTTTCCTAAGCTTGTCAACCTGAGACTGTGGTTTCAAGGTGAAGCAGGGATCTGAATTAATTAAAATAAGAATTAGAAATTAACTGCGTAAAGCATTTGCATGGATCCTCCCTCTTCAGAATTAAACATGTTTAATTAAATTAAATAGGATTGCCTTAGATGTCCTTTAATTTTGGTTGGGGGGGTGGTGGTGATGTTGTTAATGCATTTAAACTAATCCATTTGCAGTGAACGTGGAATAACTGTGCTAATTGTCACTGTGTACCCAGTCTTCACGTTGTATGTAGTAGGGCGATGTTCTGGCAAATGGTGGGCAGAAGTTGTTGGTTCTGTAGATATTGCCAATAAATAAATAGTATCTGGAACATCTTCATTTACATAATAGTGCATGCTTTAGATGAGGAGAACATATACATGTTTCTTTGAGACACAAGAGAATTAGTGTGGGGAGAATATTGGTCATGTGGGCTATCTCTTTAGAGCAAAATGTTTATTTAAAAAGAGCTTAAGAATTAAAATGTGGTTATGACGCTTTTGTGAACCTGTATATTGCTGCCATCTTTGGCAACTGCGTTAGATTGATTTGTGATCGCAGCTAGAAGGGTTTCGGACACAGATATGCACTGCAACGAACACATGCTGCCGGCGCAGAAGAAAATAGTAACTTCATTTTATGGGTTCAGAATGTGTTACCATGTAAAAATATGCTACATCTAAAATTTAACCCAAAAGAAACACTGAAAAATTAGATATGCTGAAGTAAGAACAGGGATTTTACAAAACAATGTCTGAGCCTGGGTGACATTTCACCTCTCAGCATCCCATTCCCAGAGCGGTCTGTGGTAAGACCAGGGCCCAGATACAGCACAGGTGTGAGAGCTGCTGAGGTTTCCTCATTTCTGGAAAATGGCTACTAGAAGATTCAGCTATGCTTTCAAATCTTGATGCCAAGCCTGGGTTCCCAATGAGGCAGCAGGAACTAGGTGTTACACTTCTCTAGCTGGCTACAAAAAAATGACAGGCACCTGATTCTCTAAGAAATGGAGCAAAGTTAATGCCAAGTGTTGGATTTTATGTGATGCTACTTAAGAAAACTAACATTTTTTAGAGTATCAGTGACTGGTACCGGACATGTTGTTTTTCCTTCATGTGAATCATTTTGGTTATAAAATAGGATTGTTCTGTTATCTGGGAAGCGTATCACTTAACTGTTCAAGAGCCTTGTTCTCCTCCTCGTGACCCTGAAGCACCTCTTGGAAGTCAGTAGGAGGTATTCGGCGCAGTGGGGGGTTCTCATTACCGCTTGACATTTTGCTGTTTGGTTTCCTGCCTGTTGCTATTTAATGATTTGAATTCTTTCTTTGCCAGTCCCAGAAGCCATTTAGCAGGCAATGCACTATTAGCGCTACTTAACAATATTGGCGTAGTTGCTAGCAAAAGAGTTCAATTTCCAAGCAGTGCTACAGCATTCCCCCTTGCCATCTGCTCCTGCCACCTCCCTCACTGTCGCCTCTCCCAGTTAACCCTTTGCTGTGTCCTCCTGGCTCAGAGGTCTTGGGGAGGGTGGCACAGGCTCTGCACAGCTTTTCCAGAACTATAAAAACCCACTGAGGCTAAACCAGGTCACTGGAATGGCACTGACATGGGTGAGGTTTTTGGCTGATGCCATTTGGTGTGTATTTGCTTTGTAGAGGCATGGGCAGACAAATAGAGTAAGCACAGAAAGCATTGGAGGCTTTCTATCCTTAGCCTGCTGCTTCTCACAGGCACTTCACAACTCCCATTAGTGTCTTGTCTGGATGTCTCACAGCCTTTAATGTAATATCTCAAATAAGACTGCAGAGGGAAGATACTGTACCTTTTGGGAGAACAAAGGCATTGAGACTGAGGGTAAGATTCATCTCACTGAAATTAATCTACCAAAAAGATAGATTGCCAGTTGATATTAATCATCCATGCTTCCCTCTCTCCAGTGGAGAGGCGAGGATATCTCCCAAGGATGATTTACGGGACTCTAATCGCTGGGCAGCCCTGACTGTTAAGTGGCAGTCGGAGGCCAGGCTGAGAAGGATGCTCAACTGTAGATGAGCTCAGGTGGAGGCTGGGCGAGTTCATGCTAGCAAAATTCTTTGCCAGTTATTAAATCCGTAGCAATAGCACCTAGCTTATGGACTTCCTAACCTGAAAACAGTTGAGGGCAGTGAGTTGTTAAGGAGTGGTATCAGATATGCTTGTCCTGTTGTGCTCCTACTTTTCCCTAAGCATCTATTTATGGCCAGTGCCAGAGCTAACGCACAAGGGAGATGGACGTTCTGTCTGACACCATATGGCCATTCCTGGGCTCTTACACGAGGCCATTTTAGTAGCGAGAAGGGGGGGAACACACATTTAGTAAGAGACGATTTCTGCAAATGGGAAGTTGGCAGTAAGGTTTATTTCCAGATCTGCGGTGAAGTGCTACTGACCTACAAACAGAAAAACTGGAAGTCGGTTTTATGGAAAGAGCCTGTGCCAGGTGCTCAATGTCAGTGCTTTATATCAGGTCACTGCAAGCCTTTTGGAGATTCAGATGCGCTGTTTCACCATGTGTTCCCCTCAGATGGTGTGGGCAGCTTGTTTGAGCCTCAGACGGTACAAGGAGATTCAGATCTGACATCATTTGCGGCGCGGTGCGTAGCTGCACTGCTACACAAATGCTCCCTGCCTCCGTGACAGTGGTAGCTGGATAACAGGGTGGAAGCTTGTCACTTCAAATAAATCGCTGAGGGCACAGAATGTGTGGCCCCAAAACCAGGTATCACTCACCAGAACAGTGCTCATGACCTCCCACTGTCCTGGGCACGTGCACGTATATGTGTACCTCTACATTTTGGATGGTTGTTCCAGTGGAAAGATTTTGCAAAATTGACCATTCTAAATGCTGATACCCTTAAAATGGTTCGCTAAGGAGGCAGGCAGCACAGATTGAGCATTTTCCAGCCAGTGTGGTAAATGTATGCCCATCATTTGCTGCAAAGATCTTTAACTAGGGTCTCCATAGCTGTTAAATGGCAGCATCACTGCATAAATACACTTTTGTTTGAAGGCAGAATTGCCTTTTATGGCAATCTCTACTTAAAAAGAAATCCTGATTAAACTGAGCAATGTTTTCCTTATCAAATCCCAAGACATAAAAAAGGCCGGTGGAATTGGATTCAAAGCATCAAGCTGGGCTGCTTGTGAAATGGAAGCTTTTGCTCTCTTTAAAACACACTCTGTGTTGAAACTGACAGCAGAAATCTTTGATGCAAGGAGAATGTATCAAACTTGACTTTTGCAATTTCCTGTTTGGTTTCTTGCAAACTGCTTTTGTCTAATCATATTTGATCTCAAAGATAATTTTATTTAATGTGGATTAGGTAGTATGACATATCCATTGTGGTCTTTCATCATTCTCTGTTTCATTTTGAACGTGACATGATATTTTCTAGTACAGATGAAATTTGTTCAGCAGTCAGCTTTGAACGAGAGTCTGTCTTTTATAGCTCAGTAAAATGTTACAGATAGCAAACAAAAAAAAGTTTCTTTATTCTCCAGCTTCTCCAATTCTTCGTTCTAATTTGTAGATTGCAGCCACCACTGTGGAGAGGAGAGGTGGTTTATCCTCAAGTTCTGTCCTGTTTAGCAGCCTCCATCACACAGCTGCACACAACCTGGAGGAGTGTAGTTTGGTACCAAAGGTTGGAGGTTACTGGGAGAGTCAAAATGTGATGCGGGAGTTGAAGGACAGGGTGAAGGACAAGAGATTGATTGTTTTTTTTCATCCCAGTGAATATTGGGCACAGTAATTTAGGGCTGGTGGTACAGCAGCCTTCTGTGGTGTGGCTGAATGAAGACAAGGCTGGTGCGTCTGTTTTTCATAGGCTGTGGTGACTTCAACAGTGCTGTTGAAGTTATAATAGTAATACTACTAGTGTAACAGCAGGAAGAATTTTTATTTTGTTGTTAGAGTCAGAGGCTTTCAGCTGAAGAAGAAAGCCCTACTGATAAAGGTGAAGAATAATAATGCCAAAAACCCAAAAGCATTTACAAGTAGGGTGTGAAACAGGAGATTGGAATTGACAGCAGCAGCATGGACACCACTGTGGGGAAGGAAAGGCTGGTTGGTGTTGCAGCAAGGGTGTTTCTTAGGGTGAACATTCCCAGACTTTTTTCAGCTTTCCTTGAAGCACTGGATTTCTACCAGATCTAAAAGGAGAGCGGAGGTAGGATGCACTGATGTCTAGGTTTTACTCATTGCTCACAATCAAACTGGTCATTAACACCGTGATGGAATTTTTCCCTTCTGGACAGGGTGGCAGAGAGATTTAGACATATGGCTCTGTTTTTTTTTTCCCCCGCTGTAAAGCTATGGGTTTGGTCTACGTACCTACTGCAATCCTCCGGGAGTTTTAGTTAGTGAGTACTGCAGAGACTTGGGGCTTTATGATACCCCATGGCTCATGCCCTTCCTGCAGTATGGAACACTTGCAGTTCCTGAGGTTGCTGAGCACATCTTTGGCTTTTTACAGGATATTCAGGAGTGTGTGTCCTGAGCATTTATAGGTATGTGAAGTGGATGGTCTTCATCTTTTTCTGAAACAATCATAGAATCACAGAATAGTTTGGGTAGGGACTTTTAAATGTCGTCTAGTCCAGCCCCCTGCCATGAGCAGGGACATCTTCAACTAGATCAGGTTGCTCAGAGCCCCGTCCAACCTGACCTTGAATGTTTCCAGGGATGGGGCATCTACCACCTCTCTGGGCAACCTGAGCCCGTGTTTCACCACCCTCATTTCAAAAAAATTTCTTCCTTGTATCTAGTCTAAATCTACCCTCTTTTAGTTTAAAACCATTACCCCTTGTCCTGTTGCAGCAGGCCCTGCTAAAAAGCCTGTCCCCATCTTTCTCAAAAGCCCTCTTTAAGTGCTGAAAGGCTGCAACAAGGTCTCCCTGGAGACTTCTCTTCTGCAGGCTGAACAACAAACAACCCCAACACTCTCAGCCTGTCTTCATAGGAGAGGTGTTCCAGCCCTCTAATTATTTTTGTGGCCCTCCTCTGGACCTGTTCCAACAGGTGCATGTCTTTCCTGGGCTGAGGGCTCCAGAGCTGGACGCCGTACTCCAGGTGGGGTCTCACCAGAGCAGAGTAGAGGGGCAGAATCACCTCTCTCCACCTGCTGGCCATGAAACAATGTCCTCTACTTGCATGAGACTGTGGAGCCTGGACTCAGTGAGCCAGGGGAAACTCTTCCAGATATGCATTCCCAAACATACAAGGGACAAGGATGGAAGCAAAAAGCTTTTCTGTGAACCTTTTTTTAAGTAGTAGACAGTCTTAGCACTGCAATAGGTATCCTTCTCTTTCCTGAACGAGGAATCCATACCTTTGCAGAAGAATGTGATTTTACACATTTATGTAGAGGATAAAATAGTTGTTGAATCATGAATAATATGTATTGTGATCTAGGATGAAGTTGGGAAGACAATTGGAACCTGTATAAGGACAAGGTTAAATGATTCCTTTTTTCTTTAACTTTTCCATGTTCCTGTATTGAATAACGTGTGTCTTACTGAGAACTTTTCCTGGTACCACTGAGAAATCCATTAAGAGCACCAAAGAAACTCTGTCCGTCCCAGGAGGAGGAAGTCCCCCCCAGTGGGGTGGGAGAAGTGTTGGAAATCCTATGCAATGGTGTGTTTTGCAAGTGAAGTGAGTGCACTGAGTACATTCCACCTATTTTACAGTAAGAACTCCTGTGATTCATGTGTTTCTGCATGATCTCTACATAAAGCAAAGGTTCACTTCTGAGTGGCGCATAAAAGAAGAATATATTCTGTGCATCGCATCCTCACTGTGCTTGCTTGATGCCTTAAGGCAGTATGGTACCATTGCTGGTAGTCACAAAACAATCATGTTTGCTGTAAACTTACATTTTAGTATGTGAGGGCTTTATGGATAGCTGTATTTCTTCTTTCTAAGTGCGTATAATTACTTAGGCTGACTTGGAGCCTAATGTAATATGAATATTACTTGTAATATACGTAGGTTTTCTGCAATAATATTGATTGTAACAGAAATGGAAGAAATAGTGTAATGTGTCTGTGGTATTCCTTACAGATTAGCACCACGTTCATGAAATCTCAGTAATTTTGCGTGTTTGCTAGTGGTTAGTCTTTTGTAATGACTTTGGGACAAAGCAAATACAGATATTGGTCTTCAATCTAATTTTGCTATATCTTTCTTCACAGCTTCCTGTTATGGGAGGAGCCTTTATGGACTCACCCAACGAGGACTTTAGTACAGAGTACTCCTTGTTTAACTCATCAGCCAACGTCCACGCAGCTTCTTCCATGCAGAATCCACCAGAAGAGACATCCCGGTCTTCAAACGATGCCATATTGTTATGGATTGCAATAATAGCAACAATTGGAAATATCGTGGTTGTGGGAGTGGTGTATGCCTTCACCTTCTAGGATGACTGTCCCTCCAAACGCTGAAAGAGAGGAAAACTGCAAAAGTATTTGTCCTGTGTATGTATGTATGTGTGTATATATACATGTATATCTATATAAATACATATAGGTAGGGACTTTGTTGATTAAGTGCTGCCACAATCATGGAAATGAAATGCAAGTTAATCACCTTAAATCTTGATGCCAGAAAGTTTGGATGCAATTGCAAATTGTATGCAGGTGAGAGCTTTCATTGAGAATGGAGCCAATACCCGTTTTGTATAGAAATGTAATAAGAGAGAGACGACTGTGGGTATAGTAAATACAAAGAGAAAGTGAGATTTATATAGAAAGTGCTTATTTTCTACTGTTTAGATTTTTCTAGCAGCTCTTCTGCATTTTGTCAGCTTTTTTGTGCATTTTTTTACTGTGGTATAATGTTCTATGAAATTGTTCTATGTCATATTTGCTGGACATTTTAGTTTTCCAGATGGACTAAGCGGTCGCCATTGGCTCAGTTCTGACGAAGTACGCGTTCTTCATGCATGAGTCTTGAGCACGTGCATACTCTAGGCTGTGTTCAAATCATGAGTCTTAAAAGCTATGATGGGCAGACGCACGCTATCTAACACCTGCCTTCCAGTATCAATTACTGGATCTAATAATCTATGTGTTGATGCTAACCCTGTTTGCAGGAGGAGGAGCAGCTATTGCACAGTGTGGCTGGTCTGCAGAACCTCTGCGCTCCAGAGAAGGACGTGTTAAACAGAACAGCAGCAAAAGCTCCCATTTCTGTCTAGAGGTACTGGATTGCAGGGACAACAGTGGTTTGTAGATGTGTCCCTTTCAGGAAAACAAAGGCCAAATACCATGCTTTTCAGCTCATTTCACTGTAATCCGGATTTCCCACAGCAGCCATAAGCTTATTGGTGTATCAAAAGAACGTGGGGAAATTGTGAAGCCTAATTAACAGTGAAGGATGAAAGCAAGACTGGACACTTCTGTGCTTGTGAGGGAGTGAGTGCAAGGGTCAGGTGTGTCCTGGAGTAGAAACAGCACCAAAAAAAGGTAGTAAGTGACAGACACGCAAGTGCTTGTGTCTCTGGGTTCTGATGAGGCTCCTGGAAGTGATTTTTATATAGCCGATTATCTCAATTTATACTCCGATTATCATTTGGATTTGTTCTGTTGAGCGAGAACATTTTCACCGCCTTGTTTCCATGAGCAGTTCCTTTTTAAGGGCTGTATCTTTTCAAAACAAGCTGTAGCTTTCCTTATTCCAGAGATTATAAAATCTTGAGGGAAGGAAAAAAAACAAAACAAAACAAAACACAAATATACAAAATGTCTGCACTTTGAGAGTAGTAGATTCTTCCTCTCTGTCTGCATGTACTGTATAGGTTTTCTGTGTCATACAGCTACTACCCTAATTCCAGAAAGCCTTGTCTGCAGAAACAGAGACTATTTTTGATGCTTGCCTGCCACTGAGCTTGAGGCTGGACTAAGAGATGCTGAATTTATATTTCATATATATATTTCTTTTATATTTAAACCGTTTTTCCTGCAGGGCTGGTGGACAGTTACTTGAATCAAAGCAGCGTGTCCCAAATCAGTATTTATAACCACTCAATAGTCACCGTAGATTTTTTTTTTTTTTCCTACTCCATGAACTGGCCTTTACAGCTGGGAAGGATGCAAACAGAGCTAGCAGGGGGGAGGAAAGAAACTAAGTTGTCTTGAGGATGAGACATACAATGACAACTCACTTGAGGAACTGAGCTTCTGTGTGTGTAGTTATGGCCCTGTTGGGACACAGGGTTTTGTGAAGATGGTTAAGGACAGACAAGATCTGTGCTGGGAAAACATTTGAGAAGCCCAGTTCTGGAAGATCAGCGGGACAGTAAGCAAATTTTGTCTAATAAAATAGCTGTAGCCTTAAGAATGGTATAAAAAATATGATTTTCACTGTCCTAAAGTAACTATTTGTTCATTCACAGGCAAAGGATAATAAAAAACGGGAGCTGCATAAGTTGTGTACCTTTCCTGTTTTTCACTCCTCTCTCTCTCTCTGAGCAGAAAGCAAGCTGTTAAGTGAGGTGGGAAGGCTGCAGAGAAGCTTCCAACACAGAAATGAGCAAGGTCTGGTATATAAACATGTAGGACCCATGGAAATATTGCTTAATGTGATGTACTGTCCCCAACCATTTTCTGATACTCTATTGCCTTTGTAACTGTATCAATTACTCATGGACTTCAGTGTTTCTGTAGGCTCTCTAGTTATGCCAGATCTTGCAAGCAGTGGTTTTGCGTGAAGAGGAAAACATTTCCACCATGATTAAAACCAGTTTGACAGTATGGTATCTGCTCAATGGGATTATTGTACTGCTTAATGGATTTTTCCAGCAGACTGCTTTGTTTAAATTTCTTAGAATATTAATCTAAATGCAATTAGCAAAGTTTGTATCTCTTTCCCAAAGAGCTGGACTGAATTCTTCACCCATGAAAAGCATTAGAGCAGGAACAGCAAAGAACCACCACTCTGCTAATGAAACCGAGTGACACTTTTGTGTTGCTTTTCTCAAAGAAAGTGCCCTACTTTCATGTGAAATTGCTAGTAGTAGCAGGAGTGTTGGAAAACAATGAGTTCTGCCTCCCTCATCCAGATCATCCTCATACATATTTTCAGCGTTCATTAGAGGCAGAGTTGTCAAGAAGGTCCAGACAGAACTTTAATTAAAGTAATTGGCTTGACAGGGTGACATGGCAAACTGGGTGCACGCAGCAAGTGCAGGCATCTCCTGTCTTGTAGTTAAAGACACTGACTGTGTAGCTTCTCTGTTGAGAAAAAATGATGCAGATGCAAGAATGCTGCATGCAAGAGGCTGTAGAGAATGTTGTCAGGTGTATTAAAGATCCCTAAATTGCAGTGGGCAGAGCTGGTAGTGGATGAATGGTGGATGTTTCATAGGTATGGTCCTGTGAAAGGTGTTACTGCCTCTGTATGTGGGCATATGTTATAGTCTGAACTGTCAGTGCAGTGTGACTTGGAGCACTGTAGCTTCTCCTTTCCTTGGAGCCAGGCAGTTGGATAACTGCTGTCACTCACTGAGGGGTGACGAGGAAGCCCAAACGCATTCCCCAGAGCTGTTCTCTGAAACTCTTCTGTAAAAGCAGAAGAGCGCTCTGTGCTTTGCTGAGCACTTTGTGTATGAGCATGAGAGCAGGATTGCACCTACAGAAGATCTATGCTTTAAATAAAAGCATCTAGCACAGATAAGTTACAAGATCCTGATTGGCGTTTGCTCTGTAGTAGACAAAGCAAAACACTTTCTATATGCAGTGCTAGACCCCTAGCTGTGTTGTAAGCATCATTGTGCAAACACAAAAAGCAATACTGTATGTGCTCTGCAAAGTTATTAATGAGCCATGAGAAGCAGGTAGACAAACTGGATGCCCTAATGCATCTCTTCTAGCCATGGCCTCTGGGGATTGATAGCAACATATCAAATAATTGAACTGTCTCTTAAGAATTTTTTTTGCTCTAAGCAGCCAGCAGCTTGACACAGCAGCTTTGCAGCCACCGCAGCAAAGAGACTAAAGGCTGAACAGTTATGGAGGTAGGTGCAAAGGCACTGTAGATAAAAGAACAAGGTAGGGAAACTCACACAGCTACTCCTGGTTTATTTTTACCTGCAGCCCTAGGAGTCTGTGCTTGTCCACAGCATTAACATCCTCCTAAAATAAAATGAGGGAGGAGGATGTATTTCTGTGTCAACACACTTGCAAAACGGAACAACAGATTTTGAAACTGGTGCAACAGTAGCACAGAGACTCATCTGCTACAAATAATGTATTTAGCCATTTAAGTGGGCAAGCAAGCTGTAGATACCTCAGAAGCAATGAGACCCCCTCTCCAAAATCCTTGTTTGCAATAGGACGTGAGGGCAGTTGGCATCCCACCAAACTGCTGCGCAGCCTGTAATAACAAGTCCCAAATCAAGAGTGAATAGAAGCAGCCAGCCATTATAGTCTTATCCTGTACATCAATTTGAAGATAAAGGGAAAATGTGCCTTTGTGTCTGGGACCAAACAAACACAGGAGTCTTTAGTCTATAGGTTGTTATCTATTTTTGTCTATTATTAGAAGCTTTCGTTTTGCAATTCTCAAACAATTCCAGTTGTTAATATCTTCACATTTCTCTGCAGGCTGCTGAGAGTTATTAATTTCACATAGCTCTGTCCATTTATCTGATGTAATTTTACTGGGTTTCCTGTGGCTAATCACAGAGCAGAATCTGGAAAATTACTCTTTTTAAGGATGGTTTCCATTATTCAGAGAAATAGGCCAAAAATCAGAATCCCAGATCAAAATGCTTCTGTGCTTTCAGAGCATTCAGATCTCTGGAGAATTGGATTTCATCTGATTAATGTGCAGAAAGGAAAAGGGCATTCAGGTCCCTAGTGATAATGTCAGACATCAGGGTTCTGACAGGCAGAGCTGAGCGCTTCATTACCTCCTGCTCTGCCCCTCTGAGCCCTGCTGTCCTGTGTCCAACACAGCCCGAGCTTAAGGGAACTAACCACCAGGTACAGCATGTCCCTCCTCGTCTTACAGTTTGCTAATCCTCAGGGAAACAAGTGCATTTGTTCCATTCACAGAAGAAGAGCCAGAGATCAATATTCTACTAGGGTATATTGTTGTTGGTAAACTGGTCTGCCACCCATAAGGTAAAGGTAGGGATGTTTTCACAGGTAGTTAGCCCTTTGCCCCTGAGCTGGGAACATCCTGAAGAAATCAAAGCATCCTGAGCCCTTGAAGTCTCCTGCTGCCCTTGATCTGACACTAACTATTTGCATTTTCTCATAGCTTTTGTATTTTCTCTTTGTCTTTTAACCTATCTTTCAAACTCAAACAGTGAAAATGAAGTTATCACTATGCTCTTCTCTGGACGTGTAGGGAAATCCTAACAGCTAGGGACCAACTATGTCCACTGTTACTTTTTGGCCCTTCAGGCACAAAGGAGGAGGAAAGCGTTCAATTGTCTACCCAGGAGAATATGTGCCTTTGCAGAAAAAAAATGCATGGCAATTTTATCTCATTCTGGCCTGTACCAGAGTATTTACGCTGAGACGACATGACCAGACCTATTTTTGCAGTAACCTGTTTTGAGAATTACAGCAACACAGCCAGGAACTGGAAAAGAAAACAACCCTGATGATAACACAAACCTGTCACATATCTCATCATCTCGATGACGTGCCTCTGAAGGCAGGTTTACCTGAGTGTCATAGGCAGGCTTGATCCGCTGGTTACTGAGGCAAATGCCCTTTTGTACGAGCACATATTGGTCTCCATCTTTTCAGGAAGTCTTCGGAGCATTGTGCCACCCATGCTCTCTTTCCTGATCAGCCTGATAGCAAAGGTATTTTTCAGTTGTAGAAAATACTTGAAAAGCTTCCCTTGTTAGTAGAATACATGCAAGATTTACTTTCCAAAGCTCTGCTCTGCTTAGTCTCCCTGCAAAAGCAAAAAACACCTAGTTTTTGTAAGCTAATGAGTCAAGTATCGTCTGTACAGTAGCATCATCTCATTTAAATCTATTGCTTTATACCAGTAGAACTCAAAGAGGAATCTTACTATTACCCAGACTTCAAAAAGGCTGAGAACAGAGACAAGTTGCTCCTCAAGAATGTCTCAGGAGTCACTACCTGATCCTTTAGGTTACATCATTCCTCAATCCTCCCCAGAGTACCCCGATGTGAACTTGCATCCATCCTTTAAAACCCTTATCACCACCATTTGTCTCTACACCTTCATTTTATTTCTCCCTTTATCTTCTGTGTATTCTTTTCATTCCCTGGTATCAGAGCATGTGAGTGTTTGGAAGCCAGCAATGTTCTTCTGCCCTTCTTAACCACCTCCTTGACTGCCTTTCACTGACAGTAATGTCAGTGATAAGTCAGGACTTATCACAGTAAGTACAAAGATCAGTGGTATAAGGTCTCTTCCTGTAGGAAGATATTAAACGTTATCTGCCTTAGCAAACCGCAAAGTGTTTCCGCCAAGCAGAAGAGTAAGATGTGGCCATGAATCTTGCTAACTGTATTGTCAGTACCCATATGACCCAAAGCTCCTTTTAGAAACTCAGATTTTATAAATATACTGCGCTGTTCTTGCAGTCAGCTTTTACCAAGCTTTCCTCAACCCAAAGTCCCAGTCAGAATCGGTGGTAATGCACTTGGGGGTGGGGCAAGGGGAGTGGAAGTGCCATATGCAGGAGACTCGAAAAGCTCCATGTGACTTGTTGTAGGGTCAAGGCCATTAACCACAAGCCTAATTCAGTGAAGAAAAATGACCACAATGTGCTATGCCATGGGTACTTCAAATGTAGTCACACCTGTAGTTCTCAGATGCACAGCCAAGCTGCCGTGGCCAGATTGCACGTTTCTGAGTCTCGTTGTCAACAAAAGGAGGTGCGTTCCTCAGCCAGAACCTCACAAGTCCCCCTCACAAGTCCCTGCTTGTTCTGGTATGGTTTTGGAGCTTCCTGAGCTGCACTCATTAAGGTGAGTGGGAGTTCAGTCCCACTAATGAGCAAGTAAGATTGAACTGTTTACAGATCTAGGCCTAAAACTCTTTTCAGTTACTTGCCTTCATAAGGATACTCAAAGTTCCCGAGGCTGTGAGCTGCTCTATCCAGAGGGACCTTTGCCTCCACCTGGAGTCAACTGGATTAATAACACTTCTTTTACACTTCTGACATCTGCTTCAGTGGATCAGCTTGCAGGACTAGCTCTGGGTTGCTGCCGTTTTATTTTAAATATATCTAAAGATGTCCATAATTTCCTAATCAAAAGGAAGAAAGAAAGCAGAACACTGTATTTTTTTAAATGAGAAGAGAAGGTAATAAAAAAACAAGTCTGAATATTTTGATAGATATGCTGGAAGGGTATATAACGTAGCAAACAGTTGCACTATTTTTTCTATTGTCTGAGCACCTAACCTGAGAAATATTTGTTCTTTCTCTAACTAAGAACTCTTTCAGTTCTGAAGTTACAAAGTTTGGAAGGAGTGGAGTGCAAAGCCCCAATGAAACTTTAAAATAATGTAAATAACTCCAGTAGCTAGCTGTGCAAGGTAGCTTATAACATTTGTTTTGCAGTTATCTCAAATATCGCGTGGTTGTTGGGGTTTTTTTTTCCAAAATAAGCTAAATAGTGACACTTCTGAAAGCATCTGTACTTCATGCAAAAATCACAGTCATGGAAATAACATCCCTCAGCTCATGTAAAACAGCTTTACAGGAGCCCTTTAATATGCACTGCTATTTTTCTTAATATTCCTTGACAATTTAATTCTCTTGTGCTTTCTCTCTGCTACCCTGTTTTGTACACTAACAGGTTCGCAGGACTTCTCTGTATTGTTTTTGTAATAGATGGGTTAGTTTAAAGAAAAACCTTTACTCTTGTAATAATCGTTCTTGAAATGTGGATCTCTATCTGTAAAGAGAAAAACAACTTTTAAAATGCCCTCTGTTTTCTCTAAGTTTACTGTAATTAGCAAGTTTAGTTAACAGAAATGTAGTCTTTTAAGCTCCTGTTATATTCTTTTCTGGTTATTGACTGCTTTCACTATGTGCGTACTTAGTACTGGTTCCTTCTTTTACTATGGTGAAAATGACAAGTTTTGTTAATATCAGATGGAAATTGTGTTTTTGGATAAAGTTCTTCAAATTGATGGCAGCGTGTGGTTTTTCATTTTATTGTCAGTTTACTTGACAGCATTTAGAAGCCTGTAAATGCAGTTATTTAATTATTACCTCCAGGGATAGACTGACACTAATAATTTGTTGCAATTCACAAATCTACATGATTTGTCAAGCCTTTGGAATCCGTCTCTATTGCATATGTGGCACAAACCAACCACCACAGCTGTTTCTACAGAAATGGATTCACCTGCTCTCAAAGCCCAAGAAGTGCCTCAAACACATCTTGGAGCCAGAAAAAAAGATGTCTCAACTTCTTCAAACCTAAGCTCAGAAGCCCTTATAGACCATGAACCCCTGTGAGGTTGCTCTCTCCCAGTTCTCTCTTCAGTTTGTCACTGGGAACAGTTTGGCATGGGACACTCCTGTCCCAGGGCAGCCATTCCGAGGACTTTTGGGGACTCAGACCTCACTGTAGGATGTTCAGCCAGATTCATAAAGACAAAGAGTGGCAAGAGGAAGAAAGGAAAACATCTGGCTTTCCTGATGCAATACAGCATGTAGATTATCACATGCTTTATGATTTTTTGAGGCGAGTATGTTCAGATCTACTGAGGGAATGACAAAAGGATGTGCTAAGTAAGTGACCCCTCGTGCACAATTTTAAATATAACTTTGACTTACCTTTGAACGAATCAAACTCAGAACGTCACAAAGCGGCATGCGCTGATCCTGATAGCGAGTCTGACAAAAATTCATTAAGAAAAAAAATAAAAATCAGACCTGTTTTCTTCTAGTCCCAATCTTTATCAGTTTAGCAACGTAACATGTTCCAGAGTTCTCCCATCAGAACGTAAGGGAGTGCAGTTGCTACACTACAGCAATATCTAATTGGAATTCACTTTTCCATTGCAGCTATGGAGTCATACAGATCTCAATTCTTTTAGTTTCTAAATTCTGCACAATAATTAGAAATGTGAATAAATTAGAAATGGAAGAGAATGTTCTGTTGAACAGTCAAGGAGGAAGAACATCAGTCATTTAAAGATTTAGCTATGGGTGTTCAGACTAACGAAATCAGCTGAAACTGTTGGCACTATTTTCTTGCACAGTGTTATCTACATAAACAAAGTGGATGCTAATGCCTACTAATGTAAATTATTTGCAGTGAGACTAACAAAGATCATCAGTCTTTTAGCCCAAGAGACCCTGTCCGCTATAGCATTTCAGCTGCCATATTTTGCTTTGCCTAATGCTACATTACAGTTTTCTTTAGGATAAAGAGTAATTCAAGTATTTTGGAATGACTGAGTGACTTCCCTGCGTTAACTGCAGCCTGCACCTGCTTTATACTGAGCTTGATGAACCACCTCTATAAACAGCCTGCTATCCATTGCATTGCCTGCCCTGATGAAAGGAACATCGAAACCAAGCAGGAGCTTGCCTTTTGCTTCGAGTTCTTATGAGATGCTGCAGTGTTTCCGAAAGGCAGCAGGCTGAGAACGCCATGCTATGAAATTGCCAGCTGAGGTGGGGTGCAGGTACCAACACAGCGACTCTGCCTCCGCCATGGGGCTCCGTCCTCCTCCGGCACCGGCCAGCAGGAGTCAATTAATGCCCTTTTTCTGTAAAGGTTTCATTTTGAGCTAATTAATGACGTTTCTTGTAAAGACTTTATTTTGAGCTAATTAATGACGTTTCTTGTAAAGACTTTATTTTGAGCTAAGCAAGTCATCCACAAAGTTGCACCTTATAATTCTTTGGACTTGATGATCTTAAAGGTCCCTTCCAACCTAGATGATTCTAATTCTGAATACATCACATCAATCAATTCCCGTTTTTCCTTTAGATACTCTGATAATCCTTGCCCATTAGAGGCAAGAAGGATGCTCCTGTTATGAAGGGGTTTTTTCCTTGTCATTTCTGTTTTGAATTACAAAAGTTTTATGCCTGCAGATGTTAGCTGGGTACAGAAACAGGGTTTATTGGTCTGTGAATATCCCTAGTGACCCCTTAAAGGCTAGGTAGAGTGATTTATTACTCCCTGGGCCTCCAGTGCGGCAAACAATTTTAAACAGACACTTTTGTTTTCTCAGCAGCTCAGCTCTTCTTCCAGGCACCTGAGTATTTGTGGTGGTGTGTTTTTTTTTTTTCATTTGGGGATTTTTTTTATCTTTCTACTCTTTCATTTCTTACTCTGTGCTAATACCCAAACTCTTTTGATCTCTGGCAATATTTATTGCTTGGAAAGATTTGGGGTAAATATTCCTCAAAAGTCCTCTATGAGAACAGCTGATGCACAGAAAATAATTACAAAGTATTTACTTCCCTCATCTTGTAAATCAAAGTACCCATTAATTCCTTTGAAGGTCTCTTACTTTTGCTTCTTTTACGAGTTTATATGACCACACCAGTTTCTCTTAGCTGTTCTAGTATCTATACTCTGTGCAACCTTCCCTAGTAATTTCTGCTTACTATTTACTGATTTAATTTTGTTTCAGTTGGGCCCCATCTTCTGATGTACATTATGATTGGAGTCTCCTAAAGTCAAACTCAAACCTTGACCATGTAAGAATTTCCCTTACCTTCTCATTTCCTTTGTAGTTGAAGGATGTGTAGGTCCTGATTCTTAAAGCTGTTGTCCCAGGTTGCCTCGCTTCTGATTGTAGGATACTCTAGATTAAACCTTAATTTTTCCTTCTTCCAACTGCAATCCAGAATTCCTATTCTTCAGGCAATTTCGGGGAAAAAAAAAAAAAAGCCATTCTAAGTGTGAAAAAACCAAACAAGCGAATATAAAACCTACAATATTTTGTCCTATTTCAGAATAGTTTTGTTTAGCTTCAATTCTACCTGTAAGATGTTAAGATATCTATGATGTGACAAGAATTGGGACATTTTTGGTACAGTACAATGCAACAGTGTAATTATAAATAGCTGTAGATTCTCATATTCTAAAACTTGCAACATAATCTTGTCACTGAAGCAAGTTTTAAATATATCAATGTGAACAGCATACTGTGTCAAAATTGTCAAACTGATTTTTTTTTTTTTTTATATAATCTAGTATCATTTTGTGATAAAAACAGTTCATCAGATATGTTTTAACATGTTCAAGTGCTGGGGTTACGAATGCTTTCCCCAGTGAGGCTGATTTAAATCAGACGAGAGCCACCCTCACTTTACAGCTAGGCAACAATCCCCTGCTTCGTTCAGCGCTGAGGTACTTACCATGCGTTAATTCACGCTAAGTGGGGAAGAGCTGTCTCAGAAACCAGCCATGTCTGGAACAAATGACTTGGGGGGGTCTAAAAAGTTCTTCTTCAAACCGACCGATTACTTGAACAGCATAGGAAACCATCCTGAGCTAAAGAAAACCGCAGCAGGGCTACTCAGATGAGAAACTCCTGGGCCAGCTCCCACACAGAGATGCTCCAGGCCTTGCCAGGACGCAGAGGGATGGCATCCCTTCCAAGGGGAGCACACACAGCTGGCCTGGGAAATCACGGCAAATTGACTGCCGGTTGTGGGTGACCCCCTCTTCTCCGTGCAGATCAACACTGTGAGTCACTCCAGGGAAACAGAAAGTGCCTCCTTCAAACCTGGGCGGTGTGAGGCTTCCATTGTAACACATCTATTTTAACAGGAAAGAACCACGTGATAAGAATAAATGTTAAATCAAGTGGTGAAGCACTGTTTTATACTAAAAAAAAAAACAACAAACCAACAGAGCAAATTTGGTATAGAAGCAAAGATAATGTCTCTCTCAAACCACTTGAGTTTTTCCTCTTATGGCAATAATAGACACCAGGGAAATTGCCACCACATCAGATTAGCAGAACCAGAGTGCAGGGCCATTCCACAACTGGAAATAAAAAAAATCCCTAACATTGGGGTTTTTTCCCTGTAGTGCAGGTGTCAATTGCCTACTCTGTGCGCATCCCACAGACAAAACTGTAGCACAATAATGAGATTTTTAAAAAAAAGAAGAAAAAAAAACACAAAAAAAACCCCAAACAGTTCCAAAGTGCAAAAAGGTAAATTTTGCCTGGAGGCTTTATTCCGACTGATCCCTTGAAGGATGGATTGTGCTTTTTTGTAGCCTGCTGGAAGGGCAGCTCTGTCGAATCTCTAGGAGCAATTCTATGACTTGGCACATCAATGGCAAGAGCGACTCTAGCATGATCCATCACTTACCCTGTGGACGTGGTCAATGGACTTCACTTTGCAGTCCTCGTGTACCTCCCATTTAATGCTGCAAGTTTTTCACGACATCAAAGACTGCAAGATAGGACTTTATTTTCATAACCAGCTTAGTATCTTGTCAGTGCAGGCATTTGTCTTCTGCCACTTTATTTAGCATACCTACAATCACGTTAATTTATTCCTAATTCATTCCACTCACACCACTATTAAGATTCCACTGAAAAGCTGCCAGAACTGATATCTCAAGTCTCCACTTTGCTGTAAAGAGCGTACAAATTACATTCAAAACTCTTCTCCCTCTCTTGTGTTTGCCTTTGTTTTCAGTTTAAGCACAGGAATCCATAAACTTAAGGCTACCGTTTCTCTATATGAGGATCCGTATGTCCAAGGCCCACCTGAAAGCCCTTCTGGCCAAGCCTTGTTTCTGTTGCCTGGCAGAGACGTGTAAAGAGTGCATTCAGACTGAGAAACATGCTACACCCAGAAAAGTCCTGGTCCTCACCTGTCCAGACTGGGGACCTCACTAGAGAACATCAAGTTCCTTTTTAGCTTGCATGCCAGGGCATTGCTTATTTGGGAGGAGTCTGGTACATCACACAGAATCACACTGAATGGTAGGGTTGGAAGGGACCTCTGGAGATCATCCAGTCCAACCCCCTCCCAGAGCAGGGTCACCCAGAGCAGGTTGCACAGGAACGCATCCAGGCGGGTTTTGAATGTCTCCAGAGATGGAGACTCCAACACCTCTCTGGGCAGCCTGTGCCAGGGCTCTGCCACCCTCAAAGAAGTTCCTCCTCACGTTTAGACGGAACTTCCTATGTTCAAGTCTGTGCCCGTTACCTTTTGTCCTGTCACTGGGCAGCACTGAAAAGAGCCTGGCCCCATGCTCCTGACACCCACCCTTTAAGTATTTATAAGCGTTGAGAAGGTCCCCCCTCAGTCTTCTTTTTTTGCAGACTAAAAAGACCCAAGTCCCTCAGCCTTTCTTCCTAAGAGAGATGTTCCAGTCCCCTCATCATATGTCCTTGTCTTGCTTGACTACCTGGTCAGGAATTCATCCCATCCACCTTCACCCAAACCAGCAGGAGAACTCAAGGCTGACCAGTGATGCAACCTAAGGGCTGGTTATTACTTTATCACCTTGAAGTTTTTGCAGGTGAGGGCTTTGACAGCCTAGATTCTGAGATTCAGCTAATGATAGGACCCCTGTGGTTAACAGCTCAGGTTAAACAAAAAAGGGAGTAATTTCTGCATCAGGTAGTTCCCAGGTCAGACAGCTGCTGAGAGAGATTTGAGAGGGCTTGGGGGATTTTTTTGTCGGTTTGTCGGTTGTTTGTGGGTGTTTTTTAAGATGGAATCCCTGATGACAGAATTCGGAAGCTTAACCTTTTTATGGAATTATTCCTAAGTCATTTGGAAGCCTAAGTCTTATCTAGCTATTGATTTGTACACGTGAAATTCATTAAAAATCAGTACAACTACAGAACTGGTGTTGTTTCTGTCACTGTTAAGATATATAGCCTTATGTTTTTTTTCCAGCAAGCTCTACTGTTTGTAACTGTTGACACATGTTACCTTTTCAGGTTGGAAGCCTTTCTAATAATCAGATTCAAGACGATATGTTTTGGAGTAACAGATTTTAGTGTCTGTTCCACAAACCGTAGGGTTTGTTTGATTTAATTGGTTTAGTGCAATCTGTGAGGCTGTCAGAGGATGGCATCATGGTTTCTTTGGAATTGCAGAGAAATGAAGGAGATTTCTGAAAGGAAGCTGTTCAAATAAATCTCGTTCTAACGAGAGCGGAGGTAATTCTTCTGACTTGTTAGACTGTCATTTACAAAATGCCATACCATGTAAACCTTGCAGCGTCTGCATCCCTTCAGCTCCTTTAAGTCTTAGAAACAACACGTAGCTTGGGTTTGAGGCACTGATATATATATATAGTACAAACTGATCTTCTTCCCTATGGAATCAGAGGCAAGAGCCTTATCTGCTTGCATGGAAAAACAGCCTCTATTGCTTAAGTTTCCAGATGTGAGGATCTTCATGTTCCTTTTTTCCCTTGACCTACAAAGTAACCTCAACACATCCCAATACCTAAGAATTATTTTTATTCCATAGCGATTTACTTCCCTTCCTTTTCTCTCCTATCTTCCTTAAATTATATCAACGTACACATGACAAGTGCCTTCCATTCTTCGCATTATTTGACATTGGAAAAGTACGTAGGTTTTCCTGCATAGCTGCAAAGCTGAGACACGAAATTGAAGCATTATTCATCATGAAAACCAACTAAGATTGCACAACCTAAAATCTGAAGTGATATTTTTCCTATCTTGTTATGGAGACGGGTAGCTTTGATATAATCATAACCAAAGTATTTCCCTTCTTTTCCATCAGTAACAAATACACGGTTTAATGTAATTTTATAGCCTTGAGACAGCATTAGAGCTTTCTACTGGAACGCTAGATTATCTACTATGAACTAATCGTTATATCATATCACAGTTACAGTGAATGATGTCTTTATAGGTTATAAAACCAAAATGATTTATATTCCATCTGTTCATTGGTATATGAGGAATTCACAGAAGGCGCTGCCCGCCTCCCCCCTTATCCTAAGTCAGATAGGATACAGTCATGTTAGTTACATAGAGATGAATCAGAAACTTAAAATAGATATTAAAACAAAAATACAGCCTATTTCTTCTCCTTGATATGTTTTTCAACATAGCTTTGGAAAAAATACTCCGTCTCAATAAATGGAACTCGGTTACGGAAAGGATTCATAAAATGTAAGTGTTGAGAAAGCACTGTTTGGAAATGTGTGGTCTATTTAGATACAAGATCAAGTTAAATAATCAAAGTGTCTTTTGGCTTTGGAATCTTTTTAAGAAATCCTCTTACATATTGTTGAAAGTCTGTAACGCAACCCTGCAACTTTCCTCTTTTGTGCGGTTTAAAAACACTGTACAAAAGTTATTTTTGATAGCTTCCTATGTAAATTGCTGAGAATCCTTGGAAGCAGAGACCTAAGAATTTCATTTCCATGACTCAAACCAGCACCATAATTTATTGATCGGAGCAAATTGAGCAATATTTTCAGCAGATCCCCAAAAGATAATCTTACTCATCTTTTTCGCGCCCATTTTAAATGGCTCTGCCTAGTGCAATAGTGGCTTCAGTAGGGTCCCTCCTGATTTAGACCGCTAACAGTAAGCTCAGAGTCAGACCCTTTATTTCACATATGTCCCAGAAAATGCCCAATAAGATGATTGCTAAGTGCAAGCCTGGGAGAAAAAGAAAGCAACGGTTTCTAGTTGCCTGAGTTATCATCCTTTAGCAAGCTCAAAAGTCGGGGGAATTTGAAAATTCTCCTTTATAGCGTTGCCATGATTCCTGCCAATATTTCCATTTGCAGAATGACAACTCAGCTTTCCCTTTTTGAATTGGCATATTAGAAGAGTGAATCTGTTCCTCAGGTCCCGCTAGTACTTTTTCTCCTTTGCTACGGGAACCTGCATCCTTGAAGGCAATGAGGGGAAAGTTCTCTGCATAAGGATGTGAGAACTGCTGCTTGGCTGACATATAAATGCCAATTGTCCTTCAGTGGCTCCGGGTTTTCAAAAGCAACCCATGCCAAGACCAGCGGGCACTGAAAGCAATTTGCTGACTTTGTGTTTCCTGTCGCCACTGCTTTCCCAGTTTTCCATGAGTGATATCCTGTCTCACTAAGGCATCCATTAACAATAACAGGTTTCCTCTTTCTGGTGTTTCACATCGAAAGATGTAGCACCTTAGTGGATATCCAATGTCTGATCATTTTTTTCCCTTTCTTTTTTTAATTTGTCTCTCTAAACTATATGCAGTGCATCTTCTGTGTTGCTACTACATTTGATTTTATTTTTTTTTCTTTTGCCAGCTTTTTACATGATGCTCGGTTTTAGTTTTGGTCCCTTTCTATCTGTGGAGTTTCATTCCACAGTTTGGTAGTCACCATTCAGCAAATCTCAGAACCTCAGATGGGAGCTCATATTGTAAATCTTCACTTGGTGAATCACATACTGGACATTTTAGATGTTGAGAGCCACTCTAGTTGCGGTTTTGTTTTTTTTTTTAAACTACCAAAAAAACCACCCCAAAACACCTTTAAAATCAGGACATAGACAGGATTCAACCAAACTTGCACAGCTCAAAAACCAAATAGCATTTCTCTGATCTTCAGGACATGCCTATATGATGCAAAGGAGCATTAGGCCAAGACATCAGAAGACACTTTCCTGTCCTGACGTTAGCGCAGTGTTCTCCTGGGGTCGGCCTATCCCTTTCTAAGGAAGCTCCCTTGCCCAGGAAGGGAGTCCCTCTCACTTGGAAGTACCAAAGACAGTTTGTCCATGCATATATCAGTCATCTTGGTACAAGGCACCACTGTACCCGAAACACATCCTTGTGTTGTCAGGCAGTGACAAACGGTGTTGCTGTGCACAGCCAGAACTGACCCCAACCTGACACGTATCCAGACGTGTACACCCCTTGCAGGGTTTAATTTCTTGTACCGCACCTAAAGGATCTATTCCCTGTCCCCCAAGACAGCTCTGAACACTACTCTATCCCTTCCTGTGCCTGCAGGTGGAAAAGCTGACATCCTGGACCCTTTTTCCCATTACAGCCTGCTGTTTGGAGCACTCTGGGGAACTGAGGGACTAGGCTGAGCCTCCGCAGAGTCTACAGTGCCTGTAAGCCATCAGACACAGGCACAGCTTATCCCAGGACCAGCTCTCTGATCTAGAAAACCAGGTATTCTTGTCATGTAACAATGATTCTGTGATTAGGGGGTATGCAGAATCTTGCTTGAGCACCAGTGGCCAGATGGGACAGCTCTCTGAGGCTGTTATTCGTCGACTTTTAGAGTGTATTGGCAGAATAGTACTAATTTAAAGTTTAACGGAGCTGCACCATTAATCTTAGTGTGATTACTTGGAAATGCCAAATAACTGAAGTTTTCAAGCAAGCCAGTATTAGTAGAAGACTGTGATTGTTCTACTTGAGCCCTATCCCAGGTATTTAAGTCATGAACAGAATAGATACCTAATAATTTTCAAGGTACTTAAATGTGTCCAGAGGAGGGCAAAGCAGCTGGTGGTAGGAGTGTCCTGTGAGGAGCAGCTGAGGACTTTGGGCTAGTTTGGAGAAAAGGAGGCTGAGGGGCGACCTCATTGCTCTCTACACCTCCCGGAGGAGGGGATGGGGAGAGGGAGGTGAGCTCTTCTCCCTGGGATCCAGCGATAGGACACATGGGAGTCATTCAAAGCTGCACCAGGGGAGGTTCAGACTGGACACGAGGAAGCATTTCTTTACCGAGAGGGTGGTCAAACCCTGGAGCAGGCTCCCTAGAGGGGTGGCCAATGCCCCAAGCCTGTCAGTGTACAAGAGGCATTTGCACAATGCCCTTAAGAACATGCCTTAACTTCTGGTCAGCCCTGAAGTAGTCAGGCTGTTAGACTAATTGATCACTGTACGTCCCTTCCAACTGAAATATTCTATTCTAATATTCTGAAAAGGGCAAGTATACTTCAGGACCTACTGTTTATTGATTTGTTTGCTGTTTTTTTTAATTTTAATTTATGTAAACACTACCTTAAGAATTTCAAGCAGTCTAAGGATTAAGTATGTTGGACATAAAAAAAATAAATTAATAATTTCATACTCAGCGGAAGACTGCAATTTCCACCCTCAGTGAGAAACCTGAGACTTTCTGTATATTCCCAAGTGTGACAAAAGTGGAATGGGCGTCAAGCTTCTACAGATAAGGAACTGTAAGGAACATGACTAAGTGGAAACAACTTTGTAAATGATCGTGAAACAGGCAAAACAGCGTTAAGGCAACAAAGCCACATGCTACAGCTCAGAATTAGCTAAAAATAAATCATGTCCACAGCACAACAAATTATCAGCAAGACAGATGGCCAAGAAGAGGAAAACCATAATTGTTTCCTCTGGGGCTGGATTTCGGCAACTAAACACTTGATCTAGTCCTGACTTTGTAACAGAAAATAGAATTCAATAGCATGGAGGAAACACCGGAGAATCATACAATGGCAATGCAGTATTTAAAACCCTGGCCATATGAGGGAAGGGACCGAGGATGACAATCGTTGTTCTTTAAGTCAGCGCTGAAGGCAGACTGAGCGGAAGTTTGGTCTGCCAGAAAGGCAACGGGCTGGGTGCTGGGAGACCTTGGCCCCCGCTGGCTCTCCTGTTTACTTCTGATCTCTGAACCGGACGCTGAATACCCCAGTTTATACAGTGCTTCCCAAGTGATACTCTGGGAGGGAGAGATGGTCAAGGTTTTCATCACTCTCTAACCCAGGAGAGCGCTGGTAAACCGTTTTTAAAATACCATCACAAGGAGTCGACATAGCGATGTAATAAAGAGCTCCAAGAGACCATGCTGTGGTGATGACACAGATCATGGCTATCAAAGAACAGGGGACACCTGCCACTTTCACTTTAAATGCACCAATAACACTTAATGAATTCTATAATTTCACTAAAAGGCTGCCATTTGTTTTTTCACCAAATTTCCCAGAAAGTCTCTGCTTAAGTTCCACATCCTTGTACACTCAGCCTTTGACCAAGTAAGGGTCTCTCCAAATGGAGAGAACATTTTGTTAGCATAGATGAGGCGACTGTTCTGGGAAAGCCTCCAGCCCAAGCAATTTTGAGCGTGCCTAATTATATGTATGGAACTGTCAAAATGATTAGTTAGGGTCCCAGGCTAATTTTGAGAAGTTTCTAGGCCCTCCCATGTAGAAACAAGTTCATCTGTGAAAGCTGAGATGCAAAGATATTTTCTTAGGAAAAGAGTTTGGACTGGTATGGATCCCTAATACTCTGATCCCAGAGCTAAAAAGCTTGCTACAAAATTGAGATGCATCCTGGTACTTTTCCATTGTTTCCAACGCAAATTCTGATGCTAATAAAATCCACTTAGCTTTGCTGAACAATCATTTAGCTCCTTAATAAATTGCTTGTCAAAAGCAGGGATTTGGCCAGAGTACCAGTTGATTAAATCGGCCGAATACTGCCTCACATCTGGGGACAAATCCTGCAGGCTAGAAATAGGTCACAAGGAGGCAGATGCCGCAGCATAACCTGGTCTTATCCTCCGTGCTAAACCCGAGCAAGTAAGAAGCAAAAGGAGCTGGATACCTCAACTGCGTATCATCCAAAAGGTCTCCTCTAGCAGGGAAACTCTCAGCTGAGCAAATCCAGCTATTCTCCAGCATCATCCTCCTCTTCACAGATAACAGAGGGGTGAGAAAATACACAGCAATATGACCCTATGCCACAGCCACCATCACATTATTTTAGCAACAAGAGAAAAGAGTTTTTTCCCATCAGCACTACAAACTACACCAGCACGGTACAGACACAGCACATGTATCACACCCAACTTTAGCACCAAGATCCGCTGCGGACAAGATGGAGCAACAGCCCGGATGAGAGAAGGACCGCCCAGCCCCACGGCCACCACCACATTGCACAACTAGGAGCAGACGTACTGAACTACCCCAGGAGAAGGGGCGGGTGTCAGCCCTCCCGGCGTGTGAGCCAAATTCCTCATGAGGATGGTCACTGACCCTCAATGGCATAAGCACATAAGGACAATGAAAAATAAATTACTAGCTGTTTGGTTTCTCCCTTAGAAATTATACTGAAAGGAATTTATGAAGAACACCACCACTTGCAGTGCTATTCACAGCTAAATGTAACTTAGTCCCAATACTATAGATGGGAAGTTACTATGTTAGCGCTGACTTTTTTGCACGTGCCAGGGCTGACCTACAGCTCCCCTCCCCATGGAGGCGAGGAGGAAGCCATCCTCTCCCCGGTGTTTTGCCACCGTGTCCAAACTGCTACTGCACAGCATCACTGGCAGATGGTCGCACTCCTGCATCTGCCCCATCGCACTGACCAAAATAGCACCCCACCTGCTTTGGGTCTCACTCCTGCACCCGCCAGAGAGTGACAAACGCTCCGCTCCTGCTAAAACACCTCTTTTTCTGGAAGAAATGCCCTGGGTCCATGTCAGAATTTGGGGAGACGGGAGGTGGGGTCAGGAGTTTCCTCTGCTCACTGTGTGGTACCCCTTGTAACCAACTTCCAGTATTTCCTGTCAGCCAGGAGAGCTCTGGACTGCATCGCATCAAAAGAAACCTTGAGCGTTCGCTTCAGTGATAAATAACGTTCAGAATACTTGAAAATAAGAGCTGGTTGAAATATTAAAATTCATTAAAATACAAGGGCACTTTGGGGGAAATGGGTTTTTGTACACTTCCTTACGCTTGCCATAAATACCTCAAGGCTCTTCAGGACCGGGATGAGAGGAGAGGAAGCGCATACCTTCTGAGAAACATACATTCCTTGGTTCATCGTGCGAGGAAACACCCTTCCTGCCGAGCTGTTCGCAGCAGTCATTGGAATTCATCCCATGCTTTTAGTCTGACCATAAACAACGGCATTGCATTTGTCTCTCTCCTCTCTGAATGTTGTTTATACTCAGTTGGCTGTAGAGCAGGCTGCCTAGTCCATCTGGATTTCTTCCCCTCCTGCTTTCCAGGCTAACTAACATACTCTGTCCTGTTTACTGGTACCACGAAGCGTGGCCAGAAACAGGGAGTTGTGGTGGTTCACGTCGGTTGGTTTGAATTCAGGGAGGGAAGGAAAAAAAATATTAAAAAATTTAAAAATTTTACCCATGCGCCAGTGCTTTCTAAAGAGGCATGAAATGGCAGTGGCCATCAAGAGGGCTCAACATCATTTCTCTGTGAGGTTGGCAAGGCCAGTACAGCAGGAAAATGCACCCGTGGCATTTACCAACATGTAGGAAAATGAAGAGAGCTCAGATCATGTCTGGGCACTTTGGCCCAGGTGTTCAAAGCTCTCAGCAATTCCAATAAAAATACTTTTGCCTAAATATTTGAAAGGTCTTCACATCCAGCAAGCTGAGCCGTGGTAAAAACCCAGCCGCTGGTCTCGGAGCCGTCGGCAGAAGCACGCAAGGGACTTTTCTGATGGGAAGCCTGTGTGAATACCTACGTATACACAAACGCACGTGCCAAGGGCTGCTGCAAACACACAAATGATGATACTTCTGAACTTTATTTTGAGCTTTGTAAATAGAGACAGAAGTCAGAGGGCAAATCAGCATATTAGGCTGGACACCTGGTCCCATATGCCAGTGGTTGCCGCAGGGCACGCCTGCTTCTACTTACTTTTATAGTGAAGCTGTCCTGTGAAATATTTTCTTGGCTAGAGGCTATGAGGAAATAACTGCAGTTTTCTAAGCGAGAGGGAGCAGGAGAGTGGGCTGGTTACTCTTCTAACTTCCTAGGAGAAATTCCTAGACAAAGCGCTCTCTGTCCACTGTTAGTGAGAATGGCCAGTTTTCTGGGTAATTTTTTATGTCTGAAACTAATCCTAGCACAGTTTATATATACTCGAGGACTGTCACAAAGAGTACTACAGGCTAATTCATCCCAACAGTGTCTCTATGTGAGGCTGCCATGATACCTCCAAACCCATCCAGGCACATCTGTGCCGCACGTTACAGGAGTGACATCAGACACAAGCCGCTAGTAATTCCAGAAACACCCTTTGAAAACCTATTTATAATATCCCTCAGTGTAGTAAAAATGCATAGCATTTATTAAATCTGATTACTGTTGTCGCAGGAACCTGCAGGATCCTACACTGCATGGAAGCATGTGCTTTCCCACTCAGTGTCCATTGGAGAGACCGTATGGAAACCACACCACTTCCCGGGCCAGGATCTACTAGACCATCAACATCCAGCAGGAGCACACCTACCCATGACGACACAGATTTACACTCTTTGTTCTATAGCATGAAGGCAAAAGGGGAAGCTTCAGATGGTGATTCGGTGGCCCACCGGGTCACAGTCTGGTTAGCGGTCTGCCCTGGGGTCAGCAACACGTGACTTCGTCACAAGTCCCTTGTTTCTCTAGCGCCAATTATGTGTTACTGTTCTGCAAACAACCGGGGAGGTAAAAAAAAAAGCTTTGGACCCAGATATACACAGTACATGGCTTCTTGTTCTCATTTGAAATGGAAAATTTGAGCGCGGATGTTTAGATACACGCTCCTGGAGCAGCTTCTTGCCTGCTGCTCACTTTCACAAGAGCCTTTTGTGATTTAAAACATGCTCGAGGCTTCTGATTCCTCAGGAATGCTTTCCATTACAGCTGTCTCCAAGCTCTGTCCCTCAATGTCCCCAGTAATCCTACATGGGCTGTAGTTCTTATCCCTCCTGTTTTCCTTCTCCATTACATGCTTTTCTTCCCAGTCCGACCACATGCATTGCAGAAACAGTCTTTTACTTTCCAAAATGCGCCATAGTGAGGTACAGGGCAAACGACCTGACCAGGGAGCTCAAACTAAGCCCCTGAAGTTGTGATTTCCAGCCCAGGCAGACACCTCTCAACGTCAATATGCTCAGCACAAAATACGCACCTTGTTTGACAACAAATAATAAAAGGATAAACTTTAGGCGGAATTGTTTTAGATTTGTCCGCAAAGAAAACAAAATATTTAGCACAACAAAAATTATTTCTGCTGTAAACATTGGTTACTGGAATTGTAAATATAAAGAAAAAAGAACTCCCAAACCCTCTAAACAATTCTTAGAAACAAATTCAAGTAAAAAATATTTACATGGCTTGGGTATAATTATTCTCCCCCAATGTCTAGACTAGATAGATTCACGGGGACAGATTTCTTTAGAGCTATTTAGTAAGATGATATAGATACAGAGTCCAGTTTAGGAAATCCTAAAACTCTCAAAGTTGGCAGGAACTATCACACATTTACTCTTCTTATTTTTTCCCCTCTAAGTTAACACCATCAGCCACTGCCGTGGGCAGAATAAAGGTCTAGACAGACTTCTGATTTGAAGCCGCCCACCCCTTCTCACACTCCTGCCCGCGTCCCCTGCTCCAGCTGCCCCTTGGCGCTCAGGAGGACGCCAGCCCCGTGGGCAGGTGGCACCAGCCCTCGGCAGGCAGGAGCAGGACAGTCAGGTGCACACACTGCCTCCGGACGCTGGCAAGACTCATTTCACAAGGGTGTGGGGAAAACCTAGTCCTACATGGGTAACAGCTCAGTCAGCTGGTTTTATTAGAGACTGTCTTAACGAAGATGGGCTTATCACTCAAGAGAGAGCCCTGTTTATTTTTTTCCTAACAGGGCACTATTTTTAAACTCCATACCGTAGGTTCTTCTTACCCAGAGTAATCTCAGCTTTCCTCTAATTTATACTGAGCTGATCACCGATTGCCTCACTGGAGCATTCTGGTAGCCAGAGACCATCAGCCTGGAGGTGCCCCGGCCTCACATTTTCTTTACTGCGCATAAGTTCCCTAGGTCCAGCCTGAGAGAAAGGGCACACCACACTGAGCCATAGGTTTTCTGGGGACTTTTGCCAAATCCACCGGGAAGGTGAACCACCTACCCCTTTCTCACTGGCACAGAGCAACTTGCATGGGAGGATATCAAAAGTGTTTTAAAATAACTCAATTTTGCAGGAGATGACCAAGAGCCATCTCCAGTTTTCAACAGGATGAGGGAGGAGTGAGCGTTTTTCAATTGCAGAATATTAAATCTGCCCTTATGACCAGCCCTATGTGAAGTAAAACAAGATTAAGCTGCAAGTAAATTTTGATTTCATTCCAACTGCCCTGGGGAAAAGTATTCTGCTTGGATGGAAATGCAAAGGGTAGGAGTATGGAGCAGTAGAACAAATTAGGTGAATAAGAGAGCGGGGGAAGACAACTCTTGGAAAGGGGAATGGAAAGAAACCACAGGCTTTTCAGCACTTTAGATACTTTTTTTTCTCTCCCAGGAAGGACAACCCTTAGCCTCAGGTGCTGAAGTTGTGGGTCTTGTGTTTCTCATTTTATTGGGGTGGGAGACAGATAAGGTTGATGCATAACATCTCTCAGCGAGCAGCAACACCGAGCCAGGCTCTGAACTTACGGGTCGCACTACGAGGGCTGCAGTTAGGGGCCTTCATCCTTTCAATCACGATTTCTGAATCGTCAAAGGAAGACAGCAAATACTCATATGACAGAGCCTATTAGAGGCACTTCTTGGGTACTTAGCATAGAATAAATGTACCCCTCAGCTTATTGGGCTAACAAATGCAAAGATGCTAGGAAAGCAAAATAAGAATGTTTAAAAAAAAAAACAAAAACAAAAAAACCCCACACAACACGAAAGTCCAATCAGAAATCCTAATCTGGGGGGAAAGCATAGCAGAAAATATATTTATCTTAGCAGAAAGATATGTTTATTTTCTGATCATTCTTACTAAGACAGGAACAGTGCTGGGGAAAGGTGATTTCCATGATCAGCAGAGGCACGAGTGGAGAGGCAGCTACACTGGTAAAAGTGCTTTTGCTATGAGAATTCAATTTATTCAGACAAAACAGTATCATGAGAAAGAATCAGGCTCACATGTTCTTTTGCCCCCATAAAACAGTTTCACAGTAACAGGAATTGCTAGCACAGAGGTACCAACCAGCCTCTTTTTATTAGGCACCCAGTTGTAGATGTAACACAGATGTCCCTTTAGCTGCAAAGCATCTACAGTTTGCCTTTAATCAGATTTTCCTTCAAAGAAAGAAATGAGTAAGTAACAAACAAAAGTTCATGGACTCAAACCAGCCGTGCAAATTTAAAAACAAAATCATGCGAATTTTGCTGAACTTCCAGATCTGAAGCGTAATGTATGATTTACAGCACTACTGAGCACAGCCATGACACTGACACGGACCAGAGCCAGATGCGTCTTCAGTATTAGTGCTGATGGTTTCAAATACATTCAACCCATGGCTACACACAAAGCACCATTTGTGGGAGCAGAAATAGTTCTCTAGCAACTGTGATAAATAAAGCTTTGCTTTAATTTTTTACTTTTAAGACCATTTACTGTGGACTCAGCACAAGGATATTTTCCCATTCTGAGGGTCAGACGTATATTGGTCGAATCCCAAAGGACAGCAAGGCATTGCCTTGGCTAGTCCCGCGCTGCAGTTCGACTCGGTGTTGCAAGCTTTACAAGCAGGGTCTCAAGGGAGTCTGAAGTTTGCACGTCAAAGTCCTTCATTTTGCATTCCATAGTGACAAAAAGCCCTTCGTGCATCCAGCCCAAAATGCACCAGATTTAAATACAAATAGTGGGTAGGAAAAAAAAAAAACAAAACCTCCTTTCAAAGATTTGTAACAGCCTCCGGTATTAGCACATCACATTTATCTGAGACTGAAGTTTCTGAAAAACAGTTTTAAGCTGAAGGATAGATTGAAAATAGAAGGTCAAAAACTAGCTAGACTATGCAGAATTTCCTCGTCCTCAGGCTCAGCTCTATCATACCAACAACTATTATCAACCTTGAAGCTCTTTTACGTGTTTCTGTTGCAGGTAGCAAAAGAGTAATGATTTCATAGCTGCCATTTGCGTGTAGCATGATAAATTATTTCTATAAGTTTCTGTGTCAGTCTTTTGCTTAGGTACGTGCAAATTGATTTTATTTGAAGGCCAGTTATACCCCTAGAAACCAGTTCTTCTCATTGCTTGTGGGGGTGGAAATGAACAGAAAATGTGTTCAAATGATCTTTAGAACAAGGGTCGCTGCCTTCCCTTCTTAGGACAAGCATTACAAGGGGGTGATGTGGCACATTACCTTTAGTGTTGCTTTTGAAGCAGCTGCTACACAACTCAAGCAGCAGCACATGCCCGTGGTCCACCTTGTAAGGCAGCAGAGAAGCGTTTGAGTGCCTGTTCCAGACAGGTTCCCAGCAAGACACCGCTCTGCCCCGAAGGCTCCGCAGTTGCCCTCTATTAAAAATATTTACTAGGACCCTTCATCAGCAAAATGGATACAGGTCTGCACCGAAGAGGACAGTTCAGGTGCAGCACACTATTGCTCATCCCTCAGGGACACAGCGCAAACAAAAGGAATCCCAGAAGGAGAAATTACTTTTAATAGAAAAGCAACCGAAAGGAGTAACAGTCACAGATATGCCTAAATAACCAGGATATAATAAAATACCGTATCCATTACAAAGCTCTTCACTGAAAATCTACAACAAAAAAAAAAAAACTAACACCATACAGCAAGCCAAAATGACCAAATTGACTTATAAATGTTCAATCTCTGCTTCTGTTGTGGCAAGTGTCCTCTTCCAGGGTAATACTCCATTTTTGCTTCTCACTTTTGCACGCCCACCTTCTTCCTTGTCACCTTTGCTACCTGGGTTTGCTTGCAGACACGGACAGCATGAAATCGCTCTGCTTTTAGACCCTGACCTTGCTGACAGGTAAATGGGAATTCAGCCGTAAACCTGCCCCAGCATTCTGGTGGGAGGATTCGCGCGGCAGATGCTGAGCAAGTGCTGCGGAAGGGGGTAGCCCTTCAAGGGAGGTGGGAACTCATACCTGCCCGTGGCATGGTGGGCACCCCTGTGACACTATAAATCCTACCAATTATTGCTGAGCGCTGTCAGCAAGGCGTGACATGGCACTATGTCAATCATAGAGGCTTTTTTGAAGTGTTAGATTATCCAATCTACCATAGGGAAGACACATGAGGAATATACAGAGCACCAAGGAAAGCTGTACACACAATTTGCCACCAATTACAGATGATGTACGGATGACTGTCAGGCTCAAATGTCAGAAAACTGAATGACATTGGCAAATCTTGCATATTCCTTCTAGAACATGCCAGCCTTCTAGAGAATCTTAACTTTTCCCTGCAGCTATACTATATTTACTTGAAAATAGTCCCCCAAAATACATACTTAGGATTAATGCTTATAGAGGAACTCACAGTAAATATGAAATAATCTCACCAAACTCTGAGGGTGTATTTAAACAAGGTAGTATGACTACTTTTCCACGGCTGGTGTCAAGATTTGGCCTGCATTAGTACAGATTAAACCAAGCACCACAAATCCAGTCCTTGGAATATGGAAATTCTCTTATTACAGTGCTGAATTTTTGGAAAACAGAATGAAACAACGTATACTATGAAATATTTTGGAAGCTAATGAAGCTACAAGCACTGGAAATACACGTAATGGGTAAAGAATGTTTCTGGTTTAACTCTTGCTGATAGGAGTAGCCATGCCCTGCGGAAGAACTCCCCAGCGCAAGGCACAAAATAATCTTTAGGACTTAATCTGGCCGTAAATCACGTCATAAACATTCTTCTTGTACGTGTGGGAGATTGTTGCCTGAAAATTTCCTGTCTTAAAGACCACATGTTTGCAAGTTAATGCTGAACCTGTCACTGAACTAATAGGTCAGTGGATAGCTATTCCATGGGTTTTATTTTAATAGAAAGCGTTGGAAGAAGAGAGCCACAGTTCGCAGAAGTAACAAGGGCTGCTCGAGTCTGGATGAGACTGTTATCATCTACACTTCGTCTCATGTTTATCACCTGTTTATGCTGTACAAAAACCTGACACTAAGTGTAAAAACAAACAAACAAAAATCCATTTCATACTCTCTAACATTTATGCATTGAGATCTTTTTTTCTCTCACCCAGCAGCACTGGGACAGTTTCTGAGCAAAATTGTTCGGCAACACCAAAAAAACAAAGCCAACAGAAAAAAAATGGCCAAAGTAAGGTTCAAGAAAGAATCTATTTTAAATTAAACAAGTAAGGAAACCAAATATTGGGGGGGAGGGTGTTAATGGACAGCACTAACAAGACACAAGTTTTAACTGTTCATAACTTTGACTTCTCAGCTGTACCTATTTCACCTTCTTTCTGAGGTCATAAATTACACACGATTAAGGGTGAATGCTTTGACATTCAAGTGACTGATCCAGATCAGATAGAATACGTAGAGAGCAAGATTCAATTTATATCTTGGGGTTATCACATATTCAGAGTACAAAAGCCCACCATAAATAACAGGGGTGCTTAAAAAAAAAAGACAAAATTAAAGCCTCAGATGTCAGCTACCCAGAGGTAACGTAATTTAAATAATTATTTCAGAAAAAAAATTGTTTGAAATTTAAAAAATTCAGAACAATTTTTAATGTAAGTAATAGCTTGAAACAGGATTATTTAGCATTTGGGAATATTTCTCCCTTTATATTTTTTCCTCCTTTTTCAAAGCAAGAAATTCCTCAAAGATCAAGTTCTGATTTGGTTTTATTTCTTGTAATTTTTCTTTACCTCTAAAAAGTTCAGGAAGCACAACAGCCTTCTCATGGAAAAAAACAACAGGAGCCCATCAGATAACAGCAAGTGACCGTTTTCATCTTAAATAATAAAGTACTCTTCACAGAGCAGCAAAGATGCAAGTTGCTGTAATTCAAAGCCATTACCCTTAAACTGAGAGATATTCTCAAGTATCATAAGGATCCTTGAGAATGTTTTCCAATGCATCTTACTTGAGGAAAGTGTGTGTGTGGGTGGGGGGTGGAGGAAAGAAGAATTCATTTAACTACTTCTTATTTACTTTTTTCCTCGATTGCCAAATGTGGGAAAAAAATAAGAAAGGTTTTTTTTATATTTCTTGGGATAGTCTTGTTAAACATCGCTTGAACATTAACACACACACACACATCCCTCATTTTTATTTTTTTAAATTTACTTTTAAGTCTGATGTTACTAGCAAAATATACTACCATGGTCAACAGCTCAAAAATCCCTAAAGGAATTCTGATAGATCAAAACTACTGTGGTAGAAGAGAAACAATTAAGTAAAAGTAGCACACGCAGTGTCAGAGTAAGAAACTAGTTCATGTTTACTAGCTTTAAACAAATTAAGTAAAAAATATCAATATCCTCTTTTAAAGGATTCTTGCTTTTTCCCCCCCATAAATGGCTCAAAACTGAGGAAGCTGCCATGAACTATTCATTGCTCAGGTCCTTTCTTGAAAGGTACTCCAACTTGTTGATCCTCTTAAGATTTTCCCTTAGAGAAGACTTTCTAGAGGTATTTTTATATTACAAAACCTCATCACAGATAAAATGTGGTAGTGTGCTGAATTCCAAAAATGGAAATTAAGAGTTTATTATTAAATGTGGATGCACCTCCGTTCAGCTGGAGATCCTGGCTGGTGTCTTGAGGCAGGGCCACATGTCACGGACACCCCAAAGTGCTTTGACACCACTGCGCCAGGTCATTGCCAAAGGGTGATGGCCCAGAAATCCCAGTGTAGCAAAGCGGTTGAGCTACATTTCAATGCAGTTACAAAAGTGAAGGGGGGACATGACCATTAGTATGTCACTTGTAGAAAATGAAACTGTGCAGGGAAATGTTCTTTTATTTCCTGCACCCTCAAGCTCCACACAGAGAGATCCGGTTTTGAAATAACTTCTCAACTAAAAATAAATATAAATATTATTTTTTTTCCATATTTTGTCTGTTCTCAAAACTCAAGGACCTTGAGGATACCTTTAAGACCACCAGTAATAAAACTGCACCTTTCTTTCCGCACTCACTGTTTCAGTTGTGCGAGCACTTTTGGGGTATTCAATGGAGGATCTTCACATCATGTCTTGGAAACAACTGTCCAGCTTCATTCCCCAGGGAATTTTCAGCCCAGTCAATCACAGTATGTCTATAAGACAAGATTTGTTGCGGATGCCCCATCCCTGGAAGTGTTCAAGGCCAGGCTGGATGGGGCTTTGAGCAGCCTGGTCTAGAGGGAGGTGTCCCTGCCCAGGGCAGGGGGGCAGAGCTAGGTAATCTTTAAGGTCCCTTCCAACCTAAACCATTCTATGATTTCAAGAACAAGTGATTAATTCCTTGTCCTTGCAATCCACCGACCCAAATTAAGCAAGTTACAACAAAAGTGAATCCAAATAAAAGTGTGCAGCTCTTCCCACTCAGAGAGAATTCAAGTTTGAAATTGAAACCATGGCTCTGGCCTCTTAGCAAGCAACGTTGTGTAGGTGTCGCGTGTCGCACACACATCTGGTTTGGGGGATTTCTCCATACAGTGACACTGAAGCATCTGAGATCTGCCAACTTGCGAGGAATCTGGCTACAAGCTCCATAAGTGGAAGCAGGCGTAGCCTCTGCCGTGCCTTACTGCCTGTGGTCTCCACTAGAGTTCTGTTGCTACCGACATTTCTCAAGGAGATAATTACTAGAGTTTTAATTAAACAATGGTCTGTCTGTTCCAGGTGAATATGGGAGAAACTGTTTATCCAAAGGAGCTCACCTAGGATGTTTTCAAACACCTGCTAAAATGTCAGACACTCAACATGCCTGCACCGGCTTTCGGTCTTTCAATGTTTATAATTTAATAACACACACTGGTTTTGGCTTAGAAAAAAATGTTTGGAATGAGAAAGACGGGGTTTGTATCATCTCAGTAAAACTGAAAAAAACCTGCGTCATGAAAATCAAGCTGACCAATTGGTTTAGCTTTTACCTTTAGAAATACTTTGAACACACGTTTACAGATGGAGGACCGGGCAGACTTTTCATGTACTTCAGTTGTAACCAGTAACCCTTAGCTTCTTCACAAGTCACGTGGACGTCTTTGTCTCTTGCTCTCATCTCACTTAGAGCAGAAAAGCCAGCAAACAGCACACTGAACACAGCAAGCAGCACTGCTGCACCAAAACAGCTGGAAGCTGATTTTCTGGGATAAATTTGCACATAGAAGTGCAGTTCTCAGCGCTCCTCAGCATCCCAAAAGCAGAATCCTGAAATCCAGGTTACATTTCCTAAAGAGCTAGACACGCGTTATCCCCGGATTTTTTAGAAATCAGAACTTTTGCACATGACTAAAACTGCCAATATTTTTCTATTCTCCACGTTCTGTGAGAAAATACACACAGATCAATTAGGAAGAAAACTCCTTTGGAATTTTAAACTTTTAGGAATAAAATATTTTCCTCTTTAATTTTTGTTTCCCCTCCTTAACTTGGAACTAAATATCATATTGGGATGATGGGAGCATAGAGGAGATACGCCAAATGAGAAGAGATGGCTGTTGGCCCTCACTGACCTTTGGAGCCTGAGCAGGCAGGACAGCCCCCATCTCCCTACAGTCGTCATTTACCTGCTGCGTGTCACCGGGCAGGTAGAGCATGAGCCATGACCAGCTCTTCTTCCCCTGTCACCATACCAGCGCTCTGCTTCACAAGCGTTTGTACTTAACGTAAATTATGAGGTTAAAATTATTTGAGAGATGAACAACTTACCAACCCCTAATTTTCCTCCCCCGCACCAACACACACACTCTTGCTTTTTCCCCATACACACCTTTCATGACTATTAACCATAAATATTTAATATTCACAGGGCGCCACAGAAAAAGCTTTTAATGAGGTTGGTTACCCAGCACTTTGATACCATTGAAGTTTTATTCTGAAAAATAAACTTGATTTGGAGCTCTGCGTTTTCTCAACCGCTATCTTTAACAAGCTTTCACCACCAGATAGATCCGCTTGTTAAAAGTTACAGTTCTCTGCAGAAGTTATATTTTCTGTATAGTATTAAAGAACAGGGATGGGTATAGATTTATTCACTGGAAAAGCAACAGTGACTTCAAAGCAAACACACAAAACCTCATGGGAAATACCCCCAAAACCCTAGTGTGCCAGTGGATTTGAAGGCTTCAGCACTTCCCTTATCGCAGTCACAAAGTCTTGCCTCAGCCTGGAGCAGAGCAGGGATCTGGGAGTCCACGGTGGGTACCCCGACAACTGGACTGCTTTCCCTCCTCCAGAAACGCCTCAGCACAGCGCACGCATCAGCAAAGGCACAAGCAAGACACTGCAGGCAGGCTTTTTAGCTACACGGGCTTTGTTTGACCCGTTACATTCTCCTTTCCACACTTTGCCAGCCACCAGAGCAGCGACGTCCCTGCGTGCAGGGGGCAAGACCCTGATTGGTGCAGGGGCGGCACGAGAGGCTCTTGTGTCCAAGGCTGTGGAAGGCGTTTATACCCGTACCCAGGTTCAGAAAGACAGAAGCATCCTTTGCGTCCTTCATACTGCTTCCAATATCTCTATTACTACAGTTTTTATAGCCAGCTCCCATAATGGCATACTGGCAGAGGAAGGCAGGGAATCGGGGAGGCCCTGCGAGGGGAATCACGATTCATTGTCTGAAATGTCAAGCTTTTAAACGCTTCTCATTTTCCTTCTCTGTGCCCTTGATGAAAGACATCTCCTCCTTGTCCCCCAGCTATTTAAATAGCTCAAAAGTCTACTAAATGTAATAAAAAGCTATTAAATATCAAATAGTAAGCTATATAATAACTACTAATAAGCTATAAAATATTATAATAAGCTATTAAATAGCTCAAAAGTCCCCCTTTCAAGCCATTTAAATTGACATAACAGGACAGGTGCCTACAGAGGAAAGGGTGTATCAGAAGAGGGGTATGGAAGAAGAGATGAAAGGCAAGAAGAGCGGGAGCCAGGAGGGATGGAGTTACAGCAGCAGAGGTATCGCAGGAGATAGGATGGGGAAGGGAGCTCAGAACTAGAGGCCACGCGATGGGAACAGACTAGAAAAGGAGTGGAGCACAGGCAAGAAAATCAGGGCTGGCAGGAAAAGGAAGGGAAGCTGCCTCTTTGTATTGCAAACTTTTATGCATGAGTTTTTCCCCTTGATTTTTGCACTGAGTAACACATCAGAAGACACAAATAAGCTGGTTAGTAGTTCTGGTTTTGACTAAATCTCTCTGCTTTTATTCCCTTTTTGTTCCTTCTCCTCCCCCAGCGGGCTATGCAGTTAAATGCTGACAAACAACCCTGCCACGGCCAACTTCATCTTCACATCAGCCTTCTGCTTCATTGCCTTTTAGCCTCCTTACCCCTCCAGAAGCATCACCTCACCAGCTCTTGAAGACTGAAGTTCCCAAGGTGTCATCTTGCCTTTGCTCAGCTGACACTCAGTCAAAACCCCTCAAGTCGTTACGACTGATGCTTATTTGGCAAAAGATTAGAATAAAAATCCTACTGCATTAACGGAGTACTGCAGTGACTGACGGCCATTGCAGCTGCTTCACACTTGCAATGTTTTATGGGCTTCAGGAATTGTAAAGTACACAGAAAACAGGCTGGGTTTGTTTCTCCTTTAGAAACGAACATACGTAACATTATTTTCTCTTAGGTTTTTTTTTGGATAGTGCTGCAAAGGCAGCTAAAAGACAAAGCAAGATTCTAGAAGATGAATAGAATAAAATTTCCATGCCTGGGACTCTTTTCCGTAACCGATGCTACTGTCTAAAACATATGGATACTGAGATCAATGCACTGTTACAACAGCACTACTTCACATAATAGTACTACAAACAAGGACACTTTACTGGGTGAAAAGGACTCCAGGGCTTTCAAAGACCACAAGGAGTTGTCTCTCCCTTCACCTCCATTCCCCCTGTGCCTCCACGCATCTGCTTACCAGGAGTACGGACAGAAAGGGAGACTTACCCTGAAAAATTTCTCTGCAGAGTATGACAAAATTTATTATCAAGGTCCTCCTGCCCTCAGCTCTCTCTCCAGACCCAGGTCCTTAGCCCGAAGGACAACACCCACCCCTACTCATTCCTCACTGGCAGCTGAGACCACCACAGATCGGACACGGGGTAATGGCCTCAAACTGAAGGAGGGTAGATTTAGATTGGATATCAGGAAGAAATTCTTTCCTGTGAGGGTGGTGAGGCACTGGGACAGGCTGCCCAGGGAAGCTGTGGATGTCCCATCCCTGGAGGTGTTCAAGGCCAGGCTGGATGGGGCTTTGAGCAGCCTGGTCTAGTGAGAGGTGTCCCTGCCCAGGGCAGGGGGCTGGAACTAGATGATCTTTAAGGTCCCTTCCAACCTGAACCATTCCGTGATTCTGTGATGTTCTGCTTTATCTGTGTCATCCCAGGGAAGGGAACATCACGCTGGGCCGGATGTCACACACAACAGAGTATGAGATTAGTATGAATAATATCATAGACAGAGCTGTGGTACCTGCACCCAATACCCGATTCTACTTGTTGTGGTTAGACAAGCAGCCCCACAGGGACAGCACTATAGTGTCCCACAGGAGTTACGGTGCTAGGTTTCAAACTGACCTGTTACTTCCCCTTGACAAGGCATCTCTGTCTCTGCTATTGCTGTTTCGCAACAGGAGATGAGTAATATTTCTTTTTTTTAACTCGATCCTATGTGGGTTTGGCGTTCAGAGCTCAAACCACTTCCATAACAGCATCACGGACATTAATGGGAGTTTTACTACAAGTGTGGATTAAGTTCGGCCCTTAGCCTTCTCAGCTACAAAATTTTCTAATATATTTTGTGACTCTAATGATACATTATTGAAAATCTTCAGGTTGATATGTCTATGCAGATGTGCTGGAGGTGCAGATGTATGCATGGAAACTTAAAAGTTTAATCAAGGTCATCGCTTCCCTCATAAAAACAGCAATGAAACTTTAACCTGTGGCCAATGGGGATTTTGAGATGTGCTTCATAAAAGGAAGTACTATTGATTTCAATCTCTTGAGGAAAAGCAGAGGACAGCTTCATAGCAAAATTCAGAATTTCTAGTTCATTTCCTGAATTTATTTGCCCATTAAGACAGCGATAATTTTTTATGTACTACTTTTAAAATGTACTTGCAAATAAGGAAGAGATACTAGATAGCATTAAGCTTTTTTTCCAGAGCATTCTAGATGCACTTTCAGTGATAATTTGCTATCCTCATCTGTTATTAAACTAATAACTTATGTTTAACCTTTAAATTTCATCAGCATGGAACAGTTTGTTTCTGGCATTTGCCATCACAGCCCTTCCTCACTAAACATCATCTCTCTCCCTTTCCTTATCTGGTGATTAGCTTCAACTGTCTTTAATGCTAATGAATCATTTTCCAAGCAAGATGGAACATTGAGGACAAACCTCTTACAACAAATCACTAACTTGATGGAATCATCAGTGAATCCTCCACGTGGCTTCCCACAGAGCCCCTTCTCTTTTGGTAGAAGTGGTTGACAAATTGTTGTGCAAGAACATCACTGCAGCGGGACTTTCCAAGGAAATTTTGCTGAAATTTTTGAGTTACAAAATGATTTGAAGAAAATAAAACTCAGCAACTGTTTCATCCCATATATGCATAGCCCCTATTTCTTACTCCTATTTAAAGTCTTTCCCACCTATATACAAGTTACTGTATGGTAAAGCTGCAGATATTTTTTTCCAACTCCATTCCAATTTTTTTCCAAAGGTGGAGAAGCCCTGGAAAATTAGGAGATTAGGGTAAGATTGAATGGACTCCATTGACCTCTGAGAAACCACGGTGCCATCACATACAGTGGTATGAGTGGTATGCCGGTAGAGCTGCCAAAGGCCTGTTAACGTGAAACCATGATTTGAAACAGAGAAAAACAAAGGAATGAGAAAAGTTGAAAACCAGGCAAGAGTACTGTCAGCCTTTGTCAGTAGTCTTTCAACAGTAAACTGGAAAAGTCTCATCAGTTCCATGTCATAGAAACATGCAAAAGCAGAGAAAAAAGTGGGATATATTCTTTATGGTGTAAGTGAACTGAAGCCAACTGAATTGTAATGCTGTCTGCTCCTTTGCCTCCTAGAGCCATGGTGTGCCAAGACACAGGGTCTTTGGAAACAGTAACTCAAACCCAACACTTTAAAGACTGATCCATTTTCTCCTTCCCAGCTGTTCTTCAATGCAACGGAGAATCTCCACCCCTTATGGAAAGGACACATTGTGGAATCTGACACATTGTGGAAACTGAATTTACCAGTTGCTTTGTTTTTTTCTCCAGTGCTGCTGATGTTTATGACGTTTCTCGTAGGACTAGAGTCAGACTGTCTATTGCCACGTAAGCCCACTGTACCGCTAGGTCAGTCCTCACCTCTTTTTTAGCATCGCTTCTGCTATGAAAAAAGTCAAGCCCGACACAGAGGAAGAATGCAACACATTTCAAAGCAAGCAGAAGGTTTGTCTGACCCTCACAGGGACGCACACAGCCCTTGTCTGTACTCACAAATACACAAGCGGACTCCGATTGAAATTTGCAGCTCTATTTCTGTCGCTCAGAAGAGAGATCCTCACAGCACACGCTACTGAAGGAGGAACAACAAGGTCTGCAGCATCCCTTCTTATTCACCACTGCTCAGACCACGACTAACTCGAGACAGGCAGCTGCCTGCTTCGCCTGTAAGGCAGCATCCAGCGATGCCTCTGATGGGCATTTGCCTCCAGCTGAACTGTGAAAAGGCTAGGCGCTGCTTTTAGCAACGGAAAGCTCCAGGAGTGTAAAGAGGAGGACACTGCTAGCAGCTCCCCCTGCAAAATCACCAGCTGCCACCACCCCCTGCCCCTCACCAGAGTCTTTGGCACAGTGAAATGCAGTTCTGCATACACTGCTGAGACAGTCCTGGGGTCCAGCACTCTCCGAGTGAGATACTAACCTGGGGAGAATTATGCCCACGCATACAATGACAGGACGCAACCAACAAAGCCTGCTATAAACACCACTGTTGGCTGTGGAGCCGAAGGATGGTGTTACTAGATGAGAAGTGTAACAAAATCCCTCAAGATTCCAGCACCAGGGTATGATTTCTAGTCACACTACCAAAAAAAAATCCAGTAAGAAGAGAAGGAATTCAGCTTCGGTACTGAACATCTCTGCTTTAACAAAACAAAACAATAAAACCTAGGAGTAGGAAAAAACAAATCAACCAACCATCAGTGAAGTTACTGTTGTATCTCTTTGAACTTGCCTCAGTTACCACCTTCTTTCTGGTTTCTCTGCAGTTCAGAGAAGCAGCGTTCCCTGCCCAGCCCCAGCACAGCAGCCAGCTGGGCCGATAGCATCCAGGAGCGCCGGAGTTTGCAGAGAAACAGGACCCAGAAGGTTTGCAAAAGCTGCTTTCTGCAAATCTGGCCCTGCATCATAATTTCTTCATGTGTGAGACAGAGACAGTACGTATAACCACCGCACACAAGAAGCGAGGAGGTTAAGTGAAATGTGTTTACATACCTCCCTGGAGTGGAAGGTGAGAGACTGCACACAAATTAAAACATTACATAGCATTTGTAATTATTTCTACACTGTACTAATCCCCATGTGTATCTTTCAAAAACACTCCCTCTTAAAGCACACCCAGATAATAAAAGAAATGGCACCTCATCCTGTCTCTCAGTTTACAGATTCTGCTCTTTGTTACTACGAAGCTTTTTTCCTTCCTCGTTACTGAGATTTTTTTTGCTTGGATATTTGCATTAAGTCAAGATGAAGCATTCAGCCATGACTGCTGCTTCTTCCTCACTTGCTGCAATCCTTATTTTTCCCATTGCAGTACAGAAACCAGTCACGTTTTAACACAAGGACAGTGGGAGCAGGAAAAAAACAAGCGAAGGCAGACAAGCTCTCTACAGGAAAGAGACCACTCATCAGGAATGACAGAGCAGACAGGGAATAGCCAACAGGCTGAAAATTCATTGAATTAAACGCTGAGCAGCAGTCCTCAGCCTCTGTTTGCTCTCACACATCAGGCACTCAGCTGTTTTCAGGGCCTGCGTCTATGATCTTACCACGTAGCCACCAGCAGGGACAAACTCTTTCCCCAGCCCCTGATCCTCAGAATATTTCTGAACCGTTTCTCATTCTTCCCACAAAGATAGAAAAGAAGAAATTATAAAAGGCATATCACAGTCCACATGGCCTCTGATTTGCTTTGCAGCCACCGCATCCCATTTCCCGGTACCAATTTCTCGGGATGTTGAGCCCTCAGCGTCAGCTGCCCTCTACTCAACAGGTACCTGCAGAGCACACCCAGGGTAAGAGCTACTCCAACAGCCCTTCAAGGGTGACTGAAATGGCTTGCCTTCTAACTCACAGTTCAGTTCATAGAATCACAGAATTACCTAAGTTGGAAATGACCTTTCAGCTCATCCAGTCCAACCATCAACCTAACTCTTAACAAAAACCATCATTAAACTATATCTCTAAGCGCTATGTCTACCCGTCTCTTAAATACCTCCAGGGATGACCATTCCACCACTTCCCTGGGCAGCCTGTTCCAATGCTTGAGAACCCTTTCAGTGAAGAAATTTTTCCCTAATATCCAGTCTAAACCTCCCCTGGTGCAACTTGAGGACATTTTGTCTTGTCCCGTTGCCTGTTACTTGGGAGAAGAGATCGACCCCCACCTCACTACACCCTCCTTTCAGGTAGTTGTAGAGAGCGATAAGGTCTCCCCTCAGCCCCCTTTTCTCCAGACTAAACAACTCCAGCTCCCTCAGCCGCTCCTCATAAGACTTGTGCTCCAGATCCCTCACCCTATTGCTGGCCTGACCGATGTCCAGTTCCACACACACCAGAACCTGATAGGCAAATTTGCCTGGTTTCAAGCTCCAATAGCACAGTAAGCTGGATGACCACCAAAGGCAGAAGTTGATTGTCATCGGTGGAAGACGGGTCTGGTTTATATTGTTGAAACACCCATTCTCTCAGGAGACATCTCAGGTTTGATGATCTGATGCTGTCCCTGCTGACCTGGTTATCAGCTGGGAACCCGGCGTGGAGCAGAGCACTTGCTAATCCAAACCTTACAGAGTCACAAGCAGCAAAAGCAGCTCCTGACCTGAGGTTGCCCATCAGTGGGATGAACGCTGATCCTGGGGCAGCCCTTTTCCAGCACCCAGCCCTGTGCAACTTAGGAGTTAAAAATTCTCAGACATTTCTATTTCGGTCCCAAGGAGCACGCAGCTAAACGTTACCTTGACTGCAGCAAAAAGACTCCAAGTTAGGCCGCTGCCGTTCCTCCATCCAAGCGACAGGACATATGTGATTAAGAAAAGCTTTGACAAGTGGGGACAGACTGCTTTCTGTGCACTGCCCTCGCTTGATCACAGCATCCCTTTTCCTGGTCCTTCAAGTCTTCTAATCCTCCGAGTTTCATCAACGTTGCTCGACATGGGAGCAGCACATCCACCAGTTTAAATTGATTTGAACAAAACTGCCTTATCCCAACGCTAAACACTTAAGACAGCACCTCCCAGAATTCTACTGAGATCTGTACGGTGGAAGAGTATTTTTCATCTTCCCATTTTTCATACCCTTGGGGAACATCTCTCCAAAACCAGAGGTAAGCATTTCATCAAGCCCTATTAAACAGCCTGAAGAAATCCCACATCGAGATTTCCTTCTGAACTGCAAATTTTTATTTGTCAATGGAGCTTTATATAAACTCGTGAGGGACCATCTCCACAGGTGAGCCAATTTCCCTCTTCTCTGTGCTATGAATGCTATCAAGTTTATCTTATAAATCCTGATTAATCACATGTGTGTACATGTGTGCACGTACACTCTGGAAGGTCTGGTGGTCTGTGTGTGTGCACACACAGGTATTGGGGCAGAGGCTGCTGAGCTGAAGAACAGCACAGGTTTCTGGGGTCTGTGATGGTACGAGGCTGAGCACCCACACTGCAACCCCCTGTGCCCGGACTCAGCCCACGAAGTGGCGAGAGACAGTGATCACACAGGTCATGACGACTTCACAGGCTTCTAACTTGCAGTTGAGCTACCACCTGCGTATGACATGAAATTGTGGAAATCCAATTGTGGGGTTTTTTGGTTTAGAGTTTGGTTTGTGTTTTGGTTTGGGGGGTTTTTTTTATGGGGGTTTTTTTTTTTTGGTTGGTTTTTTTGTTGTTGTTTTGTTTTGTTTCTAAATGGGATTTGATGCCTTCCAGAGAAAGCTATGGGTTTTCAGAATAAATAAGGTCTGGTGAAAAACAAGCAAACAAACAAAAAACACCTTTGACCTTGCATATAGCTTGTGGGTGAAACATATGCTGATGCTGCCTCAGGAGCAGCCTTACTCATTAATTTTTAGACTGCATAATAAAATTCAGACAAGAAGGGATTTCCAGTGTTTAGAAATATCCCAATTCTTTTGCCAAAACAAGGACAAAAATGACAGAACAAAGTACGCACTAAGCCTTAACTTTGCCAAGATCCATTATTTGATAAGAAAATCCTGACAAGAAGATTAGCAAGGCATATATCAGGATTTCCTTAAGAAAATTAATGAAGACCTTTGCTTACAGCAGAACTGGGCACCAGAACGTGGATATGAACTGGACCATTTCCAGAACATGAGGGGACACATCCTCTAGTGGTTGCTTCATCTCACCAGACATGACTTGGTGTGACTCAGAAGTCAGAATCCAAACTTCAAGCTGCTTCCAATCAATAATCTGTTGAACCACACTAATGGAATAGTTACCATTCCCAGATTTACGGTGAGAATTATGCTCCTGATTATCACTGCTAGATATTACTTTCATCATTTAGCTACTTTGCCAGTAAAAGATGTCTGCTGATAATTTAACGTAGCCTTGTAACTCAGCACAAGAATTCCTTCATGGTCTAGTGCATATAAATGCAAACCAAAAAGAGGAACAAAGTAAAAGACACACCTAGAAAAGGCACATTCAACACTGTATCGCACTAAATCATTAGCAATGTGACCAGCAGTACTCATGATATATTAGCGCGCATATCATATATGTGTATGTGACGTATATATGTACATATATATTTTAACAGAGTCAGTAGCCAAACGGTAGGATGATACGTTTATATCTGGGGATCCGAAGAAATAATACGATATCTAGAAATTCTAGGATTTCAATTACTGTCTTTAATTCCCAAAGGCTCCTGTTCTACAGACCAAGACATTCACTCCATTGAACCCCTCTGAAACACCCCAAAAGCGTGCTCTAAGCACAACTATTCTTCTCTAAGAGTTTTGCCTTCTGTCTTTACATTGCATCAAGCCAAAGTCCCTGGTTTTCACCTTTGAGGACTTTTAACCTAGTCTCTCCCAGTTTCCTTAAAATCATTAAACCTTAAACCTATTTCTTCTACCTCACCATTTACTGTAAACATTTTGGACAACAAATAGAGTCGGCTAGAAGTTATCCTGTTTATTTGGATTGCATAAATCATAGAGTTATAGAATAAAACAGGTTCAAAGTCACCTCTAGATACCATCTAACTCCATCACATTGCTCGCAGGGCCTTAGCTGGCTTAGTTTTTGAATTTATCATCATCATTTATGTGCTTCAGCCCCCTAAATAACTTACTGGCCTTCCACTGAACTCTCTCAAGTTTGTCAATGTCTTCCTTGTACTGTGGGGCCCAGAATGAGACACAGCGTTCCAGAGGCAGCTTTGCAAGTGCTGGGATCACAGGAATTCTCAGGTCCCTTCGTCTGGTGACTGTGCAGCATACACCCTGATCCTGCTTTGTCACATCCTCTCCTTCTGGTCTCTCCCAATTGTTTGATACAATCTCTTGAGACTTGATGTTTTACAGGAAAGGCTTATTAAAAAAAAAAAAAAAAAAGAGTAAATAATCACACAATAAAAGGTGTATAAATAAGAATCTTATCTGATCTGGGCCCCAAATACAGGAAGAGATGGATGCTAAAAATTCAAATATCATAATTTAGAAAAAAATAAGCTGACTGACCCTGAAGTTAATGAAAGCAGATGAAATTAACGGAGAAGTGCATATATATTTCCATTTAGACCGTGAACTAGAAATCACCCTCCTATTAACAGAGTACGGATTACTATTATTACATTCTATTTGGAGAAAACCAACGACAACAACAAAAAAAAAACCCAACCCCATAAAAGAGAGGAGAATAAGATTTTAAATCCATTCAGTATACTTTCAGGCATCTCAAGAGGGATCTTGTGCCTGAAGAAATTAAATTTTCCTCCAGAACAGTGAAGTACCTCCAGCCCTTCCATGGCGCTCTGAGTGCCATGCAGACTTGATTGTTCCATAAATAAACACGCTGAAGGAAGGAGAAGAAAAGCAAAGTGAATACAGGAACAAAAATACCTCCTGAGACCTTCTGCTCAGTCTCCTGCTATCACTAGAAGATCCATCGTATAATTTTTTTCCTAAAACAAGCTCATCAGACACAACAGCTAGACAGAAATGGTGTCCCCCCCAAGAAAGCTAATAAGAAAAGAAATTAGTACAGCCTGACCATCAGTAACAGTTATGTTACTGATGCCACCGGTAACATTTATTGTGTGAGCTAAAGCCCAGTTCTATTTGGGTCCTTTGTTTTCACAGGTATCTGAACCCTTTCTTCTTCTTGATCTGTGCTTTAAAGACTTCAGCCTTTGCCTAACCATCATCCTGCAGTTGGTTGGTACGGGAGACAAAAATTCCTTTAGCCTTGTTCATGTCACTTTTGTTTCTCTTATGGGATTTTTGGATCACCTAGCTCAGCTCAAGGCAAGCGAGGGAGTAGGGGTAAGGAAAAATAGCAAACAAGCTGTCAGAGAAGGCTCGTTTCCATCTAGCAACATATAGCCACCGCATAACCTCTAGAAAATTGGATCACTTGCCCGTATTTTAATCTTTACATATAGTCATGGGAACAGAGATCCAATGATGGCATCAGGCAACCTCAGACCTGCATAGCAGAGGGAAAGGAGGTGTGCGCACTGGTTTGGAAAGGACTGTGTCACTGATTTAGGTGCACAAGTCACCCTCTTGACTCTGATGTAACTGCTTGTGTGAGAAAAGCAAGGAATGTGGGGCTCAGGAACAAAGAGTAGGTGACTCTCCAGATGCTTCCCGAGATGAGTTTTATTTTTACTACTGCTATTAATTTCCTAAGTTGTGTTAAGTGGCACTTAGAAAAAGAACACAGACAGTTTAAATTTGTTAAAGTAATATATATTCAGCTGCTATTTATTTAGGCACCTTTTTTACATGGTACCAAAATATCTGAGAAATTACCACACTAATTCATCACTCGTTCTGAAATCTCATTTGTTCTAGTCAAGGCATTTATTTATCTTGCTCACTAAGGAGCAAGTCTTTCTAGGTCTCATTGTTGTCCAAATGGAAGCGAGAAGTTTCCAGGAATTTACATAACTGCGAGGCAGAACTGCCTCTTAACCCACCCCCAATAAAATAAGATCAATCTATTAAAAGCAGTGATTAAGAGACTACTAAAAACTAGCATGTCCCACAAGTTGCTTCACCCCAAATAGGACGTGCCTTCATACATTCAGAGACAGCACATGGACACAGGAACCCTTGCCCAACCACCTTCTCTTGACTGCAGGAATGTGTTTACAACCATGGATAGGGAAAAAAAGCTTTTATTTTAAGTTTTCACAGTAAATAGATAAATTGACTGGAATTGATGCTCCAACTGCCAATCCCGAGAACAGGCTAAGTGTAATTGCATGATCGTACTAAAACACAGGGACTTTGCACAATTGTTTTCTCATTTTGTCATGCTCTTCAAGAGGGAAGACAACTCATTAGCCGAAGGCTTTCCTGTCGGTACGTGTACAGCATGCAACTATTTGCCCAAGAATTTTTTATTTTGAAGATCCAGGCTTTTCTGAAGTTATGTCCATTGCTGCACAGTGGACGATTTATAAGCAGAATTTCTAACAAGGACAAACTGATCCATAAGCATGACGATCCCTTATTCACTTTTTCCCTAAACATTAAAGACTATATTCTGCCACCACCCCACCAAGGGCACAGTTTCCTTATTTGCTGTTCTATGTAAGAAGAAGAAGAAAAAAAAAAAAAAAAAAAAAGCTGCATTCTAGAAATAATTCTCCCCATAACCAAAGGTCAGAGCTGGTGCCTTCCATCAGCCCAGGAACATTTGCATTATACCTTAGGGATGCATTTGCCATTACTCCTGTGATACATCTCAAATCCAATGCTGTCTGCTAGTATACTAATATTTCCATTACAGTGGTTTGTATAAATAAGACAAGTAATTGACTGTAAAAAAACCCAAGGAGATCCATTAATACCAATCTCTTGTTTTCTGTTTTCTAGACCATTTTAAAACCGGTTTGCCTTTTTGCTGTATTTCCCCGTTGGCCAAGGTCCATATGCAAAAACATTGGGGCAATGTGTCCTCTTTCATGTTGGCAAAGTGAAAAGCCTGGGATTTTTTTTCTTATTTATACGGCAAATGGATTTCCATTTTACTTTCAGCAAACAAGGTGGTTCCTTAATAGAAACAAGCAAACATTTGTTCAGATTTTGAATATACTTGAAAAGAGTTCATTATGTACATGTTTTTAGAGGAAAGTTAATGGAAGTAAAATACATTTGCTATTTCAATCTGTAGCAGGTTTCATGCTTCAGAACTTCATGAGGATGGTCTGAAATCCTTTCCAGGTGACCTTCACATTCCTCAAAGCCTTGTGCTCGACAACAAAAGTGAAGTTTTGCGGTAGATCTTCACATCTGATAAAACAATTCCTGATAGTTTTGATGAAAACAGTGAAAGGCTATGCATTGCAAGTCAGCTTTCCAAGCCACAGAGCACAGCAGTAGATACTTACACACAGAGAGAATTAATTGAACCCTCCCACCTACCTTCCAGATCTGCCCATGTGAGCCACCAACCAGTGTCCTGCATCTTTCCACCATGTGTCTGTTAAGGTAATGTATGTCGAGGAAAATTATGAAGAGCTTGTGGCAATAGTACATGTTGTTATTAATGTGAGTAGTCTGTATACCGCCTACTCTCATCAAGGCAGCAACAATAATACCCATTTCCTTGTTATGCCTAGATGTGTTAAATATTCCCAGTCCATCCAGAGAGACTATCCTCAGATGCTGCTTGGAATTAATGCTTCACAGAGAACTTTCCATGGGTTTTTCTGCATAAACTGAGCTTGTTTTGCCAATAATATTGGTCATATACTGCAAAAACAGCCCTAATCTCAAAGGATCTACAGGCTGTCCTGCCCTTCTCTTTCCTCCAGCCTTTCAGGAGTTTATTGCATGCAGTAGCTTACACAAGTGACAGTTATTCCATAGCAAGAAAGATTTAAGATTACAAAGTCAACCAAACAGCCACAACTGTCCTACTCGGTATTCCTGCTACAGCGTAGGAGAAATCAGGGCAAGAAGGTCGGTAAGCAGCTGTAGAAAGATGATGCGCAATAACCCTTGGTAAACCAAATCCTGCACTTTATTCTTGACCTGTGAGAACTCCAGAACCTGCTGGTATTGCCAAAAAGCCTGCTTACCACCACATAAATACACAGTGCACTTCCACTTCTATTCCATTTGCTTTAAACAAAAAACAAACCAAACCACAAACCTAACAACCAAAAAAAACCCCAAAACAGCCAATACATTGAAAGCATTCACATTGTAATCTTGGGATATATACACTTTACTTGCAGTTTATACCAAATACTCAAAAAATATAGTCCTTTAAGCCTTTGAAAGTAATTCTTAGTCCAGTACAAAACCTAAGAAAAAAAGACAAGTAAGTGCTTTTTGAGGGCATGAGCTATTTGGATATCAGATGATCCTGCCCAGTTAAAGTGAGATTACATTCTGTGTTCCTGTAGTGTTGTGTTCTGCACGGCATTCAACACTACTACTTTTACCATTTCACTCAAAGGCAGAGCCAAACACAGCGAAGGTAATTATCCAACCTTCAACTCTAAGCAACTGAGGTTGCCTTGAGTTCTGGTTATGACCCAGCACGTGCAGTTGCCACATTTTTGCTTCCATCACTCTACAGACAGCATCTTATCTGAAGGTTTGATTGCAGCCCTAATGAAACTTTAATTTACAGGCTCTTCTGCTATAGATCATTGCACCTCAATTACTTATCATCCAGTTATTTACCCTACTAAATTCATCAGTTTGAAACACAGAGGATAAACTTAAGCAGCCGTATATTCACTGCTTAATTTCCAGATCAGGACTTATATATACACCATAGTATAAGAGTATTTTACTGAGTATCACGTACCACCAGAGTAGTGATAAAGGCCAGTTTTTTAAAGCCTTTTTAATGATTTGTTTCATTGTTATCACATAAATTGGCCAGGTCAAATCACGTTTTCAAATGGAAGCCATGAAACTATAGATCAGAGGTTGAGAGGAGGTGGCTAAAAGACCCACACAGTGCAGTGGTCAGGCTGGTACACAGGATACTTTAAGCAGTACATCATCTAGATTTTTAGTTTATATATGAAAATGGGTCAGGGCCCAACTGTGTCCCCTCAGGTTACATCAGCTTAAAACCAGGGTTGTCTGCAAAAAGATCTAAGCAAAGAAAAAGGGGCATTGTAGGAGCCTATTTCCTCTGTCTGCCCAAGTGAGACACTTGCTTAGACATCTGTGATTCAGCATGGCTTCTTCACATTTCTGTAGAGTACTCCCCCAGGATCATTCACCTCTAATGTATTATTGATTTAAATGAAAGTTGCATGTAATGGCAATTGGATTGTTCGGCAAAAGAATCTCACTGTGAAACCCTCTTTCATGTGGAAAGCATCGTCCTCTCACAAGTAGCCCTGTTGACTTTATTTGTGACTGCCATCACAAATAAGTTTCTACAACATGGCTTTGGTCTACAATCGCCAACTGACCATCACTTCAGCAGCATATTCCTGGTTTGTTGGCCAAATTAACCAGTAGCCCTAGTCCAGCTCCCTGCGTACTAGTGGCCGTAGAGTTTCATCCTACTTAGTCCAATTTTCCACCTTCCTTGAATGAACGTCAAACGACTGAGTTTTCCAGCACAACTAATCTGAACCGAGCAGTGCAATACACAGCACCTTTCCTCCTGTTCCTAAGAGGAGGAAATTTGTGTAGAAAAGCACATAAGGGACTGATTTATTGTTTTAAAAGAGGGAGGTGCCACGTGCTAATACTCCCAATAGTAATGCCAGAGCCCAGTGGATTTTTTAAAGAAGTGCTGTCTCCTCATTGGAGTTCCCTTTGCTCCCTAAAAATTCTATGAACAGCATGAAGGAGGGAGACTGAGAACCTGAAAACCTGAGCTCATGCAAACTTGGGAGAATCCAGTCCGTGCAGGTGGACCATGACCAGTGTCGGCATTTCCCTCTTCTCTCCAGCAGTAGGATTGTACGCCTGCTCTTTGACCCGACGTGGCACACAGCGAGAGCAAGCCCTGCCGCACAATGGGAGCCACTGTCGTGATAGTGCGGGAAAATGCTTTGGTTGTTACTACGGGAGTGAGTCCACTCTTCGATGCGCAACACGAAGTGCATATTCCTTAGGGGCTGAACTGATGAGCAAACCGTGCTGTAGCAAACAGGATACAAATAGGTCTTTACCTTACCTTTTCAGCAGAAAATCCTACCTTTTGCACGCTGTGTCAGAGAATAGCTAAACTGCAACACTACACTAAGTATCAGCAAACAATACTTATCTGACCTGTCTGCAAATCAAACCGCCAATTGTGTACTACTTTGCGTTACAGTCACACTGTGTAGCTGCTAAAGGGAGAAACAAGAGTCTATCATGATAACACAGGGTCCTGTGAATGGGTTTCATCAACTAACGAACCCTCCTTTAAAGAGCCCATAGGCTGAGGGAATGCAAGTGTTGCATAAGGGAGGAGAGGAATAGAAGAATCAAATCTTTCAAATGCATCAGTTTATCAATATTTATAAAATATGCAGAGCCAGACAAGTACCTTTCTTTCAGGTAAAATACAGTCTTAACTCATTCCCCCTCCCTCCCAATGAATTCAGCATCAGTAAGTTAAGCCAATTTCATCTTTATGGAAAGAAATATTCTAATATGTCTCGTGTCTGAACAGAAAATTAACAGCGGACATTTGCTTTTTAACCAAGAACTTTAGAACATGCTTTGTTCAAAGTCTGAAATCAGTTTCCCTGATGTGTTTCTCTTTCCTCCCACTCTTCTCAAGAAAGAGCAGAGAAATAGCCTTATAGTAAATCTTAACACACACACACAAACAATCTAGTTCTGTGTGTAAACAAATGTGGTTTTCTAGTATATGTCCATGTGATTTCAACTGTTATTTACTGGAACTTTAAACACAGGTCCAGAAAAAAAAAGAGACACACACAAGAGCAGTTTTTAAATTACTCACTGCAAGAAAAGCCTGAGTCAAGAAAGCATACGTCTGAGTCAGAACTCCCACACGCAGACTCTTAAACTATAGTTACAAATATTATGTAACAAGCATCATTGAGCAATCCTGGGTAGGAGGAAATTTTGGATTCGTGTGATAAGTCTGTTTTATGAACTGGTTCCACCTCAAGCTTCAAACAAGTGATCTGGTATGGAAGCTCAAAAAAAAAAAAAAAAAAAGAAAAAAACCCTGCAGAACAAAAAAAAAAAAAAAAAAACAACCACACAAGGAAAGCCCCACCCACCTCCCCAACACACACACTTCCCAGCGTCAGTCTTTCCTCTCATGGCCTGCCTTCTAAAAAACAGTTTCAAGACAGTCGTCTTACCTTCCTCCCTACCTTGCCCTCTGCTCCTAACCTCCCAAATTAGTTAAGTGGGGTATAGTCTAGCTCCACGCCCCATCTCAAGAGTATACAGAACAACAGTGGAATTTATGGCTACTCCATTCTGCCAGTCCCACCTCTTCTTGTGCAATACTTCACTTATCTCTAGTCCTTGAGCTCTGTGGGGTGGGCATTGTGCTAGTCCCTGCCCGTATTGGATCAGTCACCCAGGTGCCCTGCTTTTCGGCAGTCCTGTGATTAATGAGGTTGTTTTCCCACGAAGTAGTGCGATACACATACTAGACATGCAGTCCTTTCAGATTTAAGAAGGACATAGGCTCCTCAGTGCTGCCCATAGTACCAAATCTGCTCAGTCCTGAAGGGATGGCATCCGAAGAACTAAAGCGTGGAGGTCAACATAATTTAAACAGCTGTCTAATCTGACACTTGACAACAAATATTTGCTTCACTCAGTCCAAGTCAGTTGGTTTTGCCTTTTGCGGCACTATTTGCAAGCTGACCCTATCCGTTACTTGGAACTGACACCTTCACTGCAACTCCTCACTTCCCAAAGGAAACTCCTCACCAGCTCCAGCAGAGCACTTGGTTTCCTCCCCACGTACACCTTCACTGTTTGTACTGAGCGCCTGGCCCTCACTGCAGTTTTCATTTTAACTCTAACCGCCCTCAGAATTTTATCCGTTTTAACCCACCATCTCAGACAATTTTCTGATCAAGGTCATCAGCGTTTTTTTGACAACCTACCAACTGTTCTTGTAATTTTAAGGTTCCCCAAGGTGAGCGAAGTAGCATGTGTGTTGTACTCAACGGCTGAATTTTTAAGAGCTGGAGCCCCAGAGGAAGCCTGACACAAGCATCATTCAACAACTTACTTTCTTTGACCAGAAATCTGCCTCAAAGCCATTTCTTTGGCTTCTTTGAGGAAGAAATCTGCCATTTCTTCCAACGCCCCCGCCTTTCTGTAGACAAATATTTCCTCCAATATTACTTCCCCTGAAATATAACACAGTAAAAGGTGATGGCTATTACATGCTGTAAATGGTAACAGCTTTCCTGCGGATGAGAGATCATGACCATATCCCTTGACAGGAAAAAATATGTTAACTAGTGCTGGCAAAGGCTCCAAGATCCGCTGCTTTTATCCATTTGCCAGTTGACCCTGGTCAGATTGTGGCACAACCACAAAAAAGGTTTCATGCTATGGATATTAAGTATAGCTTCCTTCCTTCGTTTATTTATTTATTTAAAGCTGCTCATATTTGTGAGCATTGTATAAAACAGTGTTTTTCAACAAACCCTAATTAAAGCTGTAGCTCGGATACAGTGGCAATTTGGATGAAATTCAAGCACGTAGAGGCAACTGATGAGATATTTATTCAGTGAGCACCAAACAGAACCGTGCTTGGGACTTTCCCCGTTCATCTCTCTTTCAGTTTACTATATTTGCAACTAATGGTCCATCTTGATTCTCCATGCCATTACACTGACTATGGCTGCAACTCCACAAAATTAAGCAGTTTTAACACATCCTGTTTGAAAACAGTGGCAAAAGATAATTAGCTTTTTAATAAAATACACACATTATTTTAGACTGTCCTCACTTCCACTTGCAATTAGGAAAATCAGTAGGAACCTCAGCTACCCTAGCACAAGCGGCACTCACTCCAGCATTCAGAACCGCTTCTTCTAGCGACCCACAAGGGACTATCGCTACAAGTCGAGGCTTGGGAGGCCTTAAAGCTTTTGCTGTTATTCCATCAAGAGAGTAGATGCAGGGCTCGGAAAGCCTTACTGAACTTTCAGCTTTATGCGGGGTTTGACGCAGACACCCAATTCATAGGTGTGATGAAACTTTTCTTTGTATCCCACTATGGCAGTGAAGCAAATACAACAAAAGTATTCACCCTACAAGTAATTTTGAAATCACTACGAGTCCAAAGACAGATAAGTTCTTTTACTGCCATGATGCTACTTCCCGCACTTCTTTCTCTGTACTTTAAAACACCTCCCCTCCATGCCTTAATCAGACGCCAGAACATTATCCCCTTACAAAAATCTCTTCTGTCTGTAAGGATCTATTCACCTCCTTCCCCCACCCACTTGCTCTCAATGACTGCTAACTTAACAATTGTGCCTTCCTTCTATTTTCAGAGAGGCATTCAACTTTCCTCTCCCTTCTTCCTCTTAACAAAACAGCAACTAGAGTCCAAGACACTGTGTGAAATTTTAGCCACTAATTTCCAATACTACGTCTTACGTGCAAATGAACGTCAACGAAAATCGAGCAGTTAGCTAGCCGAATTAAACTCACTTTGGCCTGATTAACTGCAGTTATATTTCACAGTTGCTTTGTGCTCTCTGTTAACCTCTGCTTTCAGTCCCGTATCTCTGCTCAGTGTGATGAGAATTTCACTCCACTGACTTCCATTCGGAGCAACTCTCTTTTATCCTCTAGGCTTAATGCTGTTCATTGCCCTTTCAAACGCAACTTGTTCAACCGCAGTCATCTTTTCTTGCTTATCCCTAACTAATGCTAACCTCTCATCTTCTGAAGTCTGCCCATTGCAACATTTTCAACTGCAGCACTCGTAATGTGATAGGACATCTGAGGCTTCCCTTATTTAACAACTAGTTATCACACAAGGAGGAAAACAGGCAAAAGAAGAGAGGCAGGAATTTACCCTGACGCTTCAGCTGGCTCTCCCTGAGCACAGAAGTTGCTCAATGACCTCTCTTCAGAGGACATCAAGCACAAGGATCAGCACAGTACAGTGAACAGCCACACTTAGAGCCTTTCTGGTTAAAATAACCTTATGACATCACCATTTGTGACTGCTAAGGGTCCACCCAGGAGCCCTGGTAAAGACTTTTTGATTTTGATAGCTGATATTAAGAACAGTCAAGTAGCTACAGTATCTTAATGCAGCAACAGAGTTATGTATTAATGAGCATTTAATAGCCATAGTTACAAGATCTTAAAAGGTTGATATCAAGTATTTGGCTTGACCCCTATTTTTAATCTCAGTCACCCTAGTCTTGATAAATTCATAAACTCATGCACAAAGCCACTGTCCTCAGTCGACACAAAATCAGATTTCCATTTTTACCATCATAGAGACACTGTCAACTTAAATGGAAAATAACCCAGTCCCTTTGTCCACTGGAAAGCCAGCAAACCCATCTGAGAGTAATTCAATTACGGGCTGCAAGAGGGACTTCCGGATCGGCTGCGGATGGTCAGCACAAGTCCCATGGGCTACAGCTGGCATAAAAGGCAGCTCAGCTAGCCTCCAGGAGCATAAAACAGAAGGCTTCCTGCTTAGCCTGCTCTGTGTAGATGGAAGAGGGGAACAGAGGAGAGGTCAGGTCCACTGCAGAAAATTAGCTCTATGAGGTCTCCTGGCCATATTTGGCTCTTGACTAGCAGGGAAATGGTTCTGCAGCGTGGAGAATTTTGCCAGCTCTTTAATTTAGATAAATATGATCCCAAAGAACTTGCTAGCAAGTCTCTGACATCTTCCAAATCTAGCATCATATCAACTGAGGGGTTTGTGATTAGTTTTTTCTTTGGGTGGGTACATCTAGTAAATTAACAGTGTCCGCTGTTTATAGCCACAGCATTCTTTAAAGCTCCAAGATTTATGGAGAAATCTGAAATCTCTGTGGCAGAAGGATTTAAAACAAATTCTTCACTCCATTCCTCTTCATGTTCCTCCTCATTTCTTAATTTCTCACTTAATTTCTCATCTGGTAAATAAAAAAAAGTTAATACTAACTCCCAAAATAGCCTCCCTTGTTTCTACAGGGAGTAACAGATGTGTAAGACTGCAGAAAGAACAAGTAGTATGACAGCAAGATAAAGCAGTTTATTTGGATACATAAACTTATTACCTTAGTAAGCTCAGGGTTATTATCTTCCCATCAGATGTTGACAGGAAAAAGAATGCATTTAAACTATTTTCCTAGTGGCACCGTAGGAGCTCTGAGGTAAGAGAAGCATTTAAGGTGTGAAGGATATTTACGAAGTTGCTTATTTTCAACATACGCACATATATGAGCCATTGTGCTTGATCTGAGCAGAGGTTTGGGAGCCAAAGTATCATACTTGGGTTTTCCCAGTGACTTCTGCTTTAATCTCATGCTAATCCGGACCTTAGTTTTCACAGCTAACCTGCGAACACCAAAAGGGTCGCTCTACACCCACTGATGCTGAGGGAGCAGGCACCATCCATCCCTCACCTGCCAGCAGCCAGAGCTGAGAGAAAGCACCTATGTTCATGAGAAAAAAATTGAGATCAGCTTATTTTTTTGTTTTTACTGTACCCGGGCAAAGATTACCTGCTTACAGTGCTAGAACATTTTCTATACTTTACATTGAAGCTATCGTTAAGTTAGAAAAAACAGTAATGATTCTGGAAACAATTTCTCTTTATCAAAGCGAGTGCTGTAGACACCAACAAGAACGCTCGGTCATGCTCTCTCCGTTTCATGAATCCTGTATTTAGGAAAAATTCTTTCACAGGAAGGGATAAAAGTGTATCCAAATACTGATGTCTGGGAAACACACACAAGAAGCAGCAGACAAGACTTTTAATTTCTGAGTGGGAGAACTACACTTTGAAAGCCTGCTCATTTCCGAGGGAAATTCAGAAGCAAGTCCCTTTTAAAAATTCCCTCGTATCCTTCTGGTAACATCATTTTAAGGGTAAAAGTGCCTCAGTTGTATTTTGTCAGGTGCCTCTCAGCTAGGAGGATGTGAAAGACATGCAGAGGAAGCCTTCCATGTCAGACTCTACAGTAGTCTAGGGGTTACCACCTCTCATTTTTAAATTTCAGTTGGACTTTGATGGGAGAAAAGCATTCAGTTGTTCAGGCTGGGCCACATCTGCATCTGCAAATGCCTGATGGGCGTTTGGGGTCAACCAACAACAACCTCTGCCAGCTCTCAGATATCTCCTCTGAAAGGCAATGGGACAATGACCAGGAGATTTGGATTCAGTGTGTAAATTTTGCTCATGTCCTGGTCTCAGCCTCTAGGTTGTCTCCTTCCCTGAGCATGTTCCAGTAATGGTCACTTCCCCTACTTCAGAACAGTTCTAGATCAAGTATTTGATGATTCAAGCCAAGGGCGTGAATCTTCATTCTCCTGTCATGGGAAGATTGCTTACCAACATAGTAAGTCTTGGTTTTGGTACTTCTACAGTGTATATCATGATTGTTTTAAATCATTCTAAATTCCTGTTTCTTCTCCGTGCTTATGCCTTTTGAATAAATTGCCTAGAACTGGTTTCTGTTTGAATGCTGTTTAGCTAAACTATCCACAGTTATTTTTTCTTCCAGACTAGCGAGTCCTTCCAAAACCCAGGTCTCTTTCCCAGGAATCCTATAACTTTATTCACAGACCCAAGCACGCTAGTCTAGTCTCACTGTAACATATGGTGCAGAGCCATCACGCCTCTCTGACCTGACGTACTGGCAGATAGGGGAGGGGGGAAATCAAATGAAAACTGATATGAAGGAGATGTATAGCAGATGTTCTAGCTGCATGTGAGGCCAATTAACTACAACAGATCATCAGCTTTCCCTTTTCATTTTCATTTCCATTATTTCCAGTCACTGTGATGGTAGGGACAACCCAAATTCTAAGGCTTGCATCTTTGGCCCACCCCTCCTTTCACTGCCCTCATTCCTGTGCAGTCTCAACAGGTAAGTCAATAGCACAAAACCAGAGTGTGAGACAAGTGAAAGTAATAAGAATTGCAGTTCTAACTCCGCATCTCCTAGTGAGCAATTCTGTAACCCCACTTTTTTCATTACCTTCTACAATTTTCCAGGACCTAACGTCCTACTTTTCCAGCGTGTTACCAGACCCGGTTTGGCACGGGAGTCAGGAAAGCTCTTTGAAAGTGTTTAGAGAGGAAGAGAAACATCTAAATTATCTGATCAGAATTGAAATTGAAGTAAAATATACCACCTTTCAGCTCTGATTTCAGAAGGCAGAGCGCGCGTTCAGCTCCCGTGTCTCCTGGCTCCTGCCCATCATGGGCCAGGCTCAGCCTTCTTGAGTAAAATCTTGTACCCCTGGAAGAGGAACGGGGTGTCTCCTTTTGGTCTCCAGGAGTTCAGGATTTCGTCCACTTCTTTTGCTAAGGAACAGTGGATTAGTCCTGGGGCCGGGGTGGGGGGTGGGGAGGAAGCCCCTTGCTTGAAAAAACAAGAGACATTTCTACAAAGCCTGAAACTATGGTGCTAACAGTAGAAAAGAGAAAGAGGAGATTCCCCTCCCTGCTTTCACGAGTAGACTATGTCTTTGAGATTCTCATTGAAACTTAGGGTACTCCCTTCCCAGCTTGCTGCATCTAGCCTGGAGCTCGCGCAGCCATTGAAATGAGAACTAATGGGCTACACTGCTAAACAACTTTAGGCTGATGGAAGTCATTCTGACCTCTCGGAAAGCAATTTGCTCATTCCCTAGGTTTACTTCTCCCAGCTGCGCTTAAGCAGTATTAAGATGGCATTAGGGACCTGGCTTATATGCTGTCTCTCAGCCATCTCATCACTAGAATTGCACTGCCTATGAAGCACAAATATTGAAAAAATCCCAGCCTGGATCTTACGCATTTTAACTAGCTTTTTACGTCATTGTTGTTTTGATTTTTTTTTGGGGGTGGGGGGGAGAGGTGGGTGGAGGTGGGATTTTTTTTTTTTTTTTTTTTCAAGTTTGCAAAGACTGTTGTCTCAACTACAAACATCTTGGGCTCCAGGCAGCTTTAAGAACAGAGCGCAAACTAATGAAGAAAAGAAGCCTAAATAAGGAAACACGTGTGGTTCACCAATATAACCACAAACAAATCCAGCATGAGAGGAGAAAGGAAAAAAAAAAAAAAGAAAAAATAATAAATCAGTTGGACTGTTTATGCACCATAAACTGAGTAGGGGATTCCACTTTCCCCCTACCCTTAAGGGCTCTAAGTGAGTCATCGTGAGCAACTTATCATGAAGTAGGTTGACATTTTATATAATTCTAGGTTATTTTTTTTTTCCCCCTCTAAAGCTTTCTCTGCTGGTTTGCATGAACATAAGGCTAACTTTATAGTTCCTTGACATGCTGAGCTCTTTCTGCATTAGTTTCCTGATCCTCAAAGCAGCCCTGGCACTTACGTACTTTACCAAGAATTATTTGCAAGGCATACTGCACTAAATTCATAATACAGATGAACTAATTCTTAGAACTTATCAGCACAATCTGCTTATGGTAGCATGTTCTGGCTGCCGCTGAAGGCAGCGAGAAGAGGGATGACATCTAAAATGGAGGCAGAGTCTAACTCAAGCCCAACGTAAAATGGTCACGCTGATGATCTGTCCTGCTCCCTGTGGCACAAAGGCTGTGTGTCTGTCATGGCGTATCCTCACACAAAGATGGTGCTACCAAATCCAAAATGTCACACACGTGGCTTAAAATAAATAGCTACATCTTGTCCGTTTGTCTCCAGGTTTTTCACTTTTTAAGTTAAAATCATAAAATATGGTTTGGATACAATCTGACTCCACAGAGACAGATTTTCCCCCACCCCCCTTACGAAATTTAAGGTTTGCTTGTATTTTCCTCTTATTCCAGGACCTGAGACTTTCAGGAAAACACTAGAAATCACGGAACTAGGGAAAGAATTGTCAACACCACAACAATTGTGAGTGGTTTGCATTTCTCCCTCACTCCCAGCTTACTTCCATCCACATGCCATCTTGGACATCTGCTCTACAACTTTCCACTCTTGACTTTCGCAGGAAAGTAGAAAAAGCTAATTCACCTTACACTAAACCATTTTGTTATTTGCTGTTCTTTCTGTTCAGATCTGCTTTTTATACCTGTGTTTGTACTAAGCGCACAAGCAATAGGTGTTTTGTGAAAGCGAGAGAGTGAAGAAATGCCTTAGGTTCTTTGGGCTGGAGGCACCAAGTGTACCAGGTGCTGTGGCACTCATCCGGCCCTCAGGAACAAGACATCGCCTCTGATACATTACAAGGATAACTGCAAAATGACCAAAGTTTGTTGGTCTCAATCCCAAGAGGGCCAGTGGAAAGAATCTGCTAGGAGGCAGACAGCACTGCCAGCTGCTAAACAGGACACAAATTCTGCTCTCAGCTGGAAAGAGACGTCAGAGCACGTGCCTTATCTCTGAAGTGACGACGAAGTCTTGTCAAGAAGAACACGATGACTGGGATGACAGAGTGACCCAAGACTGAAAGTAACAAAACCTAGCTTGTACACCAACTTTAGAAAAAAAGTCTTCTTTTTAAAAATCTACCGTAAGATAGATTTATAAATTGATAATTATTTTAAAAAATGATAAATTTTGAGCTTGTGTAAGACACTTTCCTCCAGATGCAATTGGAAAAAAAAATTAACCTGGAGGTGTCACTAAAAATGTTTCTTTAGTCCCTTTATGGTTTTGGGGAAGTTTAAAGTAGGTTTATTTTCCTTTCTTCTGGCTGAAACAGAACTTGTGGAAGGTGGTGCCTGTCTGACGCGGGAATAGATAATAAAATACAAATAAACATTTATGCAAAATAATTGTTTTCCCACATTTCACTATGACTTTTTGATACAGATCCCTCTCAGCTATTTTCTTCCCCCTTCCCTCAGCACCTAAACCAGACAAAAGGGGGACCTGAGCACCTGGCTCGTTTGCCAGACACACAACCCCACCTCTCCTGGTGACAACTCCTACAGCAAAGATCTGTACACGGACAGTGGGAGCAGTGCTCCAGACAAGTACGGCAAGGAGAGCCCCTTGGGGAAAGGAAAAACAAACAAAAAAACCGAGTAGTTGCATTAGTTTAAAAGGAGATAGTACTCAGACTCCTGGTCTTTGCTGTACAATCGCGTATGAGAGAGTTAAAAATTGCCCGCTAATCAAAGAGCTAAAAATTAACCGTAAACACAGGGGAAAAACAGCTAAAATTGGCAACAGAGCACTCGTGAATTTCAATGCAGTTCTCCCCTTCTCCTTGGCTTACCGAGCAGTTTCCTCAAGGCCTTGCCTCAGGAGAGGCATCTACCGCTTTGGAGACAAAGCCATAGAGGCAAGGCAGCCGTTCACGGCCCCAGACATCACGGTGAGCTGGCACTGGCGTTGCCTTTGCCCTGCCTCAGCACAGCCACAGCTGTCCCAAGAAGGCAGTCACATCTAACTGCTGCTATTCTGGTTTATTGAATGAGAAGGCAGCTACCGCTGCAGCGCTTTAGCTTTAAATCTTCACATCCTTTTTATTTTTAAGTTAGATAATTTCTACTTTTACCTGTTATCGGTTATCTAACTAACATATCAGATAATCACACTGAGCTCTAAGCCATGTTACAGAAGTCTATTTTACACTTGGGTAAATTTCTTAACTGGAGTTTTGTTTCCCTCACCTGTAAAACGCAAACAGTAAGATTTTTCTACCAATTTTTGCCCACCCTGTTCATGTAGTTTATAAATCCTTTGAACATGGATCATAAGAAAAAAATGCACATACTTATAATAAAATTCCTTTAAATTCTACTGTCCCTAAATGCTACCAGTGTGAAATAGGAATATCACAAGTCTCATTTCTGATAACTGAACATTAGTGTAAGTGAAACGACGTCTTAAACTCATGGTTTTTTTCTGTAGCAACCACTAGTCCATTCATCAGGAATCCAAGACAAGTTTTAGTCTCTGCCTGTGGGCTAGTACTCTTCATTACTGTGCATTGCCAATATGTCTCTGAAGACAGGAATTTATACATTAGTATTTTTAACAATATCCAAGCATATGACCAAACACGCGCTTCCCTCTGTGACTTAAGGTTAAGCATGCAAACGTTCTTTCGGTCATGAAGAAGCTTAATTACATCCCCTTATAAAATCTACCTTGTGTTTATCCTGTAATACACAAGTAATAATTTCCGAGACAAATGTTTTGGTACAACTGAGGGCCTCAGAGATTTAGCCTGAGAATCAGCAGCTGTGGGACAGAATTTATTGCTTTGGCTGGTTACAGTTTGTAACTACTCGCATGGAGGTCAGATGGAAAAAGCCAAACAACGAAAGCCAAGTCCCCAACATGTTTGATGAGCACAGAACACAAGCAATTAACACGGGCACTATTGCAGATTTCATGTGGGGTTAGATTTTAATTAAGAACACGTCACTGGGTTACATTCTGGCCCACGCCACATATGCCTGTGTTGGACATAACTCATTCTACAGAGAGGTGATCACTCTTTGACTTCTCTTAATCCCTTGTATTTTCTTTGGTGCAACATCTCCATACCACCCCAGTTTTTTCCCACGTGAGAAACTGTCAGGTACACCTAGCTCCCTAGTTGAAGAAATGCATGGTGTAAGTTTTAAGTGGTGCTCAGGTGCATATCTAAAAAAATTACTCTCCAAAACAAAAGGAGATGCAATAATTGGACGGACCTCTGATAATCATGTTTTCATCTTTGAGACCCTAGGCTGCCTTTTGTGATGGGAGAGATGCAAGAGAGTCAATAAAAGGCCCTTTTCCTACCGGCTTTGTTCAGACCTTCGATGAGCATAAAAATTACTTTAATAGAGCTCTCTCAACAGAGCCATCATTTGTTTACTAACATCCAGTTCCTCAACTGGAACTGAGAAAAAATGTGGTACTTCTGCCAAGAACATACAACAGAAATGGGCCTAAAATTGTCCAAAATGTCCATCCATCACATGGAAGCTGCTTATTCCATTCAACACATAGAAGATGGTCCTATTAGTATTAATTACTATTATTAGTATTACAACTGGCACATCTAGCATTTGAAACTGCTTCAACAGTAGAATTGTGTAAGTCATCACCTATTTTCCTTTTGGTGTGCCCATCAATGGGCGATGGATTATTGTTGTCTGCCTCGACCTCCTTTAAAACTGAAGAAGCAAAAGTTAAATTAACATCCAAGTTAACCACCGTGAATTATCCAGCAGCCCGTACGTTATTAGTCCGAATTTTTTACTGTCAGCTTTAAGGGTGGTTACCAAGAACTAACAGAACTTTTCTCTTTCCATCTACTGATGCAAAGGGTTTAAAGAAGGAGAGAACTACAGGGAATCATGTCATCTGGGTATTATAAGCCATGCATTCTTAAAATAACACCTACAGAGATATCGTGCGGGACCCACACATTAGCCTGTCTTACAAAATTTCAAGCAGAAAGCGAGAGCGCAGACATGAATAGCACCATCTGACCCATCCCCATTTCTGCAATATATCCTCCAGCCCATAAATTTGTCTTTCTACAGAGAAGATTAATGTATAACAAAATGACTTTAATTAACAGAAGAACTCTTAATGACATATTTAATTCCTTTCAAAAATTGATTTTGATTTCCCCACACACATACAATTTAATTTCCATATCCCTAAGCAGATCTCTGTTCTCCTTTCTTGGACACGGATCACAATAGCTCAGCCATGAGCTGGAATTACCTTCCAGCTTTGATATTATAATTCACTCAGCTGTAAGAACCCTTACTTAGGAGTAATTAATTGTGTTTATCCTGTAACATGTGTTATAATTTCAGAACTCTTTTGCAACTAATATTTTTTAAATAAATTACTCTTTTCCATCTAGTTGCACTGTGAATATTTACTATTAATAATATAAAGTAGAGAAGTAACAGAAAAATAAAGCAGCTACTCCACTGTAACCGGACCCTCCAGTGAGCACTGCCTAGCTTCCCTATCTACTTTTCAAAGTAATTAAGAACAAATCTTAGACCCACTGAAATTTAAATGTTAATTTAGAGCACCATATAAATCCTTTTCCATTCCTGTAAATCAGGACCAAAAAAACCCAAGTTGCATTGCAGAAATAAAGGACGAAAAGACATTCTGAAATGCTGACATGACACAGGCTTAAAATGTCCAGAATATCAAGACACCTTACTTAGCATTTTGTTATCCTAAAATCAAAGGATCCACCATCGCCTATTCTGAAGCGGAACACACCATCATTTTGCCACAGAGAAATATATTCAAAATACTAAATTAAAATTGAACTTAATAACAGTTGAGGTGAGATAGTCTACTCAATATTTTCCATATTAATTTTGATTCAAAGCAAATTAGAGCTGTCTCAAGAGCTTTTTTAGAAGACAAATTCAAGCCACTTTGAATATGCCAACCCTGACACTTCTCTGGTATTAGTGCCTTGTTGATTCATACCCACTATTATCTTTTCCCCAAAATATTTTGCAATAGCAATTCACATCACTGAACTTTTCCTTAGGTAGAATATATGTGCAACTGCTCTGTATGCTTCGGGCTATAACCAACGGGAAATGCAACAATTTGGGAAAATTAAGAAGATTATCACAGCAGCTCTCTGCCCGTGCTGCACAGCCACATGAGCTGCCCAGTCATGAACCACTCAGCTTTCACAGCCCCGTGTTCCCAGACAAAGCCACCACTGGTTTTGGTTTTGCTTGGTCTCACAGTTCCAGCTGTGATGGACAAGCAGCTCGGATATCCCTGCAGGATGGGCAGGCAACAACATGCACAACATGTTTCTAATTTGGACTAATCCACTTCTTCTCAACCAGACGCTTAGGACGAAAAATGCCAGATTTTTCTTTTCCTTAACCCCATCTCTTGGTAAAGAAGAGGTATTTAGATTCACTGTTGCGTTTGTTCTCTTTGCCCGTTCAAATGGAAAGAACAATTATCTAGTTGTGTATACACCAAAAAAAAGAATATTCCCAGCAGGAGCAGACCTCATGATTAAAAAAAAACCAAAACAATTTTCAATAGTGATAGCATTCTAATTAACATATGCTTTCACTTTGAAACTTGCAAACTCACTCCAAGCAAAGTTTGAGTAACCATCTCTGCCAAAGGGCAAGGGGAAGCTCTAACTGCAATTCACTGCCTGCAAGAGATAAAACCATAGTTGTAGTTTTCTGCTCATGCAAAAGCTGATTAGAAAGCCACTTGAAACCACTCTGTCACATTCAAGACTTGGACTTTTGATGACGAACTAGTGCTCTGCAGAGCAAGGATACCAGCTCCTATGGCCTGCAAACCTCATATTCCCATTACTCCCGAACATCAGTACTAGATCAACATTTGAAGAGAGCTGAAAACCTTTATACACATACCCAAGCCACAGTAATGCTCTCTTTGGATTTCAAGAGAAGGTTATGTCATCTGTATACAAATGAGCAATATAAATGAAAACAAAAGAAATCCCTTTCCGTCCTTCTCACTCAAATGTTCATCTTCACCCACCTCTGACCCCCTTCTCAAGAAGATTACAGAAAAGCCAACAGATGTCACTGATCCCAGAGAAAGCGGAGGCAAACGTTCCCCACCTAGTATCCCTGGCCTAATGAAATCACGCAGCTTGATGAAGACACATGCAGGCAAACCAGTAGTTTTGCAGATGCAGCTGCCATCTTAGCAGGACTCCGCAGTTTGGATGCAGCACTTCTTGAACCAGTTTAAGATGAGACTAATGGTCAAAGCAACACAGTGTTGGGAGGAAAAGAATCAGGGTGTTCATAAAATGCATACTTTTCTGGTTGTAACATCAGAAAGACACAACCTCAAATCTAATCTCCACAGAAGACCGCAGAAATATTTCTGCTTGTAAAGATATATACGCAAACACATATGTATATGTAAACACACACAGGTCTGTGTATATGAACACACACCTGCATGTTTTTAAGTACATTCAGAAGTACAAACCCCGCTAAAATTAGGAATTAGGTATTTCAACAACAGTTTACACACAGTAGAAATACAGAGATTTAGACTACCCAATTTTCAGAGTAATACTTGCTGTGTGAAGGAGTAGTTCTTGTAGTTTGAGAACAAGCACTTTTGTGAGGTGAATAAATTCAATCTGGATTTGCTCCAAAGTAGCATTTATGGGTTGTCATTGTATGGCTCAAGCATCAGAAAGGCGTTAAGGCAAACTCATGAGCTTCCTACCAGCTCTTTGCAACAGAAGAGTCAGTAGTGGCATGTTTGGCACTGGTTACCAGTAAGCCAATTGGTTTGTTTTAAGGTCTTCTGGGCAGCATTCATATAGCTCTTACAGGCCCGATCTACACTTGTAATGATCTGTTTCTTATGTCTCTCCAAGATATTTGCAATTAGCCAAACAGTCCTTGTGGATGGGAGAAAAGGGCAGAGTCTTCATGGTTCAACAGTCCTAGGAAAGCCTTTCCCTTCCTAAGCCTGTCAGAGTCCTTCAGAAGCTGCCTGCAGGGCTCTAGTCAAAGAATTTCTGTTCAGGATGGTTCAACTTGAAACTACACCAGTTTCTTTATTTTACAAAGAAAACATTTGTTTTCCACCCAACTGCTGCGACAACAGATGCACAGCAGAGCTCAGTTTTGCAGTCTTTGTTGAGAGGGTGGTGGCACTACCAACTCCAAATCCAACCTCCTTTCCCATTCCTGTTGCCCTTCACTGTAGCATTGAGCCAGCCAAGAGGATGGTTATACCGTTTGTGTGGTTCATGCTGTGATGCAGAGAGGGAATTAAAATAGTGTATCTACGTATGTTTTGTGGGCCTGTTCAACCAGACCAGTTCTCCAAAAAGAAAAATTCAACCGGACTCACTGCAAACAGTTGTGCTGCCTGAACAACTGAAGGCAGCACTGTCTGTGATAGGGAGAGGAATGAGGAGGAGGAGATGTGGGACAGTTGATAGGCAATCGTGTAAGTGGCAGGACGTCACATCTCAGCCTCGGGGCAGACATGTCCCAGCCAGCCAGATCTGGTCATCATGAGGCTTTAATTAGGATTCAGTTTCATGGAATCATAAAATAGTTTGGTTTGGAAGGGACCTTTGAAGGTCACCTAGTACAACCCCACCTCCCTGTGCTTCCTTTCCTTGGTAACTGATTTTTCTTCAAAATGGCAGCCATGAACATATTGTGCTTTTTGCTCCTACAGGGGCCTCAGGCCCAAAACACTAATCTGCCAGATCCAAAATTTCATTATCCCCCTTAACGTGTGGCTAAAATTATGATAATATAGAACAGGACACTTTAGTAGTCTCGCTTACTCCTTACTAGGCCAACAAAAAGGACAGCAGTTAAAGGAAGTTATTATTGACAGGGTAACTAAATCCATCTCCAAACACCATTCACTTTACCTGTCACTGCTATTTCTCTGTCTTATTTTACCTAATAGCCTCTACCTGAGCACTTGTCAATGATGCGAGGATAGACTTGCATACTCAGCTACAAGGAAAATAAATAAGATTGATGTTGTTTTACCTTAATATCTTATTTTGTACTATCTTTTTAAACCTTTCTTTTATTAGGGAAGACATCACAGTAGAAGAGGTTCTACCTTCAGTTTAGACTTGGGATTGCTACGTTGCAATATATAGTGGGAGGTGTCCCTGCCCATGGCAGGGGGATTGGAACTAGATGGTCTTTAAGGTCCCTTCCAATCCAAACCGTTCTGTAATTCTATGATATCTGCCTTCAGCACTAGATTGTGATCATTATAAATCATTCAGCCTTAGAAGTGTGAACCAGTTTAAGATACTGGTACCAACAGAAGCCAAGAGAACTTTTTTTTTCTTTTCAGGAATGACTTGGTAGGTTTCAGGTATCCCACACATACTCTACAGTTTGTGTAAGAGTGGTTCAGTGGCCCAGATCCAAGTAATACAACTGCTCTGATTTGTAACAAGAACTGACTGCCTATCACTTTCAAAATCACCATGGCCTTACAAAAAGGGGAGTCTACAAATTGTTGTGAAGACCTAGAAAAATAAATGATTTAGTCCAAACTATCCAGGGGAGAGAGTAAGCCAAGAAGATTAATTGGGTAAACTAATTCATTCTTACCTTTCTCTTACTAAGAAAGAAGACACAATCATCTCCAGCACACACACAGAGTCACTGAAGCGAACCCACCAGGGAGACTGAACTGCTACTGCCAGAAACTTTTAAAGTTGATCTAGTAAATATGCCTCAGTAGCTCAAGAAGCCTGTTCAATGCTTCAAGGCCAACCACATCCTGGGCTGCATCAAAAGCAGGTGAGGGAGGTGATTCTGCCCCTCTACTGTGCTCTGGTGAGACCCCACCTGGAGTACTGCGTCCAGCTCTGGGGCCCCCAACATAAGAAGGACATGGACCTGTTGGAGCGGGTCCAGAAGAGGGTCACAAAAATTATCAGAGGGCTGGAGCACCTCTCCTAGGAAGACAGGCTGAGAGAGTTGAGGTTGTTCAGCCTGGAGATGAGAAAGGTCCAGAGAGACCTTATAGCGGCTTTCCAGTACCTAAAGAGGGCCTACAGGAAAGCTGGGGAGGGACTCTTTATCAGGGAGTGTAGAGATAGAATGAGGGTTAATGGGTTTAGACTGAAAGAGGGCAGATTTAAATTAGATATCAGGAAGAAGTTCTTTACTGTGAGGGTGGTGAGACACTGGAACAGGTTGCCCAGAAAAGTTGTTGAGTCCCCATCTGTGCAACAGTGAGAAAGGCACACTTTTCAGTCTCATGGGAACAGTGCAGGCAGAGCAGACAGCATGAGCACTATGTGCTGGATGGAGACATACAAGTCTGCTCGGCCCTGTATGTGTTCAGTAAAAATATGTTCCAGCAGTGCTTTCTTTCATACACTGGATTGCTGGGGCAGGCAGGAGGGAGGAGGCATCCTTCTGAAGCACCCATGTATTGACCTGTGTTTTACTTGTCATTAAACAGATGTTATTTTTCAGGCATTATTTGTCTCCCACCATTTAGCATCCAAAAGTAGGAGGGTAAGTTAACTGTGCCAGAACTGAAGTTATTGCTACACATATCTTCATTTGAAATGCAGCCACCTTTTGAACATCTCAATCACAGCAGATGTCTGTCTGAAATGTGAGTATTTCAGACCAGTTTTCTGTAGCCTACAGCCAGTGCATACTTGTAAACAAGCTTTCTACCCCTTATTAATCATTTCCCCAAAGATAACTGTGCAGGCAATTGGCCGTTACTGCATACTCATTAGATTTTTCTTTGCCGTTGCCAAAACCCGTTCATTTTGTCAGCAAGGCCAAGCCTGCAGGTTCTCTGTCACAACTCTTTACGTGTTTAGGGGGCATCTCTAAACTAATGCACAGCTTTTTACCAGTGTTAAATCCACAATCTTTTTATAAACTCCAGCAACATTCAGAATGTTACAAAAGGGAGAAAAACAAGAGAAAATACCAAAGAGTATGGGACTTAATGAATGTCTCCGATTCAGACAAGGGCTGAGATTATCAATGCTGTGCTCTAGCCACAAAAAGGCTTTCTTCTGTGGGGTACTGTCACTTTTTCTTGAATAAGAGTGCTGTGGTCTCAGGGAATGAAGGAGAACAAAGAGAACCTCAATGATAAAACTGTACCAGTGCAGGATCAGGCCTGCAACACTGCTCTTCCAGCAGCAAGTCCACCTCCCAAGGCTGATTTTAATTGATTTGGTAGTTTATTCCTCTGCAGGGATTCCCACATCCTCAGAGAATACAAATAATTGCTAGGAAAAAAGTCAGATCTCCAGTTTTGGTAGAAAGGATTCCTTGTTTCTTAAACAAGTGGCAGAAATCCAGGCAAGTGACATCAGTGTTCTAGAAAAGAATGACAACACTTAAACATTGCTTCTAAAGACGTTATTACCTCTACTAAAATGCTGACAGTCTGGTTAACACCTACCATTCACATTCAGGTCCTTTCCATGGCTTACGAAAGGGCTTCCAGATGCTCCCCATGTACACTTTTATCTAAATGCTTGTGTTTCCCTCAACAGCTGGTACAACACGTTATATTTTCTTTTTGCCTTACAGAGAAGTCATTGTGCAAGATGACAAAATTTGTACAGTTAGAGGAGATGCTCATATTTTAACAATACTGAAAGATGCTTGAAAAAGAGTGTATTGCAGCCCTAGCAATTGTCAGACCACATCTCTCAGTCATAGCTCCAACCCTGCTAGAACAGACAGCAGCTAAAGCGGGAAATGAAGTATCTCAGAATAAGCCTATTTTTTACTTGAAAAAGGATGCTGAAGAATTCACTTACAATGCCTTTTAGTCTGTATATTATAACAGAAATACTGATTTATTTATTATTTTTTTCTGCTTAAAGCAAAGATTGAAATTTAGCTAGTGAATTCTCCACACGTTCCCGCTGGCATCTCAAACAATGAAACACATGCTTTGTTACCACTGCCCTTAATTCCAGCTTTATAAGCTAATGGAGGCATAGCACTCTACGGTCAGCTCAAAGTGTTTAGAGGATGGTTCTGATTTTAGGTCAAGGCGCCTACATCCTCTTCATTGTTATAAAGCTGAAAGCAAACCAAGTGTGTTTGAAGAGTCATGTCAGAGGAATGGAGGGGACCTCCAGAGACCATCTAGACAATCCTCTTTACTCACAGTCAGACATAGCTCTTCCTGAAATGTGGAAAGCTTCCTATGAAAAAAGTGTGTCCGTGCTTCACCCTCTTTACTATTAGAAGGATTTTTCTAATGTTCAGCCTAGATGGCCCTTGCTGCAATTTAAATCCATGATTTACCGATAGCCTAAAATAGGTAGAACCTCCCATGTCTTTTTTAACATCCTTTATTTACTCGAGAGCTCAGGCTTCTCTTCTTAAAACCAAAGAACTCCCAATTCCTTCAGTTTTCCTGTGTAGACCACTGTTTCTAGAACTCTGACTGTTGTCACTGATAGTTATTCTTTTGATCCATGGTGATTCTTTTGAAGCGGGGCACCCAAAACTTGACACTAGTCTGCTTCAAGCTTTACCCCTGCCTGAACGATTAAATGGTTCTTTTGTACGTGTGCTACTAGATATGTTTTCCTTTCTATTACTACTTTGCCTGATGCCCCACAGTCAAAATATAGTTGCTTCTATCTGCAACTTGTACTATCTTCTTATAGAAGAAAACGAAATTCGTTCAGGACAGCTTGCTCTTAATAAATCCACATGGATCATTCTTTTCAATATATTATTAAAAAGGTGGTCCTGTTAAGCAAACCACACACCAATTCCTAGGCAAAAGGGATCCCGCTGTCTTCCAGAGGGTCTTTACGTACTGAGCCCTTCCTCCTTGCCCCTAAGGATGACACGTCTCAACAAGGAATAAATCTAACCTTTAAACTTGGACCTTAATTTTAAACCTTAAAAAATATGCAAGATAAGAAACAGAGCGCGACCGAGTAAAATCTAAGTATGGTATTTCCACGCGGACTGCACTCAGCTGACACTACTCTCACAGAATTCAGTGGAAACAGATGATGTTGGATTATCTTGATTCAGACTCATGGAGAAAAAGATATGGCTCAGGCGCTACTTCCCTGATCCAGTAGAAAAGGTTTGGGGCTTTTCCCCCTTAGTTTTGTTTCTCTTGTGAGTGATTGTATGTGGATGTGCTATTTAACCATCTCAGTATCCCCCCAGTTATCAGCAGACCCAGTATTCCCACTGTTTCCAGTAAAAGTTAGTTTTACTAGGTAAGAGAAGGCTGCTGTGGAAATCACTAGGAAATATGCAGTTTCTACTTTTATTTGATAAAATTATGCAAATGCTAAAATAGGGACACTGTAAACAGATGGGAGCAGGAGATATTCAAGAAATGCATGGAAATCAATAGGGATAGGATGAAAATTAAGCACTCAGAGCAAAGGCTAAATAGGAGATGCCATCATCCAGAGCTGAAGAGAAGTCAAACTTCAGAGGGGAACTTGGAGAACTGCAATTCTGGTAAAACCAGAAGGAATTCCAGAGAAATAGGTAAACAAACAGCAGTATTTAAAGTCATGAGAAGTTGAGGGAGATACTGTATGTCAGCATTTTATAACATCTTTATACTTGTGAAGAATCAGATAAAGTTTCTTTAGACACTCACAGACAGAGGCACATTAGATATTCTAGGATTCTACCTGAGGCACTGAAGTTACTTGTAAAAATCAAAAAACACAAGCTTTTCAGAGACACTCCCCCACGGATAAAATATTTCTAAAGTCTCTACGCTTGTAACAGAGAAGATCTGAGTTATTTCCCTTGATCTTCAATAGATTTGTTGAGCAAGTCATTAAAACTCTCAATTTTCATAGAATTGGGGTGATATTGCTGACTTTGGCTACAAAGGCCATGAAACCTAAAGGGCAGACATGCCTTTCCCCACCCGCCCCCCACCAAGGAAAATCCCATCCTCTCCAGAGGTGCCATGTAACATTGCACTCATTGGGGTAGTAGCAGTTACACGCAGTATTCCTTGCCAACACATCCCTTCAGAGCTGAAGTCCCCTTACTATCAGAGGAAAGAAAGAGGAATAGTCCTCTGTCCTGCCCCCATAAGACATATGGCAAAGCAGGGAAGGTGCGTGTGTATTAGCACACAGCGGGACCAAACAGAGATTCTTATTCCTTCTAAGGGTACATCTCATGCTGCAGCCAAAAGGCCTCAACTTTTGAACTCTGTAAAAATCCAAGAACAAGTGACATTATAACAACTCGAGCAGCTTTTGTTTCAATGAGGCTTATAAAGGGAAAATATAAAGAGATAAATTCATCTTCCCATCCTTCAAGCTATTAGCAAAATTAGTTTTGCAGTCATCTGGTCTTTCTACAGTTCCGTCCTAATTTTCTTGCACATGTTTAAATTTGCACATGTTTTTCTCATTGCAACTGATTACCAAGGTAATAAATCTTTCTTATTTCATTAAATTAGGGAGGGAGAAATCAGAAAGAAATCAGTGTGAGTGCTGGAAAGCTGAAAATCCATTTTTAAAAAGTGAAAAAATAGTGAACTTGATTTTTAAAAATGCCCAATTTTTCACTTAGCTACTCATATGGATTAAATCATGAAGATACGAGAGCTTTATTTTTAACACAAGTACACATCTTCCAAAGACGGGTGTGTATTTCTTCTTCAAATGCATTTCCACTTAAAAATCTAATTTGGCAGAAAGTATGTAACATTTCAGTTTACACTGAATGAGCGCGGCTGAATACTGAATTTACTGCCGCCTACTGCGTTTCCTGCAAATATCAGAATTCTTGCCACAGCCCTCCAAAAATTGCTTCTTGATTGTAAAGGATGCCCTTGCTTAAAGGCTGGCTGACAGACCTCTGGGATTACTGTAAATGAGAAATCTCTGCTGGGCATTTATACTTCTACTGAGGTTTCTCACATACTTTCATATCTCTGATAGAGAAAAGAAAAAAAACCTTGCTGATAGATTTGTGTAAAGGGATCAAAAGTTATCTAGATATTTTCCCTTTTTTTTTTTTTGTTATAAGCTGGGCAAAATGAAGTTATGGCTACAAGTAAAACATATAATTGGGAAGAAAGTTCTGCCCACACAACAGCTCCTCTCCTGAATAGCCATAAAGATAAAAAGATTTGGGAGGGACTGTAGAAGAGACCTTTGACAGGTGAATTCAGCCAAGCACTCCCTTCATAGTGTGATGATCCAAGTGTTTAATGCAGTCCTTGAATGTATAATTAAGGGGCAGCTAAGAAGAACGGAAATGTTATAGCTCTTCTTTGGTAGTGGTAAGAAACTGGTCCAGTTCTGTTTCAACGGTGTGTTTTTGTCCAGTTCTGACACGGCTGAGGAAAACAATAATATACCGTAGAAGGTTTAGGGAAGAGCATGAGTTGTTAAAATATTGGGAAACCTGCCTCATAGCCCCGTCTTTATAACTTCTCAAAGGAAAGGTCCAGAAATAACTACCACAGAATGCAACCACCTACATGGAGAACAAAACTTCACTGAAGGTTTCTCCAGTATGGCAGACAAAGGTGTAAGAGCTTCCAATGCTTGGAAGACACGCACATACACACCAAGGCTGAAAAAGAAGCAGTGATGTGAAAAACTTTCCAGATTCTCATAGGATTCTCATCTCTGGAACTGCCAGAATTCGTGGAATGACAGAATTTTGTAAAAAATAGACTGAAGGTCAGCTAGCCCAACCCTCTGCTCAAGGCAGGATAACTTCAAAGTTAGGTCAGATTACTCAGGGCCCTGTCTAGCTGAGTTTTGAATACCTTCAAAGATGGAAACTTCACAACCTCTCTGGGTGATATGTTCCATCATTCAACAACCCTTAATGAGAATTTGTTTTCCCAACAAGAAATAGGAACTTTCCTTGATGCATTTCTTATCCTTTGCTGTTTGTCCTTTACCATTCACGCCTGAGAAGACTCTGGCTTTGTATTTTCTAATAATCACCCGTTACGCTGTTTGAGATGGCAAGTATTCCCCCTCAACCTTCTCTTCTTCAGGATTAAGAAACCCCTTTCCCCTCAGCCTCCTCTAGAATGTCATGTGTTTCAGCGTCTCAGTCATCTCAGTGGTCCTCCTTTGGACTCCATACAGTTTGTAAATCTCTTTTCCTGGGAGGGTAGGAGTGGGTGGAAATGGAGACGTGACTCTTAGAGGCGGCCTCAAAAACACAGGGTAGAGGAGAATAACTGCATGAACCTGCTGGCTATGCTCTTACTAACTGACCACTATGCTGCAAGATTTCACAGTTGAAAGGATACACTGCTGACTCGTGTTCAACCTGCTACTCATTACGACTCTACAGATCTTTTTCTGCAGGGCTGTTACCTGCTCAGCCCATCTATAACCTGTACTGAGGCATAGGGCAGGTACACCCAAGATGCGGGGCTGTTGAATTTAACAAGTTTCCCATCAGCCAACTCCTCCAGCCTTTTGAGCTCTCTCTGAATGGCAGCCCTGCCTTTTAGCTATCAGTGCCCCTCCCACCTCAGCTTCGTGTCATCCTCAAGCTTGAAGGTACTCTTTTCCATCATTCAGGTTGCTGATGGAGACATTAAACAGTGGTGGAACATCACTCAGAGCTGACTGCCAACTAGACATCGAACTATCGCCCACTACCTTCTGAGCCCAATGCCCATCAGGTTTTTCATACGCTCTGTAGCCCACTCATCTAGCCTCTATGTCCCCAGTTCAGTTATAAGAATTAGGACATTGTATCAAATGGTCCGCTAAAGTCAAGATAAACAGCATTCACTACTCTCCCTTGTCCAGCCAGCCAGTTGCCATTTCATCAGAGAAGGCAATCCAGATCATCAGGCATTATTTGTCCTTGGTATATCCACATTGACTATTCCTCACCACTTTCTTACTCTTCATGTGCTTGGAAACAGATGGACTTGCTCCACAATATTCCCAGAACTAAAGTGAAGCTAAGTAGCTTGCAATTTCTCAGTTTATGGCTTTCCTCCTCAGTTCTTCTGCTATACCAAACATAGCTTGTCTACCCAATAAGTATTTAAGTAGAAGCATTAAAAAAAAGAATGTTGAAACAATAAGATCTAGGTTGATAAGGACAAATACAATCCTTAATTTTCCTGTTTCTGTTGGGCACTAGTCAAAAAGGAAATAGACAATACATGGTGTACTGTTTGATTCTGGGCAAATTTGATCTTGGCTGCTGTGAAATCCAGACAATGGTTAGACTGGGGAAGAACAGCAAAATGGTATGAAGATGCATTTGCTTAGTTTCTGTTGTTCCTTCAATCCCCTTAATCTAACTACTCCACTATGTCCTCCAGACTACTTCTTTGCTGTCCCCTCTGCTATTAGTACCTCCCACTTATCGGGGAAAAATACACAAAAGCAACTAGTTTGTTTGCGTATCCAGTTAATTCCCCCAAATAAATAAATAAAGAAACCCCACAGTATTACAGTAAGGAGGGGGGACACATTTTGTCTACAACTGTATTTGATAAACCACTATTCTGCCAGCAATTAGAGTACAGACTTTCAGGATTGAGGACTATATTATCTTGTTTTAGTCAAATGTGAAGGGTATGATGTCAATGTCCTACCCTGTTGGTTCAGTCTTGCTCTTAAGTCAGCCTAGCCCAGAAGAGATTTCTAACATCAACATTAAGGCTGGAGTGAATGCAGTATAAATGCAAAGACACATTTGTAAAAGGAGCGGAATAACAAGAGAGCAAGAGTTAAGAGCGACATGCAGCAATAGACAGGGCAAAATTAACAGTCATAAAACTCATAAACACTGAAGAATGTGCAGCTCATACCAAGATCATGTCAGGGATGACTCAATAGCTGAAGGCTTGTGCTCTGGTGCCATTTCTCTTCCTATTATTCAAATAAGAATACAGTATGTAGCTAGAGGACGCGCAAAACAAGAAAACAAAACAGGCGGAGACCTCACTTAGGATTTCTGAAGGGTAAAACAAGCAGACCTCTTAGACGAGAGATCAGACGCTCAGTAGCCAGCAGTCATCATTTCCCATGTCACACACAAGTAATCCCAATAAGACTACTAGACGCAGGTATCTAGGAGTTCATTAATATGAAAATTACCCAGAAATAAAAACAACCTTCCCCTTCTCTGCTCTCACACAGAGCTTTGTTACAACCCAATGGCCTCGTGTCTCTTTCCCCAACCGCACCCAGGAGACAATAAATGCTTAGAATGAAGGAAATCAAGCGTGCTGTTGCAGGGACTATTACCACGCACTGAGAAATCACTGGTATTCAGAAAAAAAGCAGAAAATGATTCACACAAATCACCAGTTGTAGCAGGAATTATTCCCTGCCAGTCATTTGTCACTATAAAAAGGTTAGAAAATTACAGGGTTTTTATATTCAAACTCCAAAACTACTTAGAGCTACTACTCTCAGATTTAGTTACTATGATCATTAAATCCTTGCCTTCCATACCTTCAGAATGAGATCATTTGGATTTTGCTAAATGATGGTGGCCACATCTGTTTAATTTTCATTGCATTACTAACACATTGGCCCAGAAAAGGTTTAAAGCATTCATTTTCATGTTCTCCACATACAGTGCCCAGGACATCATGTGGTTCAAGCCCTCACCACCACCCTGCTGCAAAGCTTCCCTTTCACTTTTCTGGCTCAGGAAAGCGCCCATTCAAAGCTTCCACGCTCCACACTTGATTTTAGCACAAATCAGTATGATACTTGAAGGAAAGCACTTTTGGATCCATTTTAAAACCCTCTACTAAGCAAACTGCATTGAAATTGTTATAAACGTCAAACCCATCCGTTCCCCTATAATTCATGGTTTGTGATAACACTTGGTAGGTATGTGGATAAACCCAACACAAACAGCACGCATCACTTTGTGGGGAAAAAGCACAGGGGAGAGCCCCAGTAGCACATTTGGCTTACAGAAGGAAGTTGACAGGGCGATGAGTTATCCTTTTCCCAATAATGGGTGCCATGCTTTATAAAGTAAAACTAAAATAAAAATTGAAGTAGTTCATACTCACAAAAGCCCAGAGAAACACATTCAGAGGCTAACACTAAGCGCTCCTGTGGGTAGTCAGTTTGTCTGGAACTCTAGCATATCTTAAAATTTCAGCTTTTGTCTGTGCCGTTTAGATGCAACTCACAAGAAAGAGAAATGAAAGACATCCTTTCATCACCTGATGGATCAGTGCGTGGCACTGCAGAGATTTTCAGTACCTTGCATTGATCAGAAGTCAAATGGCATTACATTGTCCACCTGCCAACTTTCAGCATGACTTTTAGGCCTCAGGAAAGGAGAAATGCTTTCCTGCTAAGCAGCATTTCCTCCGCCTCCCAGCAAGCATTAACTTGCACTTTGTAGCTGTCACAGTGCTATTTAATTCCATGTAGTTGCAACAATTAGTGTCGATGGAAAATTTGCTACCAGGAGTCTGGCAGAACAATGCTAGAAGCCAACAACGGTACATACATACCAAAAAGAGCAAAACAAAACCATAAAGGCACATGTGGAAAGTTTTACAAAAATAAGTTGCCATGTGTTCAACTACAAACACATCAACAGCCTTCAAAGTGCTGATAAGCCTGTGTTAGAATAGTTGTACCTAAAACTTAATTTCCCTTAAGTTTAGTAGTATGCATAGAATGTCTATAAAGACTGCCTCAGATCTCACTAGGGCTGTAGTTCACCAAATCTGAGAAGCCAGTAGAGTTTTCATATAAAAGATGCAAGACCCAGGCACAAACAGAATATATTGTTCCCTGAGGTATATGGCTGCTTTTGACTGAAAATCCATTAGCTTTTTAAAATAAAAATAATAAATAAAATATAAACAGTCCACCACAGCATCCCAACTGGAATCACAGTAGTCTTTCTTTTGGCAGATTTTCACCAAAAAGACAGGGTTTCTTGAGTTTGTGCAGGACCTGCTCCACGCTGCCATTTAAGCGTATGAGAAAGACTCTCCCATGCACCCATCGCCTCCTGTAGGGAAGGCAGGCTACAAAGAATCACATTTCTTCTCATCCTTCCCCTGCCAAATTGCAAAATTCTGTCATACTCCCCCTCCTGTGCCATGTTGCTTCCCTGTCACCCCTTCTCCTGGCAAACGGCAGGTCACCCAGCTGCCCTCGTATTTAGGGCATGAATAACTGGTGCTGTTATCACAGCCATTCTCACAGGAACAAATCTCATCAGCTGTTTTAAACGGCTATTGCTGCGCTCTTATACACGTGGTTCCTGTGCTTGCATTACGTCTCTATTAGTAGAACTTAATGGACTAGCAGGAAGGAGCTTAAAAACGAACAGACTGGCAAAATGTTGCCTGAGGAGCTCAGGAAGAGAACAGCGTGCACCGGCAATTTTCAACAAAGCCCAGTGCAAGTGAGATGGTGCGTGGAGATTAGAGGTGCGTGGAGATTAGAGGTCTCCTTATACTCTTGCTGAAAGTGACGTAGTGTTGAACTACAACAGCTAATTTGGGGGTGTTCAGTCCACAGGCTATTAGGAAAAGGTTATTTTCTTAGCTTGTAAAATACGTCTTAAACTGTACACTTGCAGGGTTGGACACAGACAGCGGCGTGCATCCTTTGCGAAGTTCTCTCAGGATACAAAGGAACTCGTAAATCTTAGTGTTTTCAATAAGAGTGGAAAAGCTTCTGATTTTAATGAGGAGAAGCAGACAGTTTCCTTCCGGAATGGAGGAGCTTTATTTGAGGCACATCTGTAACACTGTTTACAGGAAAATTTCAGTAACTGTGAGGATAGGTCCACTACCCAGTATTTCAGTTTGGGGTTATTTTGTTTGGGTTTGCTGGGGTTTGGTGGGGAGGCAGGGGTTGTTGTTGTTTGTTTTTTTTTTTAAATCTTTTTCCTTGTGCTAAGTGGTTACAATTAATCCCACCCAATGCCTACAAAGGAAAGAGGGGGGGAAAAACATTTGACGCAAAACAACCGAAAAGCCATAACATCCTGCAGCGCTGCATGTCAGAGCTAATGCCATGGGCTAGCATGCTACGGCACCCTCGTGAGAAGCTTGGTCAGATAGAGCTGTTTGGGAAGAAGACAAGACACGCAATCCTAGTGCTGTTTGTTTCTAAATGCGATGAAAAGCTATGGAGTTACCACTCAGTAACAGAGATATGCCAGGCACTACCATGGGGATAAATCTACATAACATTAGACTGCCAGCTCCTTGTGAAGGGAATAACCCATTCCTTGGGTGTGTGGCCAAATTGTGATTAACGCTAGAGAAGAAGCAGGGCCGAGGGTTGCAGTCACAGCGATGCTCCCTCCAATACTTCTGGATGCACAGATAAAACACCCACATCTCCCAGATCGACATTCTCATCCCAGTAGCATTGCTGGCTACAGCATGAGCCGACCTACCAAAGGTACAGAAAAGCAGGGTCCCTTGCGTGCTCTGTTCATTCTGCTGCCATTTCAGATTTAACTTCTGGCTACTCAGCTGAAGATGGTTTTACTGCCAAAACAGCATCGCAGCATTCATTGCTCTCTGTGGTTTTCCATACATGCTTGCAAAGGGATAGCTTGAGATCCACCCGCTACTTCCAAAGATGAATGCTGCCCCTTTTACAGAACCAAAGAAGTTGGTTCTGACTGTGTACCTGTACGATACCATGTATAGTGGATTCAGTTTTCAAACAAAAGGGTTTTTCCTCTGGCAAGTAAGTTATGCACATTTCCATCAACATTGTCTTTGCTTCTCTGTTGATATCCTGTGCATCTGTAGGCAACCTTTGTCTCCTTAGTGGGCTTTCAAGACTAAACCCATTGTACAGTCCTTCAGTAGCTCACACACCTTCTAAATCCTGATTAATTTAACCCCTCTTACAATAAGAAGAAAAGTACTAAAATTCTTTAATTGTAGGAAAGAAAGGGCTCATCTTTATGAATTAGAGAAATAAGGTTTTAAATTAAAGGCTACCCATTTTGTTTTGGATGGCCAGAAACACATACAAGACCAAAAAAAACCGTTCTCATTCCAGAAAAATTTGACTGACCAAAATGGATGCTTGTTTAAACCAGAACACATGCCAAGCAGCTATGGCTCAGTGATGATACAAAAACCACAAAGCTGACAGAAAACTGACCAGATAGATACAATTTATTTAGGAGGATCAGACTCAGTCCGGAGCAAGGAAAAGGAAGTTAATCAGCATCCTATGTAGGGAAAGTACCTAAATCTCTTTTATTCCGTGAGTCTTGGGAAAACACTGAGTTTGTAGGGGAAGTAGATACACAGACTTAGCTGCAAGAAAGGCTTCTTCCAGGAGCCTGACCAGTACACACAGACTTCGAGAGCTGCTCTTCACCTGAGCACAACTTCTCTCATTGCACAGTCAATGGTGCAAGTCACCTGTCCACACGGGGACTCCTGCTCAGACACTAACACTCCAAGTTGTAGATCCCGGCCAAAAAGCCATGGAGTTCAGCCCTCTCCCAAACCCAGGAATGCAGAGACAGCCATAGCTTTGCCAGCAGGGTGGGAAAGATCAAAACATGCTTGGAAAAAGCCAGCAATTAATCAGTCAAACCACAAGGTAAGATTTTTCTCCCCCAGAAAGTGCTGGTAACAGTCCTGAACAACTACCAAGGCAAGCAATTCTTCCATTATATTTACTCTTTACTCACTGTTTGTTGTCCCGAATTAAAAGAGTCCAATATTCAGCTACGTTCTCTCTCAGGATCCTAGAGAAATGCTAACTGAGCAGGAATGCTCACAGGTGACCTCTTTCAAAGTGATTAAAGCTTTCACAATTGCAGATGATGACTTTCAGCTGTGGCACCTTGCAGCCATCCAGGCAAGGGTTTTCTGACAAGTGTTTTCTCCAAACCCAGAAAATGATGGGGGGAGGAAAGGGGAGATTTCTCTCACTCACTTGAGTTCAGGCTGTTCTAGCTTTCTGCAAAAATATTGAAAATTCCACGTTTTACCTCCTTGATATTTGATCTTGGCTGCAGTATTACAAACGGCCACAGGTAACTGGGCTGCACGTGAAGCCTGGCTCCTGTGTTTGTTACCTCCCCCACTTCCCCGAACCACTAATGGTTGCTCCTTCACAGAGCTTTGTCTCTCTAAAGCTCTCGAGATGGTTGCAGGCATTTGTTTCCCCTTTCGGCAAGTCTCCATAGCGGACTGGCTGCTGGCAGCACCTGCCTCCCCTCCTGAAAAGGCTGTAGAGCACTCCACCTGCTCTTCCACAAGCTATCTGCATTCCTCAGGTGTAACTGAGTAGATCTGGCAATAGCTGGGGTTTATTACCTTACTGCAAATGAGCCAGCAGAGTCCCTCCTGTGAACACACAAAAGATGTCTTAAAATCAAAGCAGAATTTTGCTGCACTCTTATTTGCAAAATTATGTTGAAGTTTATGCTAAATCCACGTCCATCCAAAAGAAAAATCTACAGAGAGTCCTAAAATGTTTATTCAGGTATGGAAGAACTTTAAAAAAAAAAAAAAAAAACTAAAAGAAAAATTCAGCATTAAGATCTTTGAGATTTGAGTTTACACAGTCCAACTAGAACTGGTGCAGGGAAAGCAGGGACAGACCGGGGGATGATTTTGCTGATAGGGAAGCATGACTCAACTAGTGGCAATAAAGAAAGAAAATGTACTGAGCGGCTATTATGACAGATCCAGAGAAACAAAAGGAAAATGACTAGAAAGCAAAGCAGTAATTCCTGTTGGAAAAAAGTGCAAGTCAGAGTATTGCCCTAGAACTATAAATGAAGAATCAATGGAGAGCAGGGACCAAGTACTTTCCCTGGTGTCCCATTGATCTCGATATAGACCACGTATAATACGAACAGCCCCCAGTGTTTTCTTGAATCTTTTACTTTCGGAATTAGTATTTTGTGGGAAACTCAGAGTGTTCTTTTCTCTGCTCGCTTCTTATTTAAATGAAGATGTAGCCTTTCTGCAACCATGGTTGCCATTTCAGATTTCAGTTTAATTGCATAAATGTTAGAGGAAAAACAGCTATGCCTCTTAAGAACAGTGTAAAATTAGTTCTCTGTGAATTGTCTCACATCCAGAATAAAAGTCAATGTAGCAGGAAAAAGGCTCTGCTTTGCTCTTAGGGTATCGTTCTGTTTCATACAGAGCTCTCATCCATAAGGTTGAAGAACGTTTGGTCCAATTTAAATCTTTAAGTAGTGTTTGTATTCTGTATTTGTACTCAGCAGACCGAGGAGTCAGAAACCTCTGCTGAGGAAGAGCAGTGTCTTCCAGAAACAGAAACAGCTAATTTCTTCCCATGAAAGAGAAGTATGTAAGGCTGTAAATGAGATATTTGATCTTATCTGTTTTAAAGATCCTAGTCCTCCAAAAAGCTGACTTGTTTAACTCTTCATCATGTCTAACCCCAGTAAAAAAACATGTGCACTCACCATCCCCCAAAATCCAGATCAGATTTGTGTGTGTGTGTGTCGGCTCACGTGTGCTTGCGCACAATTCTGGCAGCTGTTGTGCAAACACTTGACTGTTTTATACACATACTGTGGCACACCAATATTTTAGCTGTATTTGTGTTGTTTGCCACCCATATTCAAATGACAGTGGTCTCATACTGGGTACAGTAGGCAAAAGTTGCTTTTAATATACAGCATGGGAGAAAATCCAGGAATATGATGTCATCAATGAGGGATGAGTCTGTTCTGTTCAGGGAGGGGCAGAAAACCAGAAGTTAGACTCATTCATACAACAGAAGGAGCTTGGCTGTTCCCGGAGACGTTTTGCACTTCCCTCATTAGTACCTGCCCAGTGGTGAATTTGTAGTCAAGGTATGTGTTTCCGCTTCACTTTACTATGAAAAGTTCTCATTATTTAAATTCAGCAGAGTTTGTTGCTTCTTGGAAACCACTTCTTGAATTCTTAATATGTTTCTGGTTCAGTGACAAAAGAGCTGATGTTGTTAGTGCTCCAGGAGCACGGAGGAGAAAAAAAAATTGTTGCTAATGTGATTTTGTAACTTGTCAGCTTTTGCAGAGCTGTAGCATTTACAGAAAAGTGCTTTATTTCAAAGTACCCGACATACCAAAGGCACAGGGCTTTTCACCTGCCACACGTGCTAACCAGTGTGTGGGCTACTGGAGGGAAAGGCTTTCTTCTGTCCAGAAGACATTTTGTGTCTCTAACCACACCGTGGGCACACGTTCTTTCATCTCCCCCCCCGCAAAAAAAAAAAAAAAAAAAAGTGCAAGCAGCTAACTTTGTTTTCAGCTGAGAAATTACCTACAAAACAGTAGGGAGAAACCAGAGGCAAATCTTTTCTGTACATACTGATCGTTTTCTCTCTGTTTATTATTTTGATCGTAAACTTTGTGGGGCAGGAGGTGTGTATGTGTGTACCTTACGCTGCCAACCTGTCTCCCTTGCACTGGTTGAATGGCAAAAACTAAACCTTTAAAGATTTTTTTAGGTTACAAAGAAGAAGAGTTTTGGATGAACTTTAAGGAACATTATCAATTTCTTTCTAACATCTGTATCCGATAAAAAAATGCAGTAAGATCATGATTTATAAGATGTTGATAAAAACAAAGAAAAGCTTAGAACTGGGATTGTAATTAGGATCACATAACAAAATGACAAAAGGTTGAAATACATGCTATATTTTAGCTATTAATTTTCCATTACTTAGTATCCGGAGCAGCCATCTTAGCGTAATAATAGCAAAATAGACATAAAGCCAAAAGAGTTCAAATCGTTTGTCATTAGAATCCTTGTTTTAATACACTGTATGTAATCCTACAGACGCCGTCTCCTAAGAGTATACTTTTATCTTAAACAGCTGTATATATTTTCTTAAAGAAGCTAGAAGACAGTTAGCTAGCAAAAAAAATTTCTATTTTTACATCACAGTCTCTAAGATTGAAGCATCTGGCTGTTGAGTAATGGGTCATATAATTGTTCTTTGCTGTTCTTTGAGAATGTGCAATCATTAAGAGAAAAAACGAAGAGAAGCATATTCGCACTTCGTGATCATTCATAGACTTCTGAATATAATTGTATTGTTTTCAGGGGGAACAGTGAAAAGACAAAGAGAAGCAAGAAATGTACCCAGGTTAATAAAGCCTTTGGAACAGCCAGAGCAGTGACACCTCCAGAAAATCTTTGTTGGGTTTTCCACTGGGCCCTGAACGTGCTAGAACAAGATCAATTGAGTTACTCAGAGTTACCTGAACATTTTGTACCGACAATCCAACAAAAACCCCTCCTTTCCTACAGAGTTAGAGCTTCCTGAAATAAGGATCTCATCCTTGTACTGGAATGCAGCTTTAAAAAATTCTCATAGCTCTCTAATATTTGAAGTCTTTTCGCAGATAGGAAAAAGAGGAATTTAGGAGAATTTTAGCACATTCATTATGAAGACCCTAAAATTCACTGCCTAAGAATAGTCGGTGTTTGATAGTCTGTTTTTCATGGAAAGAAGCTCTTAGACACCCAATCCCCACTGTTTTCAAAGTCACAGTAGGAAAAAAAAATCATATTGCAAGTCCAGGAAAACTTATCAGAGAACAGAGCTTTGCTTTCAAAACAAATTCCCTCCCAGTAACCAAGTAAACAGCAAAAGTACACCTGAACTCATTAGCAATGCTAATCAATATAAAGTTAAAAAAACCCTGAGAATAAATGCCATTTAGCTGAAAAGAGCCTGGCCTCATCCTCCTGACACCCACCCTTTAAGTGTTTATAAGCGTTGAGAAGATCCCCGCTCAGTCGTCTTTTTTCCAGGCTAAAAAGACCCAAATCCCTCAGCCTTTCTTCATAAGAGAGATGTTCCAGTCCCCTAATCATCTTCAGACGTGGTGGCAAAGCTGCTACATCCAACTTCAACAAAATGCTTCAGCACTCTTGATGTTCTCTGAAGGGGTGGATTTGGCTGACTTTTGCTGCTGTGCTGTATTTACCTCCCCTGCATGTTAACGCCTCAACTCAATTCAGGGAGGCAGGGCTGGTTTTTGTCAGCCCTGCAAACACATCTGCTCATCCAGGTCTGCAGATCCACCAGTGCTGAGCTACACTAAGGCAGGCCAGGGTGGTGACAGTGTTGCAAACGAAGGCTTCCAACTAGGGATAATTTGCAGAGAATGGAGCTGTCAAAGCGCAGAAATCTATTTCTCCCACTCACGTTATCTGAGATTAGAGGTAAACTCCACAAAAAAGAGAGTGGGCTATGGTTAGAGGTCCAGGTCTTTTTCATATTAACAGGATTTATACACGTGTGCCCAGAGATAGAACTGGCCACAGATGGTTTCCCTCCTGTGGTGTCCCTGCTTTGGCAGAAGGGGGTACGCTGCAGGCACGCTCTTTGGGACCTGCACCCCTGTGTCTCGGGAGGTGCCCTGTCCCCTTGCCACGGCTGTACGATTTCCTATCAGCTGCCTGGCTGACTGAAACGCTGCTGCTCTGAAGTGTCGTGGGGTACCAAAGAAGGGCAGCAGGTTCCCTTCCAGAAGGGTGGTGTGAGCCCTCTGCCCACAGACACGGAGCAAAGCACCAACCCAAGCCCCCGTCTTGATGCAAAAGGTCAACTGCCCCGCAGAGAGTGGGTAGGTCAGGAAACTAAGTGTTCCATCAGGTCCCCTCAGCATTTTTGCAAAAAGCAGCTGTGAAGCCTTCATAACTCAAAGGTGGGACCCGATCATTAAACAAGTACATAGGAAGACAGAAATACTGCAGTATATGTCGCTGGGTTTTAGCTGAGGTCTGCATGCACCTCTCATCTCCTTCTCCAGCAGTCTTTCCCTATAACAAGCTATATTCTAAACTCTCCATATTATTATTTGGCTTCCGTTCTCGATTATAAGCTCCTTGAGGCAAAGCCTGTCTGTGCTTGCACAGCTTTTCCACATTGATTGTCAGCGAAGCCTCCGGTCATCAGTATCACACAGACAGTAGGGCAACATCTGCAGAGACCTGCTGCGGGTCCCGCCTGCTGGACCTGGGCAAACAGCACACCAAGCAAATAGCCAGAGGAAGGGACATAAAAAGTGATACAGTTAACCACACAGTGTAGAACCTCAGCTGGACAGAATGTTCACAGTGCCATTCATGTCATCACAGTAATGATAGTTTATGTCACAAGAGGTCTTACAGATCTCTGTGGAGTGATTTGCTCACCAGCAATGTGCTTACCAAACACGACAGGGTAGCCACATCCTTTTTCTGGCTGCTTTCTCCATAGGGAAAGGTCTGTGAAAGGCTTGTTTTCCTGGCTGTGAAATCAAGAGACAAGAAAGAAATCTACATGGTGGGTGTTCCCTTAACTGTCGCAACAGGTAAACTTTGCTGTGGGATGCAAAATACACTCACAGTCAAATTAACTGTACAGCCTGAGCTCAATGCTGAACTTCAGCCAGTGATTCTTACAGCCAGTCTAGAGTCAGCAGGCTATTTATTATAATGGGCTCATCTCCTTAAAAATCTGTGATATCTGAGCTCAAGGATGGATTTCTTATTTCTTTATTTCCTTAGACTGAGTCACGTAAATCAAACCCTCCAGACACTGTGTACTCCGGAGAGCCCTTCCCCATGCTCCCCTCAGGCAGGATCCTGCTTTACCTGCTCCAGACCAGCTCACGGATGGCTGTTCTCCTTGGCATCACCCAGAAAGTTTTGCTGTTCCTGGTCCTTCCAGTGCTGGGCACTGGAAACACGCAAACCACTTTCTCCCAGAGTAAACAGCAAAAAGCAGGCAAAGAGTTAGTGGCACTAAAGGTGACCAGGAAACGTTTGCTTTGTGGAATTTCTCTCTCTTCTCTCTCTATACTCACATAGACATATATAAACACACAGACATATATACACCTGTATAGACAAACACAGCTAGTTATTGGCATCTTGTCAGAGAAGTAAAATACATGTTCCTCTGCATAATTATGTTATCCATGCAGCCCTGTCCTGCTGGGGACAATCCTGCAGGGAGCCTCCGCCACTTCCTTCCTGGTTCCTACATTTTTACTTGGTACAAAAAGATTAACAAATATTTTCATCAGACAGTTCTGCTGCGTCCATCTGTTAGGATCAAGATTGTTGCATTTGTTTATTTCTTCTCCTTTGCTTGGGCAAGGATCTTTCTTTTTTCTTCTAGTTAATACCAAAATTTCCAAGCCATGAGGATCTGGGACTATCCCTCATGGGCAGATAAACAAACAAAAGCAGAGATCACAGTAAGTAACAAAGTCAAGTAACAAAGACGATAGACTAGCCATTTACAGAATGAGGGCAACAGTTTAAAACTTAAGAGCTTTCTAAATAGCTCTCCTTTTTTTTTTTTCCCTTCAGTGAGTTGCAAGTTCATTTTCAAAGTGCTACTATTCCAACCTGGTTAAAGTAGTCATAATGAATCAGATATGAACGCAATTCATGAATGGCTGGGATATTGTTCACAGAAGTATTAATTTATAACACACGTATTTTTTTAAAAACAGCATGTACAGACATGTTGCGTAAGACAGCTGTGTGCTCTCACCTTCTACGTACATCATTAAGAAACTTTTTTTTTCTTTTTCATTAAAACAGTCACCTTATAGCCAAGAAATTCCAGCCAGCTGACTCAGCAACAGGGACATCTCCCAGAAGTAGAAGGGAGAAGTAACAAAGCGGAGTCAGTTTTTGTGGAGGTGTTTACTGCAATATTATGGAATATTAGTCTTTTTTGGAAATGGAAGAAGACAGCAGTTGGGTTTTTTTTTTTCACAATAGACATAGTCTACAAATTGGCATTTGAATCATGATTACAGCTCATAACTGTACTGTATGAGACATCTGTAATGTCATTCTGATACACTTTGCTTCATGCATCACTATAGACAGGTCTATTGTATAAGTAGTTTCCACTGCACTATTGTGTCATTTTTATTTTTTTTTTAAAAAGGGTTAAACGGAACATATTAACAAGGTTTGACTCAGGATAAATGAATTCGGGTCAAATTAAGTTTGCAAAAATTGAATAAAGATTCGACTTGAAATACCAGAATCAAACAATTTCGAATTTTGTACTATTTTGAAGCTAGGGATCCAAACCATGTGAACTATCTAGGTTTTGTAACATTTAAATGAAAATCCCAGATAAAACTCTTATAACTTTGGTATATACCTGACTCAGGCACAAATCCTTATTTGATATTTGTTTTGTAACCCTTTTCCCTCGTGGGAAATTAAAGCCAGCCTTCCTCCCTTCCTCCCTTCCTCCCTTCCTCCCTTCCTCTCTTCCTTCCTCCCTTCCTTCCTTCCTCCCTTCCTCCCTTCCTTCGTTCCTTCCTCCCTTCCTCCCTTCCTCCCTTCCTTCCTCCCTTCCTCCCTTCCTTCCTTCCTCCCTTCCTCCCTTCCTTCGTTCCTTCCTCCCTTCCTCCCTTCCTTTCTTCCTTCCTCCCTTCCTCCCTTCCTTCGTTCCCAGCAGCAGCATTTCTCCTCTGTTTGCTTTCCTTAGCAGCGTTATTTTCTCTTCCAGAACTCGCATCCGCTCGTTTCCTCTTCACTTGTTCCTGCCCTGACATCCCGCCACCAGCCTTTGCTGCCTGCTGCAGAGAGCTGTCGCCTGCGATTCTGAACAGTGCTCTGTGTTCTACAGCGGTTGTAAAAGGGATGGTACGCGAGTTCAAAGGTGAGGTGACATGATGAACTTAAATGAGAACCTTTTTCAAAATTAACAAAGCTGGTCAGAAGACAAAAATTTCTGTTTCACAGAAAAATTGGGAAGGGCAGAAAGAAGTGAAATTTCCATCCAGAATTAAAGATTCTTGACATTTTTAACAAAAGCAAGAAACCAAAGCAGAGAACACATGGACACACAGAGGAGAAATCCGCCTGGGAATGGGTAGCACAGATTAGGGATTTTGAACAAGGCATCCTCCTTCTTAAGCAAATGCCTGGGGATAAGCTGTGCTGAGTTGGGCTCTTTCATTCATTCTTTTTTGGAGCTGTTCCACTTTATAAAGATAATAAAATGTTTAGTTGGCCAGACAAAGCAAGAAAAAATCTAAGTCTCCTGCTAAAATGTTAGCAGTCAGTACATCTCCTCCTTTGTTCGAGACCAGAAATTACATCTTTACAATATTTTCTGTTAAATTCCCCAAATCTTTTGTGAGAAATCTTTCTTTTAAAATCAGTTTCTCCAGAAACTTCCTGTTTTGATAGTCATTTTAATAGGAAAAGAAAATTCCCCTCCTCCCAAGATTTCACAAAATATGTCCTACATAGCTGTAGTAACACGTGAGCGTGAGGTACCGGAAAGTGTGAACCATTAACTGTTACCACTGTGCAGACAGGAGAAAGTCTCTGACCTTGTGTCAGGCTGCAGAGCCACCCTGTGACAACCCTGCACCAGGTGACTGCTCAGTCTTTGAAGGATCTTTGGGTTTTCTCAGCTTTGGGCTCTTTGAAGAAGCTGTGGCATATGCTAAGGGAATCTATCTCTCTAACTAAATTCGCACCGTGTCTTTTTTCAGTTGGCTCTGACATTCTGGAAAGATCAGATAGACATACCTTCTCGGTGAACACCAGTGCTCAAAACCCACGCACACAGAGCACAAAACAAACTGTCTGCACCAGATTCCAGCAAGGCTACGACATCTCCTGTTGCTAACAAAGGGATGACAATAAATTGACACAGAGTTTAATTTCAGAACACTGGCAAAGCATGAAAAGGCAAAAATAAAACCGTAGTCCAAACACTGACTGTGTACATCGGTGTTGTAAATCACAGCACTTCTCAGCTGCAGAAGTGGCCTGAACCTTCCAGACCTCTCAGTGTTGAAAGCCACATGGATGTTTGTACAACTTAATCACCGAATCCCTATCAGTGTGTATTCAAATTCTTAGCTCTTCAGTAGAAATAAGGTGTGTTCCCACGTAAGAATTTTTGTCATTAGAGTTCCCCTGGGTTTTCAGCAGAAAAACAGACTATATTTGGATGTATAACCAATTTTATCTGCTGTGACTATCAAAGCAATTGCAATACAGTCTGAAGTTTGCTGTAGTTAGTCACACACACACACACGCCATTTCTAATATGTACGTTTGGTTTTGAGCTCTCCTCTGCAGCACACAGGCTGCGCTGATTTTTAACCGTGATATCTGAAAACTGACCTCTTTCCAATTGCAAATGCTGCGTGTACTGGCTAAGTCAGGAGCAGAGACATGAAAATAATACAAAATGACTGTCGCAGCTGCTCAAGCAACAGCATAGCAGGACACGTTTGACCTAGGAAGGCAAAATGGCTTTCTGAAATTTATCATTTTAGAAGTGAAGCACGTTCCAGACTAGAATTCTGCTTGAGAAGGGAACTCACCAGCACTCGCACTGCTGCACTCTGCTTTTAGGAGTTCTTAAAAGAATATGAAATTAAAAAAAAACCAAACAAACAAACAAAAAACCCACAAAACAAACCACTGATTATTGTAGTAGAGACAACCTGCCATACAGACAATGAGTATCATGTCATACTTGTATTGCCTTCTGTCACACAAACCAGTGATGCTGGGGATCGTTCACTGGGATGGTCTGTGAGAAAAGCTTTTCAGGAGGTTGAAATCTGAGTTTACAGTTTAATGTAGATTTTGAGGTATGTCTGGAGCTGTTGTCAGAGGTTCTAAATTAAACTGAGACCGTCTTAGGAAGCCCATGTGGTAGAAGTGCTAACTTGAGCAATCTGGATAAATATCATCTCCTCTGATTTCTACCTGCTTGAAATTAATTGAACTTTATACAGCCAATCATACTTTCTAGCCTATTCCATTGTCAGAGCCCAATGTGCTGTTTGAAAACTGCACCGTTACTCAGTGAAGCCATCCGTGTATCTCTTTGGTGGAAGGCATTAAGAGAACACAAGGCATCATTACTAATTCATAGAGAGGACAGATTCTGCCTGCGGTGCCCTCTGCACTGAGGACTCCTCTGCTTGCACAGAGCCATCAGCCTGTGGCTCAGCAATAGATAAAGTAGTAGTGACTGAAACACTTCCAGCTGCTGGTGGGGATGACAGTTTGTAGTTGCAAATATGTTTTGCAGACGCAGTAGGACAGTTTAGAACATCTCTTATGTTTTTGCAAAATGCAACAGAGACTTGATCAACTCCAGAGTTAAAGAATCAGTTACCTGTATGATAAGAAATGATGAAAACAGGAGTTGTCAAAGAAACAGCTATTAAACTTTGGGACAGCAGCCAGTCAGCCATACGTACTTCCTTACAGCCTTCCGTACGTCCTTCCGTACAGCCACACGAGCTTCCAACCTTTGCAATGAGAGACAGTCAGGCGTTTCTCAAAAGCCATACTTGTGAGAGCCAGTTGTGAAACTATGCAAAAAATGTTGCATTATTACAAATACACTTGACAACACCGTAAACGTGATAGCAATTGGGGGCACTAGAGATGGCAAATCTCTGCCTTTTTTCTAAATGGCTGCTACAACGTTCTCAAGGTGCTAGAAGAAAAGTGCTTTCAGGGCGCAGAGCCAGTTCATCTGAAAGGCAAATCTCTCCATTAAGTATTTAATGCACAAAGGGAGCAACATTGGCAAATACTGTTTGGCCATTCTATTCACATTTTGCCTAGTCACGAGAACTTAGAGCTGCTACCCAGGGAAACGAGCAGTATTTCAATTGCTAAGAGAAAGGAGCAGTTAAACTGAGCTGAAGAGGGCTGGTAGGAGTAATTCAACTAACAGCAAAGCTTTAGAGGACGCCCACGTGCCTGTTGGTGAGGGAGCCTTAAGTGGAGGTTTGTGCATCGCTGAACAGCTCTTCGGTGCCTCCGCTACAGCAAGGAGAATAAAGGAGCATCAGTTGGTACATCTTCTTGGGGAACAAAAGTGCTTCAGGACTTACAGTTTTTCCCTTATTATTCCGCCTTTGTTGCTCTATGGATATCGTCCAATGCTTTCTGCAGGATATTCCCATTGTTCTCCATAATGGAGATATCAAGCAACTTATGTCACTGGCACACTTACTTCATCAGCGCTCTCCAATCTTTCGTACTGAGATCAGCCCTGTAACTACTTAATTAGTTGAACCCCAAGACCGGTTCTGAGAACCTACCCTAGGAACAGTTCCTCCAGCCCACCTCTCAAGAGCTGTCATCAACTAGTTGAAAATTCCCATATTTCTCTCCCAGCTTAGCTATTTTCACCATGGTACTTGCAGTAGTTCTGATCTATCTGGGTTTCAGGAAAGGTTGTTTTCTAAAGCAGGAAATTCTTACTTTAACAAAGAAATATAATCTAGCTGCGCAAGCTACTCTTGATAAAATCACTAGCATTTTGTTTCTTTATCACTGGATACAGGTTACCTTAGCTATTCACTGGGATGAAGGTATTGTCTGACGCTTGATAGACGCATTGTGCTGTTTGATACCATCAGACCTGCCGTTTCACATGACGCTAGACTCCTGCAATAGATATTAAATGGGTCTCACAATGTTAGTGCATAAAACTCTTTGAAGTTTTCAGTGGGATGGGGTACAGCAATCCCTTGTCTACAACAGAGAATTCACACAGTGCCAGCAGTGCCTTGGGGAGGGGATATAACCTCCTTTGACCCTACTTCAACCTGTTAAACCTACATGTCACATCATAAAATCAGGAAGTTCATGGTCTCTCACTTCTCCTCCTATTTCAGCTAATCTGTGCGAGTTGTGATCACTCAGTTGTAATCATTCCACTCTGTAGACAGATACCACGAGTCCCAGATTTCTCTCTCTCCTGACCCTAACCCTAATGCTAGTTGTTGGCTGAGCTTTGGACAACGAGCACTCATGGTTAACCTTACCTGTTCTCATATGGGGAATGCCAAAAAGAACAGAACAAAATATCCCGTCAGCCTCGCAGAGTGAGTTTGTGGTCAGTTTTCTCCCGTTTGAATATTTTCCTTTTCAGGATGTCGAAACATTTTGAGCAAACACAGTAAAATACACACGGAAAAAGAATAGATTCAGCTGTGACTTGAGTGCATTGTGTAAGAGTAATGTGCCTGGCTGTGAGAGAATCTGAAAGTTATCACCTTGGTTAAGGGAGACACAAAGCTACTCTGTGAGGACTCCTCACACCAGGTCCTGGAGGAAAGTCGCACTAACTCTAAGGCGGCAGGAGTGGGGTGTCCATGAAGATTAAGCTCCTGGAGAATTAAAGAAGATTAGAGAGACTTGGGCACAACAGCAAGTAATTCTGTATTCACAAGGAGAGACAGGAGTTCTGAGACTGATATATTTTCCAAAGATGTAAGAATTAGATTCATGTCCCTGCTTCGACAATTATGTAATTATTTATACTCATTTGAAATAGCTTCATCAAGAGAAATAGTCTCAATCAACATTATTTGATAGCCTTGTGGCCTTTTAGTATACAAGCACGTGCATCACCTAACTTCCAGATTTTGTTCCAAGTTAAGCAGAGTGGAGACTTGGAAACAGGTCACTCATCTGCCCAATGATTACAAAGTGAGGAACAAATTGGCTTATGCTTGGTTAACACTGAGATTTAAGAGCATCATATAGTTCCTTCCTTTGTAGACATATATCATGTTAAGAAAGCTGGGGATGGAGGAAAAAATAACTCAGTAAACCAGAACAGCTTAAACTATCTCAGAGGTATTTGAATGGCAGAAATTGAAGGGTGTACTGGGAGAGGGAGGAAAGCAGTGATCTTCTCTGTTTTCAGAGTAGTTTGATAGTTTTTTAATCCATCTTCTTTCTCTGCTCGTGAACTACCATGCTAGAAGTTGCTGAACAAGTACACGAAGTTCTTCCACTGTGTTTACTAATCCATCATTTACAAAAGGGAAGGGAAAAGCTGCACAGTGTTAACATAATAGAAATCTCCAGGAAAACAAAACATTAAACCAGTTATTCAGGTCTAAATTTAACTTAGGGAATTGTTGCTGTGAGCACATCGTTATGTACAGGTCTTGTATGTATAAAATTTTCCATTTTTGATGGCCCCAGAGTTACAGACCTCATTTTACGATTATTGCCAAATTATTTCAAATATTAGCAGAAGGTTTATTGTTAAAAAAAATAGCTGAGGGATTTACCCTCATATTTCCTTCTTTTGTCCAAACTGTGCCTTGTTATGATATGTCTCAAAACAACCCTAGAACAATATTCAAGAGATTTGGCATGTCATATTATTTATTCGCTTCTACCCTTCCCTTTTTAATTTAATGAAGCTTTAAAGCAGCCTTTCTCTGCAAGAGGAATGTTCTCACCCAGTGTATCACCAATGGCAGTGGTCTTCTGGGATACTTTCTGAAATCCAGGATCTGTGAAAGGTTTCCATAAAAGAGGAATTATACAGCTCCAAAGAACAGCTAAGTGAGCTAACACATGCAACAAAATCTTTACGGCGCTTAGTTTTAATAAGTTTGCCCAAGCTCTCCATCCAGCCCTTGTGCTCACCACAGACTGGGAGTAAGTCACGTAGCGTCACGTAGCGTCGTAACAGCTCATCTGGTAAAGTTACTGCTAATGAACAATACAATAATGTTATAGATTGTGGCCCAATAATTGACAGGAACCAGTCCAATTAATCAAATTAGTTTATTAAGCAAGCGGCAACAAGCAAAACAGCGCTGGGCGGCCAGGGAGTCTTTGCTCCGCCAACGGCGCGCACCCACTTCCCGAAAGTAGCTGATTATATACTCTTCTGGTTCCCGTATATGTGTCAATCCTGGTATATTCTGTGTCTGAGCGACGTGTTGCTAGGGGGTCGGTCTTGTCCCGCCTCCTGGAGGTCGTGAGGCTGAAGGCTCCTCATCTTTATCGGTGTCCTTTGGGTGACTCTTTTCAGCTTATCGCACAACTTAGCTCTTCCCTTTGAAGTGTTAAAGCACACCAGATGCCTGTGATTTAGGTATTGAGGTGTCAAAGTGCACCAGATAGCACACCAGATGCCTATGATTTAGGTATTGAGGTGTCAAAGCGCACCAGATAGCACACTGGATGCCTGCGATTTAAGTATGTGAAGGGTCAAAACATTGTAATTTTTCACCAGCCTTTAAGAAAGCCTGATTTGATTAACAAACATGATTTTATTTATTACAATCCCCCCTTTTTCTTTTACCATTTTGTTCATCAAATCTTTGGAGTTCAGGTGACTTAAAGCTAATGTTTCTTCTATTGCTGATTCCTTATCTAATGGCTCGTATTTAGCCCTGATAAGCATTAAATGGGCAGCTTCCAGTCCCCTTTACAATTTCAATTACTTTGTTCAATATACAAGGGCCAAATGTTAATCCCAAAATTAATAGTATCATAGGTCCCGCGATGGTAGACAATAGTGTAGTCATCCATGGGGAATAATTGAACCAAGATTCATACCAACTTTGCTGTGCTTCTCTTTCTTTCTTTCTTTTTTCTAATCCTTCTCGTAGTTTTGTCATGGTGTCTCTAACTACTCCAGTGTGATCTGCATATACGCAGCATTCCTCATCCAGAGAAACGCACAACCCCCCTTGCTGTTGTTGTAGTAGTCCTAGTATCTGTTCCATTAGGTATCCCCTTATCTGACGAGAGGGATATTTCTCCCGCTGGTACTTCATTCGGTCCCACCAGATCAGGGTCATTAGGGACTATTTCTTTCTTTATGTGTATGAGTCCCCCTCTATCGGTTCCAGGTTCCCAATACCGTATTCCCCAAGTTTTTCCCAGAAGCCACCCCTCATCAAGAGGTTGTTGTATAGTTAATTCTAGATGGATGCAATTTCCGGGATTGATAATTCCCCCAGATCGATCACGCTGTGGGGGCCTGCATCCCTGAGGGCCCCATTTAACTGTCAAGTATCTATCTGGCCCTGCTGCTGGGTTCCAATTTGAGGCGATCGTTTCACATCCCCAATAAGCACAATAATACTGGTTGGGAGCATTGCAATATGTTCTCCCGGAATTGGAGCTTGGACACAGATAATACCCCATAAGATTTAAACAGGGGTTTATGGGAGCTAACTCACATAAGTGTGTTTTAAATGTCGGTGCCCCAGGACTCGTGACAGTTTGAATCACGTGATGATCCTCCCACCTACTTAATGTCCATTTAAATGGTTGGTGAGAGTATCCGTGTACACCTACAAGATTTAGTAAAATTAGAATTAGAGTGTGTCGAGAATGGTGGGAGCCCGGCCGGTTGATAAGTTTAGTTTGAACACTCACTCCAGTTACCCAGTCCTTTTCAGTGCTATCACTCCTCCCGGGGCATTTCGTGCGATTCCCTTGGTTAACACTGAGGCAGTCCTCCCAGTGTCTTTGTACAGTCCCACTCTGCGGGTTCTGTTCTCCACAGCTTTTTACTCCTCTGCCTCGCTCGTCGACTCGGTTGTTTCGAGCCACGGTGGGTATCATCTTCTCGGCAGCAGGGGTAGTCTTCAGGAGAATAAATGCAATTTTTAGTCGCTTGCTTCTGTGCATTTCAGGTGAATCGCACTGAACCCCTTTAAGTGTCTTGTGACAACACACTTTAATAATGTCAATTACAGATGGAGCAGGTTCGCTAGGGTGATAGCAATAGTACTCGGGTTTAATACCCCGTGCAAATATCTCCCGCCATTCACTAGATTGCTCCTGGATTTCACCATTAAATATTTTTATGTCTAGAGCCAATTTGGTGAGCTCACGCTCTTTGTCCCCACAAGGTTGGCAAACCCCTCGAGGGGGTATCCCGTAACGGCAATGGGTCCCCCTCCGTTCTCGACACCCTTTACAAATAAAACAAAAAGGATAACAGTTACAGCTCAGAATGTCACACTTGATTCTTATGTCCCCTGTATCACCGTAACCGTACCCCACCGATATGCTGTAGTCGCTCACTTGTACCACAGTTATATGTGTGTCCATTTACAACCTCATGAAGGCAATCTTCAGATCTCCAGGCGGGCTTGTCACTCCCCAAGAACAGTCTTTTAATGGTCCTTTTACGCGGCTCGCATGGGTCCAGCCTCTCTCTGCTGTCTGGATGGCTGTTTCTGTGGTGAGTAAAACGAGATAGGGCCCTTCCCAATGGGGCGGGGGGGTTAATGAGGACTCTTTCCATGATTTGATTAGCACTTTATCTCCTGGCTTTATGTTATGCATGGCTACATCCAAGGGGGGTCTCTGTACTACTAAGCCCTTATTCCGCAGCTTTACTCTCCTGGCCGTGAGTTGAATTATATAAGGTCTAATTTGTGAATTTTCAAGTTGGGGGTGGTCCTGCGGAATTTCTAAATCGTATGGCATCCCATATAACATTTCAAAGGGGGAAATTCCTACATCAGTTGGGGGCTGTGTTCTTATATTCAATAGTGCTAAGGGGAGGCACTTTACCCATGACATCTTAGTTTCTAACATCAATTTTGTGAGCTGTTTCTTTATTTCCCCATTTACTCTTTCTACCTTTCCCGAGCTTTGTGGATGCCAGGGAGTATGATATTCCCATTTTGTCCCCAAAGAGGAGAGAGCTTCCCTTGCTATTTTTGAAACAAAATGGGAGCCCCTATCAGAGTCTATTACCTCAATGGATCCATACCTAGGGATTATATTTTCCAGCAAAGTCTTCACTAAGGTTTGAGCGGTGGCTCTAGCTGTCGGGAATGCTTCCACAAAATGGGTTAGGTGGTCTATGATTACTAATAAGTATTTATATTGTCCCACCTTTGGAAGTTCAGTGAAGTCTAGCTGGATTTTAGCAAATGGTCTGTGAGCCAGTTCTCTTCCCCCCAGGGCTTTTTCCTGTAACTGATGTTTATTGACACTTTTGCATGTCATACATTCGCTAACTATTCTCTTTGCTATATTGTATACACCAATGCACATATACTTTGTGGCAAACTGATCCACTAACGCCTGAGTTCCCCAATGGGTGTTCTCATGGAATTTTTGCATGATTTTCAAAGCCAGAGGTTTTGGGAGAACTTCCCGGCCATCCGGGAGTTTCCACTTTCCTTTTTCTGTCTCCCTGATTCCCATCTGAGTCAGCTTATCTTTTTCCTGCTCTGTAAAACTCAGGATTGAGTGAATTTTTCTGTGTAGATGGCAATGGCTATACTTGGGGTTGTCACATTCATCATAAATTAGACATCTGCAAGGGACTGCATCGATTCCAAAATCCTTTCAACACTCATAACATGGGAATTCGTCTGATTCCTTTCCACAAGTTATACAGTCCTCCCGAGTTCTTTTAGTCTGGATCACCATTAATGCCACTCTTTTTGCTTCTTGATCAGCAAGATTGTTTCCTCTGACTAATGGGCTTAATCCTTTTTGGTGTCCTTTTAAATGTACTACGGCTATTCCCGCTGGTCCTCGTAATGCTTGTAAAACCTGGATTATTAATTCCTGGTGTATTAATCCTTTTCCTTGAGAATTTATTAAACCCCTTTCTTCCCAAATTTTTCCAAAAGTATGCACTACGCCAAAGGCATATTTTGAATCCGTATATATGGTTCCAATTTTACCTTTTAAAAGTTGCAAGGCTCTTAATACAGCATATAGTTCACAAGCCTGTGCAGACCAACTAGGACTCAGAGGTCCTGATTCTATTACACTAAATGTTTTTCCATCAATGATTGCAAATCCTGATTTTCTCTTTCCTTCAACTACCCGGGATGATCCATCTACAAATAGCTTTTCTCCTTCTCCAGGTTCTTCCTCATCTAAATCTGGTCTGATTTTCGTTTGCTCCTCAATGTTGTAAAGACAATCATGATTTATTTTGTCACTCGTCTCCCCATACAAAAACTGTGCTGGATTCTGCACGCTTGTTACCTCGAGTTCCAGTTTGGGAGAGGAGATTAGGATGCCTTCATATTTTAGGAGCCGGGCGTCTGTTATCCATTTGTCAGCTTTTTGTTGCAAAATTCCCCTGATGTTGTGAGGTGATAATACCCTCAATTCTCCTCCAAAGGTAATTTTATGGGCTTCCTCTACCAAAAGGGCTGCGGCTACTATCGCTTGAAGGCAGGTAGGCCAACCCCTACTTACGGGGTCCAGGAGTTTAGATAAGTATCCCACAGGTTTCTTTCTTCCTGCCCATTCTTGTGCTAATACCCCAAATGCGGTCCCTTCATCAACATTGATAAATAGATAAAATGGTTTCTTTACATCTGGCAGGCTCAAAACTGGGGCGTTTACTAAATCAGTTTTTAGTGTTTCTAATTGTTTATCATCATCCTCCAACCATTTCAATAATCCATCCTTAGTTAATTTGGTATAGAGGAACTTCACCTTTTTGCTATAGTTCTCAATCCATTGCCTGCAATAGCCGAAGAGACCTAATAATTGCCTAACCTGTCTTTTAGTTCTAGGAGCCGGTAATGACAATACGCCATTCACCCTTTCGGGGTCTAATTTCTTAGTTCCCTTGCTTAATCTGTGTCCCAGATATTTTACTTCTTTCTCAACAAATTGTAGTTTTGATTTTGATACCTTCAATCCTTGTAAACTCAAAAAATTTAGTAACTTAATACTCTCCTGCCTCACTTTTTCTTCGCTATCACCAGCTAGGAGCAAATCATCCACATATTGGACCAGTGTGACTCCTTCACTTAACTCATACCCCTTCAGGATTTGTTCTAAGGCTTGTCCGAACAAATTCGGAGATTCGGTAAACCCTTGGGGCAATACCGTCCACCGTAATTGTTGTTTCCGATGGTTATCTGGGTCTTCCCATTCAAAAGCAAAGTAATCTCGGCAATCTTCTTTGAGAGGGCATGCCCAGAATGCATCCTTCAGATCTATTACACTATACCATTGATTATCGGGCCCTATTTGACTCAGGAGGGTGTGTGGATTCGCCACCACCGGGAATCTAGCTATTGTTCTCTGGTTAACTTCTCGTAAGTCATGTACTAACCTATATTTTCCATCCGGCTTTTTTTACAGGCAGGATGGGAGTATTAAAAGGAGACATACAGGGTTCTAGCAACCCCTTTTCAAGTAATCTTTGGATCTCAGGTTTCAAACCTAGCCTCCCTTCTCTAGGAAGGGGGTATTGTTTTATCCTGACTGGTATTTCTGGGTTCCTTATTGTTACTGAAAAGGGTTCAATATCTAACTTACCTACTGTTTCCGGGGTGTACCAGACTTCAGGATTTATTTTCTCTTCATCTATTACTCGTAAGGGACACAGTTTAATTTTTAGTGTTTCATTTTTTACTTCTAAGCCAATTCCTAATTCAATCATCAAATCTCAGCCCAATAAATTATAGTCTGCTTCAGGCATGAGTAGCAGGGACCCCATCCCTACCTTAGAATGAGTTTCAAAAAACACATCCTTTATTATGGGTACTCCAAAAGGTTCTCCTTTTGCTCCAATAACCTGTATAGTCGCCGAGGATATTTTACATCCTTGGGGCAATTTTTGAACGGTAGATCTTTCTGCTTCTGAGTCCACTAGGAACTCAATTTCTTGTTGCTGGGGACCCACTTTTAGTTTTATCAAGGGCTCTGTTTTTTTCTCGGGTTCCCAGCAAATAGAGCCCCTGACACCCCTAGTCTTCTTTGAACATTTTCTCATCCATCATTATCTTTCTGCAGTCCTTTTTAACATGCCCTTTTCCTCCACAATAAAAACAAACCACAGTTCCCCATTCTCTCCCTCTTAAAGGTTTTCGGGTCTCCTGTCTTATCTGGCGAGCTTCAAACCCTTTTCCAGGGGTTGACGTCCTCTGCCCTTCTCTGACTGCAGCTACCAACATTCTGGCTTGTTTCTTATGTATTTCCTCCTCCCTGCGGACATACACTTTCTGGGCTTCCCTTAACAATTCATCCAAACCCCTATCCTGCCAATCCTCCATTTTCTCCAGCTTCTTTCTAATGTCCGTCCATGATTTAGCTACAAATTGGGTTTTTAACAAGGCTTGCCCTACCGGTGTACTAGGGTCCAGCCCTGAATAAAATTGGAGGTTCTTTCTCAATCTCTCTAACCATTCTGTAGGGGTTTCATCTTTCTTTTGATGTTCACTAAAGGCTTTGTTTATATTCTGTCCCCTAGGGACAGATTCCCTTATCCCCTGGACAATTATGGTCCTCAGATCTTGCATATGGCCTCTGTCTATTTCGTTTTTGTTACTCCAATTAGGTCTCTGAAGAGGCCATTTAATATCTGCCGCAGGACACTGCTGGTGTTGTTGGTCCCAAATCCTCATCCCAGCTCTCCTGATCATTTCCCTTTCTTCTGCAGTGAACAATATGCCCAATATGGCCTGCAGTTCATCCCAGGTATAAATGTTGGGTCCTAGGAATTGGTCTACCCGTTCTGAAACTCCTAGGGGATCCTCTAACAAGTTTCCCATTTCTTTCTTAAATTCCCTAACGTCCCCGGAGTTCAGAGGGACAGAAACATATCCCATGCCAGGTTGCGCTCCCCCCATAGCAACTTGTCTAAGCGGATATAAGTTACTTTTATCCTCCCCCATCCTAGTTTGACTTCGAGTTACTCGTCTAGTTTCAGAAGAACCAGAGGGAGAATCTATATTGAAAAAGTCTGGCGCTGTTGGGGGCGGTGAAGGCTGTGGCGGTGGTGCTGGTGGTACATAAGAGCGGGGTGAGGTAGGGATTTCATCCTCATCCCGGGGTTTTTTCCTACCCCCCTGCGTCTTCTCTCTCAAGTGATATAGATTTACTCTAGTCTCTGACCTTATCCACAAGTGTGCATATTCACTCTCCTCCAGGCTAAAGGGTTCCTTAGAATTAATATTAATATGTAAAGCCTGGCATATCCAATCTTCAAAGGACCCAAAAATGGGCCAATACAGGTGGTCACTTCTAATTTGTTTCCCACCCCAAACTTCCATACAATAATGTATCATTTTTGCTTTATCCTTACCCTCCCTAGAAGGGTAATCATCCCAATATTTAATCATTAATCCTAACGGACTGTCTGGCGGTACCTGGGGTAACCTAACCTTAGGCACCGACCCACCCATGGGATCAGAAGGCTTGCTTTTCTTCTGTCCCATCTTCTGGAGTGCCTTTACACACACACACAATCTTTTCCCCCTGTTCGTGGCCCAGTCCCTCGCGGGAGATGGGAACCGCACTACTAAGGGGTCCGCACTCGCTTCATCCTCAAGTGGACGTCTCACACAGGCACACTCCGGGATACCCAACCCCAACCGAACGGATCACCGGCCTATACTTACTCACTCCTGAGTCTTCGTTCGGGTCTTCGTGCACAAAGTTTACGGGGTTGCCGGCTTTTATTTGCTTGCTGCTGAATTTCGAGTTCGTCGGTAGAGGTTTTGGGTGTAAAAACCCCCAACAGGGGCTGCTTACTCAGCGGGGCGACCCCCCCGTGAGGTTTACAGCCAAATTGCCTCTATCCAAGTCACGGCACCAAATTTGTTATAGATTGTGGCCCAATAATTGACAGGAACCAGTCCAATTAATCAAATTAGTTTATAAAGCAAGCGGCAACAAGCAAAACAGCGCTGGGCGGCCGGGGAGTCTTTGCTCCGCCAACGGCGCGCACCCACTTCCCGAAAGTAGCTGATTATATACTCTTCTGGTTCCCGTATATGTGTCAATCCTGGTATATTCTGTGTCTGAGCGACGTGTTGCTAGGGGGTCGGTCTTGTCCCGCCTCCTGGTGGTCGTGAGGCTGAAGGCTCCTCATCTTTATCGGTGTCCTTTGGGTGACTCTTTTCAGCTTATCGCACAACTTAGCTCTTCCCTTTGAAGTGTTAAAGCACACCAGATGCCTGTGATTTAGGTATTGAGGTGTCAAAGTGCACCAGATAGCACGCCGGATGCCTATGATTTAAGTATGTGAAGGGTCAAAACATTGTAATTTTTCACCAGCCTTTAAGAAAGCTTGATTTGATTAACAAACATGATTTTATTTATTACAAATAATACATGGCATTTATAAATATTACAATAGGAATGATAGATGATAAGAGCTGTATGGCATTACTTTTCTGACTAAATGTATGCTTTCTCTCCTCCTTGCTTCAGAGAAGGAAGAGGAAATATTGCTGTGAGGAAAGCGGTTAATTTAAAAAGTTAGCTCTTGCTGAACATTTCTACCTTATGTTGCCCTTGAGATAGTTATGAAAGGCTAAAATATGGATGGGCTTTAAGTCAGCTTTGAGGAATACAAAGTTCTCAGCAATGAGGAAGATGTTATGAACATGCAGATTTGTAGAAGGTCGGAAAGTCAGCAAAAATGAGTATATGGAGGAAAGTGAGGTTTTTTTCTTCTGCTATTTTACACATAGATAATACCTTTTGTCAGAAGAAAACCAAATCAGTAAAAACAAAAACCTTTGCCTCTAGCTCATCTGCTTTAGCTGTTGCCAAGGTACCACAGAGCTTTACACAGCATTCCTATTCTTCCAAAAGGCAAGAAGCAGGAATTTTCCTTGAAAACAGCACTAAGCCAAGGTTCAGTACATTGAACACTGTATCAGATTCTTATTCATTTCAAATAGGGACACAAGCCTCCTTTATTCTATTTTTCAAATACTTAACAATCAGAAACTTATATTTTAACTGTTTCTTCTGGAAGAAATCCGCAGCTTCTCTTTTTGAACTCTTAAAACCTGGACTACCCATGCAGACATCCCAGACACCCTGCACTTTCCAAAACACCCATATTCAAGCACCTGAATCGCCTCCCAAACACCTGGATGCTGCTCTCCCTCAAAATCACAGAGTGGTTTTTGGTTTTTTTATCTCCTCTATACACACTCAATACAGTCTGTCAGGATTTGTCTTGAAAAGAGAGAAAAAACTCCCCATTGCTGTGCCAGACCAAGTTGGCAACAAACGTAAATTTCTATTTTAATTTCCTGTGCCTCCCTCCTGCTCCACTGACTTAATGTCTCTGCTTAAGTCTTCCAGATGTCTCCCTCTGGGCTTTTCTTTCTTTTCTAGCCACCTAAAGAGATAATCAAAGCCACATAAAGATTAGACAGGCAAATGGAGCAGGATATACATGTTGAAATATGGCTCCAACAGCCCAGTGTGTCACACGGCAGCCTAGATGCAGAAGACTAACCCTTCATGTTTCAGGCTCCGGCTACGGCATCTCAACTCCTGGCTGCACAGGCTCTGCTCTCCTGGCACTCAGGCTACCTGCTGCTTCCTGCTGAAAACACCCCAGATAATACAAAACAACTTTTATCCAGTTCCTTCTGTGCTTTGGAAAAGCCAATTTTGTGTCCCAATATTTGAAAAAAAAAAAATTAAAAAAAAATGACTTCAACAAAAGCCAGTTCCCCCAGTGCTTTCAACAAGATGTCCCTGGCTTCCTAAGGAAGCTCAGTGAGAGAGCAGACCTCGGTGAGCTAGGGAACTCCAGCGAGCTACGACACTCACTGCTGAAATTCCGCTTTGGCTTGGCCTTATTCCAGCTGGAAGTTTCAGTTACTAGCACAAGAAGCACAATTAAAGAATTTAGAATAATCCAGATTGGAAAGTCTCTAGTCCAACCTCTTCCCAGCTGGGTCAGCTGTGAAATCACACCGTGCCACTCCGGGCTTTATCCAGCTGGGTCTTTAAAACTTCTGAGGTTGACAAGATTGAAATTGAATGATTTAGTGGCTGGAGAAACTTGAGTATCCTGTTGTTTCGATCCCGGAACAGCCTCTGATGTTAAAACTAACTATTTCTCAGATCAGATTAAATAGAATTATTGTACTAAAACTGCACCTTCAGAATGGCAGCAGCATAAAGCTTTGGTGACATTTGCTTCATTTTGGAGTGCATTGTTAGCACAAAATTTTCCAAAATATTGACTGCACCAAGTCAGAGGTCAAACGTGGACTGTCCCTCAAATACCATCACCAAATCTGGACTAAATCAGAGCAAATTCATAATGAGATCGGCCCTTTTCTACATACAAATATCCTGAGTTCAGTACTTCTCTCCAAACCAGTTCATATTTTCCTCCTCCTATCAGCTCTCACAGCAGTCCAGCTGTCCTGTTTTCTCCATCTCAGTTATAATTATTTTACACATAGATAATATCTTTCGTTAGAATCATTGCAGTTATTGAATGGGATATATAAACAACATTGAAAGATAACACCCCAAATTATTTGAGGATAAAAAGTATGGGATTTTTTAGGAAAAGCATAACACTGGAGCACTTTCAAGATTTCCACTTGGAAAAAAATGTTACGCAAAGAGCTTTATTGCACTTGACTGGGCTTGTGCCCTTTCCATACCTTTTTTCAGTTGATTGCAATAGACAGGATTGGAATTGAATGGCTTTACCTTCCACCCAGGGGGAAAAATTAAGACTCTTCTCACCTTGGACTCATTGTTATTAAAATAACTAACAGAACAACTTTTTTTTTTCCATTTTTCCTAACATAATTGATGTAAATGCCTTAACGATAACTGCAGAGCAATGGCTGTCATTCCATGGTGTGCTTCAAGTTTGCATGCCAAAGGGTCTCTGAAAATTCCACTTTTGAGATGTAATAACAACGTAACTTTTCCTTATTGCCTTAATTCCTGGCAAATTAGGGAGTTGATTTGCATTAAAATAACCTTTTCTTTTTGCAAGGTTGTTTTTGTCGCAGCCAATTTCCTCGATCTGGTTCAACATGAAGCCTCATGAAACTGAACCCTGTGACTGCGAGGGCAGCCGCAGGGCGCAAAGGGACAGTGGAGGGTGAATGAAGAACAGGAAATGTTTAAGCTAACATTGCCGCAAAAAGTGTCCACCGTTCTACAACCTCGAAAGGGCTAAAGCCCATTAGAGAGTCATTATAGAAAGACTGGAAATTAAAAATTAAAGTCATGGGGTCAGTAAAAGCAGAACATTTTAGGAATATTTCAGATTCTTCCTCTATCTCTCCCTCCTCAGTAAAACAGGATTAAAAGGATGTTTTGAGTAACCTTCAAAGCATGTTTCTGAGATGCCACAAGAGTCACATAATGTTACCTTTTGTTATTCAGTCAGACAAACCCCTTCCAAGGCCAAAGAAAGGGGTAAAAGGGGTCCCACTGGGCTTGGATGAGATGGAAACAAGAGACTCGGTGCACTGGGGACAGATGACAAAGATGTTTTTTTTCAGTAGTAAAGAAAGAAGAGCGGGTTGAAGTAGAAGCTTTGAAAATAAGCCTTATGGATAAGGTATAGAATTTATGAGGAGGATGTTTTACCTGTATTTTTGTTGACACTAAATTCCAAAAATAAGAGTCCGACACAGAATACGACTTCAGTCTTTCAGCACACCTGGTGAGCAATGCCTCTGCTTATGCTGTCCCATCACGTGTGCTTCAGGCCTGCTAGACTTGTAGGTGTGGAGCTAAAGGAGAAAACCTGCATTGAGATTGTTTTGTTATAACCTCTTACTAAATAAAAAACCTCCATTTCCTTGCAAACAGACATCAACCTTGAACCACATCCTCCAAAGCTGTTAAAATGAAACCTACCTCTCCTTGTCCAGCTAATACCTGTCAGAAGGTCACAAATGAGGCAGTTTAGGGGAAGTTTTGGAGCCTCTTAACAACCTCTTGAGTCAATCGGGTTTACACACCAAGCTCCTGAGAAAGCAGAAGCAGTATTACATAGAGTCAGCAGGACACAGGCTTCTCTGCATGCAGCACACAGCGGAGGATGGCCTTTACCTATGGCAGCTTTTAAATTCCTCCTATTTCTCATTTCAGTCACAGCAGATCTGTCAGGCAGATATGTTTTTTCTTCTTGCAGCTCTGACAGCTCCTCTGTTGCGTTTTCTATAGCTTTTACTCGAGCACGAAGAAGCAAGGCTGCCAGACTGACAGGCACCGCCGGGGAACACTCGGCTGCCCAAGCTGGGCTCAGAGATGTCAGGAAGACAAACCCCCACAGAAAACCACATAGCATCCAAGTAGCCTGGCTCTGCACAGGAACAGAGATTTAGAGGAGAGGCTGCGGCAAGTTTTGGGTGTTTTGTTATTTCTTTCTATACCTGACCTGTCTTCTAAGAAAACACCACCTCAGAAGTGTGCCCGTGCTCCTCTCCGTTTGTGGCCACTCACTCAAAACCATGTTTGTCCTCCCAGATTTTCCATTCCATGCCACTGACACCCAGCTGTATATGAAGCTGTATGCATGTACCGCAAGCCAGCTGTGAGTATCTGAAAACACTTTTGGCCACTGACAGCAGTTAAACCAGGTAATTATAAAATACTGGTAAGGATGCTACAGACTGGGTGTCATATCTAGCCTGCACAAGGCGCGTCCCTTGCCAAGAAATCCCTGAAATAAATGGGAAACTAAACTGCTCTTTAGGCAACCTTCATCATGAATGATCATACACCACAGAAACCCCTCATTTGGAGTAGAAGACTAGTGGGGCTTTGGGCCTGCTGTCTTTTGTCCTTGAAAATCAGACTCTATGTGTTAGCATCGTGGCTGTGTACCTACACTTTTTAATATTCCACCGTTTGCTCCAGCAAACCATATTATAGGGGCTAACATCATAACAGCCTGAACATTTATCTGTTATAGACTCCACCTCTTGTCCCTGAAGACTAAATTAGCAAGGTTAATATTATGACAATCTCAGTATATACTAATTACAAATTTCACACCTTGTTTCTGCAAAACACGTAACCAGCAAAGTCACAACAGCTTTACTATATGCATTATAGTGTCCCTCCCTTGGTCTCATGGAGTAGATTATTTGCGTTAACATTGCAATAATCTGAATATTTATTACACATTTCAGAAAACATATAACCCAGACCACCATAACAGTACAAGTTATCCACTATATCATAGCATGCAAGCAAATGTTTAGCATAGTGCAAGCAAAGATTAACACCACTAGTGGAAGTGCTGATAGATTCATGAGTCCAGTAGCCGTATGGCTTCGTCCAAATCCAAAACAGGTTATGAAAAACATTAACCTGATGCAGCGTGGGCATTTCCCCATTTGGGGAGAAAAGCATTGCACCGAATGGCTTAGCTGTCCTGGAGCTTGCTCACATCCAGCAGCAGCATTAACTGAGCTCTGACTTTTTTTCCCCTGCACTTGCATTCCTTACCTCACAGCTCTTGATCCTTAAAGGGATTTTTGTCCCACCTCAACATATCCCACTTCTTTTCTTTCAAGAACATCCATAGGTCCCAGCATGTACAGCTGGGTTGCACAACATTCCAAGGGTGACCGCCCTCCTGGACTCTGGGTGTTATCCTTGGCTTGCTGATTCTCTCACGCTTGTCTTCTCCCCAGTATGTATGTACAGTATATACAGGTCAGTCCTCGATCAGCAGGACACCCCACCAGGTCACCAGGCAATATCTGGGAGCATTAGTGACTGTGCCCAGCCCTCAGAGCTTTCAGGCCATGGCACTGGTGAGCACCACCTTTTTGGGGGTCCCTTTCCCCGTGCCTGTAAACACAAACCGACAGTCCAGCAACTACAGTTGATTAACCTCTGCTTCCCAGTTCCTCTGCAAGGGTTCTTCATTTGCAGCATTGGCAGGATCTGGCCATTGCTCAATGTATCCCTGCATCAGCCGACCCCAAAGCCCTCTTCTCTTGGTCGGGGCAGTTCCTACAAGAGGCACAGCTCTGGGTGCCGCCGGCATGGGCCAGGTCACTGCTGCCTCCCACACAGGGCACCCTACAGCCCCCACTATCAAAACCTTGCCATTTGTGCCCAATGGGATTAGCAAAAAATATTGTGGAACAACACGAAACAATGACTGACAATGTTTTTAGCGACTGTCAAGGAGGAGGTAACTAACAGTAGGAGATGAACTCCAGCAGGGACAAATTCAGCCCCCCCTGGAGTCCCTCTTGGTCAGTAATGACAGATTGCTTCAGTGGGGCAGTGTTTAAATCAAAATTGTCAGGTAAAATCTGTCTGAGGGTCCCAGCTGAGACATTGGGCCTGTCTTGCATTGCACAGAAAGCGCTTGTGGAGAGTGTGTGAAGGGGTCCTACTTATTTTCACTGAACTGTGATAAGCTAATGGCAAACAGACATTACTCCCTTTTCTAAATTGTGGCTGTGTAATTCATAATTCATTCATTAAGCACATACTTTAAATGAGTTTCCTGTGCTATAGAGAGTAGCACCGAGCACATCATTTAAAGAGGGTTTCTAAATTGATCATTAGCAGATATTACCTTGTTCTCTGCTACATTTCTACCAAAGTTTTACGGAAGGGCTGGAGCTAAGAACCAAGGAGGCAGGTCACCAGAAGTCCCATGTTATGGACTTGGTCACATCCTAACTAGCCCCTGCATACTGTTCCTAGACCACAGTAATGTGATATAAGTAGTTTATCTTAAAGTATTCTAGGGCTTTCCCTTCTAAAAATAATAATCTAAAAGAGATTAATTGTAGGAAAAATGCCATAAATCAGTAGGCAGTTTTTGAGTTGCTATTTGCTGTAAAATAATTCCTGTTTATTGTTTTTCTATTAGTCATGTAATGAGGGAAAGGCATAGAAATTACCAACATAGCCTTTATAACCACTCTCTGAATTACTAGTGAACATCTTATTAAATATATGCATACATTCAACCTCAAAGCATAAAATAATGCACTTAAAATTCTTTCTTCTGCTTCACAGCCTGCTACAGGCAGAAGAAACAGCTTCTGCTAATTGCATTGCCCAACAGAACTCTGTTCTCAGATGACCTTTTGTTGATCATCCATTAGTATTTCACTTCCTATGTGTTTTTACAATCTAAAGTGCCAGCATACACAGGGAGACTTGAAACTGCTGTTTGCAATTTGTTAGTGGCATCTCTCGCAGCCGCAAATGTTGGGCTTTGAGATATTTAGGTATTTATGAATACCAGCACCTTGATGCCAGGCTTCACTATAGGGAGATTAATTACAGAAAAGTATGGTTATCTAAGGTATTATTTAAGAACTCAGAACGTCAAAGATATCAAAAACATCAGGATAAAAATGAGTTGCAGTTAATAGGGGACATAGGGGGTAATATAAAAAGTTTCTATAAATATATCAAAAGTAAAGAGGATAATAGAGGAAAGTCTAGGCCTGTTACCAGAAGGAAAAAAGGAACCAGTAACTCAGAGAGTGATGAAAAGTTCAATGAGGACTCTGTGTTAGCCCTCAGAAATGAAGACTGTGATCTGATATTTAAGATGATTGATTTGAACAATTGCATTTATGTGAATTGGGAAAGAACAAATTAAAGAATGTATGGAGGTATGCAAAGTGACAGGGTCATATATAACCCACCCTGGCATGGTTCAGGAGTTAGGAGAGGAAATCTTTGCTGTCAGTTTTGATGTCTGTGAAACCAAGGAGAACGGGGACATTTCAGAAGCCCAGAGAGGGCAAAACGTAATACCTATCTTTAAAAGGCACAGATGTCAGGACCCAGGGATTTACAAACTTGTCGATCTTATTTACACACCTGGAAAACATGACAGCAAAATATTAAATAATCAGTATATCCACATATGTAGGATAATAAAGAATAACAAAGTGATAAGGAACTGCCAATATAAGCTTGTCAAGAATAAAGTTGTGTCAGACTAACGCAATCTGTCCTAATGGATAAAGCAGAAACAATAGATCAGGCACATCTGGGTTTCAGTGAGGCTTTGGGTATTGTCCTGTATTCCATTGTGCTGAAATATGAACAAATAAAGTAGCAGAAAAATGCACTGCAGGTGCAGGTGCTCTGCTATGCCTGCAAGGGCTCAAACAAAAATAAGATTTCTAACCGAAGCATTTACAACCTACAGTAGTTGCGTGCACCTGGGAGATGAAAAGAGGACATAAATCAGAGCAACGTGCATAGCATGCGTTGTGAATGGCATTTGCTTTCAGTATAGAACAGCTAAATCCATATCCACCAGTCCTAAGAGCTCCAGATAACCAGTGTCACCAAAAGCATAGGTCCCTGGACTGGTGTCTACAACTTGCAATGCTATGTAATAAAGAGGCTCCACCAACCCATTCCCCAGATGCTGGTTGAAAACGTTCGGAAATCAAAAGGATACGGGTGTCTCAAGATTGGGGTGGTTCTAACAACAATAAGGTTAATGCAGAGGCAGGATAGAGGATGGACATGTGTTCCTGCAATTAGATATGGGCTTGAAAAGTTGAAGTTTTGAGAGGATGAACTTGGAGAATGAGAATATTTATGCTGTTACCCAGCCCTATGCAAATACTCCCCTTCGCTCAAGTTACAAAGGATTGGAAATGTGCCTTGCTGTCATTTTGTTTTCTGCCCATTAGCCCATTTTTATGTTGCCTTGTCTTTCGAGGTTCTTAGTCCTGCTTGCCTGTTTTATCCAGTTGACCTGTCCTGGCTGTCACCTCTGTTATAAATTTTACAGTATAGAGAGAGAGTCTCCTTTGTTACTGCCTTTACTGTACTTAGTAAAATGTGGTTTTCATCTTTGCTTTTGGTTCTCAGGCACTACAGTGCTTTATTAAAACTAGGTACACAAAGTATGACCACCATTTTTCAGTAATTCTGCATCCAACAGCCAAATGTCTATATGCATATCGAGCACTGACACTTATCAACCAACAAAACCTGTAACCAGAGTACAAATGAGAACCTCATCCTTTCAGTAATTACAAATGTGTCCCCTTTTTACTGCCAAGTTACCAGCTGAATCAGACAAATGTCTTAATTAAAAACACATCTGAAAAGCTTCCAATCAAACCATAATATAAACAGTGGTATTTTAAAGAGCTGAAAAAAGACAAACAGTATTTCTGTCACCCGGTCCAGAGAATTATATAAACAGATCTGGGAAGCCAGTCTTTTATTTGAATAATGTCTCAGCATTCATCCTCTCGGAGCACAACAACCAAAACCACAGTTAACATTTTAACAGCACTGAGTGGATGCTGGACGCTCAACTTCTGCTTGGGCTTAGTAACATTTAAACATTACTGGCATTTATGCCTGTAAGTAGCTCCCTGTAAGACCCCAAGCTGTTCTGACTCGTGGAATATATACGGTACAGCACCTGGTTTTCAGACTGTGCTCTTGGACCCAAATTGCCCCACTGCGGCCTGACTGCAGGGGGGGTCCTTCCTTACATGATGGCCACCATCTTTGCCAAACTGCCAGCCCACCCAAGGCAGGCCTATTAAAACCAGGTTCCCTCACAAAGGTGGTACCATGACTTGCTGGTGGAAGGGGACAGTAACACAGAGACAGAAATACACAGGTGATGCCCTTGAGGAGCCGAGAAAGGCAGACTGCTTGCAAACAGGGATGCTTGCGCCTGCAGCTTTCTCAGCGCAAGCTAGAGCTGCAAACTAAATGTCTGCTGTGACAGTCGTAACATCTAGGAAAAAATACAGTGTTGTGGGGGGGAGGAAACATCACTGAATTCCACCCAACTCTGGCTTTGCAGGGGAGGGTTTAAAATGTTGAGGGACATGCCACAGGACGAGCAGCTTCACAAAGAGCGACACGAGACTCAGGAGGCCCATCCGTCCTTTAGGAGACAATGGCTACCGATACACAAAGATAAGAAAAGAAAGTCACCACCAACCTCCTCAAGGAATTAAAAAAGACTTGCCACAGCTTGCCTCTAGTGAATAAAGGCTGGTAAATGTCCTCTTCAGTTGACCTGTTGGTTACAACGCCTGCTGTTGCCTTATTCCCTCGATTTCACCCACTTAGAATTTGTCCACGCAGTTAAGTCTGCAAAACTCTCTGCAAGTATTTGGGGTGTCTACAAGACAGCAACCCAGAGAATTGTAAGCCTGTTCGAAGCTGCACTTTTTAGGACAGTGGGGAAAAGCAGAGCCAGCTTTTCTTATTGTATCTTTTGCAGCAATGAGCCAGATGTAGCAATCTCATGTCATCTTTTTGTTTTTCTCTGCATAGAAATGGTTTCCATCACAACCGAAAATGTTACACAGCTTTACAACACCACGGCCACCCAGGAGCTCACAGTCACTCCAGCGAATTTCCACAATAATTCAGGAGTACATCAGACAAATCCATATAAATGCATTAATCCAGATGCATGGCAATGGCTACAGGATTTCCAGCCCGGATTCCTCTGGTTTATATTTATTCTGGGAGGAATAGAAAATTCCTTTGTCCTCATCGTCCTGTGTTTCCACAAGAGTCGCTGCACAGTGGCCGAAATTTACTTAGCAAACATGGCACTTGCTGACCTATTGTTAGTCTGTACTTTACCTTTCTGGGCCATTAATATTTCTAATAATTTTCAATGGCCTTTTGGCCTGTTCCTCTGTAAAGCTGTCAACATAATGAGTAACATGAACTTTTATTCTAGCATTTATTTCCTGACACTAGTGAGCATCGACCGCTATCTGGCCTTGGTGAAAACCATGTCTCTTGGACGGATGCGACGAACTGCCTGTGCCAAATGGAATAGCTTTGTAGTCTGGATGTGCGCGTTGCTCATATGTTCACCTGCAATGGTGTTCCGGAATTTAAAGTATTACGAAGAATACAACATCACAGCCTGCGGTCTTGTTTACCCAGACAGCTACTGGGAGCCCATAAACAACTGCTTGCTGAATATTGTGGGCTTTGTGATCCCCCTCTGTGTAATTACCTATTGCACCGTGCAAATCATCAAAGCCCTACAAAGTAGTGAGCTGCAAAAGCTGAAGTTAGTCCAGACGGAGAGGAAAGCCACCGTGCTGGTCCTTGCCGTGCTCTTGCTGTTCATCGTTTGCTGGCTTCCATTCCAGATCAGCACGTTCATCGACACGATCTGTTACCTCGTACCCACTTTCAAATGCCTGGAAGAAATTAATGACATATTGACCCAGGTAGCGACGTACTGTGCCTATAGTAACAGCTGCCTGAACCCAGTCCTGTATGTAATTGTGGGGAAGCACTTCCAGAAGAAGGCTGTGGAATTCTACAAGGACTTGTTCCCAAAGAGGTGCAGAAAATCACAGTCTGTGCAGATGGAAAACTCCCTGGACACTTTAAAAACTTCCATTTCAAGTGAATACACAAGGAAAAAGTCTGTTGTCCCTTTACCACAGTAGCACAATTTGTTCATTGCAGGAAAAAAGCTTTCTAACATATCAGTCTCCAATAATATCCGTTTGCTACTGGTCCACAGAATAAACGTGTGGTAGTATTTGTCATTTGTGTGAAACCAATGGTTTGATCTTGATAGAAACTCGTTACAGGGACCTGCTTCTGATGTTATTGGACACGTCATGATTGAATACTACTTTGTAGCATAGTTACGTTTTCATGGCAGAATAATATTTGATGCATGTATCATTTGAAATGTTTGCATTTCTATGGTGTACATACATGTATATACAGTTCTCTGAATAGACCCCCAGTATAAAATGTGCTATATATATATATATATATATATATATATATATATAGTCAGGATTGGTACTTATGTGGGTACTTATGGTACCCACACAGTTTATAAGATTAGATTTTTGGTTGGAGGGGCTTGTATTTGAGTAAGTTCTGGTAAAGTAATCCTGTAGGACTATTATTCAGATGGATTTTTAGGCGTGGCTATCTTTGGGGCTTTTACTTTCTCTGTTCAGTCATCCAAAACTGGTTTGATTGATTGATTGATTGACAAGCTGTGCCTTTTTGCAACTGCTCTGACCCTGCGAGTTCCAGGTTTGCATCAGCTTGTATGTATGGAAAATAGCTCAAAAAAGGTAAATCAGTAGCAGAAAAAAGGCTGCAGTCAGCTGCGTGAAGTTAGCTGAGTTTTCTTTGTAGCAGGAGATTCTTTCCCCCTTCTGCATTGGGGTAAAAGCATACACTTACTCCTTTTGAGTGAGTGAATGTGCTTTACATTCATACCTACACTTCAGCTCAGAGACTTAGGTTTTAATATTCACAAAACATAATTAATATTTGTAATGTTATTTAATGGAAACATAAAAGCTCAGCACAACTGGTATAATCTCACAAGTAGAAGAAACTGAGAAAATGAAAGAGGGCATCACCTAACTGCCTTAAAAATCCGACTAAAGCTAACAGGAGTCTTGAAAGTTCAAAGCATTCACAAATGGCCTTTTCAGACTCTAATAATACCTACATTTTATTTGTAGAGTTAATCTGAGTGATTTTAATGCAAGATAGCTTTTCCCCAGTTGGACTGGGTTTGAGATCTAAGTTGAGTTTACACAGAAGATAAACTCACAGTGTACTGAATTGTCAGTATGCGCTTTTACCTCTAGGAACCTCGATCGAAAACTGAGTTGGAGATGATCTAAAGTCTTCTAAAACTAACAGAGCCTTTGTTCTTTTCAAAGCGCTTATGGTTACCGCCTTAAAACCACCAAGGGTAATGGAGTTTGGTGACATAAGTGACGTAAGTCAGACTGCTACTGCATGGTCTTCATTCATCAGAGCTTGAATGGAGCAATGAAGTTCCATTTAAGATGGGAAATTTGTATTAAACCTTCAAATAATTGCAATCCAAAATGCTCTAGAAATGCGCAAATGGAATGTAGATCACTGCAGATGATTTATGGACAATTCCCATAGGTTTTCTTTAATAATCCAGTATAATCCTATGTCATTAATACTTCTATTGTTCATTCTTTATATTGCTGAAGACACTTATGATGAAGCACTGCAAGGCTTTCTGTTATCTCTGGGGTTATCTCCAGTGAGCAGCATGCTGTTCATGCAACCATTAAATAAAAGGAACTCCATACAAAGTTTGTTGAGGCCATAGAAGAGATTTTTGAGTATTTGGTACTGAGAAGTGAAATATAAAAATGTTATTATATTAATATGACATTAATTTAAATCATGTAAATATATAGACACATTATTTTGCTATGCAGAAAGCATGTAAAACAGAAAATAAACTACTTAAAGAAATGAGATTTTCTGGTATTTTCTTCTCTAGCCCACATAAGGGAGACCTTATAGCAGCCTTCCAGTACCTGAAGGGGGCCTATAAGAAAGCTGGTGAGGGGCTGTTTGCAAGGGCATGTAGTGATAGGACAAGGGGCAATGGCTTTAAACTAAAGCAGGGCAGGTTTAGATTAGACATTAGGAAGTGCTTTGCAATGAGAGTGGTGAAACACTGGCCCAGGTTGCCCAGAGAGGTGGTGGAGGCCCCATCCCTGGAGACATTCAAGGCCAGGTTTGATGAGACTCTGAGCAACCTGATCTAGTTAAAGATGTCCCTGCTTACTGCAGGGGGGCTGGACTAGATGGCCTTTAAAGGTCCCTTCCAACCCAACACATTCTATGATTCCCTGTTACTCAGGAGTGCCTTGTCAGAAATGTAACTGTTACAGGTGCTTTCTTTCAGTTCCTGTTGTACCTAAGGAAAGTGAGCTGAAACCACAGAATATTACCTACTTTCAAAGCTTTGGGTCAGCTTTCTTTTCAGAGCCCATTTCTGAGTGGTGCTGACCACCCTCAGTCCCTTTGGAAGGTGAAATCTGAATTAAGACAGCTAAGGATGCGGAAATCTTTGCAGTAGCTTCTCTCTCTCTGCAGCCCCCAGAATGCACAGTGTCGGCTCACAGACTGTTTAATTCACATTCTTGCCCACTTCCCAGCACGATCACACATTGTGCAGTATCGGCATGTACCATTTACACGGGTACCAAAAAAACCCAAGAAATAATATCCAAGCTACATCTTATCTACTGGCAGCTCACAATCCCGCTCAGACACTGGGCTCTGCCTCATTCTCGCAGAAACTAGGCAAAACATGGGAAGCGTTCTTGGGAAGATGAGGGCAGACATAGCCCTGAGGATCTCGGAGATGGAGATGGCAAACTGTAATCACATCACTTTTCTATTCCTCTTTATCCTGTCCCCCTCCCTCAGCTGCTCCCATCTTCCCTCTTACCTGAAGCTGCTGCCTCTTTTATTTAGACTTTATCCAGCAAACGTCTGACTCCGCATTCGGTCCGGTGGAGGTGGCTGGGGACCTTTGCCAGAGGAACAGCAAGGATATCAACAGCCGGTTGACGTTTCTGGCCTGCAGGAGGTACGGGCAGGGATAATTCTCACCTTTTCACTGTCTGTTTTTTCTGGTTGATTATTGGCTTCACCTGAAATGCAGAAGTAACTTAACTGCTGTTAGCACAAAGAGCTGGTGGCTGTTTGTGGACAGCACAAGGTTGCTCTTTTTTAAGGTAGGGTTTCTGTGGAGAAGTCAGGATCTCAGTCCAGGTCTCCCAAACCCCCAAGCAGCACTTTAGCTGCTGAATCATCCTTTCACTCCGTTCTTCCATCAGCACATTGTGGGTTTCCAGTCTATAATGGCTCCTTCCATATTTTGCTGTTTCAGCCTCTGTAAGCTGTAGTTAGTAGGGCTTGAGTATTACTGCATGGTGATGCTACCAGGATCGTTTATTGGTAACTGTAAAGCACTGCACCAGGGTTTAAGCTCTCCTTAGCAACCACTGTCTACAGAATATGTAAAGAAATCCAACCAAGCTGAACAAAGAAAGAATTTTACATCATCAGGTCACATCAAAAAACCTTTCTTCTGTTCCAGGGCTGATGAACAGCTATAGCAGATAACCATGTTGATTTGCAAACTGTTTCAATAAAGAAAGTCAAACCGTTAAATCATACTGTCCCCAAAAGATAATTTGTTCAGATCATTAACGGCTCCAACTACATTAAGAGGAAGAGTTTTAATGGCTGGACTCTTGGACCAAGAACCAAAACTATGGAGACCTTCTGGATTTCTGCCATTTGTCTACCACATAGTGAATGCAATAATTGAGAAAACAGTCTTACCTTCTCCTTCATCAACATATTTGTTTAATGTTTCTGATCAGAGAGGCCCAGTTAGCATTTGTAAATCCCTATGCAGCTCTAGAGAATGTGTACTTTTTGCAGGTAAGTCAACACAGACAGTGTGGCTGAAGATCATATAAGCTTAAAACATAAACTAATGTGCTGCGAATATCCTGAGTTGAAGGCAGCAATACAGAGATACATTTTAATTATGTGTACACAGCAAAACCTTTCAACTGTTGACTCTAATACAGATGTTTTTAAACTTAATCCTTCACATTCCTTTAATTTGTGGTCCGTAACATCTGTGCAAACTGTAAAATGCAACCAAATCATTATATGTTTTCTACAAGTTGAAACAAAGTCCCAAGTCACAAAGAAATGATATGCTAAATCCCCTTTTTGTAAAAAGTTACAGCTTCTTATGTGACTTGTTCTAAGTTATTTAGGAGTTGGAGCTACAGCAGTGCTTGTTCGTTTCACTATTATTTCCACCAAATGTATAGACTCCCAGTTTTGAATCTCTCTCCGTTGCTGAAAAAAGTCCTAAAGATGGCAATGAAAAACAACAGAAAATAAGAAACTAGATTTACAAAGAAGATTTGGATTGGCAAACTGATATTTTGACCCCATTTTGAAGTGATGAGTTTCGTAAGACTATGTTATTTATCATTTAAATTTTAGAGACAGCTGCCGTTTCCTATTCAGAGTCTGTAAGAAAATGTAGATGTTGGCGGCTCCTAGAGATTCACGTCCAAGCTAGAATGAATTCCAGACTTTTCTGTTTATTGCTCAAATGTTCTTCTTTATGGAAAAAATACTTAAACGCAGAAATTCACTAACGTAAGCAAAGAGGAAGTTCTGGAAAGTCCATGACGGAGATCTCCTGTTGTATTGCACTTACCTTAATGAGTCAGCGTGGGATGTGTTATTTAGAGATTGATCTCCTGTAGGCTATTAAGATTTTTTAGGTAACATGTAATTCAAGCCTGAGAAAATACAGCAGTCATCGTGTGCTGCTGAGAAGTAATGTTCACAGAGACCCAGGCCTTGGACACCTAGAGTGGGATGCAAAAGACATCGGTTTTCAAAAATGGTGGAAGGGTGACAGGGGGTTTAGTGTGTCCCAGCTTCAGCAGCCCGTCCCATACACCCGTTCTGCTTTAACCCCAGCTCCTTGGCGTGGTCCTCACGGCGGCTGGCAGAGGAAGGAGTTCCCACAACAACAAAAATGTAGTTCAAAGTTTGTCTTTGTGTGCATTGGCACTAAAAGGGCAGTTCAGAGATGTTGATAAATTTGTTATTGTTACGGACGTAGTTAATCACACAAAGGAACTTCTAATTGTCAAGGACCTGTACTTGAAAGCTTTAATTAGTGGTCGTGGGAGGACAAGAGTCACGGCATATGGCTTTACTACACCCAACATTTGGAGAGGTAAAAAAATAAATAAATAAAAATCCTGGGGCTTTCTTCCAAAATGTAACATCACACATATCGTACATGGCCAACAAAACACTCAGGCAGCACTTGGTCACTCAGTTGAGCCTCCGGATGCATCTCTGCGTTCTCTCAGTAACCTCTGTGCTGCTAGTTACCAACTGTTTCTGAATTTGAAACTTTGCCTAAATTGCAAGGAACGACAAGGAGCAGGTATGTCTATCTGGTTTTAATGTCTTATCTTTCTTAAAATGATTTCACATATATTTTTTATATAAAAAGAATAATCTTTTGTGTTCTCAGTTCTGATCCGTGCAGTCTAGCAAGAGTTTCCCTTTCCTTTTCACCGTGAAACTAACTCTGAGGGTCGGGATTAGTTCTCTTTATGTGTAAGAATGTGATTCATTGTACAAAATTTCTTTATAGTGGAACATACTTAGCTGTTTGCAAAATTTTCTCTTGCAAAGTAATCTTTACTTTTAAGATTGTTCCCAAAGCTCAAGATGTATTTATTTAGTATTTCCAGAATACATGATCCTAACTGGGTAATACATATTAATAGTAATAACGGTGATAGATTCACTGTACATGGAAGTTAATCAGAAATGAGTTCAAAGTAGGAAAAATATCTCATTATTTTCATAAAAGATGACCAGAATGTGTTAAGTACATAAATTGAAAACCATTCATGTGGCTAATTGTCCATTAGCACTAAATACTTAAAAATACTTATGGAAGAAAATTGCTTTTGAAGAAGAAATGAAATTAAGCAACTGAAAATGAATTGCATTTTCTGTCAAGAAGACATCTGGAGCTCTAAGTTTATAAAAGGCTTGTGGCTTGTGATAGTGCTCGGACGCTGGCTAGTAGACTCTGAAGGAATTTTCCCGATGACAAACTCTACAGAAACTTCATGTACTATTGCTAGCCGGACAAGAAGTCAGATTTAGCTGCAGCTAAAACCTAAGTTGCAATGGAAAGTAAATTTTCCTGAAGTTTTTCATTTAGCCCACAATGAATGAATTAATGGCTCCAGCCCAGAGATCACATCCACAGTGTGCAAAGTGACTAGCATAAACTGCTAGCAAGAAATCATGAGAAAATGGTCAAGCAAGGAAAATAAGCACTTCTTTTTTCCTCTATATTTAGTAAAAGTAATAATTCTGTTTACAAAAGGGAATGTTTAACTGTTATCTTTATTCTACATTATTTTCGACATCTAGTGTTACAGATTTTCTTCAGTTACTCTCACACCTTAGCCAGCCCCCTGCTATAAAACACTAGATTCCTGTTGTCTCTCACACAGCCTCTTTGATGCTAATCAGCCATTTATTTGCTCTATATATCTTCTCTGCAGTCTTAGATCCTCTCAAGTTATCTTAGTTTGCACGAGACAGTCAGTGAACTAGATAAAATTCAGACTACTGTGAGGGAAGATGTTCAAGCCAGAGCTGCGTAATTTGGAGTTGTAGCCCAGTTCCCTGACAAGACTGCCAGCTTGAGTGAGTTTACGAGCTCAGATAAAACTTGGCTGCTCACTTAATTCTGCAGTGATGAAAAATGTTCTGTGCCTTAGCTACCGAATTCTGTGATGTGGAATATTAGTACTTAACTAATTCCTAGAGGCATCACAGAGATAAGTATTGTGAGCTGCGCAGATACAGACATCGCTAAAGGCTGTACCTGTATGTAAAAGAGACGAACGATGGCCCTAAACGCTCTCTTCGAAACTCCATCCTTAGCTGTCTCCTTGGTGCAAAAATACAGAAGTTGAGAGAGCAGAGTTAAATAGCCGTAGCAGAAAGTTAACAGTCAGGATGACTGATTGCAAAATATTGATTTTTTTCAAAAACGCATTCTTTTTTATGATTGGCATGCTTCACTTAGATATGAAATACTGAAATGTTAGCTGTCACCACAGGCTCAGTAACGTCTTGCCTACCACAATGATTTTGAGACTGAACGCCTGTAAAAAACAAGACCCGGGCACTATGGTTGACCACGACAACACCAGGAGAATAAAGTCACCGCAGGAGGCAGCTCTGGCAACCCACTGGATTTTTGCGGGACGATAACATTCTACCCGTGTTCTCATTCCTGCCCAATCTCTCACAGATTTACCAGAGAGAAATAAAGGTATTGCCAATGCTATAAAAGCATAAATGCTTTGGATGCTGGGGTTCCCTCTCTCCAGCTGAACCCAAATGAAATATTTGGACTGGAGAAGAGCGCTGTGAACCTGGAGCTGCAGAGACCTTCCCTCCAGGCAAGGTTTTGAGCACAGCAGTTTTTTGGAGGAGTCAGTGCTTTATTAGTACAACTGCTGACATTTGAGGGCAATAAGCCGTCTAATCTAATGGTAATTTTGAACCCAAAGTTCAGGATGGGAGGATCTGAGAGGGAACAAAAGAATGCAAAGTTAAGCAAACAAGGGATGGACTCAGAGAGTGAGTAGCATTCCCAGCTCTGGGAAACAGGCATCATCCTGCTAAAGTTATGCATAGCACGGAAAATAAGAGTAAAAGAAAGGGCAGGGGAGGCTGCAAACTGGCTTTGGGTCACCAGCATGACTCCTGCTGCTCTCAGGGAGCTGACAGTCAGCTACATCTGTTTCTGCCATCAGTCTGGAGGAGACATACAGGACTACTTACACTAAATTGGCACTTTCCTTCCTCTGTGCCAGTTTAAACAATGGCAGCAAAGAGAGGAGATTTCATAGGATGTGGAGGAAGTTCCATCCTTGACAATACTGGGAACTTTTCACCGTTGCACATATGAAACATAGATTGATCTATCCTGTAATAATCAGTGAGCACTAACAAACAAATTCCAGCAGTTAAATGTTTTTTACACCACTGATGGGAGACAACTTTAGGAATTTTATGCTTCTTTTTTGCAGGCCCTTTGTCTCATTTCAAAGACATCTGCCGTTCACAGCAGAATTTAAAAAAAAAACAAAACCAAACATGACTGAAACTCCTCTACTGAAAGTTTCCTCCTCAAACCAGAGTGAAAACAAGAGCAACTCAACTGTTTGCCCAGACTTGAATGACTGGTGGGAAATTGTGTACTATATAGTGCCCAAGTATATAGACACCGTCTGCGTTATTGGAATGCTTGGAAATATCTTTGTTCTCTTCACTTACTCACTGCACAAGAGCCCCCTGAAGGTAGCTGAAATCTACCTTATGAACCTAGCTGTTGCTGATCTTATCTTCCTCACCTGCCTCCCTTTCTGGGCAGAGAACATCAGGAATGAATTTAACTGGCCGTTTGGCAGCTTCCTTTGTCGCAGCACCAGCGCATCCATCAGCCTAAACATGTACACCAGCATCTACCTGCTGGTGGCAGTCAGTGTGGATCGCTACTTGACTTTTGTCCACACCTTGAACCACAGAGGGATACGGAGCAAAACCATGGCCAAAGGGATCTGCTTGCTCACCTGGTTCATCGGCATCCTTCACAGCATCCCAACCTTTACGTTTCGGACTGTGAAACACTTTCCCATGTGGAATATTTCAGCGTGCGTTTTTGACTTCCCCACCCAATCGTGGGCAACAGCCGAAAGGCTGGTATTCAACACGGTGGGGTTTGCATTGCCATCGGCAGCAATCACCTTCCTGAATTTCTCCACCATTCGCTCCCTACAAAAAAACGCAAGAGAACGAAAAGCACTCAGAACAAAGAGCCGCAAGGAGCACAAAGGCACGAAGGCTACCAGGTTGATCTTCGCGGTGGTACTGATGTTTCTCTTGTGCTGGACGCCTTACCAGTTTTTTGTGTTCCTCAATATATTATACCAGACAGAAGTGATCAAAGGCTGCTTCTGGGGGGAACTGGTCAACTTTGGTGAGCAGTTTGGTTATACCCTGGCTACCACCAACAGTTGCATTAACCCTGTGATTTATGTGATTGTTGGGAAATACTTCAGGCAAAAGGCTTTAGAAGTTTTTTCACAATTTATTCCCTGTGGATTTCCCTTGAGCTGGGTATCATTCAAAGAAAAGTCCTCATATTTCAACAGGTTTCCAGTCAGGAGTAGTTTAACCTAATGGTTCTTGGTTCCGTCTTCATTTTGATGTCACAACTTATTTCAAATGGCATTAAAAATGAATATGTGTTGCACTGATATGGCACTCACAGACTAAGCTAATTATTTATTAAAGTAAATTAGTCGACTGCTTATTTATCCTCAGGTTTGCTTTTTTTTTTTTTGTGTTATCCATCCAAACGCACGACACGTGATATCAGAATTTTATACCAAGTGCTCTAACCTGTCTTCTCAATTATCAGTGACTTGAAAGAAAAACTTTTTGGCAAGGTATCAGTAGTCGGGTTTCTCTACAGAAAGCCATAAGCTGGCTGAAGATGTTACTGCATTGACATCACAGACAACTACACTACCACCAGTAACAGTATACATAACATTATAACATGTATTACAGAGCAAATATGAGCTTAATCTTCAGCTGGTAGCTGCATTTGAGCAATTATAGAATAGCTCCAGTTATTTTTAACAATATTTTAAATGGTTTGCACTTTACTCATCAAGTACAAAATTTTTTTTTACTTTTTATATCTGAAAATATCAGTGAAGTCCATTTTTACTGTATTATTTTGGAATATCTTTTATCTGAGGCAAATCCTTAGATACATATTTATATTTTTATAAATCAAAATTAATAAACTGCATAGTATTCCATTTTAGACCATAGTCTTGTTCCTTCCTGCATTTATTTTGTATTTTGTCCCTTCCCCTGTTCCTTTGGGGAAGATTAAATATATAGTTCTGTGATTAAAAATCCTTGCTGCTACCAGAATATAAACTCTGGTGGTAGTAGCAGTAGTAATAATAATGACATAACAGTAATACACCAGACAGGGGATAAGAAGAAGGAAACTTCTTTTCCATCACAGCTGCAATTGCAGAATAGACTTAAGACAACTGAGATATCCGTTCCCATAATTATGAAAGTACGTGTACCTACAAGACAATGGAAGAAGACAGGAGATACAGTGCAGCCTGTTCTGTTCTGTTGAGTGCAGAAAGGGGCATATGAGCACATCATTTGTATAACAGTTTTATTTAATTAGTTATTAGAAAGCCTGTTTGGTCTTGTACTCACTGTAACAGTGCCGCATTTCCCCCAGTTCTGTGTAGTGTGGCCATTTTCAATATGGAATTCATCTCCTATTTAGAAATCTGCCTGTTCAACTTCATGGCAATGAGATTAGTGTTCATTTTTAATGATTTCCCCAAACTTTATGAATCTGAACAGTGCAAGCCTTTCGAAGAGTTAAAAGTCTGTCTTCCTAAACGATGGTTTCAGAATTAAGGGTGGATTAAGGGATCAGGGAGGAAGAATCACTCACAGCTTATCACTTTTTCTGTGACGGGCTTTTTTTAAATAAATGTCAGGGTTAGACATTAGCGGTAACGACGGCATGTGAAGTCCATCGAGCCATCTGAGATCAAAAACTTAAGTCCGGTCTGTTGTAAACTGTTGCACACCACATTTATTTAATGCATCCCCAGCTGAATCCCTAATTAAAAAAACTTCCAAGCTGTGATATTTTCTGGAGGGGGGGGGGGAAGAAAGAAAAAAGCTGAAATAATTTTAAAAATTATATAAACAGAAGTGCCATTTTCCCACTATGCATTGGGACCTTAACAGGGAAAAATATCTTGTCCTGTCTGACTAACGCTTGTCCTTGTTATGCAACGTACACAAATAAAAGGAAAAACACCTTTTGAGCACTGTGGCATACTTAGGGTATGAGCTAATATGTTGAAAATCAGTCTGAAATCAATGGAAAGCCTCCCATTTATCCCATTTGCTTCAATGGGCAAGCGACAAGGACTTTCATGAAAGTACTGCTTCTGTTTTACATGTACGCAACTGTCAGGAAAAGCATCTGTAGTTCAAATACTGCTTTAATCCACTTTGCAGCGAATCACCGGATTTACTCTCCAATATGAATGCACATAAATGAAAGTAATTTTCATTATGAAGTAAAAATTGAGCAACTTCTCTCATTACTGATTGTGTGAGCTGTATTAATATAGAAAAATATGAAAAGTAACTGCAATTTACTCCACAGCAAATGCAAAATTCTGTATTTAATCAGAAATAATCTGCTGCACAGACAGAGGGTGCAGAGCGAGAGGCTGACAGCAGTTCAGCAGGAAACGATCCACAGATTAGAAGTTGAAGATGACCCAGGAGTGCCACGCTGCTCCACCTTGAAGCTGTATATGGCAGCAGTAATGAACTTAAATTGTAGCAAGGGAGGCTCAGGATAAGCATTAATAAAAAGCTTCTCCTGGAAAAGCTAGTGGTAGGCTGCCTTGGAAAGAATCCGGCACTGCAGCAACGGAAGCCTCTGAGACCGCTTTGGACAGGAATTGCTGGGGATGGGATGGTGTGAGCGTAGTCGGTTCTGCACCAGCACCGGGGCAGGGGGGTGTGTGTGGATTTTTAGTGACGTGCATCCCTCCACTGACTCTTTCTCTTGTGGTCAATAAATCAAGTTCCCGTGTTTGCACTTTCAGGGCTTTTCACCTATCACCTTCCAATCAACGCTGAAATGTCAGCTCTGACCATCAACCACCGCTGCCAGGCTCCACTGCCTGTGGGCTGTTCTTCCGAACACGCACCCTTTTTACTTTCTCTCATGTTATTCCTCACACTCACAATAAACATTGTCAAGTGTTGATCTTTAAAACGCTTCTGTCCTGCAATATCAAACTTTCCTAGGCAAGATCCCAGCACCCTAAAAGCTTGTAAGTGTAATTTATTCTCCTCAACGATCTACATTGATTTAGTATATTTTACGTTTTAATCACAACTTCTCTAAGGGCAATAACCATCATTTTGTTATCTGTTCAGACCATGCTTAATGCCCAGCTTAGTCTCACTTTACAACTTGGCCCTGCAAGCACTAAAGTGGCATTTAGGATTCACAGAAGCCCATCTCAAGGAATAAGACAGCCTGGACTTGCATTTGCAGAATCAAAATGTTTTGACAAGTTGTTTCAATTTTACATACTTTAACTGTGAATGTAGACAGTTCTCGTAACAGATTCTCTCTCCAATAACAAAACAAAACAAACAAAAAAAACCCACCCCAACCAACTCCAAACTCCCAAAAAAACCAAGCCAAAACCAGATGATCCATTTCTAAAACTGAAGCTAGAAAAAAATACATTGATCACTAAAAATAAAGACAGAAGTCTTTTCAGAGATCTATAGCCACCTGGGCTTCTAGCCTGCGAGGACTCATTCTTCCTGGGGAGAGAGCTCTTTGTCATCCCTGCGAAAATCGTACTAAATCAAATAAATAGAAATGTTGATGGGAGAAGCAGTCTGCGTGCCGTACAGACATGCTGGAGCAGTGAGATGCCATTCTGATGGAGATGCTCAAACCCTCCGCAGTCTCCTGTGACAGGGTTTCACAAAAGACCTGGTCAGCAGAGCAGCAGGACCCACTTCCCTGCCTGTGGGTGGCTGTGGGCCAAGAGCGCTGGATGCCAAGGAAGCTGCTTGCCCGTGGTCATGGTGAGCTTGGCGCAGCAGGGAAGGAGCAAGAGACAAAAGCTATGCCAGACCACAGGACCAGAACCAGACTGGGGAAATGGGTCTGTGGTTGATGGTAAGCAGAGAAATATCTCACTGGAGACTGGGAGTTGAGAAACGAAAAGACTGAGGGGAGAGAAGAAAGCAACCACCCTTGGTCCCTTCCAACTCTAACCATCCTATGAGTCTGCCAGTGTCTCTGCCAGCCACTTCCAATGCAGGAGTGTGTGGAGGAGCAGGGAGGTCACACTGACCAAAAGGAAGTGTTGAGGGAGGAGAAGAGACGGGGACTGGCTGTACCAGGAGACGCAGCAGAAACCAGTGTGCTTGTGAAGGGGAAATGGCTTTGACAAGGAGCTGGGACCTGGTGGGCAAAGAGGCCAGAGCAAAGTGTAAAAAGGGGAAGAAGAGGCAGATGCCTCAGGATGGGACTTGGGATATGTTGTTCTCTTAAAAAAAAAAAAAAAGCCTGTCAAAATTAAAAATTTGAGTTTACCAAATCAAGCATTCAAGGGCTGGGAAATATTTAACCTAAGACTGTCTCTGGAAACTCAGTTTGACCTCCCTCAGCGTATGAGTTATAACACAGACTTATATGACTAAGCTTTGAATTTCCAACATTGCAACTTAACCGCTTCTGATTTAGCTTTGTGTCACTCTGCCTTATGTTGGAGAGAAACACACTTACATAAACCAAACAGTACCCTCAAGAAACTAAATCATCCATCCTGCATATTAAATAGAAACAACAATATTGATAATACACATCCTGCCTTGAATTTTAGAGAAAGAAATCTTTGAAACAACACATAATTAAAGTGAAAAATTTGCTGTGAGATTATATAGAAACAAATTAGTCTAATAATCATATGTAATCATAACTGAAAAGATTAGAAGAAATTCTGAAATAAGAGCAATTAGGAAGAACGTTGTCATCAGCACAAACATAGGTAGGAACACCCCCTTCCCTAGTAGCACAGCCCCACAAAGAGTAGACACCACCCTTGGTCACTGGAAAGGAGACGTCAAAACAACTTCATCATAGAAGAGCAAGACAGGGCTTTGGGTCCATCATAAGGGCAGGAGGAGGGCAGCACTGGGGATTCAAAAATATCCTACTCTGTCAGCTCGAGGCACACAGAGAATAGCTGGGCACACAGATCTCATGGGCTGGACCACACAAGAGCAGTTCTGGGTTTTTTTCTAAGGGAATCTGAAGCTTGAAGGCAAAACAAGCCCATCTGAAGAGCATGCCAGTTTATCTTAGTTACTCTGGCGTTTTATCTGTTTTTTCCTTTGAGTTTTGAATAGTTGCTCTTCATCGCCAAACCTGTTACTTCACACATGACTGAGAGTAAAATCCTAAGTATCTTTCCCAGCCTACCAGGCTAGATGAGGGACCCGCCTCCTCTTTCCCTAGCCCCAAACAATACAGGGCCCTCGCAACTAGTATGTTTTTCTCTGGTGGAGAACGGCCATGGACCCATTTAGTCAAAGGTGTCGTGCCCTACTTTAGTTCTTTCCAGACCACACTGCGTTGCAAATACCCATCACACTGAGCAAGAGAAAATGTTAGCAAAGTTCTGCTCCAAAGGAGGAGTGAACATCTTCTCCTTTCTTACCTTTTTTGTTGCTGTTGCAAAAAAAGGGACAGTCTCTCTGGATGAGTTCAGTCTGCAGGTGCTGACAAAGTACCAGGATTTAACCCATTCTGGAGTTTCCCCTTGGTTATTAAGCATGGCTTGAACAGATACAGCTGCATCTCAGGGTCAATCCACGGGCAGTAATGCGTCATACTACCTTGTGTGAATGGTAAGAGGGGAAAAGCCTGCTTTAGCACTCTGCTCCTCAGTTGCTGGCAGGAGGACCTTGTCCACACAACCTACTTTGGCCATACTTTGAGGGTGGCAGAGCCCTGGCACAGGCTGCCCAGAGAGGCGGTGGAGTCTCCGTCTCTGGAGACATTCAAAACCCGCCTGGATGCGTTCCTGTGCAACCTGCTCTGGGTGACCCTGCTGCGGCAGGGGCTTGGACTAGGTGATCTCCAGAGGTCCCTTCCAATCCCTACCATTCTGTGATTCTGCTGTTGCCACAAATACAGTAATTCTCTTGTGCCGTCAAGCAGTGGTCATGGGGGGCTATTAAATGACATAACACAGGAAAACGGGAACAATGAATTCAAAACTTCGTATTTTTAAAGCCTATGTGTGGCTGGTTGCAGTGCATTCTACAGGAAAAAGCAATTACTTAGGAAGTAATTGCTCAAGAAAACCCTCTTCTGCTAGCACGGTCTTGTGCACTGCAGATTTGTTCCAGCAAAATCTTCACTGTCTGCTAGTGATATTTTCTTGCAGGAGCTCAGGTGTATTCTCCATCATCACTCTAACCTACAGCTACAGCTAGGAGAGATGTTCTCCTCTGGGAAGTAATTCACACACAGAGGAGTTCACGTTTGGTTTCATGCATCGCTATTTATCTATTTCAGTTCCTGCACAGCAAATCCCCAGCCACGCATTAGGAATGAAACCAGCCACCACCGTTTCCCACAGGAAGAGATGGAGTAAGTCTCACTTCCATCGCACAAGACTAACTCAACAAATGAACTGCAAAGTCCAAATCCAGAAAAAACTTTCTGAATTGTCCCAGTGTCTTTCTGATGTATGCACAAATGTACCTTTCAGGTAGCTACAAAGTGAGAAATCCTCATCATTCAGCACTAGGAGGAGGAGAAATAGAAATATTTAATCTGCAGCCTCAAGCACTCCTTATCTGAGTGACAGGACTGTTCTATGAGTAACAAGTTAAAGGCCAAAATCTCAACTCATATACATCAAAGTAAATTGAAATTAGTGGACCTACATCCATTTGTACCAGCCAAAGGGCTAGTCCTGAACAGAGAGTGACTTTGAGTGCCTATCATTATGCCCTTTTAAAGTTACTATAATTTTTTCAAACCCAAAAGAATTACATGTATAAAGCCAGCATAATAAGCAAGAGCCTCTGTCTCTCTATTTTTTTCCCTGCTATGTTTTTAGCTACAAAGCTTCTGATAAAAATCTCTTTCACGTGAGAAAACTGCTGGTGCACACTGTAGAAGTTATTGGGGTGGTGGGGACTTGCCCTTTTGCAGGACAAATATTGAAGAGACAGAACCTGAGATCACCCTCTAATGATAAAGCAAGACACTCATTAAGCTAAGTTTTGAAACAGCTAAGTAAATTGCAAAAGAAAGACAGGACTTGATACTAAATTTGATAAATGAGAAAGCAGCTATGACATTTTCAAGAAGGAGAAAAACAAGAAAATGTAACGATCAGGCTGCCTGTTCCGCAAAACTTTAGTCAGTCTCTCAAGAACCGCAAGAAGCACTGAGCCTCTGAGTGAGGCCTCTTGCCAACATTGCTTAACTCTTATCTGCTGGCTGCGTGCCAGCCTCCCGGCGTGGATGCCGGTAATTCATAATGCAAATCACACACAGCAAGAACATAAAATCTCTCTGACGTGGAAAGTGGTAGTCAGACAATGGGTGACGATATGTCTGATGGGAATTAACACCCTGCAAATATCCTTATGTTTTAGGCATTGTTGCAGATAAATAGTAATCTACTGGAATAGCCAAAATAATTTGTGAGAAGATGTTATGATGTTTAGCACAGTTTTGTCTCCTTCTGTCTTGCCTGAGACATTTGGATGTGAAAGGCAGCAAAGCTAAATACAGAGTTCTGCAACTGTAAGAAAGTTGCTTTGTGTAATGTCATCAAATATATAACCAGATAAACCTCCATCTTCCCAGGGTATGGGAGAAAAAGAATACTCTACTTTGTCTGGCATCTACTTCAGAGCTGTTAAATAGTAACCCATCACTATCAGGCTGCCATGGTAAAGATTATCATTGCCCTATTAACAGAAGAGGGAATTAATGATGGCAGAAGATTCATGCAACAAACTGAATTGCAGGTATATGGGAACATATGGATGTCCCCTTCCCTGGAAGTTGGATGCCACTTCCCTGGAAGCGTTCAAGGCCAGGCTGGACGGGGCTTTGAGCAAGCTGGTCTAGTGGGAGGTGTCCCTGCCAGGGCAGGGGAGTGGAACTGGATGATCTTTAAGGTTCCTTCTAACCTGGATGATCTTTAAGGTTCCTTCTAACCTAAACTATTCTATGATATGTAGAGTGTTCATCTGTTGATGATACCAAAATCCCTACAGCCACCTCTTGGGCAATCTTCATGACTTAATAATGAAGGAGAGGAAGAATTAAATTCCAGCTAGTGGGAAAATACCTAATTTTCCCACTACCCAAATACCCAGAAGCAAGTTCCAGGAAAAAAGAAAGTCTTTCTTTCATCAAAGGACTTTTATGTGTGCATACTACTGAACCTTCACACATCCTAAACTTCAAGGCAATTCTTTGCTATTGTCACTGCAGATCAAGAGTAACATTCAGGTGCTCAGTGATGCGTTAAAGACACACACTTTCCTTCCACACATGGTCTTGTTCACACCAAGACTTAGTAACTTGTCTTTGGCCTACCCAATACATGCACTTTAGTAGCCCAAGGGGAGAGGATAGTGGTCCAGCTACCAATTGTACAACCAGTATCTCAACTCCCTGAAAACACAGACCACCAGCTGTGATCCCAACTATACCTACTCATCCCTTCGGCCTTCTGGAGCAGCTGCATTAGCACCACTCGGTTGACCACGAAGGCTTGTTTTCAATAGTAAGATTGCAGTCAAAGGTATTCTGATGACTAAGGCACAAATGTGGAGTTTTTTGAGGCACAGCTTCAGTTCTCACCTCTGCTATAGCTTTGTTTTGTTTTGTTTTTAATCATGGAGAAATCCTTAATTTCCATAATTATTTCTAAAATAACCTTGCTAAACTGGACATCTGATTGCTCTGGTTTCCAGAGGCTCCTCAGGACCAGCACGTCTCAGGTGCCAATAATTCACCTTACCTGCTGAAGGTGTGCTGCATTCGTGCTGTTTAGAAACCCCATTTGCCCTGAGGCTCAGTGGTGGCAGAAGGACTCCAAGGAGCCTGAGAGAAACAGCATCAGGCAGAAAAGGGAGCCAAGTCCTCGTTGTGGGAGCAGATGTGGTAGCTTGATAGCTGAGGATCTAATTGCAGCCTTGTAGCCTGCTGTAAACTCTACACGCAGACTGGGATTGCCCCTAAAGGTACCAACAGTCACCTCAGAGGTGACCCCAAGACCAAACGATACTTTCGTTTTGAGGCTGCTCTGATCAGCGCCGTTCCTAGCAGGGTCACCGCCACCAATATATTTCAGATCCCCATCAATAGAATGAGGCTTACGAGTTTCACAGATGTCTTGTGACACCTAAAAATAAGATAGGCATATGATATTTGGATACCATAATAACAGATGTTATTAAGTACTTCATCTAGAGTATAACAGCCAAAAGCCCACCTGCTGTCTGTGGGTATATAGCACTTCACTTACTTTAACTGTGTAGCTCTTGCACAAAGCTTCCCCACAATCCATATCTTGCTGATTGGTGCATCCTCAGATGTTTTCCTCCCCACGTGCTGGCTGCAGAGCATTTAAGGGTTTGTATTTACTACTGAAATGTTAGACAAGTAAAAGAAGCATTCATATGTTTTACTGTGAAAACAACCATGTACTGATAAGAGTGGGACAAAAACCCTAGCTATTTTAGAATTAAAGTTATATCTCATCTTTCGTGTTATGGCAAAAATAAAATATCCTTCAAGTAAGCTGCACGTTATCAAAAATAATAGTAAGTCCACTAAAGAGCACATGCTGTCCCTGAGAAACTACACAAAAGTACCACTGATTGATGTCTTTAAAAGGGGTAGTCTGCGGCACAAGCGTGTAAACCAAGGGCACGGTTTCAGTAGAATAAAATTAGATGTGTGGTATTAGACCTGCATTGTTCTTCCTGCTCTGCCCCGTTTCACTTCCAGGCATTCACACAACCCATCCTGTTTATTCAGATGAGCTGTGAAGGGTCTGGAAGAGTTATTCTGGGATACCGTCCCAGACTTTTGGGATACTGATGTGAAACGCAACTCCCTTCACACACTGAATTTTTTTGTCTGCTCTTTTTTCAAATTCTAGCTGCTCAGACTAAGATTAGTGGCGTTACCTTGTGCCCTGATTTTCATTAAACGTTTCCTTTTCCAGTTCAATATATTATTTTCTTATGCGTTGGACAATACTGTATCCAGTCATGTTGTGGTAGATGTATCTGGTCACCGGTGGAGGTAGCCTGCAGCAGTAGATAATGGCAGATGGTGGCCTTCAGCCTCTCTCCTACCCCATCACCGGGAGCACCAGGCACAGCACTTGCTGGCCCGGAGCAGGGGAGCCCCGGCAACTCTGCAGGCTAGGGGCAGAGAACTGGGAGACAGGAGCCAGCAGTACAAGACAAATGTAAGGAGCAGTCAAGCCGTCTTCCTCTTAGGTAACACCAGCAGTTTCTTCCTAGATGCTCAAAATGTCTTCTTTTTGTCTCACAAGCCAATTGGGAAATACCTTTCTTTGCCCAAGGTTATTGCTATATGAAGTGACATTTTCTGTACATCTTTTGGGAGCAAAACAAGACAGGAAGACGCAGTCAGTTCCCTGAACTCACTCCCTGTGGTGTGAGGAGAAAGACCGAGCAGCTCTGATGCTATTAGTCCCACTTAGAGTAAGGCTAATAACACTTAGTAAGCATTAACAATAAACTCATTCCATAACACTATGTTACAGGAAAAATATAATCTATTTTGAGAAATGTGAGTGTATATTATTAGAAGCTGTCAGCAGAAAAAAAAAGTTCTTCTTAGACAAAGAGCAATAGAAATATGAAATGTCTTGGTCGCTCTAATTGAAAGCGGTTCTGTACTCATGAAAAAATTCTGGTGTGACAATGTTAGAATATAGACGTGGTTTCACAGAATCATCATTTCTTACTGTCTTGTGCTGTAAATTACTACTGAGTTACATGCTATACCTTAATAATGCACACAACAAAGAGTCAAATAGTTGCTTTCCTTTTCCTAGACATTCTCTTATTTCTACAATTTTAAGTATTATTAATGTGAAAGGTTATTTCTGAGAGATACTTTTTACTATTCAGCTTATCCAAGTTCACTTCTATACTTCCTTAGGTGATAGAAAAAGCTACAGCATGAGAAAAACTTCTCTGGCACAGCAAGGAAATCAGACAACCAGCTACTTCTGAAAACAAAGCAGCAGTAAAGATACAGAATATACGAACGAAATTCTCTATCATATGCTGCTACCACACGTGTGATACGAAAGTTGCGTATCTTATAAGTAAAGCACTTAAAAGGTCGTATTTGGTAATAGCAACAAAGGTGAAGGACAGCAAAACAGTTCAATGTTCGGGAAATGACTTGGCAGGGAAGGTGAAATGAGTCACGGCTCGGCTGTGAGACCGTTCAGGGGCTGGTGGTGGTGGGCAGGTCACTCCTGGGCTGCTCCACCTGACGTTGGGTCAACAGCTGTGTCTTCTTGCTGAAGGCAGCTAAAGAAGTGAAGAGCAAGAGTCAGAAAGCCAGAGGAGCTGCCCTCTCTTGTCGGTCTGGGCGCTGAGAGAGACAGCAGGAAAAAGACCGTGTGGCCATAATTAGAGAGTGTCACATAATCAGAAATTATCCCCACATCACAAACCCACCCATGAAGGGAGGTAAATGAAGGCAGGGCAGACAATGGAGGTTGTTGCATTTGCTTGCTTTCTGCCATCTGACTTTTCAGTGCTATTTGCATTATTTTGCTATAAATAGTTTCCGTATATATGTATACATATAGAACTAAGACTACAATACCTTTTAGTGTTTAATAATCCATTTCTTCTTCTAAAGGAAAACGGGGAGAAGCTGCAGGGCTCTGCAAGACAAATAGTCTCCAATTCACGAAGTCTGAAAAACATCAAATTACTGTTTGCAGTATTCTCGGGCATTAACTCTCCCTTCCTCCACACACACGTTACAACAAATACACTAAATTTCTCTTCCAGCAAATTTGTTTGCAGTAATTTCTAACATAACTGACTGCAATTACTGTCTGATACTGAGTTAGAGCAAGACTGATGGGTTTGCTGAGAGTTCGTGAACTGTTTCTAGACAGGCATGTTATTTCAAAAATACAGCCACTTTTTCTTTTCCCCTCACCAAAAATCAACAGAATTAATGTGCTTTATGTGTTTTAAATGCGCATTATTTGGTATTGTTCAGCAGAGGGTATATATTGCAGCATACTAAAGGATGGTTAACCCTTTAATCTTGCTGCAGCAGTTTCTGCTGCTGATTTTTGGTGTGGACAGCTACCCAAGGCGCCTACTTTCATTCATCCTCCATCACCCAAGAAAATTCTGGACCCGCTAAGAAGAGCTTCACACAGTCTTTTGGCAGGAGCACCCTCCCAGAGGAGTAACCAGGTCACTTCTTTCAAACCCGCTTGCAAACAAAGTTTTGCTGCCAGAAATAGAGCAGGGTAGGTTTAGATTAGACATTAGGATGAAGTTCTTTACAATGAGGGTGGCAAAATACTGGCCCAGGTTGCCCAGAGAGGTGGTGGAGGCCCCATCCTTGGAGACATTCAAGGCCAGGCTTGATGAGGCTCTGAGCAACCTGATCTAGTTGAAGATGTCCCTGCTTACTGCAGGGGGGTTGGGCTAGATAGCCTTTAAAGGTCCCTTCCAACCCAACGCATTCTATGATTCTATGAAATGTTGGAGGCTGGGGGGAGGAATATGGGAAAAGAAAGGTGGCTCCTTCACATCGCTGAAGACCAGGCTTTTTGCCGGATGAGTAGCAGCCCCTGCCGCTGCTCTGCCTCTGTGGTTGAGACGGACGCTTCTGCTGGAACCTGGCCAGGTTTCTTCTGCTCAACCTCGCTGAAGGAACTTCTCTACCCCCGCTGGGTCTACAGACATGGAAATGAATTCAGAGTTTCAGCCTGGTTTTGCAGCAGCACTTACCAAGCTGGAGGAGGAGACCTTTCCAACAGACTAGTAAAAAAAGTAGCGAGCTGCACATTCAGCGCTGTGTTGTATCCCAAAGCAACTTCAGCGTAGTTTTACCAGCAGCTGCTACTCTGAGCTACTAAAATATTGACATTGATTAGGGGCTTTTGTTGAAATGCATCTCTCTTCAGTCTCAAGGAAAGGCCACATCTCAAATTGTGCTTGCTGCTATGTGCAGCTTGCAGTGCTGTTTGCCAAGCGTGTCTCAGGAAGACTAATGATGTTTACAGTGCTTCATACACATTTGGACACCATATTTTCATTATAATCACATCTAGAATTCAGACCACCCAGTGAGATGGCCTTCTCTGGGCAGAAAAAGCAATATCGACTAGTGAAAATGATTGGTAAAACAATACAGAGCTTCACGAATGGCTAATTTCTCTGCACGCACCTTTTAAAATTGCAGTTGTAATTTACACAATTGCATTGTATAATATATATATAAAAGAATTTCAAAATATATCATAGCAGGTCTCTTGTGATGGAGCCTGGACCGTCGCTGCCGAACTCCGTGCGAGGAGCATTGATTCATATCAATTTTTGACCTATGTGAACTGACAAGCTAGAGACATACTGTGTGCACAGCCACTGCGTGCGTGCTCTTACTGGGGAGGCTATGGGAGCCATACCATGCCTCTCCATCCTGCCCAGCGCAGCTGAATTAAAGGGTGCAGCGATACTGACGCAGCTTCCTTGGCCAACCCCTATTCTTTCGCACACCTTCATCTAAACGACAATACACGCAGGCTGTCACAGCAGCCAGTCTGCCTCCTTAGGTTAGACGCTGCTAATATAACACACGACAATGCCATAGGGTAAGGCAGGTCCCCAGCAACATATGCACTAATGAAACCATCACCAGAACTGCCTGTCTCAGCAGCAAAACCACCAACGATTATATACGGAACATACCGTTAGAGTTAATGTGCCTGAAAGAAAAATGAAGGGAAATTGCACTTAAGCAGCAAAATGGAGGGGCCAGAAATGGGATTCAGTAATGGTCAGATGAAGCTGAAACTCCCTGACCCCTTCCAACCATTAAACTGCTCCGCTCTCCTCGATGACCTGTATCAGGGAGAAGCACTGAAGCGTCAGGCAGCTCCCAACGTGACCTGCTTCGTGACACCGTCCTTGTCAGAGAGGTCAACCGACCTGCTTGCTCACCCATCTCCCATTTGGTTCGAAGGAGGATCGAAGGGGAAGACAAAGAAGTTTTTCTGAAAGGTGAGAGTTAAAGTACAGAGGCAATTGTTGGGGATGGGTATACGTATATTGGGGAAGTACGGCATTCATCTTTTTCTTGAGAATAGATGAAAGCTCTTTGTCCTCCTTTTCTTGGCTATTGCAATTGCTTTCTGGTTAGAATCTATTTTGGTTACTTTAATTGTTCTGGAGGATTTGACCTAGTAGCCAGGCAGTAAACACCTGCACTCCATCTCTGTCCTCTGAAAAACATCTGTATTGCCCTCTTTTGAGAAGCTTCTGGCATCATTACTTATGCCCACAAATGCAGAGCAGAACTCTGTTAAAACACAGAAATTAAAACTGAAAGCAGAAGCTTGTGATTCCAAGCAAGGTGTGCTATTTCACAGGTGCTCACTTACCAACACTAGCCCTTTCAAAGGCACGATAACGCTTTTACCTATCGCACGCTGTCCAGTAAACACTTCAGGATTTGTGGGTGTCGAGAGATCCTCAATATGCCTGTTTCTTTCCACCGATGCAGCAGTCAATGTGATATTGCTATACGCCAACAAGGTATTGTGCCACTCTGTGCTGAAATTCAAGCAACGGGTGCAAGATGGCTTGAATGAGCTCCAAGTAACTGAGGATATTATCGCCTTCCCGAGGGTGAAGTGACAACGTTGTCAGCTCCTCGGAAAAAGGAGGAATACATATCATTCACCAGCAACGTTTGAGCTGCTTCAGGGGCAACAGCAGCGTACCACAAAGGAATCGCAGCGGAAAGCCCGTCTTTTATATATCTGCATCTGAGGCCTCAAGCGATGGGGCAGGGGGAAGTAGAAAGGCTGAGAGCATGAGCCTACATGGGAGAGGAGCTGGGGGATTAAGAACTACTAAGAATATATGCTAGCTCACATGGTAACAGGAAAGGATTAACGTCCTTCCTGCCGAAACACATTCAGAAATGCTGTTGCCAAGAGAGAGGCAGGAAGGTCTGTCAACAGCTGAAGAGGCTCCTAAGGATACTTACGCAGAATTTTGTGGTAACCTAAACTGTTTTGCATGACTTTTGCTGATTGCATATTTTGTATGAGGCAAATACTTCACATTGTTTAGTTAAAATATTTTCTCCCTGTTCACAGATAAAAGATGAAGAAAGCACGCTGCCAAATGCAATGTTAGTCATCTTCTGAGATCTCAGCATCTTGCTTTGCAATTATTCTGTAACCACAGGCAGATTGCTTCCAAGCAGCGTGCACCTGGGGCTAAAGTTCGCATTACAGAATCAGAGAATCATTTCTGTCAGAAGGGACCTCCTGAAGTCACCTGGTCCAACCGCCCACCTCAAACAGAGTCAGCTACAGAAAGTCGCCCAGGACCACCTCCAGTCAGGATTTCAGTATCCGCAGAGATGGAGACTCCACAAGCTCTCTGGGCAGCCTGCGCCAGTGCTTGACCACCCTCACAGTACAAAAAAAAAGTTTTCCTACATTCAGATGGAATTTCACGTGTTTTATTTTGCATCCATTGCCTCTTGTCCTGCCACTGGGCACCACTAAGAGTCTGTCTCTCTCATCTTCATTACCTCCTGTTAGGTATTTATTCACATTGGTAAGATCCTCCCGGAGCCTTCTCTTCTCCAGGCTGAACAGTCCCAGCTCTCTCAGCCTTTCCTCACAGGAGAGATGCTCCAGTCCTTTAATCATCTCAGCAAACCTGTGCTGGACTCGCTCCACTGAGTCCATACTTTCTTGTCCTGGGGAGTCCAGAACTGGATGCAGCACTCCAGAGGTGGCCTTGCCAGTGCTGAGAAGGAAGGAAGGATCACTGCCCTCGACCTAAGAATTTAAACAATGCTAGTACATACACTGGGTCACAAATAGAGAAGAAAAAGTAAAAAATTAACTATAAAAGGACAGATATGGCATTGCAACAGGGGGGTGGGGAGCCAACAGTCCTTAGAGATTTTAGTTATCATACAAGAAACAACAACTTCAAGGCTGAGAAAGGCACGCTGCTGAGCTAAACCTAACAGGTTTTTGTTAAGGCGCTTTCCTGGAACCTGGAGAACTGTGTTTAGGTCTTTGCTCTATCTCCGGTGAAGCAGAAGACATGTGAACGTGTGCCACGTCTAACCCAAGAGCTAGCATGAAGAAGTGCCCTGTCCTTGGGTTCTTCCACCCTGCTTTCTCTGGCTTATTCTGGTGAGGGATGCTGTGTGATCTGAACACACCGGTGGTTTTGGTGGGGGATCCCTGGCCTGTGGGTCCCAGCAGAATATAGGATCAAGATATCCACCCGGAAGTTTGGCTCTGCCAAGGGTTGTGTGATTCCGCCAGCTCACTGACGGAGTTTCAGGTGTCCGTGGGATTTTTAACAACAGAAATTCAAGGACCTGTACAATTAAATAGCAAAGCAACATCAGTGACAGTGGTGTACATACTTCAGCGTCATGAATCTAAATGCCAAGTTATTGCTGTTGTTAATCTGTTCTCTAGCCAATACCGTTGCTTTAATCTTATTTGCCTTTTTCCTCTCAGAAGTAAACAATTTAAGCCCCATTTAAGAAAACTGGACCAGATCCTCAGGTGACGGCAAACAGCTTTGCTCAAGTCACTTAACTGGAATGTGTTTTGCACTCTTGCAGGAAGTTTTGCTCAGTTATAGGAAGACCCTTGGGCTGAATGTCTTCCATTTTTAAAGTTCTCTTGGCAGAAGCACTGATTCCCCAAACAGCAGCGCAATACCACAAAAACACTTCTTACAAAGCAATGTTCTCCATTAACTGCCTTCTCCAAGGGACAGTCTCCTACAGACTCATCTCTAACTACAGGCACTGCAAGATGTGAGCATGGAGGACTACAAGGCGACAGAGGCGGGCTCCAATACCACGGATCCTTTATCTGCAATGAGGCTACTCTGGATTTACGCTTCTGTGGGGGTGCAGAAAATGCATCATATATCTTGGATATTAGTGGAAGGATTCTTGCTGCCTTGTCCTTTCGTATAACTACATTTTTAATACATATTACCTTTGTTGCTTGGTTACTCTCAGGCCCTCCAGTGCAGTTTTTAAAAATACATTTATTGCCTTGCCCATACAGTCTCTGCTCAAAAAGAAGCAATCAGGGAAGCAATGCTTGGCAACACGGAGCTGGATGCTGGCTGTTTCAGGCACCATGTGAAACTCACTGATGTGCTCATCACTCCCAAGCTTTTGGCTACCGTATTTCTGTGTGAGAACAGTCTCATGGCAGAGCTGACTCTGTCCTGTCTAAAGCTGCCCCAGAATTATTCCAAAGTGAGTCTGATGAGGAAAGTCCACTTATACCTTCAGAATTGCCAGTGTTTACATGAATAAATACATAAACCATGGAGTAGGAGCTCTGAAATCGAACAACAACATTCGTTAAGTGACCATACAACTGACTGACTTTCCCTTCCATTTCCACTGTATGTTGCTGACAAGTCCTCCAAATAGAAACAGATATGCAGATACATGCGAATGATTTGAAAATAATAATGTGTGCAAAACTCAGACCTCCAAAAGGGACGTGAAATATGAATTTACTTGGTGTGAAACTGCTCTCAACAAGTATTTTCAAACCATCTGTGAGATGGAGGACAGTGGTAGCTTTTGACTGACTGGCTTTCATGTGAATCAAATGTGCCCAGGAGATGCTCTGGACCACCATCCTGGATAATTTTCCCATCCACACAGCATTGTATGGATTGCAAGCCCAGATATGCACACTTGACCCAGTACTTTTGCACGACCAAAAGCTAAGTACTGGATTAATATTTTGAGAGAGTTGGAAGCTTTTACAAGTGACTTAGAGGTCAAGGCACCATTTGGAATTGGGGATGAAAGCTGTCGTGTAGACACAGCCGTCACCTCATCTCTGCAGCTGAAGGGAAATAAGAGACATCTCTTGGGCTGGTGAGGACACATCTTAAACGCTCATAAACAAAAGGATTGATTTTTCTGTGAAAAATATTTGAGAGTAAAAACCTGAAGCTTAAGGCTTCTGTATCATGCACTTAGTCTTGACTCAAGTGAGAGTGATCACGGAGAACAATAAACAGAAGTCTTACAGATAAAGCGCAACTCAGGCTGGAAAGAAGACAAGGTCTGTGGGGTTAAAAACAAACAAGCAAAAAAGTCACAACAGGGGCTGTAACTGAAAAAGGGACTATGAAAGGATGAAAGCTACATCATTTTTCTATTAAGTCAGAGAGTGATGCACATTTTATGCTCAGGAGCCAGCCAGGCCCAGATCCCCGGTGGCACAAACAGCATTTTTTTCACTAGTGTGTTCTTCTAGTTTGAATTCATTAAAGACAGTGAATGAACAGAACTGTCTCATTTATAACTCTTGGCATGTGGACACCAGGGCCTCCTCTACCTTATATGCTTTGTCAGTGTAAATCAAAATCACCTCTTCTCAAGAGCGTGTTCACAAGTTCAATACCTTGGGCAGTCAAACTCCTTCCTGTGGACAAACAGCACCACTAAACGTGCACATATTCAGAGCTTGGGGTTGTTAGGACTATTTTTTCTGATGTTTTAGCACCTCTGATTCAGGCGAGCAGGATCCAATTCCCTGCTCAGTCACAAATCTTGTCTGTGGCCTTAGCATGAGAGTCATCCTCAAAAGTGGCTGTGACCACCCCCCTGGATGTCTCCTGTGCTTCCGAGCCTGAGCACAGACACTCCCCATGGGCTCACGTTGCTTCTATGTGATGAAAGGCCTCCCTCAGTTGGAGCTATGGCTCATCCAAGGAGATGAGTGGATGAGAAGAGTAATCCAAGGACGCAGCAGAGGCAAGTGTGACTGAGGAGCCATTTGTGTTGGATACAGCTGCAGCAGGGTAGGATGGGACGAACTGGAGAGATACAGCCCTGCTCTGAGCGACAGGTGAATAGAATCATAGAACAGAATTGTAGAATGGTTTGGGTTGGAAGGGACCTTAAAGATCATCTAGTTCCAACTCCCCTGCCATGGGCAGGGACACCTCCCACTAGACCAGGTTATTCTGTGAAGACACAGGTCACCAAGCGACCCAGGCTTTGTTCAACAGGTGCTAAAAATCACTAATGACTTCCATTCCCTCCTCCCTAGCTCTCCCACTAAAGCCCACCATCTGTCTCTTCTGTTTGCCCAGTCCTTGAGTTGAGACCAGACCCCTACCACCTGCCCAAGGACCAGATTCCCCAGTCTCTCTTAGTCCCCCAGAAGCTGCGTCCTACCCCCATTGACCAGACACCTTAAAGGGAGACATGTGTTGCTGGTAGGACCATAAAACAAAGAGTACCTAGAAGACATCATCCAAGACAATCGTTCGAGAATAGTATAATTATTCTGCCCTGAAGAGCACAGCTAGAAACCCTTTACCAAAGAACTACCTGGATAAAGATGATGCTTAACTCCACCCATTTGTTAGGGAATTTGCTTCTCAGTGGCCAAGGAAACATGCTTGCCTTGCTAGGAGCTGGTTGCGGTCATCTTCAACAGCTTCAAAAGGCAAGTGCCCACACAGTGCTGGCAGGCAAGATGCTGGTTTTGTTGGCTGGTGTGGTCCAGGCTCTGGTGCCGCTGGCTGTCGAGGAGGCTCAGGTCGCTTTGGAGCTCAACAAGAAACATCAGAGCAGAGGCTGTGAGCAAACCTAAGAAAGCCAAGCAGTCTGACAGCATTTCAAAGACTACTGCTATGGTTGTCCGAAGTAGTTTTGCCTTCATTCTTTCAGAAGTACGGCAGGTGCTGGTGCTTGTCCTGGGTAGGGAGAAATTGGCAGGGGATTCTTCAGAAGGATTGCAATGCTTTGAATTCTCACATTCTTTTATCTGCCAAAGCTGTAAGTCACTCATTACTGTAGCAAGAAGAGCCATAATGGTATGAAAAGTTTTTTATTACTGCCATATTAATATTTTATTTATAATAATGCTGCAAAATATTTTTATATTTTTATTATTGAGTTTTATTATTCCTTAGCTTGAGGGAAGCTGAGGCACAGAGACATGAAGAACTAAATCCTTCAAGCTCCTCAGGCCCATTGACACTATTGAGTGAGAGACTCTGCCATATGACTGATGTTTCAGAGCATCAAAAAAGGCTTGGTCACACACAAACACACACACACAGGGAAGGAACCTTTCCAAAAAGCTGAAATTAGGGGGCACATGCAAACATCTGCCACAGGCAGAGCTGGAACCCAGGTAGGTTTTCTTTCTTGGCATGGCTGTATGGCCAAGAAACAGTTGCTGAGCAGCCTCTCCTGGTAGAAATGAATTACTGCTTTTCCAGCAGAATTCGTGTTCAAAGTGTTTAATTCCAGCTACCAGTCACTGTGACAAAGATTTTCTCTATCACTTTACTGTACTGCCAGTGAAAAATCTGAATGGATTTACAAATACACTCTAGCAAGTCATCTGTTAAGTTGAATGATGGTTAAGATCCAAGAATGTCTTTTCATAAAATCAGGTATCTGAGAAGATGAATCGTCCCATTGTGTTAAACAGCTCATGACCCACAATGTGTCACACTCTACACACCTCTGTGAATTTTAGCTATTCGTATAGAATTTGAAATCCCTTTTCAAGCAAACACTTAAGGATATGATTATGAGTGTATTATTATCTTTGATTGACTTGTGTTTAATTGCTCTGCTGAATCTAATCATCATGCAAGACTGCTCACAGTCAAGCCTTGTAGGCACGTAAAAGTTTGATTTTTTTTTTTTTAACCATGAAGAAATAATTATAGCATATAAAATGCACTTTCTATGTTACATGTGGTGTAGGTAAAGCAAGTTAAGGCCGGCTCTGTACATATTTTAATGTTATTGAGTCTTTGCCAGTCTCCACACTGTCCTCTGAGCTACTGGTAGAATCGGACATTTAGACCAACTAAACTAGTATACAACTGGCATAAAAACTGCACCGGTATCATCTTGCTGAGACAGTACAGTATTATTTATCCCAGCACAAACGGAGAGGCAAGCAGAATAGAAAGCATTGCTTCAAGATGCTGACTATCAGGGCGTTTTCTACTAAATTGATGTTAAAAAAAAAAACAACAAAAAAACAAAAAAACAACAACCCAAAGAAAAGAGATCAAATCATGCAACATTTTTGTCAAAGCCAATTCACATACAGTAGCACACAGTATATTAACACATTATGCACATCAGTGGTGACTTAGTAAACCTCACAATTAGACATCAGGGAGATAATGAAAGCTCTTCCATTACTTAGAAGAAGAAGAAGAAAAGGAAGAAAAGTTAAGGATTTCTTACTTTTTTGGTTAGCAGAAAACACATCTCTGAGGGTGAGTTTGATAAGCAAATAGCAAACTGTATTTCCCAAAGCAGTAATAAGTCACATCTTGCTGTGACAGATAACAAGTTACAAGCGCTCACAGGCAGTCTGCTTACAGGTTGATGAATTCTCTTTAACTTCTCCCAGAGAGCAAATGAAGAGGTAAAGGTACCTGGTCTTTGCCGAGGCCACAGTTTCCCACATATTCCTTCCAAGGACTCTGCTGGTTTGTCCTGCCCGAGCTGGACTTCTCCTCCACTAATTTGTTCCTTCTCCTTGAGCTGAGTCAGGGCAGCTGGGTCTGTAGGCATGTGATGAACCAAATCAGGAAAGTGATCCAGATTAAAAACTGGCAAACCGTCAGTCAGCCAGTTCTAGTTCATGGTGTATGTGCAAACCCGGGTGTCCTGGCACAGCTTAGGAGGTAGAGCAGGACACAGATGGAGTCGTTGCTGGAAAGAGGGGTGAAGGACAGCTTAAGCCCCTCTGTGACCAAAATGTCAATGCATACAAAAAAAAAAAAAAAAAAGACAGTATAATTTCATAATACATAGGCACAAGGAGTTCTTTATCCCAGGTAAAACCACGACTCCTGGCTGTTTATCAGAAATTGTATTTTTCTGGAGATAACCATTCTATCATCAATTCCAAGTATTTCAGTACCTCATTAAGATTATTAGCAGGTTTTTGTAGGTTATAAACATGGAGAACATAATTTGATTCTAGCAGAACAGCATCCCAACAAAAATACCACATTTGTCAAAAAACCAAAAACAAATAACCCACCATTTGTTCAATTGATAGGTAAAAGTGAACTACAACATTTTCCAAATAGAGAATTGAAAAACATCCAGAAAAAGCAGAAACTTGCTGTAACATTGTCTTTGTAGGGTAGACATTTCAGTGCAGGACTCAACTTTGGCCACACCAGATGGTTCTTTGGATAGACTGAAAGCTGGTAAGCAGGAGAAATGTTTCCTCATCCCATTTCCACCATCTTCCCTCCCTGACTGAGTCTCCTCCGCAGGTAACTGAATTTGCTGAGGGAAACCATGTCCTGAACTGTGCAAACGTCATGCAGGCTTTTAGAAGATCACACCGTATGAGTGGGGGTCATGCAGCTAAAATGCATGACGTCGATGGGTTCCATTAGTGGACAGAATGTCTCCTAAAGTAAACATGGCACTTAGCTGTTGTGATTCAAGTTGTTTGACTTATATAATTTTTCAGTTTTAAAATATTCTTAATGCAGTTTCCAGAGAGTCTCTTCATCCCAAACGATGCATATAGCTATTTTTAACAATGTAATACAAATTATCACTATTCTTTGAGAGGCCATGTAGATATATATGTATTTTCTAAATAAGCCTGTAATCAATTTTCTCTGTTGAAAGAGGAGCTAGTGTATTGTAGGTGATTAATGTGGCCTTGGTTAGATTAAGAAGATGCATGGCTTCAGCTGTGGGTGGCTTGGAAAACAGCACTACTTAATTTGCTGTGACTTGCCCTGGCCTCTGAGAATGACTACGGCTAATAGTAAGACACTTAATTTTCTTCTGTAGCGGACACTTTCTTGTCAGTATTTCCTGCCAGTATGATCGGTTTCCTCTGAAGGCTTAACCCCAGCTTTTCATTACTAACAACTAGAAACCTCCCTTCTGAAAATAAGAAAATTTGGGGAAATTATTGCTAGGCCTTATAAAACATTTCCTTTAATCATTGCAGAACGTGTAATGTCTATTGTTCTTTCACATATACCTTGACTTCCTGGAATACTAATATCATAGTCACAATTATAGTCCGTTTAAGGATGTAAATATGACAACACCTAAAATTGCCCTTAGCATCAACCATAGGTCTCGAGGGTGATTATCCAGCATCTTCCGTGTCCTGAGCCAGCAGAGCTTCTGTGCTGTCCTCTACACAGAAGTTTCTACCCCACAATTGATACGTGGGATGAAGTTTGATTTACAGAAGACAATATTTTTGCCAGTTTTTATGTAAACAAGAGCTATTCTCAAAATACATTTCAAGCATTTTTGCGTTGTAATGATATTCTGGAAACACTTTGCAGAGAAATTCAGGATTTTGAAATGTCTGTGGAATGTAAATTCTTGCTGCTTGGAACCTAACAGAGTGGACTTGATCTTAAACAGAAAAGTGATCTGAAGGAGGAAACAGCTTTCAGCAAAGCAAACAGACTCAGTCATGTGGAAATTCCCCTGGAGACCAACAAAACTCCCTCAAAACGCTCCCAGTTCTTTGCCTTACTCTAAAGCAGGTCCTTTGATTTACAAACAGTAAAGAATTTGAAGGACTCTTCTCTTTCAGTTCTCCTCAAGCTCTCGCTTTGCCCTTGTTATAAACAGGCAGGGACACAGTCCCCTTTTTTCAGTTCTGCTTTGTGCTTCTAGGGGTTGTTTTTTTTCCAGCGGCTGAGAACACAGGATAAGGCACGAGCATCCTGCCACCAGCCTCCCAGGGACAACCCCGCAAAACCCGGCTCCCAGCACCACAGGATGCCGCAGCAGGCTCAGCCCAGGGCCTTTATTTTCCTGTGCAATACAGCAGTTATACAAAATGCAGGAGGAGAAAAAAAAAATATTTTTTTTTTTAAAGCAAGAATAGGACAAAACCGGGATAAAATGTTTCTTCAGTTGGGATTTTACAGTAAAAATGAGGAGTTAGGAGCTGCTGTTTTGCTTTCTCTGACAGTTTAGACCTTCCCTGCCTCGCATTACAAATTGGCTGAAAAAAATATCTGCTTAGAGAGGGCGAGGGGGTGATGGAGGTGTGTTACACGTCTGAGGGAAGCCGTGTGCTCCTCAGTCCCTGCACCTCATGGCCCTGGCCAGGGACTTGCTGCAGGGCTGGTCCCCCAAAACCCAGGGAAGCCCAGAAAGGCCCAGTTTTCCTACCAACAGGGAGACGCTACCTGTGTTTTGGAAACAAACATCTCCATCCTTCCTCAGGAGGGCTGGATGCTCACACCCATAGCTTCCTCCTTGGCTCCGCACACTCCATTCAGGCAGATGAACTCACGTCACCGTCCTTTCCCTTTACTCACTTTGCTGCAGAAGTGAGTTTTTCAAAAGCAACAAGTATTAAGAGCTATTACTCAGCAAGACAAAGGGGGCTCCCGTGGACCTGTCTGGGTAGCTATTCCTAAAATGTGTAGTGAAAAAAAAAAACCCACCAAAAAAACCAACAAAAGCCCAAGAATTTTTCAAGTGTTCAATGTTAATCCAAAAAAATCTACTTTTTCTTTCCTCTGTTTCCACAGCAACTTTAAATACAAGTGATTGCCCCCAGGGTAGCGGTAATTCAGACACGAGGGCACTTACCAGCAAAGCTCAGGGGTGGCAGAAATAAAAATACTGCTCATCTTTAGTCATCGTCCTTCCTGGCCTTTTCTGCATCTTCAGAAATATCTGTTAAAAACTATTCTTAGGGCTTCATGCTTAATAGGAAACAGCATCAGTAAAAATTCAGGCTGAGGACAACAAAGGAGGATGGTTATGATGAAAATCACATTTGAAAACCTCCTCTCTCAACGTCAGTGTGGATCTTCGCATTAAGTGATATGAGTGGCTCAGGGCAATGATGTAGAGGCATTAATGGTTAATGCAGTGGGATGCGCTCCTTTGTAATTGCCTCCTGTCATTCCTGCCACGTCCATGGGACTTTGCGAAGAGACAGGGCCCAGTTTCCAGCCCCACATCAACGCATCTTCTCTAACTCGGAGGTCATTTTTCTTTTTGAATGACTTGTCAAACTCCATTGTATTAACAAATTCACCTGGAGGGGCATCACCTCTGGTCAGGGAAAGGAAAAAGGGGCTATGTGGTATTTAGTTACAGCTCTGAGGAAAGAAGAAGAGTAAAACCAGAAAGCTGTGCCCTGGGACAATACTTTTGGCCAGTGTGAATGAAATTCAGCTATCAAGTAAGAGGGTTTGCCTCCAATGGAATTGGAAAAATTGCTCCCCCTTCACTTACATCAGCTGAGTTTGGCCTGGTGACCGCTCATAGGAAAGTAGGCACTCGGAGCCAGAAGCGACACAGAAAAGACCAAAAAGAGCAAAAACCATTACAGCAGGGTACTCAACAGCGCTGAAAGGCCAAGAGAAGAGCATAGCTGAAAGCCTCATGCTTAAAATAAATACCTTTAGTGCTCTAAAAGACACATCTGGCACTGACTACACAGGGACAGGCCACGACAACGGTGAAGCATTTTATTTTATTGAATAATTCCAGGAAAGGTTTCCGATCTGTTAAACATTACTAAAGAGACAAACGATACCAGGAATTGTACTTCCTGGAAAATTGCATCTGTATAAAGAACCTGTTCACGCAATTGAGCGCTCCTATTTCCATCCTCTCGTCCTATTACCAGTCCATCCACAGCACCAGGTGTTGGCACACACGCCGTCACACACACACATACCCACATCTACCTACCGCTACCAAGTCCACGTGCTACCTGGCTTTCCACCAGCTGCAGTGGATCCAGACCAGTACAATACTGGTTAGAGCAAAACAAACACCCAGCAATAGCCACGCCGTGGTCTCATAAACACCCTCACAGCACACCCTGCCGCATTTATTCTTCTGTGGCTCAGCACTCTCTTCAGCACACCATGCCTGAGCCTCTGCCCGTCCCTTGACCTGCCATTTGGCCAAGAGCTGCAGACATTACAATGAACAGCATGGTACCATCAAACACCCTCAAACTCACAACTCCTTTCAGTTACAGATAGCCACGAGCCTCCCTCAGTCAGTGGCAGATGCACAGTAGGAAGCATTTTCAAACGGGACAGGCAGAAGAGGCGAAAGAAGGAAAGGAAGGAAGCTGTGTGAGATCCACGGAGTTGTTGGAACCACCAGAGAATCTTCAGTACCAGACAACTGCCCAGTGTGAAAGATGAAAGTGTTGCTCATTTTCCCTTGTGCCCATGAGCTATGATGGGCCAAGCCCCATCTTACTGAGTTCTGTGCTGAGGCACAGGTAGCCCATACCCCCAGAATTGAAGTAACATCCCTCCTGCTTATACGGGTATACATGTCTTCTCCCTGCAGGCTTCCTTCCACCCTTGACCTGCAAGAGCCAAATTCAACACCCACGTTCCTAGTACAGCAATAGATCAGCAACAGAGCAAATAATTAGATACACAAATGAGAGCCCCAGAACAGAATGATACTTCACATAACTATCTCACATATCCTCCTGACAAATATCTACAGAGCTTGAACTGCTTCCTTGCCTGTGGGGCCGTAAATACTTTATGGTTGCCCTTCAGTAAATTCTGCTTTAATCTAATCACTCCACTTTAGAATAAAACGGCTTTGAAACCTCAGTTTATCTGCCACAAAAAGGCAGCTTTATGGCGTCTTTTATAATCTATGATAATACCAGATGGCTTAAACCACTATTTGCTAGAACATAAATTGGCAGCAAAAAAACATCACTTCATATCACATTTGAAAGGTTGTTAGCAAAAAAACACTAACAGGAAAGAAAAAAAGACAAGAAATTAAGAAGGAACACTTGAGCCTGCATCACCCTCAATTAGTAACGCAGTTCAAGGACACCAGCTAATGTTGCTCCAGGTTGGCGTGTCATACTCGTGGTTTTCCATAAATTCTCAGTTAGCTGGAGGGTCACAGGCGGCGGAGTCTTGGTCTCCTCTGCTCTCGGGACTAAGCTGGAGGAGTCAGGAGCATCCTTGGTACGCAAGGTCAGATCACAAAGGGAAACAGAACTTCTTTGGCACCTTCCTTGGGTTGTGATTCCAGCTTGTGCCATCCTCTATCATCTCCCTGGGGCTCATCTGAGCAAAATGAAGCCGAGAATTCTGGCCATGCGAATACAAGCTCGAATTACGGCACACTTTAAATCAGAGAACCACAAACACTTACTAGTAGTTTCTATATAATTGTTTTCTTACAAGTGACAGATGACTCTCAAAAATCCAGGGAAGCACGGGCTGCAAATCAGAGGAGTTCACAACTTCACCACTTTTGATCTATGAAAGAAAGCACTGGGAACAAGTGAAATAAAGTCCTCTAATTTTTCATACTTTCCTGGGATGACCAGTGACTAATTCCAAGCTGTTCCCTATTGCTGCTCTGTGGTACAACATTTCCCCTCAGCACAGCAGTCGTTCAAATATCCTTGATCACTTTTATCAACAATGGTTAGAAAACTGAGAATAAATTTGTCCACCTTATTTGCAAAGAAAAAAACCCAAATCACTTTCTCATTCTGCTCATACAGAAGCTCCTTAAATAAAGAAAAAAAAAATTAAGAGTTCTTAAATAAAAACACTGAAATCGGAAGTTAATCCGTATGAGGTCTCGCTTATAAAAAGGGTGAGGAGGAGCTGCACCAGGTGGGAGTCAGCTTCCTTCATACATGAAGGGTTACCGTTTCACAGAATAGTTACCCAGGCATCATCAGGTGACCTTTGTTAATTATTTTTTTTCCTAAGCTACGAGAACATTACAAAACACAGTAGACCATTATTTACACCCGCCATCCATGTGTCTCATCATTCAGGGATGCAGTATTTAATACTACCCAGTTCTCAGCCTCCTAAGATCTCTTTTCAGACACTTGTAACTAACCGCCTGGGAAGCGGGCATCATACAGGCATCCTGAAAGCATGTAATTATTTTGCATTCTTTACAGGGTTTGGAAGCTAATGAAGGTTTAAAGTCTCTACTGTGGAGGTAAGAAATACATACTTAGTAATTAAATGTGGCAACAGGAGACCTAGTACGATGTGCAACTTTGTTGATGCACAACAGAGATGGGTTAAAGCCCTATGGGCCAAGTTGATTTACTTCCTAGCTTTTGACCTCCGTGCAATTTTAAAACATTATTATTTATTTTTTTTCCAGTATAAAGTGTCTTTTAATTTCTTGAAATACAGCTGTATAGCTAGGTGGGTAAAAAGCTTTAACTGTTATTTTGGGAGACTGTTTTCTATATTAGCTATACTCATAGGTAGAGAAAACCAACTCAAGGAACAAATTAAGATATTTATTTATGTATTGTTACAAATCTGGTTTTTTTTTTTCCATTAAACATATTGAACAGGACAACCTATTTGCACTCAGGCTTTTCAGCACTTTAATAAGCTAAAATATACACTTTTGGTGCCATATAAGTTATGGTCAAAAATAATTCTCAAAGACATACTGAGGGGACAAGAACTTTAAGCAAAATAACTCAAGTTGAAATAGTCAATTCCCTTCAACAGTGGTTTCTATTTCATGAGATTATATTCTTTACACTAGCAAACTATATACAAATAATACCACAAAACTACTATAAATGCAAAAATGTAAAAAATATACACATATACACAAATTGCTGTGTTTCTGTCTGGGCTACCTTACTATTAAGAAATCCAGTACAAACGCATGATTCGTATTTACGTACTTAAGGTGTAGTATCTAATTCTTTAACTGTAAACAAGATTCAGCACATGGAGCAACTTAAAACAGTTGTCAGAAGCTTAAATCATGAGGCCTGGAGACCGAGAGAACTAATACCCACACTGTTTCTGACAACGCTTCTGTTGCTGCGAGATTTAGGATATTGAAGAGATTTAGAAGTATTTAACTATTCTAAACAAATTCTTGGATGTCACTGTTTTACAAAATGCATACATTTCCATATTTAAAGTAAAAATCAGTATCACATTTGCAGGTGCATGGATCACGTTGAGTGCCTTGCTCATAACCATTTAACAGCTTTTTGGTTAATTTAGAAACCTTTCTCGGCATCTCAATAAAGCAACTGTAAATGAAAGCAAGCAATGGATGTTCACAATCAAACGCTTAATGAGAAAATAAAATCAGACACATCCCTTAAGCACAAATGAACTCACTGGTGACTGACCTGATGCTTCTCATTAGGCAAGTATGCACAGGGCAGGCTGCATCGCTGAAAAGCTGCGGTAATTAGGGACAGTCAACAGATACTGCAAAGAAAATGGAAGCTGCCTTGGCATGGATGTGATGATTTGTTGCTCCCAGCCACTGCTAAGATTCGTATGAAGCATGGGGATTGTTTCTTCAAGAAGATGGCTGGGGTTTTTTTTAGGTACTTCCCAGGCACTCATCAGTGTGTTATCTGAAGTGCCGGGATGCTTGAGAAAAGCCAGGGTGAGAGTTGTGTCCATCGGGACTGTATAAGACCAAGTAAGAGCAGTAGCAGCGTTAGTCACTTTGACATCAGAGAATTTCAACATCAGACATAGACGGTGCCAGTTTACACCCACTATAAACATGAAAAAAGTGCTAGTATCTATAGCAACTGATTTCAGTGGAAAATTGAAGTACAGCGATATTTTTGCAGATCTCCTCGTGCTAGCACAGAATACAGTAATGTATCTGTAGGCTTCCATTTCCAGGAAACATGTCCAGAGTCAAATCTCATTTTGTATATTATTACTTTTAAGTGCTTGAAAACTCCTAGAGTATTGAGCAGAGCATTTGATGAATCCTTTCTCATACACGATATAAACTTCTTGATTTAAAACACAAACCGCTCCATACAAGACACATTTTGAAAACAAAGTCCTAACGTAAAGACTATTTTGGTGAGTTTTGTGGGTTTTTTTAAACATTTCAAACACTGCAAGATCATGTTATAACTGACAAACAATGCAGGATATACATCCAAAAATTAAGAAACTGCTTGTAAAAATAAAACGTCAGAAAAAATTTACATAAATTTCACTGAAAAGGCTCAATAAAGTGCAAGCAGTAAATGCAAGGGTTTACAGAGTGAAAAGTGAAGTTTAATAAATTTGTACAGTCTGTATTGCTGACAGAGAGACACTCTATAAAAATGTTTTACCTTGACAGCTTGCCCTCATATAAAAATATATTCTAATTGCATTGCAGTACAACCAGACCATGACAGAACTGAAAACGTAATGAACACTGAAATGCCACACTCCTTTTCAGCAATGTCAAAAAGGAAGGAAATATGTAGATTTATACTACTATAATATACTCCAATTAACTGGACAAACTGGACCGGCCAAAATTATGTAGTATGGTAATTGCAAATGAAAATGATGCATTGCTACTTACTTGCTCATCGCCACTTCTTGATGAAGGCACTCAGGAGGTGCCAAACTGCCAACATGGAAATCATTCCTGTGCAAAATGCTCAAGCTTCAAGCTCTCAGTAAAGCAGAGCTCTCTAATTACCGAACAGAAGTATGAACTGCAGCAAGTTTTTTTTACATCAGAAAATATTTCATGTCATTAAATCTGCAGGTATTTGTCCTCTCACAAGCATCTCCTCCTCCTTACAGCAAGTCATTTAATTGAAATAACGAGGTGTTGAAAGCGTACCACAACTTAGGTGATTCCAGTGAAGGAAAACAAAACTTTGTAGTATCACCTGCCACCCAAAGCAAGAATTTGTTTGTAACTGGAGTTTTGTTTTACGAAAAATAATAAAGCAGACTGCAGAAGCCTTCCCAGCAGAGGGGACATTTTCAAATCATCTACCCTCCAGCCGGATTCTTTGGTGTTCAGGAATAGCTTAGTATAATATCAGGATGAACAAGCAGTAAGTATTTTCCGTCACACACTCCTTTTTCTCCTGTAAGGCCCATTAGCCAAGTTTTTCCTACTGGCAGGTATTAAATAAGAGGAGGGAAACTACTTCGCCATCATCCTTAGAGACTGAAGTCTGATCAAGAGGACCTGATGTCCCTCTTTCAGTGGAGGTTCTCCACACAGCATATTTGCAGGATTTCCATTTATGACAAGCACAGGACTATGACAAGCTTACATTCTGGCTACTCATCCAAAGTGTTAAGCTGTCAAAATTCAAAATGAGTATTTTTCTACTCAGAGTAGTCTTTACTTGTTATCCTCCAGTTTTTGCTAATGCCAGGAAAAAAAATTTATTCCCGCACAGCTAGGGCTGAGATTTTCAACTGCCCAGAAATGGCACGATGTCAGTTATTTAATAAAGCTCTGTGGAGACCCTGGTCACCTATTAAACAGTAAATAGCGTCAGTACTAATTTTGATTTTTGAAGTTTTTTTGTCTTTTTTTTTCTTTTTTAAATCCTCTCACCCAACCCCAGTTCAAATTAAATGACCCCAAATACTCACTGTCAAATAACTGATGATGCACAATTTAAATTAAAAATACCTTGTGAGAGCAGCAACTATGCAACAATAGGAACTTTAAATAAAAGCAGATTATTAAAATAAAGTCTGTATAGAATTTAACTATGAAATTATGAAATAATTTGTTTTTACTTTACTTAGGATTTCTCATTCTTACAAAGAACTGTTGGACACAACAATATTTAACTGCTGTTTTCCTGACGAATAGTTATTTTTAGCATTGTAATTAGTGTAACAGAAGACAAGTGTTTTTACATATAACAAGTAGTTTAAACAAATTTAAGAGACTTTTCTGTAGGATCATCATCAAATGATGCTCTCTTCAATAATTTGTGTAAGCCTCTAAACCACATAAAGGATAATGCACATTACATTTTATTCACACTATAAAAAAAGCACAATATACAGGCCATATCCTTTAAAGTGCAACACAACAGAACATTTCTGCAACATTCAGGTTCTTCAAAGACCCACAAAAGTAGGTATTTAATATTTAGGAACAAATCCTGTTCATAGGTGTATCAACACTGAATCTAAATTCTGAATGGTTATCAAGCTTGCCCTTGCTGTAAGTGCCACGCTAAAAGCGATGCTTATGACCACTAAGCGGTATTATCTTATCTGCTTCCATATTACATAGCTTTCATGTCTCATGTCCAAAATGAAAGCTTTTATCCTTTAGTCAGTGAAGAGCATCTGCAGAGCCCTTTATTGAAGGCAGTTCTTTGATTATGCTCAGAGAACATCTTTAAAATATACTTAGTTTCACCATACAGGCTACTGCTTCAGATGTTAAATCTGCCAAGAAAAATAACGGCAAACGGAATAGAGCAAGCATGTCTCTGAGTTGGCAGCGCATGCTTCGCTATGTTTGGCACTATCTACCAAAAGGATTGGTAACACACAGTATAAGCAAGTACCAATTTGCTTTCCACTTCATAAATATTTTTGGTTGGATGTTTTGTAAATAATAGTTGAAAACCTCATTTGTTCCTGAGATGAGCACGACAAAACAAAGTGAGCTCCATCTAAAGCTGCCAACGGGACAATCTTCTGCATTTCCAGTCTTGCTACCTGCCTGCTGAGACAGCTTTATAATCTCAATCCTCCCCAAGGCGCCACTTCTGAGACTCTTCTTGACGCACGTCTGGCCTGATCTGGTTTCTCATTCCACCGAGAACATTTGAGGTTGCTTCTGTCGCAACAATGAAAGGTTTCACCACAGTCGGTGGAATCTGGCGGAGGACTCCTCCTACTGCTCCAGTTACTCCTCTGTTTTCATGCTCACGAGCAGCAGTCTCATAGATGGTTTGGGCTGTGTCCGTGATCCCCTTTGAGAAATTAACAGAGATTAGTTACACTGAAAGAGTAACCTTTCCTAATTTTAAGGGAAACTTTAACTGCTCAGCATTTGCCTTCTTTGTGATTTGTGTTATAACCGTAGTACAACTATACTGATACAAACATGATTTAGTTCTTCTCATGAGGCTTAGAACAACACTACTATGAACTTACAGGTGAAAATATTTCATTTAACTTCTGGTGGCACTTCTTGTGTATAAGGGAAGAAGCTGTGGGGTGCTGTAAGCTATTCAGAAATGACAGATTTCACTGAAAACTCCCCAGTTGAGACCTACCTTCCTAGACACAATATCAGGTGCAACTAACTGAATGTACAACACAAAAAGTAAAATAAAAACAGGTCAGCATTCTTATTTTTAATACACTGTTGTGCTAAAGAGAGCTTTCACTTGTTTTAAATCCAGCATTATGCTCGAAGTCTAGCAATCTCAGAATTAACAGCAACTGGGGTGGACAGGGGGCAGAGAAGGGAAGGATGGATGACTTGGGGCAGGAAATCCAGTTTACATGTCTCAGAATAACAGTAAACCCTCACAACTGCAGAATACTGAACTCCTATTCACGCTTATCTGTGTAACACCTTAGTTTATTTCTGCTTCTCTGATTTTTCCATGCAAGGCTTCTGTTGGTTTAGGATTAGTGATGAAGACAGTCTTGTTCAAAACTTAAATCCCCTTCTTCATTTGGTCAGCTTAAACTAACACTGATATTTTATTTGCTGTCTTAGGAAACAATTCTTAAGTTTGGTTAAGGATAATTACTTTTGCACTCACCTCTTTTACTACACTGTATGCTTTGGCTACACCTTCCCGTAGGTCTACTGGCTGATGAGCTAAACGATGGCGAGGGAATCGTTTGATCTTTTTTGCTTCGATAAAAGTAGGCCCTGGTGATACCATGTCATATGCAGTTTCTGCAGCTGCCTAAAGACCAGAAGCAAATGCAAAATATGGAAGTAGTCTTACAGCATCTGATCACAAATTTCAACTACTAACAGGGTGACAAAATCAAAATAAAAGAATTTTAATTCCACAAATAATATTCATTTACATCAGATTAAGGTTTTGTACAAGAACCTCTGAAATGGTGCAGCTGTAACTATACATTAAGTTCCGTAATGAAAGAACGAATGTTGTAGGTTTTGGTAGGGTTCCCCCCTCATTTGCCATTCCTCTGATCTGCACAAAAAGCTCAAGATAGAAACCGAAACATTTGATCAATGGTATGTTTTTCTTACAAACACACAAGCATGCATGTAATTCCACTCATGAATAATATCACTGTTTTTTTTACTATATATGTTCAAGCTTAGTCACATCTACAATTTTTGCAAAATTAGGTGGTAAAAGTTAATTTTCACTATGTATTTTACATTAAGGAACATAAATTTATTAACACTTTAATCCAAGATTACTTTAGGGTTAAATCCAGAAAGCTTTATAGACTTTGTGTACATCAACACAATTAGTATTAGTTTTGAGGCAGTTTTTTTGTTTGGGTTTTGTTCAGTTTTTTTGTTCGTTTGTTTTTTAAATATGCACAGATAAGCTGACATTTTATAAAAAGTTAACAATCTATTATTGGAAAAATACGCAAAGAACTCATCTTTCTCAATATCAGTGATTTTTCAGTGCCACTGAGTATTTTAGTATTAAACTGTACGTTGCAATACATTAAAGACATCAAGAAGCGCCTAACAGCTTGGGTGTTCAGCAATATTGTAACACAGTTTTCTAAACGTTGCATTTGATGTCACCTCACAGACTGCTGCAAGCTTTGCCCAGTCTCTGATTTCTAATTTATACAGCTGCCCTTTTAAGACACACTCCCAACCTCAAGTATACAGCATTAAGGAATTAGCTTAATATAGAGCACCCACTAGCAACACTTCATATTTTATATCTACCTCCAGAAGTAATACACCATACCTGTATAGTCTGAACCATCCTGTTTGTCAGCTCCAGTGCTGCCATTGCAGTGGAAGTACCAAAAGAAGCCGCTCCTCTTTGAAAGCCTCTTACAATACGGCCATCCTTTCGGTACTGCTCTATTGGTAACCACACCAAGTCTTTCAGACCTTGGACTGAAAACAAAGACAGAACACCACAGTTAGAAAGTTCTCTTAGATAAGCAGAATGCCTTGAGAGGAAGTGAAAACAAGCGTCAACATTGGTTGTGGGTGTTTTTTTGTTGAGCTCTGTTTGTCTGTTTGTTTGAAACAACTGCCACGTGTGTCTGAAGAGAAATAAGAACTTACCTAACTGCACTAGAGAATGCATAGGGCCTACTCCTCCCAAAATTCCAGGTAGCTGGTTTTTCTTTATATCATTAAGCCATTCGCTGATGGCATAGGAGAACAACTTATCCACACCTAATAAACTGAAGTAAATAAAATTATTAATATTTTTTAAAAAACAAATGCATTATTCATTGAAGTAAACAAAGATGTCACTCAAACAAAAGGAAAGCTGTTGTCAAGTGTCATCTTTTGCTGCTGTTGGCCAACCCAAGGGTTTCATGTGTATATGCTTCATAAAACAGAAGTTCAAGACTGCATAGTCACATCCAGTTCCATGTAAACATACAATTAAAATTAAGAGAGTTTAGCACCAAAACTAGCACATATATTAAATACTATCCTGAAAAAAGATGTTTTGCTTGAATGCTATATATTTGACAAAAACTAGAATCAAGAAATATATGTAGTCAAAAAGCGTCTTGGACTTCAGAAATAGATCTTATCAGAGAATTTGCTTTTTGCTTGCTACATTCCATTTTTCACCATAAACTTATTCATTTTGCAATACCAATGTTAATCTACAATTCAGTACTTACCCATGTCTGTAACAAAGTCTCTTCAGCTTTAATTCTGAGCAGTTTAACTGAGCAAGCCCAATGAGAATCCCAGCAAGTGTCCCCTGTAAATGAAGTATTTTGTTACCACAAGAGTTTATTCATCCTGTACAATCTGTAGGTGAGAAATAATTTCATCATCTCAACTCCTATTACAGGTATTTCTGTCTAAAAACTGATTCTCCCCCAGTCTCCCAAATGCTACTTGTTACAGTGCTAGGAATTACGTCACATGAAAACTTGCAAAAGACGGAAACTGGCTTAATCAGCTACTCTAAGAAAAACATCTGGATACAAGAGGGCTTCTTCAGAAATATTAAGATATAACAAATTGTGTAAATATAGCTCTGGCATTAGTGTGTTACAGGCATTCTAAAGCTGCCATTTCATGTTTTGATTTCTTTGGCAGCAAATTCAAGAAGTTCCTGCTTTTACTTGTCCATATTTTCTTACTAATTTGCCATGACAGAGTACAGATCTGGTTGTGCAAACCAGATTTTGAGGTCTACTCCGTAAACTCAGTATGAAAATCAATACATATTTTAAAAAGAACTATGAGCATTTTTTTCATCTGTATTAGATTCTGCCATTGCCACTGAAGCCCATACATTACAAGACTGCAAGGGAAGTAAACAAGGGGTGGGGGGAGGGAAGACGATACTGTATCCTGGCATTAACAAGGAAGTAAATAAATTACACAATTCTAGCATCAGATAGTAGTCTCATCCTTTGATGGGCACCACAACTGTGTACAAAGATTTCTAGCCAGTCACTGAGTTGATAAATGAATGTGACTTTCAAGTCTCGTTCCGAGTTAACGTTAACTGGAGGATCCACCCACTTGTTTTCAAATTAAGAGTGAAACAAGGTTAAGCTTTATTGAAACTAAGAAAAAAAAAAAAAAAAGTTCTACATTTCCCAAGTTCACAGCAGTAATGAGCAGGGAGCATAACAATGTAACCCAGCTCATGGGGAAAAAAAACCCAAAACAAACAACATCACTTTTTTGTTCTACAGCGTCAGCATTACACACAAACCTGATCCATTGATACGTGTTTGCCGTGGTAATCAAGCCGTATTGGAACTTCTGATGTAAAACGAAATTCTCTGGGATATACAAAGGAAATTTTACAGTGAGAAACATGAAAAGGAAATAAAATTATCCTTCCAAAAAGACACCCATTGTTTCCCAACTTCCTAGGATAGGATGCCATACCCTTTTCTGTAACCCATAAATTCTCTAGTTACTGTGTTAGTACAAAGTACTACGGCAAATTCAGTTTCTCTTCGTTTATTAAGATCTCGTCAAGGTTAGCATTTATAAGAAATTTATAAATAAAATAAAATATTTAAATTAAATTTATAATAAGTTTAACAGTCTGCAAAAGCGCTACTAATCCTGCAGGTGTGTACCCTTCCCTCAATATTCACAGCATGAATTTCAGTTACAAAAAAGAAAAAACACGGCTAATGATGGTTCTGTGGGCAAAATTTAGCCCTGCAGCTGGAACTTATTAAAAAATTCTGTTGGTGATGTATGTGATGGAATAGAACCACCATCATTCTCTCATAATTTGGCTCTGCACTGCTTACCACAGTACACATCTGTTGTTAGAGGCACTTATGATCTGAATACACAGGACAAATCTTCTGCAAAACAAGCTGCAATTTTTATAATCACTTTTCAGTCAGAACTACATTAGAGTTTCTCTTGTGATATCTTAATCTTGTACCTCTCCCATGATATCCTTTTCCTTTACATACCCCCATCTCTGGTTTTATTAGATCTAATTTACATTGTTAGATATAAGAGTACAAAGACTGTTCTTTATATGTAAAACATCTCATTACTGGTTCTGTACATGCCAGAGCTTTAATTAATTTTATTTTCTTGCGCATAGCAGTGAGCATAAGTTAATAAAAAAAAAAATCACATCAGTTACCGTCCAGTGATCAAAACAAATATACTTGATTTCCACAATTGGTCAATAAACAAACAAAAAAAATGCACCTTGTCAAAATGTCTGAACAGTTTACCATCAAACTTTCTTAAAGCATTCAACAGAACAGATGCATGTCACTGGAAATTTTGTTTACCTGAAAAATACTGGCTGATCACTGTATGATGTTACTTCTTGTGAGAAATGATGATCATCTCCATTAACAACATCCACAGAATCAATGCTACCATTTTCATTCGCTTGCTTGGGTGACGAGAAAGAAATGACTGGACTTGGGTCCTTAAGGCTGCTGACATGCCTGGGCAAACTACATGTAACTTCAGCACCAGGAGACTTTTTCACTGAAGATAAGAAGTTATATACAATAAAATTGACTCATATTTTTCCCATCGATTACAAAAAGATCGTGTTTATACAATTACCATGTTCTTAGTAAGCTCTAATGCTTATTAATAGGAATTACTAACAGGACATAATTTAGATTCTCAATATATTAGATTTTCAATATATATTAGTTTTTGCATCAGATGGTGTAGTTAATTAGAAGTACTGCTTTAACTGTATACATACACTGTAATGCTTATTTATAATCTTGAACTCTGTTCCCTTCTCTAGGGGTTACACAACTTCAAGCTATTAGACAGACATACTCTTTTGTGCAAGAGGTATTAAATAATTTTGTTTGAAAAATTGATAAAAAATTGTTTTATCTAATAACAACTCCTAATATTATATACACAGTCCTCATTTTTTTCAGAAGTTCTTATTAAATATGCTCCAATTTTGGTGAAAACTTTTATACTATGGAGATCCCAGGTGTTGAAAACCTTTGTTGGTATTTATAAAATATAAAACTAAAACACCCAAAGTTTCTGTGTTCTAACAAATTAGTTACTAAAGTTGGGGTTTGGTCACTAATTCTTTTACAAACATCAGATTCACATGTGAATTTATAGACATATACACATATTAAAGGAGAAAGATGAAGCACTTTCACATTAGGTTTTTGAAAAGTATACCTTCAGGATCTGGAGTAACTAGGAGTTCTACTTCTGTAGAGAGGCTAGTGAAAAAATCCTTCAGGAAAAACAAGGCATCCTAATGTAAAAAATAAAATAGAATTAAGTTAAAAAAAAAGATAAATACACAATACTCTAACTATTATCTACTATTCCAGCTCTTTATTCCTATTTGGATATGAATCAAAATATATTTCTTCTTTCTGATCCTTTAAAAAGTGCAGAAACCACATATAAATCTAGGACAGAAACCAGAAAGACCCTCTTGGTCATTGTCCTCTGCTACATATAATGTGATTTCATAACCTGTCTAGCTCTGTCTTAAAACTCCAGGGCTGTTTTCATCATCTCTACTCTCATTTTAGAGACTATTCCAGAACCCAAGCGTTTTAATCCGTATAAACTTTTCTCTGATTTCCAATAAAAGGGTACTCAAGTATACTTTATATTCGTCTCTAATACTGCAAATGGCAGACCAATTATTCCAGATCAGATCTCGCCACTGCTTCGTTAGAAGTCATTAATATCACTGCTGTTAATGTCTTGTCAGTCAGATGCATCACACTGGTGCCTTGTTCATGTTATAATGACATCTGGACTTTCTTTTCCTTTTTTTGTTTCCAACTGATAAGCAGACAGCTTAAGTAGTTCTAACAGGAATTTCTAACGTGACCGCATGCAGCCCTATGCTTCCAACCCAGCTGTGGTTAATTTTGCAGAAGTTGTAAAGGTGATTTTTGTTTATGGTACAAAAGATAGAAGACTTAGAAAAGTAATCAGAGGGAACATATTTCCTCACTAGATGGCAGTATGTCCATGCCATTTTTCTATACACAATAATTACAAACTATACAGAGTTCCATTTTTCCAATAGTAAAATGAAAACCTAGTCTCTAACGTGTACTGAGGGAAACAGAAGGCAAGTATGGAACTCCTAATTGTGCTCTTGAAAAAACCCACATCTCTCCACAGATGACAAATTAAGCAAGAAATGTCTCAAAGAGTAATAACTGCACTTTAAACGTGAATGCACAAACATACATAGCTTCCTCACTGGTGCGGCAAAAAACCCCAACTGTTTCTCATGAAAAATACATTGCACAAAGGCTTGCTAAAGAAAGTAAAACAATTTCTCCCATTTCTGTTCTTCATGCCACTGCAGTTGAAAGCAAGACCATAGCGTCCAGAGCATAGAAGCAGACCTCAAGTGCCCTTGACAAAATTCTGGATTAATGATTAACTTTTTTCAATTAAAAACACCAAACCTACTTCATGAACAAACACAGCAAGATCATTCAAGAATAAGTATATGCTTTTCAAAACAATAGAGATCATCAGAACTCTCAGGAGGTAAACTGGTATTATTGAATACAAAGCCAGGTCTACAGATATTCTTAGTTTTTAAATTTAAAAAAAAAAAAAGCTAGTCTCTGTAATAGCTGGAGCAGAAGGAAAGTTCTAACATGGATATAAACAGAGCAGCAGAGATCCAAAGACATGTGTGATTGATCATAAATAAAAGAGGTATCAAACCAAGAAAACAACCCCATAAAACGTCTATGATGGTTACAGGTATGTGGTAAAAAAAGACAGTATCATTAAATAAATAAAAGCTTGTTTCATTTTTTTACATTGGCATAACCAACCTGGTCAATATTGAGGCGAAGCGGCATTAGTGAAACACGTAAACAACATTCCTGCGGGGATCTACCAGACTCTGGACGGACATGTAATGCTTTAACTGTTAACTGAGAAAAAGCAACAAGATAAATAAAAGTAGTAACATTCACAATTTTTAAGTCTCAGAACGCTAGCTAGAAAAACATTTATTACAAAACCTCTGTACTAATCTGATTCCACTTACCAATTATAAAGCCAGTGTTGAATAACTAACTTATGGATTTTATAAAAAAGAAAATTAAAGTAAGAAAACCTAAAAAACCCACATTCATAAATCCTTTATAGAATCAGTAAGACTACAGTATATCACTAACCTACAACTCTGCAAGTGTAAGTGAACAGTCTAATCATACTCATACAAGCAGATGTTAGTTCAAAAACAAAATCTGAAGGTTACCAACGTAGTCCTGCACATCTACTTTTTTTAAACTGACAAAATCTCACAAACATTAATACCTGACATACTAATATTCAAAATTACTTTTAAATTAGTTTCAATATCCACAAGCAGTTGAGCAAATAACTATCAACAAGTTCTATTACTCCAGCGTTCCTTCTGCAAGATTAAGAAATGTATACAATCTCCACAATGATAGTCCAACCACTGTAATTATAATGAATTGACGGATTCCACAAACATACCATATTTGAATGCGCTTTTCTGGGCATCTCCTTACTGCAGTAGAGATAGAGAAATTTATTCATCTGTGATGTAGCTAAACGATCTCTAATCTCCAGGTCTTGAACAATAAAAACCTGCCGTGACACTGGCTGCTCCAACAGACTGGATTCACCTTCTGCACCACCTGGAGGGTATACCTCATGCTGGAATTTCACCTTTTAAAAAGCAAAGAAAACCAGCATAATCAGCTTCTGTGAAAAACAACATTTAACAATAGAAGAGAAGGCTCCGGGGAGACCTTATAGCAGCCTTCCAGTACCTAAAGGGGGCCTACAGGAAAGCTGGGGAGGCACTCTTGATCAGGGAGCGTAGAGATAGAATGAGGGGTAATGGTTTTAAACAGGAACAGGGGAGATTTAGATTAGATATTAGGAAGGTGAGGCACTGGAACAGGCTGCCCAGGGAAGCTGTGGAAGCCCCATCTCTGGAAGTGTTCAGGATCAGGCTGGATGGGGCTTTGAGTGACCTGGTATAGTGGGAAGGTCCCTACCCATGGCAGGGGGGCTGGAACTGGATGATCTTCAGGGTCCCTTCCAACTCTAACCATTCTATGATTCTAATATTACTTAAAAAAAAAGAAAAAAACACACAACAAAAAACCCCCCCAAAACCCCAAAAAACCAATAACCAACCAAAAAAGCCCATACCACACATAAGAAATTTAAAAGCTATCTACTATTTCAAATTTACAGAAATAATACTAGGATTTCTGAGAACTATTCAGATTTTTGCACATCTAGCAGTAGAAATCTTCTAATTCCTAGTTGTGTACATGTTCATATTTTAGGATGCAAATTTGAGCCAAAACAAAGAGTCAGTGTAAGGCAAAGAGCAAGTTTTGCTTTTTGTTTTAGTATGACTCTGCTTTTTCTTCTCAATCCTGACATCTTTCTTACATCATGTTGAAACCTGTACCGGGCAATCTTGCAGTTCTTGGATCCTACGGCTTCTACGCTTAGGAAAGTAAGGTTTTTTCCCCCTATCAACAGACTTCTCACATAGCTTCTTCCAGTCTCAGTTTCCTTTTTCTTTACTCACTTTAGCCCATAGAAACTCTGATCCATTACCTTTCTTAAACTCTAAAGAATTCTGAATTCCCTCCTTTTTCTCATCTCTCGATATAATTCTCATTTTCAATCAAAGACCTGTGGTTACCTACAAATCGTTCCCTGTCTCAATGACCCCCACCGCATCCTTGCCCGCAATGTAGTGAAGCAGAGGACACATCGCAAGCTGAACAGTGGCCTCTACTGCCCGGATACTGATACGGTAAGAAACACTGCATTTAAGGGCCCTGTATTCAAGATACACGTGATAATGAACATTTTCAGTGTTGAAGAGAAAAATAAATGTTTATCATAAATACTGCTCAGAAACTTTATGTTTTTGACACTCTTCTTAATTTCTTGTTTAAGCATTATTAAGTTTTGTACCAAGTTAGGGATACAAGTCGGGCGGGGGGGGGAGTAATTATGCCTAAGCACTAACACCAACTCATTAAATACTGGCAAATTAGGAGAGATTGCTATACTTCTACATAGGAAGTTTTCCATGAGAAATATTAAATGCTTCCTTTTTTTTTTTATTGCAATGTCATGGTTATTTTAGAAAAGCCTAAAATAACTATCAAACATTTCTGGCAAGTTTGAAGTGATAATGAGACGAATTTTAAGCTCTAGAAATGCACACAGATGCATTTAGTTTTATGTAGTATCTTTCACGTTTATAGAAATGTTTGAGAAAACCTTATTTTAAAAAGGTTTTGTTATTGATCCATTTAACATGAAGTTTGGTTAATTCCTTGCCAATATTCTTCACAGCACCAGAATCAAGCATCGAGTTTCCATGTGAGAGCTAAGCACAAGCTTAAAAACCAAGAAAACATACTTGTGCCTGAAGGGTGCTAAATATGTTAGGGGAAATAGAGGAATGATGACGTGATATAACTGGATGTTATTTAATATCCAGTTATCATCAACTGATACACCGAATGTCTCAACAGCTCTACATCACGGTTGTTTTGCTAGAACATATAATTTCATAACAGGTATATCAATTCAGAGCAGAACTGAAGACAGAAAAACTGAACCGCAGTCGTAAAACGTGGCTATAAATAAAAACTTTAAGAATATTATAATAAGTATCCTTCATCTTTAGAAACATGTTTGTTCAGCAAGTAAACAATACTGTGCTAGAAGAACAAATACATTTTTTGTTGAACAAATTCTAAATTCATCACCTTCAATGTGATTGCGTAGTTGTAGATACTAATGGAAGAAATCCTACTGAATTCTAAAGGAAAGCTGTTATCAAAAGGATATAACGTGTAGAGATATTCACACGCGCAGTCATGGCTGAAGCCATTTCTGTCATTCACCTTGCTTAACTGTATTTCCATTAGGAAGTCTGGGTTTCTTCCTCTTCCCCCACTTGCTGTAGTCCGCCCATGTCTCGTTGGTGTATGAGATGGAGAACTATGGGGACTTCTGGGGAAATTAAAAAGAAAAATACACTTTCGCAGGTTAAACTTAAAGCTATCTCACTGTTAATCTACAAGCATGTATGTTTCACTGGATACAGCTTAATAGTATTTTAATGGTTTCAAGAGAAAAATGCTAGGAAATACAAAAAAATATTGGAAGCTGTGTTACTATTAACCAAATAAATACTTTCTTTTTATTGTTGAAGTAATGCATACTTAGCAGAATGCTACGTGTATGCTTCCCACCAAATTAACATTCATAAAGCATCTCCTTAATTTTGGGTGCAGTAATATTACTCACTCTTTAGTTTACATGACATCCTGAAATCCAGACTCCAGCTACCATAGCAATAGTCTCTTATGCTCCTTAAGCCCCAATCACTTTAGGAAAATTTAACTTCCAATATAACCCTTAAAAACAAACCCCATCCCTCCCATCCCCCCAGAAAACACCAAGACCAAACCCAGCTTGTCCAGGTTAAGACACAGGAAAATCAGAACAGAACACTGGTGTGTGGAATAGGAAGATTCTAAGATGATCTTTAAAGTCCCTTCCAATCCAAACCATTCTATGGCTGATTCCTTGTGAGGAGGGAGCAAAGCAGCAAGTGAGAGGGACTTGAGATTGAATAGTGAGATTAACCTCAAATCAAAGGCAAACTTAGTATTTTTAAATGTTCTAATCTACAGAAATACATCAAACACTTACATGAAACTTTTAGCTGGAGATGTTGGTGGTGCAGTCCCAAAATCCCTTCCACCATAAAGATGCCAAATAAGAGAGATTTCCTTTACAACATAGCGTACTAGAGGAACAGGAAAATGAAGGGGAGCTTTGCTTGTGTCTGTTTTTTTAATAGGTTGGCTGAAATGATTTTCCTTTATGATAATTGCATCATCAACCATTATTTTTATTACTGGTTCTTCCTCTTTTTCCTAATTAAAAAAAAAAAAGAGTATATAGCATTGAGAAGGTGAAATCTGCTTTCTTTACTGAGATGTCTAATTATTTTCTATGAAAAGGAAAGGAATAGAGGAACTATTCTGCACTGTCTTCTAAAGCTTATACAACACAGGCTTGTTTTAGGAATGATTCTTATAAAGTAACTTAAAAACAAAAGCACATAAAAATAAACTAGAAGCTGAGTAGTTAAAAAAAATATTCTCATCCAAACTGTAAACAAAACAAGCATTGACAACAAGCAAAAAAACATGGAAGAGGCCAGGCTACCGTATTAGCACTTTTGGAAACAAACAAGCTCGAAGGTAACTGGGCAAATACAACTTCTAATTAGGGATCCATAACTGCTTCTGTCTATTAAGAATATAACCAGAGATACTATGAAAAACATGAACACAAGCTGTTTTCAAAAAGTTTGAGTATAGTTTCCTAAGTCTTCTAATGCAGTGGACAGACAGTAGTGTAAAATTACACACAAGCTTTTCTCTGAGGTTTGGCAAGGATCTTAGACCCATAAGAGCATTGAAAGCTTAGACTACGAGAGAAATGAATAAAAGATCAGAAGATGTGCAAAGCTGCTATTATGATAGCTACTGTATTTTGCTTAAAACATTTTTTTCCTAACTATGCCATTACTGTAAGTCAAAATGGCCATGATAAAACATGACTAAAATTTAGGAAAACTGCCAATATCGTTTAATGTAATATTCGGATCAGAGAACAATTACATACTGCTGAGATATAGAAAAATCATATATATTTGAAAATACTTGCATCCATTCCTAACAGTAACAATGCATTAAGTCCTTTCAAATGTAAACATTATTTTTCTGCTAGTCTGCCCACTGATAAAAGTATCATTAAACAATCACAAAAAGCTATGAAGTCTAATCTGTCCAGGTCTTGCATAGCCTTTTCTCTAATTCAGTTTATATATGGATTTTTTTAGTAATTCTCAAAGCTTCTTACAGCCACAGCAACTTTGGGTGCAAAAAGAATACAGAAATCATCGCTTTCTGCAGGAACATCTCCCATGGCCTCATTTATCAGGTGATGAGTGAATGAAGCATAAGTGGGACTTGGCTCTTGTGAGACATTTCCGCTTTCGTCTGGAAACAGGAAGAGATCTGAGCAAGATGGCTCCTGAGTTTGAGATCTGTCATCCAAAACTCCTGGGAGTTGAAGGAGGGTGGAGAAAAAACATGTTTCACTGGAAAAATCTTTACAAAATATGAAAACATAACAGTTAAATAAAATCTTTTACTTCAATTCCATCAAGAGAATTTGCTTATTATATCTTGAGTCAATTCCTACTATAAATAAAATACAATTTTCAAAAATTAATCTACTGTACAACTGGAAGTGATTAAAATATAATCATAACTATTTACTAGTAGAGATGAACTGACAAAATATAGAAAAACTATTTGTAAAAAGCCCCACAGAGACAAAAAAATTGTGTTGTGTCCAAGTTTCTCATTCTGGTAGTAAGACCACAACATCAGTAACTTTCAGTACTACACCGACTGCTCACCACCCACCACCGAAAAGACGACCATACGTCATGGAAATACTGAAATTCTCCATTTGCAGCACAAAATCCTTAGCCAATTTAAACCTTAATTTAACTCTAGCCATGATACAGAAACCATAATCCCATGATAAAATCAATTATCTTGTTTTATCTGCTACTTGAAAAAAATTTCCTCAGAGCTAAAAGTTCTTTCTGTGACTCAGAACTGTACCATCCTCCTGGACTGCCTTCATACACAGAAGAGAGGTCTTTGATTCCTCCATAGTGCAGTATGCCATATAAACTTACACCCAAACTCCTCGAGAATTTGGGGTCTTGACAGAATCCCACAAAGTCAGATTCCTTCCTTGCTGTTTTCAGTATCTCAGTAATGTGTATTTGACTAGAATCTTAAATTATTTTTGCATTACTGTTATTAAAAGCAAGAATCCGTTTGATAGTTTGAAGACTTCCGATATTAAAAGGTACGTTCCCATTCTTGTCGCAGCATCTCTGCATACACAAAAATTTCAATTTCCTTACAGAAAAGTTGTTACTTTATGTGTACTGATGCCTCCAGAGGATTCTTACCATTGGACTCTGGCTTCATGGCAGCAGCTGTCTGTTGAGTCTCAATTTCCTCCATTGCATCACTCATCAAATCCCGTAAAATCTGTTGTTCTGATTCAGGGAGGACTGTTCCGTGGGAAGATGGTTGGCTAAAGGTCTCTACCTGTAGGAGAGGAACTACACATAGTTACATCTTAAAGACAACTACAATATCATGCTGAGTAAGATTTTGCTAAAACGGCTTCATACGCAGCTCTTAAACTGCAAGAAGTAACACCTTAACTTTATGAATAATCAAGTGAGCTAAAACTCCAAGCTAGACGATTCATGAACTAGGTTAGAACATTAAGGTTCAGGATATTTAGATTATCAGAGTACTCGGACAGCTTGGGTATGTCCTGGAATTTCCTTCTTTAGATAAGAATAAAGTACAATAGGTAAACAGAACATAATATTTTAAAATATTAAGTAGTGACCAAAGCAGGGAAAAAAAAAAAAAAAAGAGAGGGCACTATTTTACTCTTAAATGTATTTTAAGTCAGATACAATCTGTTGATTTCTTTGCAGGAAATCATACATTCTTTGGAAGTAGACTAGGGATATCAAAATAAAAACATATTACCACGAAGCATAAAGTTAAGTTATTTTGACATTTATACCTTCATTTTTGGCTTGCTAACTCCACGTTTAATCTCTGTCTTAGCAGGTGGATGTAAATCACCATAACTTGCAATATATTGTATAAGATTCATTAGTGCAGCACATGAATCAGAGCAGGTACGAATATGAATTACATCACTGGAACAGTGCAGCTCAAAACGTGGTTTAGTCTAGATAGCAAAAATAAAAAAAGAATACACTTCAAATCAACCTAAGGTTACATAAAAATAGCATCTATACACAGATGTTTTTAAATTCATTTACTTAACTAGTGAAAAGGGACTTAAAATAATAGCATATGTAAACTGGAAAAACTTCCTTGATTCTAAATATAACAAAGTAATTTTCAAATCACAATCTGTCACGGAGATTTTATAGTTTGTTTTAATTGTGATTAAATACTTACTCTTTCCCCATCAGAATCAGATTTTACTGCTGTAATGGTTAGCTCCAGCAGTCCCATATCCATAACACGAACATAATCTGAAAGACGAGTAGTTTAAAAAAAAAAATAAAATAAAGACTTAATAACAAATATCATCTTTACTATGTAATTTTTGGTTAGAATTAGAACCAAAATTCATTAGAATCTAACCATTAGAAATAGCATGAGCTTAAAAAGGGATTTTTTTTGTCAAAACCTTTTGTATGTCTGCATTTCTTTCTTTTATGAGGATTGCTCTCGGAGTTCAAGTTTCTCAAGCTACTCAATTCAAGAACTCAAATCTTTTTAATCCAATAGATCACTCCCACTGCCACCATCTGTGTGCACTGTAATCTTTTAAGATATTTATCCTCATCCCATCTGTGTGAGTTAGAGAAGTAGAGGCACACAGAAGCTGGGTGACTAAGCATCCTAGCAGCTTTTTAGTTGAGGTGAGAGAGGGGACATTTTCACACTGTACTAATCTTTTAGTACCCTAAATAACTTACTTTGCCTTTTTCTTGTTTAAACAAAATAGGCATATCTTTACTCTGTCCTTCACTAAAGGAGTGAAGTTTTTTGATCACAGGCTGCTATATGAGTCACCTGACCTGCTGGTGGCAGGTGGGACCCACCTGTCCCAGAAGGGGAAAAGAATTTTGGGGCAGGAGTTAGCAAGGCTCATTGACAGGGCTTTAAACTAGATATGAGGGGGGAAAGGGTGATAACTGGCCTGTCAGGAATAAACCCAAGGGAAGCATGCCAGGGCTTGAAGGATGGTGGACTAGCGAGGACTCTCACTCTGCCATTTCATTTGACAGAAGGGACAGACGTTTAGAAATCACGGAAGCACCTGAGAGGGGTCTGGTGGGAAATGGGGCCCACACTCACAAAAAGGTGCTGGAGTCACTGGCACATCTGAAGTGCATCTATACCAATGCACGCAGTATGTGCAACAAAGAGGGGGAGCTTGAAGCCATGATGCACCAGGAAAACTATGACATAGTGGCTATCACAGAAACATGGTGGGATGCCTCACACGACTGGAGTGCCACAATCGATGGCTACAAGCTCTTCAGGAGGGATAGACAGGAAAGGAGAGGCGGTGGAGTGGCCCTTTGTGTTAGAGAATGCTATGAGAGCTCGGAAATCAAGTATAGTGATGATGGGGTGGAGAGTGTTTGGATTAGGTTAAGGGCCGATAAAGCTGATATCGCTGTGGGAATCTGCTATAGACCTCCCAGCCAAAGCAGTGAGATGGATGAAGCTTTCTATAAGCAGCTGGGGGAAATCTCACGGTCACTTGCCATTGTTCTTGTGGGGGACTTTAACCTCCCGGATATCTGCTGGGAACACAACACAGCAAAGAGGGAACAATCCAGGAGGTTCCTGGAATGTGTGGAGGGTAACTTCCTCACACAGCTGGTAAGTGAGCCGACGAGGGAAGGTGCCCTCCTGGACCTGTTTCTTGTGAACAGGGAAGAACTTGTGGGGTAAGTAAAGGCTGGTGGCTGTCTAGGGCACAGTGATCATGAGATGATCAAATTTCTGATTCCTGGGGAAACAAGGAGAGGGGTTAGTAAAACTGCCACCTTAGACTTCCGGAGGGCAAATTTTGACCTGTTCAGAAGACTGCTGGACAAAATCCCTTGGGAGGCTGCCCTGAAGGATATAGGAGCCCAGGACGGCTGGACATACTTCAAGAGAGAAGTCTTAAAGGCACAGGAGGAGGCTGTCCCTGTGTGCTGAAAAACAAGTAGGCTGGGAAGGAGACCGGCCTGGCTAAATAGGGACCTTTGGCTGGACCTGAAGAACAAAAGGAGAGTCTATGACCTCTGGAAGAGGGGGCAGGTCTCTCATGAAGACTACAAGGATATAGCGAAGCTATGCAGGGAGAAAATGAGGAAAGCCAAAGCGCAGCTAGAGCTCAACCTAGCTACAGCTGTTAAGGATAACAAAAAATGTTTCTATAAATTCATTAACAACAAAAGGAGGACTAGGGAAAATCTCCCTCCCTTACTGGATGCAGAGGGAAACATAGTCACAAAGGATGAGGAAAAGGCTGAGGTGCTCAATGCCTACTTTGCCTCAGTCTTTAGCAGTGGAACTAGCTGTTCCCTGGGCACCCAGCCTCGTGAGCTAGGAGACAGGGAGGGGAAGCTGGATGAGGTCGTCACAATTAAAGAGGAAGTGATTAGTGACCTGCTACACTGCTTGGATGCGCACAAGTCTATGGGACTGGATGGGTTACATCCAAGAGTGCTGAAAGAGTTGGCAGACGTGCTCGCCAAGCCACCTTCCATTATCTACCTGAAGTCATGGCTAACTGGGGAGGTCCCAATGGACTGGAGGGTAGCAAATGTAGCGCCCATCTACAAGAAAGGCAGAAAGGAGGATCCGGGAAACTATAGGCCTGTCAGTCTGACCTCAGTAGCAGGGAAGGTCATGGAGCAGATCATCTTGAGTACCATTACAAGTCATATAATGGACAAGCAGGGGATCAGGCCTAGTCAGCATGGGTTTATGAAACGCAGATCCTGCCTGACGAACCTGATTTCCTTCTATGACAAGATGACCCGATTATTGGATAAGGGAAAGGCTGTGGACATTGTCTACCGAGACTTTCGAAAAGCATTTGACACTGTCCCCCATAGAATTCTCATGGAAAAACTGGCAGCTCATGGCCTGGATGAGCATACGATCTGCTGGATCAAGCACTGGCTGGATGGACGGTCCCAAAGAGTGGTGGTCAGTGGAGTTAAATCCAGCTGGCGGCCGGTCACAAGTGGTGTCCCTCAGGGCTCGGTGTTGGGACCATTTCTGTTTAACATCTTTATTGATGACCTTGATAAGGACATAGAGTGTATCATCAGTAAGCCTGCAGATGACACGAAGCTGTCCTACATGAGGATAGGGAGGCTCTACAGAGAGACTTGGATAGATTGGACCGATGGGCCAATGCTAATGGTATGAGCTTCAACAAGGCCAAGTGCCGGGTCCTGCACTTGGGCCACAACAACCCCATGCATCGCTACAGGCTTGGGGAAGCGTGGCTGGAGAGCTGCCTGGCAGAAAAGGACCTGAGGATTCTAACTGACAAGCGGCTGAACATGAGCCAGCAGTGTGCCCAGGTGGCCAAGAGGGCCAATGGCATCCTGGCTTGTATTAGAAATAGTGTGACCAGCAGAGGTAGGGTGGTGATTGTCCCCCTGTACTCAACACTGGGGAGGCCACACCTTGAGTATTGTGTCCAGTTCTGGGCACCTCAATATGAGAGAGATACCGAGGTGCTGGAGCGAGTGCAGAGGAGGGCAACGAAGCTGGTGAAGGGCCTGCAGAATAAATCTTATGAGGAGCGATTGAAGGAGCTGGGACTGTTTAGTTTGAGGAAGAGGAGGCTGAGGGGAGACCTCATCACTCTCTACAACTACTTGAAAGGACATTGTAGAGAGGTTGGTGCTGGTCTCTTCTCACAGGTAATTAGCGATAGAACAAGAGGGAAGGGGTTCAAGCTGCAGCAGGGTAGGTTTAGACTGGACATTAGGAAAAAAAATCTTCACAGGAAGAGTGGTCAGACACTGGAATAGGCTGCCCAGGGAGGTGGTGGAGTCACCATCCCTGGATGTGTTTAAGAGTCGTTTAGATGTGGTATTAAGGGATGTGGTGTAAGGGAGAACTTTGTAGAGTGGAGTTGATGGTTGGACTCTATGATCCCAATGGTCTTTTCCAACCTAAATGATTCTATGATTCTAAGTGTTACCTAAGCTAAATACACAGATTTATGGGCACAGGGTTTCATTATTTCTCCAGTTCATTTGTTAAATATTGATTCAAGATCCTCAGTCCTTAAAGGCTGTTATTATATGAACAAGAGCAAGCCAGTTGGTATCATTCTTTTTAGAACCTAGAGCTCTGTGCCATATAACACCTTTCAAGTTCAGCTATTTAGAATATATGTGTCAAAATAAATATCTTTTCATGAAGACTTCTTTCTATGCCAACTCCAGGTTTTTAAAAATACGCTTTTTTCAAATACCCATTATGGAGCTGTAACAAGAAAATTAAGGACTCACAAGTTGCTGTTCTCTGACATACGTCTGCATCCACAAATCCACCCTAGAGCACTCAGATTTTTATCAACACTGCATTATTGATTCATATTCAATTTGCTGCTCATTATCTCCTCAGACCTCTTCTTCAGTAAACTTTATATATGCTGAATATGCCTGTAATTTTGTTTCTTTAGGCTCTGCATTTCATTAGTCACATCTAAAACATCCTTACCTCTGTGGAGGTTCACCATAACAGTGTTGCACTTGTCAGACAGATGCAAAGCAGCTTCATCTAAAATGATCCTAAGAGATTAAAAAAAAAATAAAATTAAATAAACATGCTAAAGAAATGCTGTTGAAAGCGATCAGTATAGAAAAAACATAGTTAAAACCACAAACGTATCTAGCATATCTTAAATCCAAACTCTTCACTTTAACCTTTCATAATTTCCAAATCCATTGGTAATCAACCACTGCAAAATATTTTTGCCATCACTTATTATCATCATTTTATTTGCATTTTAACTTATATATTTGATCCTTCCTAGAATAAAAAGTAATGCTTTTGGCATATAGAATTAACACTTTCTTTTTTGCCTTTTTTTTTTTTTCTTTTTATGAAACTAAGAGACACATTGTTTCAAAGGTCATTTATATGGTTTTATCAATGGAAACAAGCAACTCAGCACGTTTCACATAGAACAGGCATAACAGAATGAACATTCATCTAAAGTTGCAAGAAAAATGATTTAAAAGTAATAGAGATGTTCAGTAATAACTAAATATTTCCTTCATTAATACACTGTCTCCAAATAACAAATCTAAGAAACTTGTAGGTGCTACTAATTAATGACATAGAAAGAACTTCATTTCAGAACATCTTTCAACCGTATTAAAAATTGCAGAGTTGCTAGTTAAAGAAAGCAATCCAACTAAAAAAAAATAAATTATTAAACCTAATAAAATGGAAGGTTTACACATGAGCAAAGTGTATTTCAACAGATGCAAACCAGCATGCACATTAACACAACACAAATGCTTCCTAGGTCAAAAATGTAGACAGGCATTACAAGTTTTACAGGAGCTTCCCATGTTTCACAATCGCTTAAATTATACCTGAGAGTAGAAGAGGATTTATCTACTGCAACACTGCTGGAAATGCTGAAAGTTTCAACAGTAAGTAGAGATCTGACTGGCAAAAACAAGGGCCTAAGAAAAAATAGGAAGAAAAATTAAATTAATACTCTGTACCTGTTTTAGAAGTGCCATCAAAGCCTTTTAGATTACCTAACTAGATCTTCCCAGGCCTAGACAAGGGCTTATCCTACTTTAAATTGCTTACAGTTTAAGGGATTTCTGTTAAGTACTTTTTCCAAAAAAGCCTAAATAAATATTCTTTACAATATGCAACTCAAGCGTTCCTTAAGAATAAATATATAGCTGCAGTGCCATCAAGTGATGTAGACTTGCATTTTATTTACCTGTAATCAAGAGCACAACTCCACAGATGTACATGAAAAGTTGTAATTGTAGCTGGAGGATTATATCCCAGAACAGGCTCATCAGAAATATTCAAAAAATATAAAATCTAAAAATCACAAACACATGATTATAATACTTCAATATCTGTTAATAAACAATTATGCATTAGAAAAGTGAAAAATCTGTAACAGGTAGGACAATAAAATGTCTGATTAGTGGAAGAAAAAGGAAGTGAACCATCTCAGGTATTTAAAGGTGATTACCCCATATCTGAATACATAAAAGCATGGAATGTAAACAGGGAAAAAAATCCAACATCCAAAACTTCAACGTCAGAGGTGTGGAAAAGACCAATCCACAGACGCACAAGTGGCTACTTGTACAATACCTCACAATCCATTTTTAAAGCATTTCCCAAATACAGTCTTATTCATCTTTCTTTGCAGTTGTTATTATAGTGTTAGTATTTTCTTTTTTCTCTTTATCTGAAAAGCCAGCTTTTCTTGGAATACTGTACATTGTTAGTTATCTTCAAGTTATCTTTTTCTTTGGGAGGGGCAGGAAATATGCTCAGAATCAGAAATATGTGCACATTCATTGTATATACTGCTTTTTTATGTATTACTGCATAAAATAAACTCCTATCCTTCTCTCTCAAATCTGCTACACTGTATAAGTTGTTCTTAAATTACTCCAAGCCTGGGGCATACCAACACTGCTAGCCTTTTAATCATTTCCTCTACCTACCTCATTGGCCAATTTTTTATTTCCTCCGCCCTCTCCGAAAAAGATCTCAAGTGCATTACAGGAAATGTTAATTGAGCAAAAATCCACAGAGCAAATAAGCACACACAGTGTAAAGCAGGTTACATGTGCACATAGGAATACCATGCTGAGAAGAAAGCAATGACACAGCCGAAGAGTCTAAAGCACTAAGTTCAGCTCCATACAGTTATACAATAAAAACACATGTAAAAATAAGCGTATCATACATATTGCAGGATAAGCTTGAATGTCAGGGTTTACTATCTGCAATCCAGTGTGGTATAATTACATGCTACCGTGCTAATTGCGTGTCCCAGCTCAGGCATGTTTACACGCAGCTTCCAGATCATGGGTCTCCAACCCTGCCTGCTCTGCTATACCTCTGCATCCACATGTACCAGTACAACCCTTCTAATTCAGAAGTTTGCGTTACAAGCATTTATGTAAACTGCTGCTTACTACTTCCCCAAAGTCTTCTTCTCCCTTACTGCTATTCAAATGATATACAACAGGAAACACCTGGGGGTAAGGGACAAACCAGGACTTGAGGAATGAAGTGAGCAGAGGGGGAAAACACAGAAATGCTTACAGTGCTGCCAGCAGCACGTTTGTTTTGAGGGTGGTTTTTTACATCAAGGATTACCCAAGTACTTGAGTAGCACTGGACTACTGAGATTCTCCCTCTGAACTTTAAAAAAAAAACCAACCAACCAACCAAACAACGGAACAAAAGACTCCAAAAACTCACAGAACCTCCCTGACATGCTGTGGGCAGAGATGTAGGATGATGAGAGGAACTGTAGCAAATGAATACACAAATAAGAATTTAGGAACAAGACTACAGTCTGTCAGTGGTCTCACAGAGAGACAAGAAAGAAAGTAAAGAATAACACTGTCAAGAGCAGAGTAAGATAATAATACATAGCCTAACACAAAGATTTTTCCATCAAGGTTTAGTTTGATACTTAAGCAATGAGACTGAAATTGAAGATGTAGTCGAGAAAACTGTAGCAACCTGACCTGTTCATGCCAGCTTAAACCCGAAGGCAGTACCCTGTGCTGAAGGGTGGCTCCTCTTAGTCCAACAGCAACTAGAAATTCCTGCACAAGAAAGTTGCACGAGTTAGTTTACATGAAATACATGTAACTATTGGACATCTAGATTATGAAACACAGTCATGCTTCTCCTTCCAGAATCTCCAAGTGTCTAGAAACAAAGAAAGGACTGGGCCAAGATAAAACATTAAAAAAAAAAAACCTTGCTTCCTAATACAGAAGCCCTGGCTAATAGCCTAATACTTTTTGCAACAGGATAGTTTAGAAATGACAATTTTGCAGTGGTGGTAGAAAGGAAGGCTACCTGGTCATTCATTCTGGGATTCACCAGGAATTACCAGGGCTACCAGCCCAATGTAGTTCTTCCTTAGGCCGTTCAAATCTGAGTCCATTGAAGCCCCCATGACACTGTGCTGGTCTGCAGATTCCTTCCTCTCTAGATAACTCTATGAACCTGTTTGTCACCACTATGCCAGCTAAGAGGTCATCTTTTAGCCATGCTAATGAATGCTGCCATCAAAGCCAAACTACCACTTATTTACCAGTGCCACTCCAAATAGGTAAGCAAAGGCTGCCCCTTAGATGACACTGCTAGTAAGCTGAGCAGAAAGCTTTTAACTCTTTGTATTTGTTCTTGACCAGTTTGGCACCAGATTAAAACTCAACCAAAGAAAACCAAGAAAAAGATCAACTGACCAAGAAAGACAATCAGTAAAAAAAAAATACAGTGTGATCAGCGAAGTGAAGCATTGGAAGAATTACTAAATTACGCTGATACTTAAGTTTTACAATCCACCCAAAAGATTCTAACAGAAAATTATAGTTTGAGGATGAATGGCTCAGAATTATACGGTTTCTTTATCTATACCCCTTGCAACTCCACATCTAGATGCTTCCATATAAACTGAGATAACTCAATTTCTAAAAGCACAAATTGAAAAACACAAACCTTTGTATTGCTCTCTATTTTATCTGATTGGATTTTGACCGCGACGGTCAGCATGCTTGGAGAATCCACTCCTACGCCATCTGAAGTTGTCCTACTAAGACCATCTTCTTCAGAAAAACAAATAGTAGGTTCCAACCAATGGGGACGTATTGTGCTGGGCAGTCGCACTTCAGAGGAAGGGACGACCCCATCTACCAAGCCTGCAAAAAGATTTTAGAATGAGTTACTTCACGCTTCAAAGCTGTTACTTAAGAAAATCCTTTTTACACTTAATGCCTTTAAAATTATTTTAATTACCGAAGTTAGTCATGCACACCAACAACCAAAAATTGTGAAGGGGAGGTTACAGGTGATCCAGTATTTAAAACCATGGTTCTAGCTGAAATCTTCAGTGTCACTATAGGGTTTGTTTTTTCATTTGCTCAACAATTGGTAAAGTTGAAAAAAAGGACAGAAATCTCCTATGGGTTACATAGAAAGACAGGAATATGTCTCTCCTTTTCATTTTATGAGATGGTGCCAGGTTAACCTCTAAACGCACAACAATTAAGCCTTACACTGAAAATCCATTAACTTGACTACGACTGGTTCAGAGGCATTTGAGGGGAAAAACCTTAAAAGGTTTAACTACATCAGCGTTACCAGCCATACAAACTACAGAGTCAACTTAAAATTCTTCGCCTGCTGACTATGATCAGCTACCCAGGAAAGATACAGCAGCCACTGGTAACCTGTACCTTTTTTTAATTAAATAACCAATAGTGTGTAGGGAGCGTGTACTTTCATAATAAAGAACAGACTGTACAGCTAATTTGTCAGTGGACCACAATATCTTTAGAGACCTGCAGGTGCCAAGGAAAGTTTGAGCTAAACTATAACTAAGTAAATACAGTTATCATGAAGTTGTATTACTGTAGAGCATTAGTCATGAACTGAATCTATTGTGACAAATGATACACTATTAGAAAAAAAAAAAAAGAGTAAAAAAAAAGAAAAAGAGACAGCGTTTCTCCTGAAAAACTTCAAGCTTATCTCATTTCAAATTTAGTCCCAGAGCCACCCCAATCCCGCCCCTACCTTGATGATATAAATTGAGGCTGCTAGAATGGAGACAAACATAGTGTCTGTCCTCAAAGCCTTCATATTTAGTCACACTGAAAAGTGAACCGCTGTTGAACTCCAACCAGAATTCACCGTATTTTCCTTCCACTGTATTACCATCATCCTGCTGAAGGAAGAACAGAAATGATTAAATCACTGCTTGCTGAGTTTGCTGCAGTTAGTGTAAACTAACATAACGCTTGCTACCAATACATATTTTCCTGCTTGTATTTAGTTATTCTCATGTAAAGCAAACAGAATTGCTACAATATTGTATTCCGTTATTGTCTAGTTATAGTACAATTGTATGAAGATTACAGAATTACTGTTCTAAACGCTTGTTCCTTCCAAAACCAGAACATATGGCATGAAGAGAATCCCACGGTCAAAACAACAGAACAACTCTTTCCAGCCCCTGTGTCTCACCTTTACATCTGTGAATATTGACACTAATCCATGTGTCACATTTAGCAGAACAGACAGAAAGCTTTGCGAGTTCTTATTCTGAGAGTCAAGCTTTTTCCTTCTGCGTGAACGATAGTTCGGATCAACAGTGGAATAATATTGCAGTGTTTCTTCCTCAGATCCACTCTCATCATCTAATAGATAAAATGAAAAACAACTAACTCTCTAGCTAGTACGCATATTATGCCAATAATTCACTGTATTTTCCATCAGTAATGCGATTCAATTTCACACTTGTTTTACTTAAACAGTAATCTACATTTTCTTTTTGGTTTAAGTAAATCCTTTCTTGTAAGTTTGCAAATTCTTTCCACTATCAGTTTAATCACTTCAGCCAATTATGCTTTCGAATCACTATAGTTCTATATGATTTATTCAGTGTATTACCATAATTAACTGCAGATTTAAATTGACTAAAGCTGTCTTTACTGAAAGTGTTGATGAGCTGGCTGGCCACAGATAGTCCAACACCGTAAGAAAGGTTTTCAAATGTTTCTACAGGAGATGGAGCAGTGGGTTCCCACAACAATAAATCATTGCTGATCCTAGGAAGAAATACATTATCATTATACAAAACATATGACTATATTCCTGTAAGGCCAGTCAAGCAATATTTCCTTTGCAGACTTCATATAACAAATTGCAGATTTCATAAACAAGGAAGAGAAAAAAGTTCAAAAGCACAAGAAAGAATAATGCATTCATGAGCAAAAGCAATAAATAACGAAAGTAAATTTTTTCTGTAATTATGGTATGCACATATCAAAGCCTAACATTTGACAGCGACCCAAAAGCCTCTATTCATAGCTGTATACTAGATCACTAGGTTGGAGGGGGTGTAACAAAATCCTATTTTGACCACATCAATTTTCAAACAAAGTTGCAGGAAACATTAGTTCTTTTGATTTCAAGTGAGTTTGCGTCTGTCGAGGTAAAGATATATGTGACATTCAGTACAGAAGTACACCAACAGAATATTCAATGAAGGATTCAGCTTTGCCACTTTGGAAGTGAAAAAAATGCTTTGGAAGCAAAGCAATGCCAAAGAGAGGCTAAAAATCAATCAGCATCTCTCTTTATGCATAGCATAATACCAGTTTTTTAGTTGATTTGATCTAGTTGTATTCCTTTGTTTTTCAGACAGAAAACTAATACATACTGAACACCTATCTGCAAGTTGGGTTCACTTTCTCTACATTTTTGTAAGCCCTTGTGAGGCTGACAGAACTGGGTTGTTAGGGTTTTTTCCCCTGCCTGCCTTGTGGACTCTTAACTTTTAGATGGAGAATCACTGAATAAAAAGGAAAGAATAAAATTGAATGCAACATTTTTTGAAGTACAATGATCTATTTATAGAGGAGAATTCAGAAAGATTAGAGCAAAGTGAAACGTTGCAAACAGAGATCTGAATGAAATATTCACTGAAAGCAAAAGACTATTTAACTTCATCCTTTGATCAAAAAATCTGCCAAACACTTTTTAGCAGCTGGCTGCTATAGCATCAATCAGATATATGACAGTGGTGTTTCTTATGTTAACTTGGAAGAATATTTATATAGCATTTTATGTTTTTAGAAAACTATACAAATGAATTCCTGATATAGCTGCTCATTCAATTGCTTTCATCAACAATGAATAACAGAACTAAAAGTACAGGTCATGATAACCAAAGCAAAACAATTATCATACTTGCCTATTGTAAAGTTTTTCATAAAAGCTTTTGTTTGGTAATGTTAAGTGAATGTTTGGTAACATGAGTTCCAGTACATAATGAGAATTGCTAATTGTTTTATCCTGAAACTCAGTCATTTCAACCACATCTCCTGGCATCACCATCTGAAAGAAGAGAGAAAAAAAAACAAGAAAACTATTAAAAAAACCAAAAACAACAAAAAAACCCAGAAAAACTGGAAGCCAGAAGATGCATACAAAGTAGTGAGAATGTATTAATTTTGTCTACCGTAAGCACAAAGCAATAACAAAATTCTGTAGTACCTCTTCGTTTTCAAACATAACCCTACGAGAAGAAAAAGGAGAAGGTTCTGGTCTTCTAATATCACAGACATCCTTCAAAGAATGAGACCCTCCTTCTTCTTCCTCTTGAAAGTTATTATCACCTTCTTCCTCCTCAGCTGCTATCCTTTCCAGAATAGAGTGCACAGCCAAAGGGTTTATTTTCAATACAATCCTGACATTGGAGAAGTTACACAGAATAAGCCATTAGAGATGCTGGGAATTTTTATACTGATGCACAGTCACATGTCCCCTAGCTCTACCTGCTACCCATTAAATGCACATAGACTAAATAGCTCAAAGACCAGGGATTTTTTTATTAGAAAATAATGTATTTTATTAGACAAAGTGATACTATTAAGAAAAACACCAAACTTACAGGCACAAAGGGAGACAGAAAAGAATCATCAGGCAAAAAGGTAGTGTCTGCTTTTCTCAACTCCATCAGGTGACCATTAGGTAACCTAAGAAAAACCCAGTGCTCTCCCAAACTAATGCCTGTATCATTAGAATATCAACAGCTATTAACAAAAGCTCTGCTGCATGACATAGTGTATTACATGTACACACTTACAGAAAAATGTATTTGTACCATTATAAAAGAAAACAATGCTGAAAAAATGTCCATACAAACATGCTGTCAGAGAGCCACGAAATTTTGTGGCAAATATCATATGTGGTAAATCCTGCAGCAAATCTAAAACTGCATCTTTAAACAATCTTATTACATGCTACAGTTGTGAGGTCCTTCTGTTCAGTAACTCTGAAGTATTGTATTGCCTTACTTGTGATAAGCTGCAATAATTCAGTCACAATATAATTATCATTATTGTTGTTACGGCTCTATAATAGCTTAAATTAGTATTTTAAGGCACAATTCAACAGAGGTTTTTTTGTTGTTTGGTATTCAGTCTTGAATGCAAAAGTAGGAGAACAGGTAAAGGGACAAAAAAACAAAAGTGGGAGAAAATTTTAAGTCTCTAAGTCACCTCACTTTCACTAAATTTACTCAAGTCTACGCAAAAAACTAATATATATTAAAACAATTGCATTATTATAAATGGAGAAGTTTGGGTTGGCTTTTTTTGTTATAAATTCTTGGGGTTTTTTTTCAATAGCTACATGTTCTTTCTTTGCAAATTATCTTAAAGCATTTACCACACAGGCAGTCTGCATTAAAATTAGAAAAATAACAGTGCTTCATAAAAATCCAAACAACCCGCATTAAAAAATAAAGCATTATTTTACCGAGGCCAGTCAAAATTGTCTGATGACGATGTTATATCTCCATCTATGCCACCAGACACTTGAAAAAATTTTATTGGTGCTTCTGCATTATCTTCTTCAAACGAACCTGAATAGAAAAGAGATTTTTAAAAAATTAACACAGGAATAACAACTGCTAACTTCAGGTTTCCCACTCCTCAGGCTAGAGTCCAACAGGCTAACTGTTCAATGCTATTACTAAATACTCATGCAAATTTTGTCATCTTTTCCTCCAAAAATTAAATAACAATTTTTAGAAACAAAAAATTATTTCACATTATCTTCTAGCTAGCAGCAGTTTGAAAACCAGATGCTTCTAATGCATAGATAACTGCGTTTACATTTATAGCATCACTACATTATGTCACAGCCTCAAGAAATACGTGGAATGACAAGTCAGCAGAGAAGGTTGCAAACATAAACCAGTCTCACAGATTTATTACTTTGAGAAAACTTTAAAACCTTTATCTCTCTAATATCTTTCAATGACAGCTATTTAGGATATCATTCACTTCATTTCTAAACTAGACCTGAGATTCATGATTTGCATAGCTGTAGTACCCCTCTGCAAATCTACAAAACTTACCCTAACACTATGATAGAGATCCCAGAGCTACCCTAAATTGAAACAAACTGATACAACAATATAACAGAAAGTAAGAGAAATACTAGCTCCGATCTCAAAAACACGAATGCAAGCACTACACCTAACATACATTAGTCTCTCCTCCCAGTAGTATTATTTTGACCTATGCTGATATTTAGTACAGAACACCAAACCACAGCAGAGATATCTGCTCCAAAGTTCAGGAGGAAAGTCACTCCTTTGTCTCAACTATGTAATACCGGGAAAATAAAAAAAGACTATTTTAATATAATGTTAACATTCTTACCAGTTAGCTCTTTAAAGGTAAGTTCTAATTTAACTTGTTCTGGAGTTGATCCTCCTATAAACTCAGTTTTAAATTCCATATCTGTAAATTCAAGATGAAGAATCTCCTTCTGAAGCGATTTCTTAAACCATGGTCCTCTTTCCTGATCTGACCGTAAGTCAGGTATTGGGAAGCGAACGGAGAGATTTAATGCTGGAGCATTGACTTGAACTGAAACTCTACAGTTTGCAGGAGTATGTGAATCATCCAGAAAAACTTCAGTAAATGCTTTATGCTAAAAAAAAAAGTAAAGAAAAAACCCCCTAAATTAGAAAAAATAGCACTAAAAATTACTATGGAGAAGCTTTTGATGATATAATACCTATAAATGAAAGAGATCATTTTTTCATATATCACACAAAGCACACATAGTAGGACCACTTTTATTACTCTTAGGATATTCTTCCATTATTGGTACTGTTAAGATTCTACTTAGTTAGAAGTCCAGTATTTGCAGAGATTAGCAATCCTTCAAAAATTGCTATCTTTGTATTTTTTTCCTCTTAAATTAGAGTGTGAGTACCAAACAATACTCAAATGCATTTAGGAAATATCATGTGCCACAGATATGTTCTTTAAAAAAAAAAATAAAAAATGCTGTTGTTGAGAAGCCAGGAACTACTATCATGCATATTTGCCCCTTTCAGTAGGTCATGGCTTCCAGCTGATATCACTGACGTGTCATTCAAAACCTGCCTGAGAATAGCTTATTGCTGACCATCATTGAAAAGAATCAAACTGTCAGGACATAAACATATTGATACAAATTACTGATGTCTTGCAAATTTTTTAAAAAAGGATTCTCTTAAATAAGTCTTGAATACTAATTTTTCTGTAATCAATCAACGTAGCAATAAAATTACATAAAGATATTTGTCGCTGTGTAGAAAATCAGTTAATTGCATTAACCCTTCCTCATGTATTTTAAGAAAAGCCTTCAAGTTTAATGTTATCGTGGTAAATATACTAAGACTTAAATCCTACTGACAACCTGAACCACAACAAACAAGCTCCAACTTCTTCTGTTGGTCTGTGATCACTAGAACACAAGGCATGTTCCCCATCCTTTCTATTACCTACCCCAAAAAGCAGGCAAGGCACCGCAGAGGCAACTGAGCTGACTGTGACACCTACAGATTTCAATAGAGAAGTGGAATTATCAGCAACTGTTTATATCAGCGGCTGGAGAGCATGATGGGACAGATTAGGGATTAGAAATCAGCCAAGATTCCTCTTTTTTGCCCAGCTCTGCTTGCTTCAAAAAGCTGAGAACTTACAGTTTGTGAAGCAGCTATCCTTGTCTTAGGTCTGTTATCAAGCATGCAATCACTGAATCTAAAATACTTATTTTAGATGGCTATTGTTCTGTATCAGAAGTTAAAAAACAAACAAACAAAACAAAACAACAAAAAAACAAAGTACAACAAGTACTTTTGGTAGCACGAATCAATAAGAATTAGCAATCTCAGGCTTAGAGCCACCCTGCCTTCCTCCTGCAAAAAAATCAGCAAGTTTATTAATTTCACTTTTAACTTACCAGATTTATGTGCTTGTTATAAGAAGCATACATGTGAGATGCCATCATCTCCACTGTAGTCAGTTTCTGTGGCTGAAGTAAGGAATTTAATCGGTCTACAATACTAATATCCAGCTCACAAAACACTGGACTTAACTTTATTTGTAACTCTGCTTTCTGTGGAACAGAACTGAGTCTCCCTTGACTACCCTGAAAAGAAAGAGAAAAAGCACTAAAATCCTTAAAAACAATATAGTGGAACAAATTATAATAACTGAGATTTAAGGACCCTCTGTTTTACAAGATAGATACCCTTCTGTTAAAACAAACAAAGTTAGACAAAGGCTATTATACAGCAACTTGGTGTTTTTAATCTTCCACCTTACCTGAGGTCCTCTATTATCTGAATGCTTATAATGAAGCTGAAGGCATGGCATAGCACGAGAATCATTTCCTTCTTCAGAACGAAATGTCAGCAGCTTTAGAATAAAAGAGAGTTAAAAATACTTAATAGATAAGGAGGAAAGACTTGCCCCAGGAAAAGATATTTATGACATTTTACCTAGAACAGACAGTAGGTAACCCTACATTCCAGTCATTGAACAGAGCCCCAGACCAAGTGCTTACTCAATCCACTTATTCAGCCACTTTACTGGATGTCTCTGACCATTAAAAGAGCTGGAAGAATAATCATCACCCAAAGAAAGCTTTGCATTGCTCAAGTCTATTGGTCAGTTTTTGGAACACATTTACTCTAATTCCCAAACTGTGTTAAGCAGTTAGTATTTAAAAGAGAAGTAAGCTAGCAAAGCCTGGCTACTTAACGCTATTCCTGTCAGGTATGGCAGCAGGCTGGTTCACTATTTGAGCTTGCAATTAAAATATAAGCTGCATCTTAAACCCATAAAATATTAAAAAAAATTAAAAATATTTTGAAGTTACAACTATTTTAAAATCTAGCACTCTCAGTTACACAATTAATATTTCTTTTCTATTGAACTCCGTGTATTTTTTACATACCTCTGTATAGTGAGGCTGAATGGAATGAGAGTCAGTAGAAAAAAGGCATTCCAGAAACTCCAAATCCCCAATGGATAAATCAGTACTAAAACTTCGAGAGGCAGTCCTTTGTCTTTGTTCATAAGACATCTTGATGCCAGTACCTATAAATCTGAATTATGAAATTTATGAATTATGAAAAGTAGCATAAAACAATAAAAATTATGAAAAGTCAAGATTTAAATATGTAAAAAAGGATCACTACAATCCTTTTAAAAGTCAGTAAAACCGCCACAATTTCTTCAAAAATAAGAAAAGTTTCTAAATATAACAGATAATAGCTTTAGCAAGAAAAACAACGGAGATCACTTATGTTACACAATCAGCAATGGTCAGTGTAAAGAAATTTGTAAAGAACACTTTAGACATCTAACCTAAAGTGCAATTCACATAAAGCTGGGAATCTAATATCCTTGTATAGACAATGAAAAAGTCAAATGCCTCAGGAATTCTAAATTACATGCATAAAGTAAGAAAAACTATGTACACCCTTAAATATTTTACTTCATACACTGTACTGGGACAGTAAAAACTTCTGGGGAAAAGAAGAGTAACTTTACAACTTTGCTCAAACCTACTTTTTATCCCTACTGATATAATATTTTGGACTAAGAAGAACCCCAAGCTCCTTCAAACAGAAATCCCTGTGTTGGAATAACGATGGTCCTGTAAAATACAGCTATTTTTAACAAAGTAATTTACTTAATGATTCTTGACTCTCTAGATTTCTGTGGTAGAAACTGTACCAAGGTTAGTTCATCTATTGTTGAAAAAAGATAGGTTGAATTTAATGTTTATGCACTTTTTTTTATTAAAAAAAAACAAACAGTCTTTGAAAACAGATGTCAAAATTCAATGCTATTTTGAAATTAACAAAGAGGTCTAATGCAATTCAAATATTAAGTGACACAGTTCCTATGGAAATAAACTTACTTTATTGAAATTTACTTAAAAGATATTTTTGTTAATTATATTTATTAATAAGCAAAGTTATACCTAAGGTGATCATGAGAACAAGCTTCTGCAAATACTTCTCGGAAGGACAGAAAATCTTCTGTTGAAAACTTAACTGGCTCAATCTTTTCTATTCGGGTAAAGAAATCCCGAGCCATTGGTGTCAATGGGTTAAGGTTCAGTGAACTTTCAGGTGGGGGTAAAGGGTCAATATGAAGTACAGACACTGAGAAAGTTCCAACTGCCAGTCTAAAAAGAAGCTCAGGTCTGGATTCATCCACAGAAACAGATCTGGATGGAATAGCTGAAATACAAAATTAAGTTCACGTAATTTTTCAGCAATAACACATTTATAAAGTCATCTTACTTTTGATTTTCATTTCTTTTTACGAAGTTGCTGCATAACATTTAATTTCCAGAATTATCTAGTGAGCAGAATGCAAAACAACGTTTTTACTTACATGTCCTTCTTAAGGAAGTCTGGTGAACCATGTTGGCTGTAAGTGAAGAACCTCTTGGAGGTTGTAGTTCTTGTTTGTTACGATCAAGAAAATCACCCCAAGTTGGTTGAAGCTAAAACAAAAATATGTATGATCTTAAATTGGACAAACAGATGTTAGACATTAGATCAAGCATAAATAATAAGGTAAAGAAACAAAAAGAAAATACATGCACAAACAATCAATAGCATGCCATTTCATGGCATATTAGTGCTCAACTAAACAATGTAGGTAAGCTTTACTTTGGGCTATGCTTTCTAATTCTATGATCATCTACACCCACATATTTTTAAAGCTCAAGTTGCTCCCTCCATGAGCATATATTCTCCTCTGTCTCTGTAAAAAGCACAATTGTTCTCCACGGCTTTCGTTAAGTGAAACGTTAGGCGCATAACAGGTTTGGGAAAGATGGTGATATCAACAGCATAATTTTTATGTTGTTTGAGGAATAATGTAATAAAATTTTGTACTTTTTATTGTTATTGTGTGTGTAGTCCATATTAAAAGAAAACCCAGATGGCAAACATGCAGTTATTAGAAAGAAAATAAATCATGAAGTGCCCTATATAAACTTCAAGGCGTTTCAAAACAAATACATTCCATTTCCTGTCTTGGTAGCCAAACAGATGAGAAACTTTCCAATAGTATTCCATTTCTGCTATGGAAATTGTATCAGCTTGAAACACTTTCAATTGTCCTAGAATTTTGCAACAGTTCTTGATATCGCAAAGAATATTTATGCAACAGTTTCAGATAAAAGTGTTAGTTTCAAAAAGATTTTAAATGTAAGTAATACTATACCACTGTAGTGCTCAGTGGAGATCCTGCTGGTGTAGTTGTGTATGTACTGGTTAAAGACAAGTCTAGATCCATAGTTGGAGGGTCTCCAAGAGGTGGAAGGGAGGAAAGGCTGTGAGACATGTCCATTTCGGCCATTGAGAAGAAAACTTCTTCTTCTAATACGAACCATAGATAGTAAAGTGTTATTTTCTAATGAAAAAAAAACACTTTACTTTTAACAGAAATGTATTCTTAAATTCAGAAATCTAACTGCTAGACAGAATAACCAGCTACATGTATTATTTACAGAAGTTCCAAGTTCTCTTGACACTAAGGCTAGTACTATCTGTGGACAAAGACTATTTAAAAAAAAGCAAAAAACCTAATAAATACTAAAGCAGCTAAGTGTTCCATTTTCGTATTCAAGTTGACGTAATTTCTGTCTTTGACAAATCAAAGTTCATACTTTCACATTAAAATAATCAGCAAAAAAATATTCAAATCAAAACATAAATACCAGGGCAATGCAACTTTTATTCCATATTTAATTTCCTTAACCACACATTTGTAAAGATGTTACGCTGTATGTGTATTTACTCTGTTGCACAGTAACATACAGATTACTGAACAGTTTTAATGAAACACTGAATCAAGTCTAGTCTGATACCTAAACTAGGTGTTAATTTTTTATTCAATGGTACAATTAATAGCATACAATTATTCTACATCAAAGTTCTTTTGATACTTAAATTAGTAAATTCAAAAGATGAACAGTCAGTTTATATAATCTTAACAACAGATTATTTGCTATGCTGTATCATCTTTTATACTTGCCACGACTAGAAGGCGTTCTGGCACTCTCTGTCTCATAGAAGCTTTGTTCAGATGATGCTCCTGCAGATAAAGACTCTTTTCTTAAATAACGTTTCAGCTCCATCTGAATCCGATACTCATCTTCCTGTTGCATAGGCCGGTTTTTCCTATCTTTATTTGACAATTCTAGCCTGCTTAGGCTCTCTGAATTCAAAAAAAGGACAGAAAACTCACTGTAATTTCCTTACCAGTATCCCAGAGAAAATTCAAAAATTATTCTGAAAATTAACGAATTGTTGTTGTTGTGTATATATGTATATATATAAATGCATCTGTGTATATGTATACACATATCTGTTGTATATCAGATATCTATATATATGCTTTTTGTTGTTTTGGAAATTTTACTTGTCCGAAACAGATTACTCTCTCCTGGCATTCATTAATTTCAAGTCTGAAGAAAATATTTTAGGGTCATATATGCAAATGTGTTCACATATAATATCAGCATATATTTCTCTTTTCATTCAGCTTTAGGGACTAAGGACACAATCTCTTAAAGGTTTCACTATTAAGGAAATATTAAAATTCCAGGTTTGAAGATGAAACATATGGGAAACTACGTGTAATGCTTTTCCAGTTATCCACAAACAATGAACAAGTCATTTGCTGATGACACCAAACTGGGAGGGGTGGCTGACACACCAGAAGGCTGTGCTGCCATACAGCGAGCCCTGGACAGGCTGGAGACTTGGGCGGAGAGGAACCTAATGAAGTTCAACAAGGGCAAGTGTAGAGTCCTGCACCTTGGGAGGAATAACCCCACGCACCGGTACAGGTTAGGGGACGACCTGCTGGAAAGCAGCTCTGCAGAGAGCGACCTGGGAGACCCGGTGGACAACAAGCTGACCATGAGCCAGCAACGCGCCAATGGTATCCTGATATCCAATGATATCCAAAGGCCAATGATATCCTGCAGTGCATTAAAAAGAGAGTGGCCAGCAGTTCAAGTGAGGTCATCCTCCCACTATACTCTGCCCTGGTGAGGCCACATCTGGAGTACTGCGTCCAATTCTGGGCCTCCAGTTCAAGAAAGACAAGGAACTGCTGGAGAGACTCCAGTGGAGAGCTACAAAGATGATCAAGGGACTGGAGCACCTCTCCGATAAGGAAAGGCCGAGAGACCTGGGGCTGTTCAGCATGGAGAAGAGAAGACTGAGAGGGGATCTCATCAATGCTTATAAGTATCTAAAGGGTGGGTGTCAGGAGAATGGGGATAGACTCTCTTCAGTGGTGCCCTGTGACAGGACAAGGGGCAACACAGGAAAATCCATCTCAACATGAGGAAAAACTTCTTTAATTTGAGGGTGCCAAAGCACGGGAACAGGCTGCCCAGAGAGGGTGTGGAGTCTCCTTCTCTGGAAATATTCAAAACCCGCCTCGATGCGTTCCTGTGCAACGTGCTCTAGATGACTCTGCTCTGGCAGGGCAGGTTGGGCTAGGTGATCTCCAGAGGTCCCTTCCAACCCCTACCATTCTGTGAAGTCCAGTACAGTAAATATATCAATATCATTACAGGAACATCAAGCATGGGACATGACAAATCTTTTCAAAAAGAAGATTAACTACCTATCCTAATAATAAGTGTTGTTACATGAGGTAGATGGTGGGAGGGAAAAAACAAAAACACCCTCACCCTGCTACTGCAGTAGTCTAAACACTGCTGTTCATTACTTAGCAAATATGGACAAACGAACTCAATTAATGTCTGTTCTATGTTTTCTGTGCCTGTCACTAAAGCACAGGACAGAGAAGGAACCCAACTGCTAAGTCCCTCTCGTGAAACAGAAGCTACAAGAACCACAATTGTTCTGGACTCCTGATTTTTTTCCATCTACCATTTCCCCATCTCTTGTCCTCATATATAGTCACTTGCCCAGCCTTATTTGCTACCTAGATTTTTATTACCAGCATGTACAATTTGCAACTGAAGCCAGTAAATTGATCATAGTCCTACTCAAAGCAGCTACAAAACATTTTGCTAACATCAGACAGAAATTAATAATCTACCACCACAATTTTTTTTTCCCACTGAGGAAACTTGTTTATCTTGCAAATTTCATTTTTCATCAACCATAATACACATTTAACATCTACAGAATGTTCACTTGCCTGGTCCAGCAATAGCTGCTACCATGTCCAATAAAAGGTGCACCTGCCTTGGTGACAGAAATAGATGTATGGAGTCTATTTGTCCATCTACATCCAACTAAAAAAAAAAAGGAAAAAAAAAGCATTTCAAGAACACTTTCTTTAAATTTTTCTTTAAAAGTCTTGCATCAACTATTTTGACAATAGATTTTGATGCTGTAGAAGATACAGCCATTCCAGCAGTATCTTTATCTTCTATATAACAGCAGCTAGAAATTTAATTGCATATTGCTTCCAGTCTGTAGCTTGGCAGGATAAATGCAGGTGTGCCACTGACAATTTATTAGCTTAATATAAATACACAATCGCCTAACAGAAAAATTCAAGAATACCATTAATCTCCTAGTTATTTTGCTTCTTTAGTAATTCCAGAAGTAATCAACAACATAAAGTTAGTACTATGTACTACTTATAAAATACTTCAGTCAGCACCTTCTGAAGTAGACGTTAAAAACTGTAAAGATTCTCTTCAGGACTTCTCTTCAGTGTACAGCTGAATAAATTCAGATACTTTCCTCACAAAGAGTGGGACGTTTATAGAAGTCTAATTGGTTTGATATATATACAACACAGCAAGTCACCTATCTTTTGAGAGCAGCTCAAGCTAAATCTATCCAAAGGATATAGATTTCTTTTTCAATTCTAGAATCCTGTACTCACAGATGTTGGTCCATTCATGATATTACTCATTGTATTGGGTGTAGGTGGCAAGGTGTCAGCAGCAGGGTATGCTGCAGAGGCAGCCTCTGTGCTAAGAGGTGATGCTGGGCAGAGCTGGGCAAGCACAACTTGCAGAGACCACTGCTCTGCCTTCTATTATATTCAACTTCTCCTATAAAACAAAAATTACTCTCAACTATGCCCTTGACTTTTTGCTTCTGGCTACCTTAAAATACCTCTAATGATATAAAAGTAGAAAATTTTTGATCTTCAGAAATGAAAGGTGTTAACTGCATTAACTATTCATACTTTTAAAATAGCCAGCATTTTTCTATTTCACACCAAGCAAAACATTTTATTTCACTTTTGAAGGACTTTTATTAACTGAATAACTGAGAAAAGTTATGAAGACTGACTAGAAATTGCTGGACATAAGAAAATTTTCTACTGTAATAGAAACTTTCTGCAAAATATAGCAGACTATACAAGACAGGTCAGTAGCCAATTTTAAAATGGGAGACAAGGAATATATTTACACGACTTTACTTACATACTCACACTTTTTTTAAAGAAAATAGGGGTTTATTTTCAACTGCTTTGCTTCCTGTATCTTTATGTAAAAGTCAAATAAAATACTATTTTAACTACTAGCATTTAAATATGGCATTATTATTTGATTTACTATAGATTTTAATATAAAAATTCAGAAGTAGTAGTTCATGTTAGTTTTATAGTGCTGCAATGCTGCAACCTAATTAATCATTTAAGGTTTACTTGTAAGTGTTGAAGTAAATTATACCCTTTTAAAACCAAAGTGATTTTAATCAACCAGTTAAACATTCCACACATACGTAGGCAAAGTCAGTCATAGTGCTGCAAGAAAAAAGGATAAATGAATAGCAGCAGGAGTTTCATGAAAACAAACAGCTTTCTCAGGAGTTACACCAATACAAAAATTCAGTCTCTCTAACATACAGGAATTCTCCTTGAACAGATTTCAGTGTGCCATTGACTTGTTGTCTGGCCACTATAAAGATATCTTGTTAGACATATATATCAGTTTTGAATGCAGAAAATCTAAAACAAATCTAACGAGATTCTGTCCCCTTGAGAATCTCACCATTTTTTGTATGCAGTAGAAAAAAATTAAATCCTATGTAACTATTAATTTAGTTAAAGACCAGGAAAGCATGACTAACCTTAGCTCCGGGAAGTACTTCATTTTGCTTTAATGTTAGGCTCAACTCCATTCTACCAATCAGCTTACTGATCTGTACAGGGTCAGAAGGAGTAATTTCTGGCAAGTTTCTTGTTAATTGCGGATGTGGCTCATAAATGATTTTTGGATTCCAGCTAGGTGAAAGCTTTGGTTCAGTTGCCTTAAAATGTGACAGAGAAAGGAATAAGAATGTATCCCATTTCTTACAAAAAAAAAAAATCCCCAAACCCAAGCATTTTATATAAGCTTATCACACGAATAACCATTTCATACAAATATAAATTTGACAGTGGCATTAAAACACGCACTGGTAACTGTTAAAGAAATAAGGCATGTAAAATGCGAAACATTAAGCCTTTGCAAAAAAGTGGAGCATACTTCCACAGAATAGTGAATTATAGAGGACTTTACACATTAAAGTTGCAAACAGATTCCAGTACAATACATCCTAAATTTTTCTCAGTCCTAAAGTCTCTGTTTTCTCACTCTCCTCAGATCAACAGGGAGTGATTGTGAAACTTATCGAACACAGATTCAAGTAAAATTTCAACTCCTATATCCTTCAGAATGAATCTAATATACAAGTGTAATGATATATCCTATCCTACATCGATTTATATAATGTATTTAATTTTACCAGCTGTGTAGCTGAACACACTGGGGAGGACTTTGCTGATGCAGGAAACTCATCCCAGAAGAAGGAGACACCTGAGAGCTGCAGTAACTTGTGAGCAAAAGCTGTGGGCTGATGTACATTTATTCCAGAGCACTCATCTGCAGTTTCATCACAGTACATAGTTCTGGGAGACAAAAGCAAGGAAATAAAGATGGTAGGTGCGTGCAAATTGCTACTTTTATTGTGCCATTTAGCCTCTCACTTTGTACACGTTCTGTCTCTTCATACTATTTACAATGCCATTGACTGTCCTGAAAGGAGAAACCACCACTCTCTGGGAATGGGTCAAAATCTTAAGTTTTCTACAGGACACCACAGGACAATTGTGACATTCTTCCAGTGTGAATATATCCAAGGTATTATCCCCATACTTATGTCTCATCGGACCACAAAGCGGAGTCTGCCCAACGCTTCTATACATACATTTCCATTAGGACACAGACAGTTCTTGCTTCAGAATCTGATTTTTTTTTTTTTTTTTAAATCTGCAATCTAATACTTCTCTGTTGTCTAAAAGTACTACTTGGAAGTAACATTCTGTGTCAGAATTAAAGTTGCAAATTGAGAGAATAGGCTCCAATCTCGCAAAATTTCTGTGAAGTTAAATTTCTTACATTATAATACTGAGAGACAGCATAAACAGTAAACTCTTAAAAAGACACAAGTCTCCACATAATAGTCCTTACAGTGGAAAAATACACCTACCTTTCCATAAATAAAATGTATCAAACATCAAAACAGCATTCTATTTAACAATTTGTTTCAATCTAGTTTTTAAAGTACAGAAAAGGAGGTTTGTTCTAGGAAAAATAATTACAGTTTTACTGACATCTCTCCCAAATTGAACATAACAACCTGAAGTTTATAAATGTTTAAAACCAAATATATTTCATTAGCAGTTCTCAGAAATAATCAGTTTTACCTGGTAATGATTTTAATACTTTGCAAGAAAGTATGATTACACTATCTCATAGGTCAAAAAAAAAAAATTACTTTTAGGACACATACAGTATTCTAGATCAAAGTAATTAAAGAATACCTGTGGCCTCTTCTGAAAGCTCGCAGAGGACCTAAAATCTTCCAGTTTAATTTTTTTTCAGGACCGTATCTTTCTTTCTGGAAATATTTAAAGTGTCGGCCTAATCTGCCAATAATATCCCTTGACTGTTGAACATCTGAGAAACGGTATTCATGCATTGTGGAAGTGGTCATTAACTTATCTTTGGAAAACGCAGAACTCTTCTAATTTGATGGTTAAATATCTTTAGCTTAAGCATTTTAAGTGGAAGTTGAGTGGAGAAAATGCTCACTGGCATTATAAAAGAGGTGCTCAAGAGCTAGTGTCTAACTGTATACTAAGAATGTACAGGAAATGGCAAAAAGTGCCTTAGGAAATACAGAATTTTTTTAAAAAAAAAAATCTCTTTACCTTTCGATTCTGATTTCAAGTGCAGTTCCACTTTTAGAGTTTTCCGGCACATGTTCTATTCGCAAAACAGTATCTAAAAAGGTAACTTTCACTCTTCTTAGAACTTAAACGAGAAAATAAAGAGATACCATGCAAACATTCAAGTCAAGTTACTCAACAATGACTTTTACAACCAATTTAAAACAGTCTTTCATTTTATTTAAGTTCTCAAAATTTATTTCAACGGAACTAAATAATGTAACATTGAGTTTAATAATGTAACAAGACAACAAGTGACAACGTAAACTCTTATTATACGCCTAATATGTACATTCATACCATGCAATGGATCTCTACTGCATAAATATTTGAGCAAGTGACAGCTCAAATCAAGTTGTTCTATGGCTCAGCATGGGATGGTCCTCAAAGAAAATACCTGCTTCATTGTGCACCGTGTTTGAACTCCTAGATGTTGGTATAGCACCATGCTACTTTGGTTGAATGCTTCCATTTCTAAATCTGATTTTAAACATTTCCCTTAGTTCACATATTTCACCATTAGGTTCTCTACCACATAACGTAGTCATAAGCCCTTAGTTTCTTCTACTTAAAAAACAAAAAAAAAAATCACCAACAACAAAACCTAGAGTTTCTAAAGTATTTCTAACAACATGGTGTGATTATTGAGATACACACATCGTAACAGGTCAGTTTTGTGAAAAATAGCTGAAAAAACATTCTCTGTTTCTGCCTCAACAGCATAACCACTAACAATCTAAGTTTGTGTGATGAACTAAATTAGCACCTCCAAAACCAAGGCATCTCACCAATTACTCAAGCACAGATTTAGCTGGATTTGTTCTGGTGCAAACAAACACCAACTTGCCTTGAAGTAGGGTTCATTTTGTCCTCTGAGGAAAGCATACACGTATTTTAGTAAGCTAATGGCCTTTTTTTCACTCTTCAAAGAGAGGATCATTTGTCCTGCTTTCCCGTTTAAATCTTACAGGTAATACAGTTGAAAATTTGCGAGACAAGTTATGGCAAATGAGATGCCATTTTGCAAAACTGAGACACAACATAAGATGATTTAATCTCAGATGTTCGTTCAGATCTCAATAATTAATTCGTACCTGTTTCAATAGTTTCTGCAAATTTCTCAAGTCCTTCAAAAGGCTGGGACCCTTCTCCTTGTTCATCTGTCAATTTTTGGCTAAGACACTCTTTTGCAAGCTGCATACTACTGGTCATAAAACTTGACCAATACATTGGCTCAGACCCAGATGCTGTGGAGTAAGAGAAGTATTAATAAATTTGACTCTGTACATTTTGAAACAATAAAGACAAAATGAAATAATACATTTGGCACATCCAGAAAAGAATTTCAACAGCTTAGTAACAAGCTATACTTCAAAACAAATTTAGTAATAATCTCTCTTTATACACTTTACTACTTTAAATTATTTAGATTGCATTGGTAGGATTCTGATATTTGAAAACTCAATATAAATAAGATGAAACCAGGATTTAGTGTAACCAATCTTCAGCAGTAGTTTAAGTGAGTAAATGACTTGAGTACTTTATTATATTGATATGATTTTGCAGGCATAATCATCAAAATGAAATCAAGGAAATAACTCTTTTTCTATGAATTATTTTAAGGTTTCTTATTCCATCTGAAACATATCCTAGATGGGGAAAGACTAAACAAGGTTTAAGATTTTATCTTTGCATATTAGAACAGGTTTTAAGTGCCTAACACAGACCTGACATAAGTAGAACAGAGTAAAATCTGAAAGCACAGCACATGTTAAACTGAACAACTTTTTTAGCAGCCAGATTAACTTAATTGGCAGTGCATTCCTATCAACTAACACCAAGCCCATTGCAAGCAAATGGTGTAAAACTAGATAAGTTAATCAAATTCAACTACAACACTCTAGTATAGGCAAACAAAAGTAAAACTAGCAGAAACACAAACATGTTAAACAGGCAAAACATTCCAGTTTAGCATCCAGGTCTGGAAACACCCATGTGACTATAAAAGTTTGACAAAACCAGCATTGTGGGGTTTTTGTACTGTATTATAAAGCTCTGTGCATCAAAGAGAATTAAATGGATGCAAGTGAATAAATAAAGCTGCCTCCTAATACTGCCATTCTTTCAAAGCAATAATCTTACATCAGAAAGTAAGATATCTCAAAATTTAGTACCAGTTAAACAAATAAGAATGAAATGCAGAGTATTCATAAGCAAGTTACTTAAGGTAACTTGCAAAAGATGGAAAATAGGGCTTATGCATTTTTTTTCTTCTTCATGATGTATTTAAAGAAATATTTTCTTCCATCTTCTCTAAACGATAAAAGGGAAAACAAATTAAAAATCTTTAGGCATCTATTCAAAATTTTCCACATGCTGAAAAACGCACTAAGTGTCCCACTCACTCTATAAAAACACATCTTAACAGAATTCATGAAGGTTTGATAGTTGGCAAAAATTTATCACCAGGACAGTCTAAACTAGACCAGCTCAATTCATATGAATACAGACAAGCCAGAAGAGCTCAATCCTCTCAGCATTATAATCAAAGGTAGTTTTTAGAGCACTTAAAATTCATTATTTCAGACTGCAATAGGAATTAAAATGTATTAGTCATTCTCTAAACATATAAGAAGATGCGTCCTTTATCCTAAAGTTGCCGAAGAAAGGCAGAACCTCAGCGTAACCCCCCCTCATAGCCTTACACTATTGTGTTATCCTACTACTACCTAACAGCCCGCTGCTATTGCTGACTAACAGCACTTGCCATACAACACCCAAAAATCCCAGCTAACAAACTCCCTTCCACACAGTACTACTTTTATTTAAATAGGTCTGAAACAGTTTGGGAGAAGAGATACAACAGTAGCAACATTATATACATTTTAAGCTATTTAACAGAACAACAACCAATTGAGAAACACTTGACAACCAACGGAAAAACAGCTGACAGTTTATTTTTTTATTAAATTCTCTATCATAAATGCATGCCAATTAAATGGCACTTTAAATAAGGCTACGAACTGACTAAAGCAAGTGTAGCCTTTTGCCTCTGAAAAACTGTAAAGAATCTCCTTTTTGAAAATTAAAAAATAAGCCTACCAAGCCTTGGTCTTGGCCTGAAGACCATCTCTAATCCTTTTATTTCTAATGCACAGTTATCCTGTAGCAACGACCCCCATGGAACAGATAAAGAAATTGACTGGATAAATCCATCTGTGACTTCCAGAGGTGCGTCTGCAGACTCCAGGATCTCATTAAGACACTAGAAGAACAGAATAAAATAAAAATAATAATAATTTAAAAAATAAATCCATAACTTTGCATATAACAAATAAAACAAATTTTAGGCTGTCAGAAAATTAATTATACTCAGAAAGACAATAAACTGGCCACTTTCAAGTATTCTGATTCCATCATAATTTGTTTCACAAAATTACTCAGATTTCTCTGTGGTAGCTGTATTTTTGCACTATACCCAAAAAAACCTGCTATCTTACTGTTATAAATACTACAGTACTGACTGCTTAAGTTAATCTATTCTTTCTGTGGCAATACTTGAAGGAAGCTGAAAGCAGGTTGACAGTAAAAACCCAAAAAGTACCTGGTTTCTGTGGCAAGAGTAATTACACTAGCGTGTAATTTCAATATAATGTTCATTTTACATTTCTCTGTGACACTGGAAAAACAGAACCAAATAAGCATCTCTTGCTGTATAATATAGTTCCTATTTCTAAATCATATTTTAATGTGTTCAGCACTAATTTAAAAATCTAAGATCAGCGGACAGACCAATTTTCTATAGAAACCATTTAGTTAATCCAGTCCTTTATGGAGACATTATAAACAAAACTACAATTAAGTTGCCCTCAGTATCATACAGGGTAAGCGAAATTGATGAGAAAAACAGTGCATCAGGTCTGAAGTAGTAGTTTAGGATTTTCAAGTTTTCCACAATCCTCAGAAAAGACTCACTTGTTGCACTATGTAGCTTTCGTTACATCCGTACAAAGGAAACACATTCTTCACATTTGTAATTTAAAAAAATACAAATCCCTGTTGTGTCCTGACTGAAAAACTTAGTTAAAACTGAAATTATTGAACAAGAACTATCTAGGTTGCTTTAATAAAATAAATTAAAAAATAATAATCTAAATCATGTGCCAAATTCAGTGAGTGCAACTTTCTAACGTAAACAAGACCTTACTAAAGACTGTGGTTGTAATATTGGGACACAATTTTCAACAGGCAAAAAAACTGTGGTTTTGACATTCCTGTGTTGAACAGGACCACTGATTTTCCCCGAGAAAAATGCATAAATTCAACATAAAAAAAAAAATTTAAATAAGGATTTTAAAATTTGCATTCCATCTTAATTATATTTAAAATGTTGTTCTAATTATATAGAATAATTTAAAAATAAAATTGAACAAAACAAGTCTTCAAAAAATGGTATTTTTCATTGTTATGTCTCCAGGTGCAACATTCCCATCATGTTAACTTGTTGCTCTGCTTATTTTTTTAACTTTGCTTTTAGAATTTTGTTTGCTTGCTTTTCTAGTTTCTGTTCCAAAGTCCACTCAAGCAGCAGAAAAACATACCAACTTTAAAGAAACAGAACCTGAAACAGTTCTATCAGGAAATTATTTAAGAATCAAAAAATCGGCTAAGATTCAGTGACATTAAAACTTATTTTGAACTAAATATAAGAATTACAGATGTGGTAATAGCATAAGATAAGGCAAAATTAATTATTTGGCATGAAAACTGTATTTGAAAATATCACAGATCTATTTAAATTACTTGAACCTTTACCAAATAATTTGCTATAGCAGGAAGCAAGCTAGTTACCCTATTTTGAACAACTCTGACTCAAATGACCTTTAGCTACCCATGTACATGGCAATAAAAATGAGTGTGTTTTAGTACATTCCTTATTATTTTGAAATATAATTTTACTATCTAAAAGCAAAAAAATAAAAAATGAAAGTATTCTCATAGCTAAATTACTTCATAAACAAGCCAGTTATTCCTAGAAAGCAGCAATTAGATCATTCCAAATGAAACTTTAAAACTGAAGAACAGTCTTCACATCAGGACTTGTTCCCATGTTATTGACTGAATGTCTCCAGCTGGAAATCACAGTAATGCTAGTAGTGGAAGTACTATTCAATGGATATTAAAATTCAACCACAAACATCATGGGTTACATTTTGATTTTTCTAAACAGCCCACGTCCCAAGAGGCAAAGGTGTTACACTAACAGCCCCAGGTATTCCTACATATCTCTATAATCTATAAACACATACAGCATTGACTAAAATATCTACAATGTTAAGATGAACAGAACTATCCACAAAAACGGTAAGATAAATGTAAAACTACAGCCATCCTGGTGATTCACAGAGAACAAGCTTACAATGACTAGGGGAAAAAAAAAAAAGCTGTAGTACTTCCGCAACATCTGTTTTTGCAATCTGTCATACATGAGAGTCACGTGCAGAGAACCTCAAACATGTCATTGTTTACATGCCAAAAAGAAAAATGCTGATCTACAAATGGGGAAGATAACCCAAGCACTATTGTATATATATTTAATCACTGTGTATACATAATTAACTGTTCATTTAGTACTGGTCCATAACTGCTTGCTGTTTCAAAGTATTTACATTTTAAATAGTCACTTTGACTAGTGAAGAGTGCTGTGATACCCACTAGAGGGCATAATAATTCAATTAAAGCGAGACAGCTTCACTGCCTGACACAGAAAACAAGCTGCAGACACAGCCAGAAAAGAAAACAAACAAGCAAATAACAAAAAAAAAACCCCACAATAAAACACTGCTAATATTGTGCATTTCTGCAAACATCTGTCTCCTGCCACTTTCAAACATATTTTCACACAAACAACTGGAAAAGCGGTATTTGAAAACATCATATATTCACAAGTACTTTAAAACGTGCCCAGCATGGCCTCATAGCAGAACACAGTATAGTAAAAATGCATTTTGAAAGCACTTTGTAAAGCAATAAGCCTGTGTACCTAGTTCATCACCTGTGCCACCCTCAAAGTCTGACGCACAGCAGTGCTTAAGGCTCCTCATGACAGTCACTTGACTGGCAGGTAGAATTCAGTAACGTCGGTAATTAAACCAAGAAAATTTACGAAATATTACAAACACGGGCACAGGCCTTTGGATGACTACAGTAGGCTGGAAGTATGCATACGTGTGTGTGTGTATAGACACATACACAGGAATATGTATATATATATATATAAAAACATTTATGCCAGGACTGGAAAAAAGCTTTAGTTGGTTGAGAGTGTGACAGCCCACCTGTTAGGCAAACTCTAGCTAGAAAGAGCTTTCCATTTGTCAACAAGTACTTTCACCACTGCAAGACTAGGGGACAATTTTTAGAGATCTACCTGGACTAAGCTCAGCAGAACACTGTCAAGAACCAAGACACCTCCAAGTTGAAGACAAAGCATAGACGGAACAGGGATTACTTTTTACGTTTTTATCATCTACGGTAGTAGTCAGTAAACGTGCTCCTCAGTAGCTACTAGTAGCTACTCAGTAGCTATTATTTCTAGTAGTCTGGGCTATGCTAGCTCCTTCTGCCTGAAATACCAGCAGCTATGGCCTTCTTTCTAGTTTTTGTTTTCTTCTCATAAGTAAAAATAACGACACCAAGGTGTGACTAGAAAAACATATCCATACCAAATACCCAGATTTTTTTTTTTTTTAAGTGCTAGCATATCAGAGAAGAGCTCCTTGGATGAAATGCTAATCACGGGTGTAACTTTTTACACAAAGGAGGCCGGGTACTGAGAACAAAGTGGGCGGCAGCCGGGGGCCGGGAACCAGCTGGTCCCTCAGACGAGCCGAGGGGGTGAAGCGCCGGCGTCTCTTACCCACTTATCCAGCGGGACCTGCGTCAGGGAGCCGGTGCCCTGGTAGAGATCCAGGCTGAGCTGCTCCAGACTGAGCTTCTCCTGCAAGAAGTGGCCCAGGTACCTCTGCAGCAGGTACCTGCAGGCCCTCTTCTTGATGGACTCCGAGAAAGGCCACGGCATGGCGGCTGCGCGCCGGGGGCCGCGGGGCCAGTCGGCGGGACGGGGCCGGGGCCGGCCCCTCCGGCGGGCGGAGAGAGGGAGGCGAGCGGCAGCCGCCGGGCCCAGCCTCGCCCCTCAGCGCGGGCTCCCCGCCGCCCCTCACACCGCCGGCGGGGCGGCACTGCCTCCCCTCAGGGCGAAGAGGCGCGGACAGGTAGCTCCATCCTCACTCGGACACCGCCGCCATCTTCTCGGCGGCCCGCGAGCGCGGAGGGGGCCGCCGCAAAGCCGCGCTGCGCAGGGGCGGGGAGCGGAAGAAGGGGCCGGCGGGCGGACCCCGCCGCCTCAGCTCTCTACGGCCGGCGAGGACGGCCAGGCCGATGCGGGCTGTTTGTCTCCTTCCCCCCCCTTCCCCGCCCGCCGAACGCCGTCACCGGCACCGTGACGTCCGCGCGGAAGTGGCGTCGCCGGGCGGAGGAGGCGGGGGCGGAAGCGGCGGCAGGAGGCGGGTGAGGGGGCGGTGTCGCGCTGGAGGGGCCTCGGCGGCGGGGCGGGTGCCGGTGGGGTGAGGGGGGGAACGGGACGCCGCCTCTCTAGCGAACGGTGCCGGGGGAAGCACCAGCGGGGCGGAGCGGCAGGTGGTGGCCTGCCCGGAGCCGTTTGGGGTCGGGCGGCGGGGCCCTCGTTCGCCCGCCGGCGGGGCCGGTAGGTGGGCTGCTGCCGGGGCGCGGGGGTGACCGGCGGCTTGTTTTGCCGTGGGTAAAGGGGATGCGATGCGCTGCGAACGGGAGGCTGCGCAGCCCGGCAGCCAGCTCCCCTTGTCGCCTTCGTTTACCGTGGAATTGGTGTGTAGGCCTGAGGTGGGATTTCGTCAGGAAGGCGTGAATCTCCTGGTGAGAATGTCGCTGCCAGCCCCCCTTCCCGCCCGGCAGCGGCACTCGGCCACCGCGGCGCTCGGGGCAGCGTCCCAAGGGCTTTCCCGAGGCGGGTTTCCCTGCGGGAGTAGCTGGGGCCCCATGGGGACACCGGTCCCCTCGGAGCCGCTGTGGTGACACTCCCGGAACCCGTCACTTTTTGGTAACGGCTGCTTACAAAGGCCAACAGTGCACGTCTCTGAAATGTATTGACAGTTGTGCATAAAAGCTGAACAAGGGAGTTGTTCTTTAGTAACTGTAAACAAAAAGCTGCTGTTCCTCTATCTTTGTTGATTTCTGATAACCCGTTTAGTTCATGGACTTTTCTAAGTCTTTCCTAAATTCACCAGTTCACCAGATTTTTGTTTTCTACAGCTATTGATTTCAGTTTTGCCAGGCGTGACTCGTCTTCTTACTGCATTCCGGATCAGCAAAGTGCAGAATTAATTACTGCTGAATCATAACAGAGTCTTATACAACAGAACACGAGTTACTCGCATAAGAAGAAGCAACTTCAGTGACACTGATTCTGCTTCTATGTGCTACTGTAACCTTCCTAAGCAGTTGTTCTCAACATCTTGGTTTTCAGTTCTCTGGACTGTCATTTCATGAGTTATGGGAGTCACTGGGTCTCATATTTTCATTTTTTTGGACAATGTTAAACATGTCTGCTTAAGATACGGCTCTTGTTTTATGGTGTTAATATATATTGAGTGAAGTGGTATTATAAATCTAAAATCAATGTTTCCATATGCAGAATGGAGACTGATTGCAATCCTATGGAGTTGCCCAATAACACGGGGTTTGAAGAGGATTCTGATTATGGAGACTTTGAAGGAACAGATGTGAAAGATATGAGACTAGAAGCTGAAGCTGTTGTGAATGATGTTCTGTTTGCTGTCAGCAACATGTTTGTCTCAAAAACCCTTCCCTGTGCAGAGGATGTGGCATATATCAATGTGGAAACCAGGGAAAGGAACAGATACTGCTTGGAGCTCACCGAAGCAGGACTCAGGGTAAACTAATTTTTTAAGCCTCTTGGTTTTGAACAATGATGACATTCAAAAGGTGCCTAGAAAATACTTCAGTGACACCAAAACAGCATACGTATTCCTCTTGTACGTTTATGAAAGCCTGTACTACATGTTTTCTCCTAGAAAGCGGAACATTAACTAGCTACTTCCAACAAAGCAAGAAGGGAAGTAGATGAAAAAAATGACACATTTATTTGAGACACAAAACAATGAAGATTGGAGCGTCAGTTTGTTATAGACATGTCAGTCTCTGGGTTTCTCAGGTACCCAGATAAGTCAGTAATACAGCATGTATACAAATCTTTTTTGCACCATTTACGTGTTTTGTGTAAACATGTAGATGTAAGATCATAAAGGTGAAAGGTCATAATGATATATTTTACTAGCATTCTGAGTTTTGGACAAAAGGTATTTGAAACTGCCTAAATACTGTATTACCACTAAGCCCCATAGCAGAAAGCACAGACTGTGATTTAAATCCAGCATCTTTTGTTCTCACATAACAGTCTCACTGACTGGCAAAGTTAAATGTTGTGATATTCGTTTCCTATTGCAACGTGATCCTAACCACAGGAATTTAATCAGTGGTTTCTTTGTTGCAGGTAGTAGCTTATGATTTTGATCAGACTGATGACAGATTGCAAACGCCATACCATGAAACCGTCTACTCCTTATTGGACTCTCTCAGCCCTGCATACCGAGAGGTGTTTGGAAACGCACTACTACAAAGGCTAGAAGCTTTGAAGAAAGAAAGTCAGTCATGATTTGCCCAGAAGTGAGGAAGGTTTAATGCTAGAAGGGATTCTCAGTATGAGGCACTGAGATCTTTCTTACAAACATCTTTAAGCTTCGTTTCTTGCATTAATATCTAATTCATGCTAGTACTACTCTATAACATTTTGCTACAGTGGATTTGAGTATATCACAATGCTATTAAAAGCCCCTTTGATAAATTGTGAAGTTAAACTTTTTTGTTTTCTTTTTTTGTTGTAGGTGAGCAAGTAAGTGTTGCTTGTTACAACATTCAAAAAATTTTGTCTCTTTTCAAAGTGTTATTATCCAAAACTCTAAAACAATATATAGAGACTGAATGTTTTATATACAAGTAGTAATTCTTTTTGTATGTGCTTACTGATAGCTTCTATTTTAAAAAGCAGACATGAGAGTTATCTGCTCTACCCAATTAATGAAGAATAATTGCGAAACCTACTGTTCTGCAAAGAACAGAATTTCATCTTGATTTGCTATACATAAATCTGAAAATTCTCAGCTTTGATAACAAGAAAGATGGTTCTTGAACAGTTGAGTGTTGTTTATATAGTGACAGTATCTGAGTTAAAAGCACGGCTCAGTATTATTTGATCTGTCCTTGTCTATGGCAAGCAGCAAACTCCAAATAATAAATGCGATGTACTGCTAATATATGAATGTATTGTCTGAATCGCAAATGAGTTAAGCACAGAATTAGGATGTAATGGGCTACATTTCCTAAAGATGATGTTAAATATGTTATATTTATGTATATGTATGCTATATTGTAACTATTTGGGAGGCTTGGAAGACATTTTAGCCTGTTTCCTATTCTGAATGTGTGTTTACATGATGTACAGGATATACCCAAGAGTATTTTTGCTTCAGCCTTTACTTTCTATAATACAGTACTTTGGTACTCCCATTTTTCACATTTTCTCCCTCAATTGTACAGCGTCCTCTCCTAATGAATACTAAATAAGCACTATGCCATTAATTGCATTGTATTGGTTTGAAACCAAAGGCTGTGTGAAATTTGCTAAGACTAATACAAACTCGAATATATAACTTGTATTTTCTACTTAAAAACTGGTACAAATCTCTTTATAAATCTATTGTTCTGCTGTAACTTTTCAAGTATGTACCGAATGGTAGACTTTTTAAAAATGACAGTTGGTTAGAAATACCAGTACTGTTGAACTAACATTCTGTGACATTCATACTTTTTGTATTCTTGTATTATGCAGTATTTGTGCAGCTTTATTTAAACAATCCTGCCATTATTCTACCATGCTATTGTGACAAGTACATGCAGTAGCTTTTTTGGAGCCACACTTAGGGATACATCAGTTCTCATGAAGTCACAGATTCCAGTGACTTCAGTAGAGCTATATTGACTTCTGCCTGCTAAGGATTAGTCATTTTATTTGGAGAAGCCTACTAGAGCTTTTGTAATAGCTTTGGGGTAGTGATGTACAACTATGACTGACAAGACAACTGTAGTTCGCACTTCTGTCTTCCAGAGCTTGATTTTGTGATTATCTTATTCTCTTTTTAGGTTGAAACTTCTGATATTAATCCTCTGCCCTAGGGTATGTTTACGTGCTCTAAAATTTGTTCCTAGGCTCTCTATTGCACACAGGTCTGTGGCACATGGTTAGTCCTCTGTGAGGAGAATGTACTTTACCAAATTTATATTTGAATATTTTCCCTTGCAACTAATTTACTTGTTCAATTTCAATGACTAAAGCATTAAATAAAACATGCCTGTGTGTTGTAGGGTTTTTTTTTTGGCGGGGGGGAGCTACTGGAAAGAGGGGAGTGAACAATAAAAGAATGCCCACAAAAAATCTGAAATATCAAATAGTTAAGTATTTGAAAACCTTTGGCTGCAAACTTGTATCTGCTGAAACTTTGTTGTGAAAAAACAAAGCGGGTGCTTGCAAAGAGGGACTAGGAAAGGAAGTTATTAGAAATACAAGTGAAAAAAAATGCCAAAGCAAATGTTATATTGCTAAGATTATTTTTTCATAGACATCTTTAAAATGCTTTGTCATTTTGCGTGCTTATTATAAACCTAAGCTGACACATACTTTCAAAACAGGTGTTTTGTAGGTGTTACCAGAAGAAACTTCTGTTGTTTCTTGTAACGTACAGCAGCATTAACTCAAAAATGTTATCTCGTTCCACTATGTCTGGGTTTATGAGTATGAAGAAAATGCTCTCTAGTCCCTATATTTGGGCGTTGCTGCCTATAGCGAGGGAGCTTCACATTCATAGAATGGTTTGCGTTGGAGGGGACCTTAAAGATCACCTAGAAATGCCTCCTACCAGACCAGGTTGCTCAAAGCCCCGTCCAGCCTGGTCTCGAAGCACTGACAAGGGACAATTTCAGTGGGTCTCCTTCGGCTGTCATTTGTTCTCATTAGCCAGACGCCTGAACAAGCGCTGCTCAGCCTAACGAAGCTGTTAATCTCTGAATTACCTACAAAGCCTCAAAGCCTGCCTGCTATCTGAAAGGATGCCTAATAACCTAATTAAAGCTATTTTTGTCTCAGTAGTGCTACATACATTTTGTCCTGTTTGGCGCCTAGAAGTCAGGAATAAAGCCCCTAATTTGTTGGCTGCCGCTGTCCCTGTTTGTCCTGGGATAAATTAGCTAAATTGATTGCTAGATCATAGATACAGATTTAATTAGGTATAGAATTGGGCAGGATAGATTGAATTAGGTATTAAAAGGAGGGTGTACGTACACACTAAACGCCTGCTGGTCTTGACGATGGTCCTCATGGAGGGGCTGCCCGAGACCCTTCATGGGAGGGGCGGCCCCGCCCCGCCAAGCCCCGCCCACCGGCCCCCGCCCATCGCGCCGTCGCCTAGCAACGGGCCGCGTCCCTGTCCGCGGCCATGGCGGCGGGGCCTGCGCCGAGCTCCCGGGTCTTTCTCAACCACCTCGACTCCTACTGCGGCCGCAGCATCGGCGAGGTGACAGCGCGGGCCGCGGCTTCTCCCTCAGCGGTCGCTGCCTGAGGCGCCGCCGCCCCTCTCCCCCCCGCCGCCCGCCTGGCCCGCGGCCTCCGGGGGGTTCGGCCGGGTGGGAAGCCGGGCAGGGAGCTGGGGTCACCCAGCCGAGGAGGGGGGCTGGGGGCAGGAAGGGGTTAAGACGGTAAGGAGAAAGAAAATGAGAGTTAGGAGTGGAGGTGTGGGTAAAACAGGTCGGGAGACTTGAGGTAACAGCCGATCCTGATGGAGGGAGAGAACAGCCCTCTGAGGGACCACCTGCATGAGGGGAGCCAGGTTGCAGAGAAGAGGCACCTAGGGACTCGCCAACACCTTCCACTTTGATACGTAAGATACAAGTCAAGACAAAACTTTGCAGCTGAGGTTGAGGCATCCCTAATGTTTTCCTGTTCATGGAAAGCTGCGTTCTGAGCTACGCCACCTCCAACAGGATTAGAGCTACTCAGCACTGCTGGTGTCTTCCCAAGACCATGAGAAGCTGTGTAGGATGCAATATACATTTGCATACAAGTGTGTGTCTTGCGTATTGCAGTATTTATCCAGATGTGTTGTTGGGGCATCACTTGAAAGCGTAGCAGCAGAAGAAGAGGAGGAGGAAGAGGAAAATAATTCAGTTGCGGAAGTTTCTAGTAAGCCAAAGGAGGGAGTCTACCAAGTAGTGGGTACCCTTTCCAAGCCAGAGAGTGCTAAACCACATTTTGCAGAGGAAACGTATGCAGTAAGTAAGACTCTTATTTCAGGTTGCCATTAGACAACATTAGAAATAGCGCAAGTCATATAAAATGACATATATTAATAAAATGGTCTTTTGTTGCTGCTGGAAGCTGTGTGCATATATTTTATTCCTTCTGCTTCCTGCACACTGTTGTCTCCTCCCTGCTAGGGAGGATACAGCAAATAGTAAAAGGAAGGAACTCAGACTCAAAATATATTTTTAAAAAAAGTAGTTGTGGACAAGACAACGATGATCCGCAGGTCTGCTTTCTTTTTCCCTCAAAACACACACCTCAAGTATCTCTCTTGTCTCCTCTGTGTCTTCTATCACCATTTTAAAGGTAGTGGTGCTGGAATCAAATTTGGTGTCCCCTTTCTTAACTATTCACTGAAATCACAGCTTTGACTAACAGTTAATTGTTCTGAAAACATACACCTTTGTATAAAGACATGTCCAGAATTTAGTTAACTAAAGGAAGCTTGCTTTTAAGAATGTGATTTTTTTATTGCTTGATTTAGTTTTCTGAAACTAAAATCACCTCTAACTGTCTAAAATTGGTTATCCAGAACCTCTTCAAACATTTGAAAATTTTGATTTAAACGTCTATCAGCTGAGCTGTTCAGAAATCAGAAAATTACAGCTGGCAGTATTTAATCTTAATCACTGCTCTTACCCAAAGTGTTTGTTGGACTTGCTCAAGTGATGCAGACAATCTGCATTTAACAAAAATGTCAGGATGGTATTTTCCAAGGAAACAGACATTTTTTTAATGTCTTGACCATTCTACCAGCTGATCCTTGTTTAAAATACCTATAAAAGTCACTGATACCTTTGATACTCACAATTGCATTGAAAATATAAATCCTAAAATAACACTAAAAATTGTGCACCTTTTTGAACTATATTAATGCATACTGTAAATTAGAAGTTTCAGCATTTAATTTAAATTTTGTCACCTTACTTGTATCTGGCAGATAAAGTTTGATATCGGTCTTATTCCAACAGAATTATTCTAACAACCCAGTGTTTGACCACTACATTCTATTAGTAAGTTAAACTTTCAAGGAAAAGGAATTTGGGGTTTTTATTTTTTTGTTAAATGGCAGATTCTAACTTTTTTTTTTCCTTCAGGTCTCTTCTCAAGAAGAGCTCCTAAGTCACTTGCTTGAATGTAAGATTGTTTTATATAATATCACTGAGGATGCAAATCAAATTGAGGAAGCAACATGGGCTGCTTCTGGTTAGTATAGCTATTAACTGAACAGAAAATTTGTTGCTGTACAGCCATCAAAATTTAACATAAGTGTATAATGAAATTATCTGGGATTTATAGTTTACCGTAATATTTAATTTTTATTAATTTTCAATTAATTAGTGAGGAACCATGGAACGCGCTCTAGCATTTGTAAGCTAGAGAAGCTGTCACGGAATGGTCCAACACTTTAAATGACATATCTGTGTAGGCAGTTACTTCCCTAAATAACTATCAACCATCGTCTTATCTATTTGCATCGGGACGTGGGTAGAAAATTTGCTCCTGTGATATTCAGATAATGTTTTAATATTTTGTACAATTATTTTAAGTATATTCTGACTTAAAAGTCCAATATAAAAATACTGCTAACAGTTTTCCTGAAACTTTCTCCTGATTGTTATATCCAAATTCTAATGAACATCTGGAATCTTTTTATGGTGACAGTGCAATATTGTTCTTTATGTGACAGTTAAACTAAATTATGCTTTCCTGTTTATAGTATAAATAGTTGGATACCATCATCAGTTTTAGAGGACTCAAAAAAACATAACCCACACTTAATTATTTTGCTCTAAATTAAAATAAGGAAGCTTTACTTGAGTTCTGTAGATTTTCTGTTTCAATCATAGAAAAACCCCTACACTTCTATTTTCTTTCAGTATCTCAGCAGTCAATAAAGATGAATCAATGAACCATCTCCTAGTATAGATTGTTTCTTCCCTCCCCTCCCCCCCCCCGATACGTAGCTCTATGTAGGTTATGTTGATTCCCAATAATTTGATTCTTTATTATCACTATTTGTCTATTTGTTTTCTTTCCTGATTTATTATCTTTATTTTATACCAACCCAAATAAAGACTATTTGCTTAAAAATACACATCACATAGAATGTTATGGTATAAATGTCTATACGGGACCTTTATAAATGCAAAAATGCAGTTTGTGCCATACAGTTTACAATAAATTAAATCCTTTGCTTTCATTTAACAGCCCTACATATGGAAATAGCACATTTTGCAACACCAAAGATATTTATCCTCATTTCAACAATAATGAGCTGGGCAAAAAGCAAACCCCCTGACCCTGTAAGTAATGTGAAAACATAAATTTTTCTTTAACTGAATATTTCCTTTTAATGGAAAATATTCATTAAAAGCGATTAAAGAAAATATTTCAGTATGCACCTCAACGACAACTAATAAAGTTGGTGTCAGCAAGTGTGTTTTTGCTCATGATCCTTTCACCTTGGACCACTACTTACTGCCAAAATTGTTAAATTTATTTCACTGGACAGAGAAGTTTAAGCACTGGGTTACAATGATACTGGCAGACATTAGGGACTGCTTGGACAAGAGGTAAGACCTATGCTAACCACAATACGCGCTGTCTTTCAGTCGTAAAAAATTCCATATTTACTACATAGTTAATGAAATACATCTTTAAATCAGTGTACAGAGAGATAAATAAAAATATCTTTATATCGTAAGTATTGTCAGTAACCATGTGAGACTCTTTGTAGTATGCTATTGCAATTCTCAAATTTAGTCTTACAGAAATTGTGCACATTACTGTTATCTGTAGCAGTTGTCAGAGTTTCTCACGCTTGTGTAATTCTATATATAATAAAAGTTTATGGTGTTTTACATATGAAAAGTAGTTAAAAATCTTTTGCTGTGAAAATTGAACTACTAAGATTTTCAAAATGTTGAACCTGAAGTACCAGAATCAGAAGTTTTAAGAATTTCAAGTTAAAACAAAATTAAAACAGGTTTTGAAAATATTTGTAAGGACTTATTTTAACCATCTAGGCCTTTCAAAATTGTTCTGTTTTACATGTATCACAGTCACATTTTTGTCCTTCGTAGGAAGATCCTGAGATCCCTTTTACTGATGAAGATTATCGCAGAAGAAAAGCTCATCCTGACTTTATAGATCACATAAATGCTGAAAAACTCATTCTCAAACTTGGGAAAACTGTATGTAAAGAACTTTTTTATAAAAATAGGTTGCTTGGTCTTCTCACTTAGAGCATTATCTTAGTAATGGAAATTACCAACAATTTGAATAAATTTTGAGAGTATGTTATTCTCCTGATAAATATGGATAACATCAATTATTAGTAAAATACCAAATATAGAGAAGACTATAATGTTTTTTGAAACATGGGTGTCTGCATAATACAAATCCCAAATTCTGTCTTTTTTTTGAGGTAGTAAGTAAATCATCCTTATTCCATTTAAAAAAAATACATTGTTTCGTTGTTTGTGTCGGAGAACATTAAAGCTGAGGCCTATGTGGGGAAAGACTTGAGTATGAAAGAATGTAGAGAAAAGTGGAGTTTTAAAGAAAAGCAGCATCTTAGATATTCGCAAGCTATGTAAATATTATGTCTCATTTAAATACTTAGAAGATATTCTGGCTACACCTAGCATGTTCCTGGATAGTTTGTGCTCTTGGAGCAGAGTGGTTGTTGACTTTTATTCCACCCTATAATTACTTTAAAATCATGGCCATAGAGATGACTCAGAATGACTAGATAAAGGTTATCACTTTATATGTGTTTTAAAATCACTTCCTTTGGCTTTGTTTCAACTTGATTAGATTATTAATCTTACTAGAGAACAGACAATGCCTCTCTTTGTATTTAAGAGCTATTATGAAATAAATACCAACAGTGTCTCAGATTGTGCTTCACAACTCAGGAAAATTGATGCTGATGTCATTGGAGATGGAGTACTGCAGAGTTAGGAAAGAGAACTGGAAGACAATGAAATACATTATATGATGAAGGTGGCATTTGGTCATTCTCTTTGTGTGTTAGCAGTCTCACGTAATAAATATAATTTAGTGTCCATTGCAGAAATTTATCTGGCTAATTATAGAGGGGAAAAAAACCCTTACTCTGATTAGAGTGTACACTTGTGATCTTATGCCCTGCTGAGAAAATAGCACTAGAAATTATATTCTATTCTAACATGGGTTTAATAGTACAGAATGCCGGTAAATTTGGTTTACAGCTTGAAAAATCAGTGATAAATTGTTCTTACTTTCACTATGCTAACATGGAGTTATTCTATCAGATTATGGAATAACTTTCATACCTGTGATGTTAGAAACATGAGCATTGTAAACAGTGTCCACCAAACCTCACAATAACTTCTGCCACCAGTAACACCCAGATGAACCATTGACTCAATTTTTCTGACTAGTCCAAAGCAGTGAGTCACTACATAACAAAGATACTCACATAATTAGCTTCTAAATGTTTGCCAGGCTGAATGTCTGTTAAGAAGACAGTGGAACAATATGTAGCAGTACACAGTAAAGCAACTTGAATATTTTGAATATATACCTCTTGTCAGCATTTCAAACAGATGCCTTTTCCTCCAGACCTCCAGGGGCAGCTTCAATGGGTATTATTGTCCCAGTTTAGCTTCTGTCAGCACTTTGGAATAGGAAGGCTCCAAAGCATCTGTTCTCCCCAGCAGATCAACATCAGCTTCCTGTAATGGCTGGAGACTTCTGGATTGCAGTTCTTACTCATTTCTAAATTCAGTGGCATCTGGGGAATGTGCCATCTGTGAAAGAAATGACAGTGTTGCCACTCACCTGCAAAGAGCTCAACAGGAAATACTGAGATTCAGCAGCCGTGTCAGTCATGTAAAGATCTTGCACCCAAGAAAAAAAGGGTTTCTTAGCTTTCATATCTGTTCAGAGTGCAATTTAACGGCTGTTGTTGCTTAAAGCAAGATTTCACTCCTTGGAGTTCATGTATCTCCCACTTATATTTTGCTTAAAATTCAGCAAGAGTTGTGAGCTAGAAGTCTTTGCTTTTTACCACAAGCAATTTTTTACCTTTACCTTTGTGGCAGTGCATTTGGGCTGTGTAGCTTTTGTCAGAGAGAAGTTGGAGACTCTGAGGTCCTGCCAAATTCGGAATCCTTGGAGAAACATCTGCTTACCACAGAAAGAGGAGCTCTTCATCTGCTGGTTCTATTCTCAGTGGCATCGCAACTCCTGAATCCAGTAATTTAGACCTGTTTCCCACTTCAAGCATTTTATTACAATCAAACAAACAAATGTAAACAACGAAAGCCTAGAACTGATTATAATAGCTAAAATGTGACATCTAGTGGCTTTAATGAATATTACACAGGAACTTGAAAGTTTACCCATGACTAAACATGCTGTGTGTAACTTGAGGTTGCCTAATAATTGTATTATTTTTACTATTTTAATAATTGTATTATTTTTTAAAGGAAGTATATCCAAGTAATCTCAAGTAGTGTCTTTCATATGTATGACTTGTGACACTAAATAGATATTTTTAGAGCACTTGAACCTGTTTCAGAGGTTTGTATTTCAGTGAAGTATAGCACTCGGTGACAAACCATGGTTTGTCTTCACAAGTGGCTACTGCAAGGTAGATGGAAGAAAATTCTACATATTATATTCTTCGTAAGGGAGACGAGAAATAGCACCTCCTGTGCTTTCACAAGAGGCAGGTTTTTCCTGCTAGGAGATGGAAATTACAGGATGTTTTTCTCCCAGGGCATGTTTGCAGTCTGTCCAGAGCAATCCTGGGAGTTGCTGCTCTTAAGGTACAAACAGTTTCTGCCTGGGTTCTACCCTAGGAAACTAAGTGTGGGAGCTCTTATGCTGTTTGTAATGTCTTCTAATTTTAATGTTTCTCATGATTACTAACAAGCTGTTTCATTCAACTGAGCTGACAGTTTTTATTGCAAAGTTCTCCCTTGTAAGTAGATAGATAAAATCACATACACAGATACAATACACGGATTTTATAACTTGTCATCCCTTTATATGATGCTTTGCTTATATACTCAAAGATTGGCTAACAGTGTTCTTAGTTTTAACTGAAATATTATAAAGATGATAACAAAAGATGCATTTTTCCCACAAAAAAAAAAAAAGTAGATCCCAAATCTTGGCTTTTATTCCCTCTGCTAATAAATGCAGGTTCTTTTATATAGTGTTATGTAGATACATAATGTCTAGGATCTTCACATCATGAGAATTATTTAACAGTTTTGTTTTACCTTAAAAATTTAAAAGTGACTGGTCCTAATTTAAAAGATTTTCTTGAAAGTTTTTCTCCTTAAGATGATTTTAAAATCTTTTTTTTTTTTTCTGTATAACCATCCTCAACACTGATCCAAGCAGTAACTTTTCACATAAGCTGGTGGCCAAGACATGCAAATTTATAACATTATGCAATAATGGTCAGCAAGAAATATGTGGGTTGTTCATGATGTGTGGTTAGGAAAATGTTTAGATGGTCACGGATATATATATTTATTTTTTTTTTTAAATTGCATATCAAAATGAAAGTAAAACAATTGTATAACCATTGATCCAGCATTTCCCACTTCTTTAGGCAGCCAAATACATATATAATGCAATTAAAAAATGGCTTCAATGAATTTCACAGTTATTTTTCTTGGAAATAGAAAGTTGAAACATGAGTTATCCTGTTCACTTCATTGATTTACATAACTTACTTCCAATTTTTTAACTCTTACAAATTTTTTTAGAATTTCAGTTCAAATGTAGACAGGTCAATTCTGATTGAGCAATGTTTTTTTTGAAGGAAATACTAGCAATATGACTTATGAAACTACAGGATGTGCAACAATTGATCTAGCTACAAATTTTAAGTGATATTATTTACATGCTTTGTGTATTTACAACACTAGTATTCAAGTTTCAGGGTAAGTCAGTATCCCATTTGCAGTACCATATTTTTATTACAATTTTCTTGTCAATTTTACTTCACAGAACAAACATAAATTTTCAACTTATGTTGTTGCTTCAGGACATCAATATGGAGCTGGGGAAGGACTCTTGCACTACTTTTTTAAGGTAGACATCCAGCTATTTTTGGACGTTCGTTTAATTTCTAGGGGCAAACCACACTAGAATTGAAAGCATTTTTAGTAGCTTTGGTATCATAAGCGTAACCCTTTTGTGAACAAACTGATTATTTGATCCCTTTGAAATGTTTTAGGTAAAGTAGAATTGTTTTCCACTTTTTTGTCTCTATATGTTTTTTTAGTTTTTTCCATAGTTTTTGAATAGTATCTCCATATGTACTTTACAGTGAGAACTGATATATCTGTCCTATCAGTGGAATCAGGAAAAACATCTTTCTTCTCAACATTATACTATCTTTTTTGCCAAACATTACTTTTATTTGGGATACAAAATAACATTTATCAAAATCAAAGAATATTTTTTTAAAAAAAAAAGTTTCTTCATTTTTGTAGGCTGCCAGACAGTATTTCTCAAGAGTTGTTTCCTTTACTGCAGTTACATTAATAATTCAAGAAACTGAACTTTAAATCCTGAACATATAGATTTGCCTAGTAAACAAATACTCCTTTTTTAGTTCTAGTTAAAAGTAATCTTCTTCTCCTCACCTTTTCTGCATTTGTATTTTCAGATAGGTTGGCTTAGCGAGACACCTGCACTACCTGTTTTTGGAGATGGAAACAATTTTATTCCAACTATTCATGTTGTTGATTTAGCAGCGTAAGTACAAAAAACCAATCCCCTGGATAATAATTGATACCAAGCTAGATAACAAATCCAAATCTACTGGAGAGTACTAAGGCTTTTAAATTGGAGGTGGGTGGGTTTAAGAACACTCTTTGGCCCTTCTTACTGAGTCAGACCTTATCTGACTGTTGCACTGGTGCTATGCTTTTAAAAAATTACTAGCAATGCTTGATCTAGAGTGTGATACTGGTTACCTGGCATAGAACTGGAAATGGATCCTGGACTCTACAGCAGGCTGTTAATATCTTCTACAGATGCTGCTTTTTATCCTTTGTACTCTTTCCAAATAAAATATCTAGCTGTGCTTCTGTATTAAGGAAAATATATATGAAAACGTCATGCTCTAAAATGTTCTGCAAGATTTTTACAAACCCTTTGTACTGTTTCTGAAATACATTTAACAATGAAAGCCCAGTATGCTTCTCTAACTACCAGCGCTGACTGTACTTGCTATGTTTCAGAGTCGTACAAAATATAGCAGACCACAGGCCAAGATCTCATTATATACTTGCAGTAGATGCATCTATGCACACTCTTCAAGAATTAATAAAGGTAAGAGATTTTATTCCTTTTTTTTTTTTCCAGTTATCTTTAAGGTTTTAAAAGCTATACATTTTACTGAAGTACAAGTTCCTAGGTCTTCCTGAATTATCTTGTGTAGTAAATGACAGGGAAAATTACTTAAATCTTCTAAGAATTCTTTCCTTTGAACGAAATAAATTACTTGGACCTGATTTTGCAGAACCAGCTTTTGTGGTATTATCATTAAGTAGAAATTTTACCTAAGAAAGTTCTGGTGAATTGTTATGGGATTCACAGTACTGTAATTAAATCCTCAGTCTTTAAGATGTTTTTCGCTTCATTTTGTAAGACGATACCTTTGTTTTCCAATTATTTAGAAATTAAGTCTAGAAATAGTCTTGATGATACTGTTGTGAGATACACTCTTGATACACTGGTAGTGAGAGTCAGCTAATACAATGTAATAGGAGACTTGCTCATGTATATTGAGCAAATGTTACCTAAGGATCAAATGTAACAGCGCAATATTTTTGGTTGTGTCAAAAAATGTTTCATGGAACAGTGTGTTAGGCAGCTCGCAGGAAGATGCAACTTTTGTTTTGTTTCAGGTAAATATACAGGGTCTCACTGAAAAGTTAGTAACTGAAGAGCCATTCAGTGTAAGTGACCATAATGCAATTAGTCAACTTTCCTATGGACAAAGCAAAGGTCAAAATAGCTTTTGCAGCTATGGTCAACCATAGGAAAGAACATCATATAAAAATGAACACAAAAGACACTAAAAATATTAAGTCCTTAGAGAAGAAGGGTAGAGGCTATTGAAACTTACATTAATAGCCATATAAGGCCATTGCATGCTACTTATTAAGAAAAGTTTTTGAAAGAGAAAATGAAAATTAGCATCGTAAAACTATAGGTTGAAGAAAACTTCAAAAAGTTATGGTTTTGTCCATAAAGAAAACACAACAGAAAAGATCACGAAATCTGCCAGGATAAGTGAAAAAACACTTGAAGATCAACTATCAGGAAAGACTCAAAATGAATATCCTTTTTTCAAACACTTAAAGAACAAAAAGCCTGACAGAAAATCTATAAGGCAAACTGATGATTATGGTACGAAAGGATCACTTAGAGAAGACAAGGCCATGGCAGAGATGCTTTGCGTTAGTGGGCACGGGTAAGAGTTTGGATGCTTCAGGATCTTTTTGCAGATAACTTGTTAGAGGATCTGTATAAAACTAATGTAACTCTAGAAAAAGATTGTAGAATGAACTGAACTGGAATATATGTAGATTTGACCTGACACACTATACAATTTTTTATGATTTTATGGAATCTAGTGGGGTTTTTAATCTAAGGGCTGTAGGAGTAACTAACAATTTCTGTCTAATGATGAAATTAAAATGTAATATGGAGAGTTATTAGTGACATTCATCTGAAAACCCTTCCTGATTGTTTACAGAATTAAATACTTCAAGAACCTGCAGTGAAAGTGCTTGGGAATAAAATAGGTCTCCAAATAGATCTTAAGCAGTAGGAAGTTGTACGTAGATTTAAGAACATAGATTTGGAACACTTCTCAGTGGTTTTGGGTTGGTTGTTTGTTGTTGGCGTTTTGTTTGGGTTTTTCTTGTTTTGTTTTAATTGCAAGTACTAAAGAGGAATCATATAGCAAAACAAAAACAAAGGTGTTCAATACTAACATTAAAGTTAATATACTGTGCTTTGTCTATTTCAAATCAGTATATTGATTTTTTAGGTATAGTATAACATAACATTTCAAGCACTTATTTCATCCACAGATGTCTTGTTCAATTTTTTCTAAGAATCCGATTTGATAAGTGCTGTTTGTTTGTTTGTTTTCTTGATAGTGCATCAGTAAAAATGTTGGACCAGGAAAAATTGAGAAGATTCCAAAAGAAAATGCATTCCTGAGCAAAGAGTTAACAGTTAGTACTATTTTCCTTTTATTACTTAAGGAAAGGATGTAAACTCAAGAGTATGATATCATGAAATATATAATTTCTTTTTTTATTTCACCAGAAAATTTTAAACTTAAAACATGCCTAAAAATACAGACAGTGAATTTAAATTAGAAAATAAACAAATTAAAATTTAACCACCATAGAACAGCCTATTTTGAGGAGTTACAGCCTGATTTAGAAAAGCAGTGAAGCACTGATATCACTGCTGCACTGAGCATACTGCAGAACTCTAACAAAACCTACACAAGATTATAAAAATAACAAAAAAGTTAATAATGTGCTACTAAAGCTGATGAACACAGCATACATAAGCTATGTTGTATTAATCTATTTATCTGGAATAAACTGCTCATAGGAGAAATAAACAAATCACAACCCTGGTAAATTTAAGATGGTACTTCGTAAATTTATAGAAGAGGTTATTCCCTGCAATTATATGAAACCTTTGTATTGTACAGAATAATTGGTTAATGGTTCATATTCTAATCGTTCATGAGAATATTCAAATACACATGTATTTATATTATATATAAAAATGTTTATATTTTTTGAAAGCTTAAATGTCTGTTTTGCTTTGTGTGTAAACCTTCTTTTCCCTATGCTTTAATTCTCTCTATTCTCACGCCTCCATTTGAGTCCCTAGTTTAAGCTAAGTGTTCTTCTAACATGCATAGTTTAATTCTGTAAGTAAATGTAGCTTTGCTCCCTCAGCAAATGCATTTGGATATGTTGCTTGTGAACCTGCGAATGGAATCTCTGTTTCTGAAAGAGACTTTCAACATTAAGTGGGTTGCTGAGGCAGGACTGGTGGAGAACGTTGAACGAATTGTCAAGGAATACAAGCAAAGTAGAGGATTACTGGTAATGGTTTGGTGAACACTGTTCTTAAGGGCTTCTTTCTTTTTTAATTTTCCCCCAATAGAAATGGTTATATAAACACAAGCTTTAATTTCTTTAAGTAAAAACACATGGAAGACTGAGATAGATGCAAAATAAGTGAACATAAAAACTGCAAATTAAATTGAAGAAGTTTAAAAAAGAGGAAAAAATAATTTAAACAATAATCATTAAGTTCTACTTCTTTTATGCTTAAGATCGAAAACCTGTAAATGCAAATAAGCTCCCTGATGGAGAAGCTGCTGTTCTGAAACTAGTTTCTATATACAATATATGGCATTCCTGGTATATTTTGCTTCAAGAACACAACACATATATCTTTTATGTAAGTTTTTTCATAATAGTCAGTAGTTAGGCAAGTATTTTGTGTCCTTCATTATACAGAACCATAGAATCATAGAATGTGTTTGGGTTGGAAGGGACCTTTAAAGGTCATCTAGTGCAACCCCCCTGCAGTAAGCAGGGACATCTTTAACTAGATATTTAGTGAGATAGGATATTCAACCACAACGTAGCTTTCATTTTACCCTGCTCTATTGTGTAATGTCGTGAGCAACTTTGCTGTATCTTATGTTAGCTTAATATTTAGAACTTCTGTATTCAAATGTATAGGGAAAGTTATTGAAAGGTGCAGAAAAATGCTTGCATACATTCAAGTATTGATTGGTATGATAAAGCTGTTCAGCATGTCTAAATCTTGTTCAAACTTTGAACATGAGTTCAAGAGGTGTAAAACAAAACACAACTACTATCGTTTGAGGTTGTTCATTAAAAGTCCCTGGGTACCTCTGAAAGGATTATCAGATCTGTGTTTGGGTTAACTACTGCATCTGCCTACACGTGCATGGAGTTCAAAAAATTCAGTACAAAATATAGACATACCAAGTGGAAAGGAGAGGGAAGGCTAGCTAGACCTCTGTCCCTATCAACATTCTATTAATAAAATTTGCAGTTTGCACTGTCAGATTTACTAAATAGGCAGTTAATGCTGTGTAATTTGGAGTTTGTTGCATAATATATTTAATAAGTGTATGTTTGAATCTGAATTACATTTATTTGTCCACAGGCTAGGTAGGCTGAAATGAGAAATCACTAATATCTTAAGATTGTGATGGATCTGAAATTTTTGAGGTCAAAATAACAATTGTACATTTAATTTCAGTAACTGTGTTACTTACTCAAAGCCTGTGGATGATATAGGAGATATTCAGTGAGAAATAAATGAATGAATAAAACTAAAATAAAATTTCAGTTTTAATTATAATTGTTATTTCCTATTAGTTATAGTAAAAAGATTGTTCCTTTTAAGTAACAGCATACGTCATGCTTGAATGATGTTATATCTTTCTTTTTTTTCCAGCCTCTCAAAGTTTGCATTCATGGTCCTCCTGGGGTTGGCAAATCTACCATTGCTGAAGAGCTCTGCAAACACTACAAGCTGCATCACATCAAGATAAATGATGTCATTTCTGAAACAATAGCAAATCTGGTGTGTCGCTGTTTCCTAATATTGCTATTATTTTGATTTCTGGGATTTTAAAATGTTTGGCATCATTTAAAAATTAGTTATAATTCCATTATTTTAGAATGGAAATATCTTTTGACATACTGATCACCTCTGGGGGATGCACTGAACTCTTTTTAGAGGCTGAAGGTTGCTCAGTATCTCTCTGTCTAGGAGTATATGTGAAAGAAATTGTTGGTTTGCATTTTTCCCTTTTATTACATCTGAGTACAAAAGAAATTTGGCTATGGAATTTCTGAGCCTATTCATATTTCTGATCTTGTCTTCAGGAGAAAGTTGTGGCGTCTAAAGAACTGGACTCTGACAGTGTGGGAGAAGAGGCAGAATATGATGAAGAGGACGAGAGTAAAAATGTAGAAGCAGCACAAGAGTTATTATCTGAAATAAAAGAAAGCATGGAGAAGAATTCAGGTAGGAAATACAAAGTACTAAGGTGGGTTTTATGTAACTAGTACGACCCTATGCAAATAGAAGATCAGGAGATAAATTTGTGCTTTAGAACCTTTGCGTTATATTAAAAGGCACATTTATATGTGCCTTATTTAAAAATCAAGTACAGTGTTTTATGTTATACATTGTACACCTTGTGTATTAAAACTGATCTTTTTTATACACTTCATATAACACTTTTTATCCTGTAAGTTGATGTGTAAGTAACAATGGTATACTCAGAAGCATTAGATTCTTGGCCAGATGTTTTTAAAAACATCATGTTTTCTCCTCAGCACAGGGAACAAATTCTAAAATATAAAGTAAAAAGTTAGTGAAACACATCTTTAGCAAAATTGCAAAGAAGAAAAATATTCTAGTCAGAAAAAGAATTAGTGCTTTGTCATATGAGGTTGTGGGGGGTTTTCTAATTACCTTATACCTCATTTTCGCTATCTCTAAAACATAAATAGTATTTAGTGAAGCCTGTAAAGAATTTTAAAGTCTGCAGATCAAAAAAGGTCAATAAAAATTGCCATTAATGAAAAGTAGTAATTATCATCTATATATGAATAGAGTCATGTAGTTTTGACTTAGTGCTTATCATTTTCAATGTGGAATAAAATGATCCTCCTTAAAAATGCATTTTATTATTAAAGGTTTACCTGATTTGGATCTTGTGTATTTGTAAAGCAATGAACTTGTAATGCACCCAAAAGCTTCAGTAAGGAGATCTATGGCAGCATCTCTTCTGCATGCCCTCCTTTGTTGTTTAAAATAATAATGTCTTTTAAAATAGTAACATACTTTTATGTTTACAATGGTTTATAAATATTTAAGACTTTTAAATGCCAAAGCGAAATAATGTAGGAAACTGGAGTCAATGGTTGCAAAAGGACAAAAAATCAGGTCAAATCTAGCTTTTTAGTCCCACATATTTGCTCGACAATGTAGGCCAACTTAATAAACCTCTTCGTATCTCAATCTATTCATCCAAAAATGACACTTGTAAAACCAATCTCATGTTTGTTTTGCAAGACTATCTTCAAGCCTTACTGTTAATTATAAATAAAAAATTATTGTTTTGTCATGTTTTTTTTCCTATAAATATTTCTTTGCTGCTTCTATTAATACCTGATTGCATTATTCTAAAAAATCCTAACTTCATGTTTAGTATCTTAAGAGTTCTAATATTCATATTCTTGTAAGCACAAATGCAATTTTATAGTTACACATTTATAATCCATTGATTGCTGACAACATGTAATATACATATAACTCAAAATACACTTTTTTTTTTTAGGATCTAAATAGAAGTTTTTCTGATAAGTCAATTAAAATATTAGTAAAATAATTTTAGATATCTCTTTTCCATAAACTAGATACCCATTAACCTTCTTTTTGTTTTAGGTCGTCTAGATGATCAGTATATTATTAAATGTGTGAAGGATAAGCTTAAATCTATGCCTTGTAGGAATCAGGGATATGTTTTAGATGGATTCCCAGAGACCTATGACCAGGCAAAAGATCTTTTTAATTGTAAGTACTGCTGCTTTGGGTTTTATTGCTGCTGATACTGTCATTATCATTATTGTTCTCAGTGCCATGGTAGTGGAAGTGCATCAGCACTGTAATGACTGCAGTCCAAGACACAGAACAAAGTTGTTCTCACATGATGCTTAAAATGTTAAGAGGGATTGTAATACACCTTATTTAATTTAAGCACAAGATGGTTTTCAGACTGTCTTTGTACTAAGTAAATGCACAAATACAGAGGATGCTTTCTTGTTCTGTGTTGGTCTGTTCTACTCAAGCAAGCTCTGAGGCAGAATTTCTTCATATTTAAGGGCTGTTTAATGAGGGGATCCAGCCACTGCACCAATACATGTTTTGTGAACCAGATTAGAGTGGGTACGTTACATCAGCTACAATAGATACGACTTCAGAGGAGCTCTGCGACATACATTTCAAATTGTGAGCAAGCACTGTCTGTGCACTAAGACCAAGAACTATCTCCATATGCAAATTACATCATGAGCTTTGTTCAGATTAATATGCTGGTCTGTAAGTTATCATATTCAGCTGATGCTCTTCAGGCAGTTTTACTGATTTTTCAGAACAGCAGTCATTTAGTAGCAGAAAGCATTTTAACCATACCACTGTAAAACATTTCTACTCACTGTTCTGAGCCCTGTCTCTGTTTTTGGCAGAATAATGTACTTGGCAGGAGCAGAGGGCAGGGTCAGGACAGCAGTTTTAAAATCGTGTATGCATGTGCGTACCTCTTCTATGCAGGCAAACAACTACTACTGTCCCAAGGCAGAATTTTGTGACAGCTGGCAGCATGAATTACTTAATTATCTAAACTGGTGTCTAGGTTAGATTAATTTCCAATAGATAGTATAATTTGAATATAGACAAACCTGTGTTTGTACTGGGCACATTTTTCGCAAATATAATGATATTGTTGCTTCAAATGAAAACGTCAATCATTTTTTACTTTTGTTTTAGTGGAAAGCGAAGATGAAGAAATTAAAAGCAAAATACCTAAATGTGATACATTAATCACACCTGGTACGTTTGATAGATTTCTTTTTAAATAAACAGAAGAGTTTTGAAATATTGCTGCCACCAACGAGAAGACTAAAATATCACTCCATCTGTTCATATTTAATTTAACATAAAATAAATATCTAATTTGTGTAATGCTGCTATCCTCTTATTCAGAAGTGAACAATTAATCAAAAGGAAGGGTTTGGGTTGGTTTGTGGGCATTTTATTCTTCTTTTCTTTTTCTTTTTGTGAAAACATCATCAACTATTGGCTGATAACAATAGTAGCAGCTGCCTTTGTTGTGATTACAGCAGCTATTAATGGAACAAAAATGAGCTGCTGAACTTCGCGTACTAAAAAAGTATATGTTTATCTTTAGTATGGTATCTTGAAAGATGTTACCAAATTCATTTTAATGCATCAGTGAAATTGTGAATTAAAATAGATTGGTTTTCATCTATGCAGAGATAGCTTCATCCTGGTGTTTTTGCTATTCTTGATTTCTTTGGAAGTTTTCATTACATTCAGACAATAAAGTTGGCATATTTTGCATTACAGGATGTGTACAGTTAGATAGTATAAAGATTGAATATCTCAAATGCTTAGTGTTTCAGTAAATGATAATTTACTGGCTTCAGTGAAAGTGAAGAAAATTTAGAACTTTCTGAAAAATTCCGTAGTCTTTGCACGTCCATGAAGGGGATAAAGGTTTGATTTAAAAGGCAGGCTTCTAACAATTTTTAATCACTTATGAATTGCTGATTTCTGGAGTAAATAATTTTTGTTATTCATAAACAAACCCACTTTTAGCCACCATTTCAAAAGAGGAAATGTGAATGAATTATTATGATGGGCTGGAGAAGTGCCACTTTCTTTCCCATAACAAGGGCTTCAGCCATGGGATCTGTTTTAAGAAGATACTTTCTCAACCTTGGAGGAAACTTGCTTTAGAAAACAGAACAGTCCAGAAAGGATTTCTGTTGGTTTGGCGAAGCTTTCTTGGGTTTGTCGTTGGATTTTTTTGAAGGTTGGGGTTTTTTTCTTTTAGATTTTTTTTTTTTGGTTTTTCTTTTAGATTTTTTTTTGGGGGGTGGGGTGGGGTGTGTGGTGGCGGGGAGAGGGCGCTGTGCTTGATTCTGCAAATTTCTCTCTGGTATCAGAAAAATTACTTCCTGGCTTTGTTAAATTAACAGGTTTCACTAGTGTTGAGTAAGGAGATTAACAGAAATATGAGAATATATTGTGATAAATTATATGATGCCATATTTAATAAATACGAATTGATTGTTGAGTTACTAAAATACTGCAAGACTAAACCTAATGAAACTATGAATATGTCACTTCAGAAGCGAAGAAAGGAGACAGGGGTTTTTTTATGGATACTTGAAAGATTCCTTGTGGTTTTACCTACCAATAGTACTACAAATAACATTGACGCTAAATTTTTATGGCATATGGTGGCATAATATCTTTAATGTACTACTCAATTTATTTTTTTAAAATTTACTTTAATTCAGCAGATACACCTTTATTTGTGATGGGTGATGACTTTAGATGACTTGACAAGCGAGTTGTTAAATTTTCCAATGTTACTTGCTGCTTTGGCTGCATAGTTCATAAGAATTTTTTTTCTTCTCTACTTATTACATGCATTGGTTGTATGATAGCTTTCTCAGAAAATTTGGACTATGCTGCGTCGCTGTTTTTAAGATTTTGTGCTGTTTATTGCAAGAATAATCTTGTTGATAGCGCTAAGAAAGAATTTGGTGAAATTGGTATATTTAGTTTCTTTACACACTCTCAATACTGTTGGATTGCTCTAACTGGAGAAGTCGAGTATAAGTATTTGACAATTAAATTCTCTATAAAGATATATATACAGTTCCCATCTATTTATGTTCAATTGTGGTTTAAAATTTATTATTAACAGAAAATAGGTAAGAAAGAAGAAAAACAATAACACATAAGCACTAATAATGTGTTCTTCTTCACAGAATTTGTTATTTCTTTGACTGCATCTGATAAATTCCTTATAAACAGAATAATAAATCTGCCGGAGAGTGTTGTTGCTGGAACTTATTATACCCAGGACCGGTTCCTACAATCTCTGAATCTCTTCAGAGAGTTAAACACAGAAGATGAGACTGTTCTCAACTATTTTGATGAACTTGAAATACATCCTCAGTTTATTGGTATGAAATAATAAAATTAGTAGGTATATTAAGAATATAAAGGTTTTGCTGTTAGAAATTTAACACTTGTGAAGATCATATAGTAATATGATATATATATAAAATATTTATTCTGTATATTAGAATATAGAATTAATGTTGCAGAATACATGTACAACAACCTCTTAAATCCAAACCTGCAAAAACATCTGTATACTCCTAAGGTTTCTGAATTGTTCTCGTACAGTTAATCTTTTTTTACAAATAGGGTTTTTAATTGTTCATTTTTGTAGGCTAAATGGTAAAAAAAAATTTCTGACTTAGCTTACAGAGCTCTGTACTGGTATCCTTCCAGATTGGTGTAACAGTATATTTTCATGGACTTTCAGTATTATAGCTGCTCATATTTTTTCTTTAGGTTTATCCTCAGATGCCATGACAATATATGGGTAACCTGTAAATGATGAAGCGGGTAATCTGTAAATGATGAAGCATGGAAGAAAATTATTAAAGGTGGAAGGCTAGGACTGATTCTGTTTTGTACTATACCTGTATATGAGAAAATTTGTCTCCCTTACACACTATCTAGAAAATTATGGTTACTAGGAAATCTTAAGATTACTATAATATTTGATTATTCAAAACCAGTGAGATCAGGGTGACAGCATTCTTAAGAAAAATGTTTTGGTTTTGTTTTTTGGGGTTTTTTTTGGGGGGGACAGGGTGAGACGGGGCAGCGAGAAAAGAAGGAACAACGGAAAACCCTGCAAGTAAAATCAAACTGCTGATATTCGGAATGTCCATTTGAGATGAGTTATGAGATGTTAATTGTTGAACAGTCTTAGTCTTAATTGATTTCCTAAATCAATTGATTTCCTAAACATTTAATGTCAGTCATGCAGATTATCTTGAGAATAATACCATACGTGTGTTGTTAGGAACTGTAGTAGTGGAAAAAAATTGTGTGTTAGTAGAATCATTTTAGAATTAAGGTAATTTGGCTACAGAAAGTAACTGTAAGAAATGGTAAATATTAAGGTCTGATGCCATCAATTGGTCATATTCTTACCTTGGACACTTCTGGTTATGCAATTAGTAGCACTGTCCAAGACCACGATTCATTTTTGTGGGGACTATAAAATGTATACTCTAGGATAGAATATTGCAGTGTTTTCTGCTAAGAATTATGTCCAAAGATTACTCTTAAACTCTAGTCCATTCCAAATAAGGAAACTCACTCACTAATTTTAATTATTCAGGTATCACAACTGTGACATTCAGTGACTTCCAGATGATTTTCACATTCAGTTTATAGTGTTGATTCTCATCTTCAAAGGAGCATTGTCTTTAGGTTCTGTTTATCTCGGGAACTGCCTCTTTATCTGTGTTCACATCACGGATTGTTACCCACTGAAGTATGCAAGCATATAGTTTTCTGTTGTAAAATGGTAAGGACAGATTACAAAGATAACTTCAGTGAGAAACCTTCAGCTCTGCAAATACCCTTCCATCCCAGATGATGCTTTATCAGATCCATTAATTAAGTAGTATCAGATTTAAACAGGGGAATGGTTAAAAAATCATGCTTGATTTGTGAAATATTGATTCAAATTAATCAAATCTTTCTTCCACCTTAATTTTAGAAATTAATAACATATGGCTTTATGAATTGCTTTTATGATTATTAGTTTTTATGAGTCTGAAATATGATTAGTGCAAAGGAGTGGGCTTCAAGACTCTGGAAACCCTACTTTGCTGCAGTGACTCACTGCATGAAGTCTGCAAGTCAGTTATCTTGTGTCTTGTTTTTCTCATCTGCAAATTTGGGATGGTGACACAGGCATGTTAGATCATCTACAAAAAGGCACGTTAAAGTTATAATAGCAATTTGCTTTGAAGATCTTCATTTATTAACTCCTTTTCTGGTGATTGTTACTCTCAATTAGTGTCAGTGCTAACCTCACCTTTTATCTAAAATGTATTTATTTTTGAGGATAAATGCAGTTAATTATGATTGCTGTAATATTTGCATTGTATTCTTGCTTAGCCATCTAAGAAAAAAATGCAAACTTTGAGACCTCAAATTCAATGCTGAGAGAGTTCTTAGCAATATTTTAAATGACCAGAAAAGTGGTTTGCACTGTATTTTTTCTATCCAGGTGCAGCTAAAATTGCAGAAACAAGGGACTGCTTGACGTAGCAAGTGTATTATTCTTTTAATTTGGAATACTTCAGGAATGTAATTCCTGATTTTTTTGAAAGAAGAAGCTGTAAAATAAGTTTTATCATGTAGAATTATGTTAGCTTTCTCCTCAATTCATTAGCAGACTTTGGACTTCAGGTCCAAATCGCAAACACTTAAACTCTTGCAGTAATGGTGTTAGCATTGGACAGCTATCTTCCGTCTGAATTAGTGATTAGGAAGAAATGGGAAGCATGCTTTGCTAATGGCTTTCAAAATAACTTCATAAAGCAGAGGACTGTGGAGTAGGGACTACTGGATTCTCATCTAAATTCTGTAATCTATTTGTTGTGGTTTTTCCCCTTTGCTTGCTCTCCTTACCCATTTCTGCCTTCACATCTCCAGTCTCTTACCACTGAACAAGCCTTTTATCTCTATATTCTCTGGATAACTGAAAAGCCCACATTTCCACTTTTCTATGCACATTTCTATACCCTTTCTGCCAGATGCCTCCCCATGCTGAATGCATACAAAGCCCAGAAAGCCCTGGAGACGCTCCTCATTTTTCTGTTTTTTCTTTTCCTTCTTTTTTTTTTCTTTTTTGCAAGTTTAATACACAAATAGCCTTCAGCGATTAAAAGGGAGAAGGAATGAAATGAAAGAGAAGGTCTTGCTCAGTTTCTGTGCTCCTACATGAAGCTACAGATTTGTTTTGTAGATATAACACAGTAAGAGCTCAACTAGAGATAGGTCTGTGTATTTGTAAATCTGTATGAGTGAAAACTTTGGAGTCTATTGCCAAATCCCAAGAACCTATTGTGTAACCTGTGGGGGAGACAGGGTCAAAAGCTGATGGTTTTATGCATCTGGATAAGTTGACATAAGATTTGTGACTATCTCTGATAGTGAATGACCTAATTTTCAAGTTTCAAAACTTAGGCAAACTGCAACTGATAAACAGAATAGTTGTCAAAATTATTTGGATACATTTCTCCCTTACATCATCTTAAAAAGACAAACTACTTTAGCTGAAATTAGTAAATAAAATAAGATGTAGAAAACTTCATTCTGCGTAGAAAAAAATTGTCATTTATAAGCAACTGAAAATAACATCTTATATTTGAAAATTCAAACAGCGTGAACACCATGTATTCTCAGGTCTTGCAGTTATTTACTGAAGTCTATTAATAATTGACAAAAGCTTTTAAAAGTGCTCTCTTCTATTGTTTAAAAGATGTAGCCAAATTCGAAGATCCTGAGAACAGATTTATTGTAAAAGAGATCATCAAAGAAATTGGGGAACCTCGGAATTATGGTTTGACAGATGAAGAAAAGGAGATTTTGGAACGCAAAGCAGCTGAGGAATGCCTTGTCAAAGAAGCTCAAGAAAAAGCTGAACAAGAGCGTAAAGAAGCTGAGGAAAGGGCTGAAAGGATGGCAAATTGGGAAGAGTGGGTAGGTTAATACGTATTTCTGGGAAACCATTATGATGTATGTTTTAGATGCCTTCCAGCAAACTGGTACATAAATACACTTGGAAAGTGTGGCATAAATTCTCTAGTTCCTTATCTCATACTTTAGATCTGGGTTAGATTACCTTCACAGTGCATTTTGATGCCCAGCCTAAAGAATATAGTCTATTTTTGATTACAGACATAGCACTTTTTTGCATGTTGGTATCAGCATGTCTTTAAAATACTTTTATGATACTCGTCTTGTTCTTGCGGTGCTGGACACTTTTATTTCACCATTTATAAACATCTTCTACAATCAATGGTGTTTTCCCATAACCAGTCTTCTAGGACTTTTGCATTTTGCTCACTTTCCTTCTAAGCAGCTGACCAAGTCTTAATTATGCCTTTCAAACAAGATTTTTAACTCAACACTGATCAATATTCTAGTCTGTATTGCAGAAAGGTTTCTGAGCCTGCAGGAGAAACACCTTTGAGAGCCGAGTCCTCAGTTTAGTGAGGAATACCTGATGCAGTCTGAAGGATGATTTGTGTTTCCTAATACTTTAATAAGTACTTGGGTTTGAGGCTACTTAACCTCACAGGATTTGCACATGATGCTTTTCCTTTTTTATTTTGCCATGCCTAAGGACATTTTAGGTAAATAACCTGAAATGCATACTATAAGAACATTCTCCTTCACACCCAAAGTCAGGTTGTTTCACCAGAAGGCAATTCTTCTATTGTCTTCTTCTAGAGGTATTTAAAAACAAACTGATCATTGCACAGAAAAATCCTTTTCTTACATTTGAATGCCCATTCACTTCTATGGGGAAATAATACCCTAAAATTATGCAGTTTTAAAGAAGCATTTACATTGCTTAGGTGTTGCCTTGTAAATAAGTTTTCTTTATTATCTTTATACTTATTTACAGCTTCATTCAACCTTAAACAGCATTTTGTACTCCCTGTAAACTTGTCTAAGAGATTAGTAAAGGGTAGTTAACACATTTTTAGCTATATTCAATCCAAAACCATCTAACTTTCAGAGAGCGCAAAATCTGCATTATTCAAAGCTAAAGTGCTTAAATAAAATGTGTGCTTAAATTTATCCTTTTAAATAGGCAGATGCACAGGAAACCTAAGCAACTATTTTTTTGTCCTTGAGACTGTAGATTAATTGCTGTCTTTGAGTAGTGACCAAAGACCGCTTACAGGATTTATTCAATAGCACTCCTGGATTGAGTGAATAAGGTAAATATCTTTTCCAGATATTGGTATATCCATTTTATCTGAACATTGCTTTTGTGTTATGCCTTGAGTATAGAAAAGCAGTCTTCAGGGTATCATCTGCTTGATGTATCTATATACGTCTCATGAATAAAATGAGAGGAGAGAGGACAATAAAAATGTTTTTGAGTAATCTGGCTAAAACTACTGCAAGTATGCATGCTATTAAGTGCTATTAAATGGAAGAAAGAAAAACTTGCAGCAGTTTTATTTCCCCACCCGTCCTACTTTTTAAGTGCAATCATTGTATTTGTTTTAACCTGAATTCAAGAATAAATTTAGCTGGTGTAAACAGATGTAATTCCCTGGAGTTTTAGTTTATTTAACTCTCATCCCCCTCAAAAACTGACATAAATGAAATACAAATAAAGCAAAGAAACCAAACCCAAAACAAACAAACAAATAAAAACCCAACACAACTTACAGTTATTTAGAGAGTCAGGGCTCTCTTCTGAGTAAAAATATTATTCTTCCCCTCCAGTTCAAAGAACCCTCAAGAAACTGTCTGTGTTTCCAATGTACTAATTTTTGAAGTGATACAGTGTATCTTATGGAAACAGAACCACTGGAGGACTTCAGGATATAAAGAGAGAAAAAATAAAATAATTTTACTAAGGAGATTAGTTCAGTTTTCATCATGTTCAATTCTTTGTCCTCAGTGTGCCACATGCTCTAAATTTAATAAGCAGTTAATAGTTTTTCCTGACAAGTTGTGAGTTTTAAAGTTCTGTCCACAGCTTCTAACACTATTTTTTTTTTCTCTAGGCCACCATTATTATTTAGTCAAGTGCTATTTGGTAAATGCTATAAACTTTATTGTTTATGATTTTGTTCATTATTTATAGAATAAACATCTGGAGGAAGTGAAAAGACAAGAACAAGAGTTATTGGAAGCCCAGTCCATTCCACTACGGAACTATTTAATGAAGAATGTCATGCCAACACTTATGCAAGGGATAAATGAATGCTGTAGGATCAGGCCAGATGATCCAGTCGATTTTCTGGTAAGTTGATTGCACTTTTTTCTTATATACGTTTGAGAAAGCTTAATGAAAATATTCACATAGACCAAAAGAATCTCTGTTAACGTAAGGACTTAACTTTTTTATTTCCCCACTGTCATGATAACAATTAACTAGTGGATAATATCTGGAATTCTGGTGAGCAGTAATTATTACGAAAACTAAAAACGCAGCAACTACACTTTATGGCATCACTTCATACTGTGTATCAAGTAAGGGAATAATCCACTTTTGCTAAACGGTAACAGGACAAGAATCACTACCAGAATCTGCTTCTCTTCAGTGTGCGTACTCTGCACATCTTACGTATCCTGCCAAGTCTGCTGTGTGACACACTGGCCTGCAGAAAGGGGGACATCACTCTCCATCCTGCTTACACACCTCTAGGCACAAGAGAACATGTTACTGTCACGATGAATGAAAGCTCTTCAAGTAATTCCCTTTACAATACACAGATAAATTAATGAGTAAAATCCTCTAAGATATTAGTAGAATAATTCCAGTTGCAAAGGACCTCAAGAACTTATTTAGTTCAACTTTGAGCTGAAAGCAGGGTCAGCATTGCATTCAGACAAGAATTCAGATGCTGTAAAGTTATTGCTGTGCTGCTGTTCTTCCTGCACATACTAAGAAAGTTATTAACAAGCTATCACTGTTGTAATGAAAAGAAATGTTTTATTAACCAAGCTAAAGCTTAAAATGAAAGCATCAGTGTTCTGTGCCACTTTAAGCACTATGGAATGCTTAATTGTTGTAACCTTTTTGCTTACTGATCAGTGACAACTACCTGTAGCTTTAGGAGCATGAGATCTTCCCTATTAACTTTGTAACTTTTAAAGAGCTGTATTATCTACTCTTCTGGGCCCAGAAACCGGGCTGTAGGGTACTCCCTACGATTTGCCATGGAATGGCAAGTACTGTCATAAATAGCTCACTTCTGTCTCTTGCCCATGATAGGAATGGGGTGATTGCTACCAAGAGGGAGAATGAGGTAGATGGTATTTTGGTGGTATTTGGGGGGGAAGAGGTTTCTCTGACATATCTTCCAGAAATTACATTTTATAGCCATTTAATACTTTCTGTGATTTTGTTTAAAGCAATGTTATTCACTATATTTTTGTTATTTTGTGTGTATTTCACACTTATTTTCAAGTCCCCAATTCTAACTTTGAAACTCTTCTGTTTATAGGCAGAATATCTTTTCAAGAACAGTCCTGATATCGAATGAAACATTAAATCCTAGCAACTATCAAAGCTGTGAAGTACAAAGGGAGAAAATTCCTAATGCATTTAAAAAAACCCACAACTTAGTTTCTGAAACTATTGTTTGTTTAGGCTTATTATGTAATCTCCATTTTTGTTTCTCATACTTTATTACTATGTTGTATTGGGTTTTTAATATTCCTTCCACAAAAGTACCATTTACTGCACATATTGTCTCTTTGAAATGGTGAACCATAAGAATCTGTTCTCTCTCCAAAATTTTCTTCCTGGATTTTTTTCAGTTACTTATTCTATTTAAGCAATAAATAGAATCAAATTGTCCTGGTCCATAGCGGATGTAGGCACCTAGCCTGAGGAAAAACTTTCCTTAAAAAAAAAAAGTGGTTTTGCTGAAAATGGAAATAAAGAGAAGCAGCTCTTACTTCCCCTCCACCTACCAAGAGACAAAAAGTGACACAACATAGTCATCCAACTGGTAAACAGTTTCCCAGCGTAGTTATGTCATTAAAACCTGTGTTTTTATTTGGAATCAAACAAATGGGTGTAGCTCTTCTTTAATTCTCTTCATTATTCAATATTGTATACACGATTCTTATAGATTCTTGAAGAATCTAGATTTTCCAGCATGTGGCTGTCATTCCCTTTTTTATCAACTTCATATACCTTTCACAGAAACTGTTGATACCTGTTGATACCAAAACTGATAACATTTGGTGTGAAACAAATATACGATTTTGTCAAAATAGAAATCAGGGACTGTTTGGGAAAAGGGGGGAAAAAAGAGGAAGAACTGAAAGAATGGTGATTCAGAAACAGTTTACACTTATTTTATCTATTACTTTTAGTATTAGAATTTTAGATGTATTAATGCCCAATGTGCTTATTCAGATATACTAACATTTTTACATAGAAACAATCCTATCTATGTGTTTTCACAGTCACACAGCTAAGTCAGTGATTATAGCCAGGAGCAGAGTTCAGAACCATCGCCTACTCTAAAGAAACAGACTTTTTTGGGGTCTAGATTTCCTGTATGCTGACAGTTTATCATGAGGCAGTTGAAGACGAAATAATCTGTAGAGAAAGTTTAAGTTTGAGTCCTATTTTTCGGAGTAAAAATGAAAATAGGATGCTAAAAAAGCAGATACTTTTTTTTTTGTGTACAGTTATGCACTTACTTTTCTGTGAAGAAAGTTTTGAGTTGATATGTGAAGAGTGTGATTTTTTTTCTTTTTCTTAAGTGTATGCTAGTTTATTACATCCAGAGATTTCAAAAACAATTACTGGAAAAGGATCTCTCTGCTCTGTGCGAGGCATACAAACCAAAATGAGCCGGATGCAGGGAGGCCACGAACAGAAGACGGGCACAGAGGTGGCTTTGAACCGAAACCCTTCCTTTTCCAGAGGAGCACAGCGGGGGTCGCAAACCCCGCCGAAGGGAGGCCAGAGGCCGCCACGGCTCCCCACACACGTTGGTTTCCATGGAAATTAAAATCCGCGCTTTCCCTCGCTCGGAACCCCTCCGCTGCCCTCAGTTACACCGAGGTCCCCAGCCAGCGCAGTTCCACCACCCCGCTCCCCTGCCGCCTCAGCCGCGCGCAGGCGCCGCCCCGCAGCCGTTAGCGCTTTGTTTTTAAACTCCGGCTGTCTCCCCGCGAAACTACAGCCCCCAGCATGCCCTGCGGCACCTGCGCACCCTCTGAGCCTGCGCGGGCGAGCCCGCGTGCGCTGCGTGCGGGGGTGGCCGCGCCGCTGCGTCAGGCCCCCCCCCGCTCTAGAAGGTTGCTGTGGTAGCGTCCGGGCGCCATGTTAGAAGGCCGGAGGGGAAGAGGAAAGTGAAGCGGCGGCGGCCGGGCCTAGCGATCGGCTTTCTCCTCCCTCTGCAGCCTGACCCCGGCCCGTACCATGGTCGCGGTTCCCGCTTCCTGGCGGGACGAGTGACCGGTCCAGAGGCGGCAGTGGTGGGGGAGAACGAAGAAGAAGAGGAGGAGGGAGAAGGGGACGACGCGGTTGTGGTGGTGGTGGCGGCGGCGGCGGAGGAGGAGGAGGAGGAGGGGCTGGAGAGACGATGCCGTTGTAAGTTGTTCAGCTCGCGGGATGTCTTAGAGGCCTGTGTTGCTGCCGGCCCGGCCTCGGTGCTCTCCCCGCAGCGCTCAGGGCTCCCGGGCCCTTTCTCCCGGCTCTCGCCCTTCCCCCCTCCGGCCCTGGGCTCTTCCGGTGCCGCAGTGTGAGGGGCCGTGGGCCCGCTCCCCGCCACCCGGCCCGCCGCTGCCTGCCTCGCTCGCTTTCTTGTCTTCCCCTGTGTTTGCGAGGCCCGGAGGAGGTGCTGATGTGGCTTTTACGTTGTTATTGTTGTCGCTTTCTCCTTCGTGATCTTACAGCGGGAGGCGTGAGGGGCCGGGCGGCCGCGGGGCGGGTGCTGCGGTGGGCCCCTTCGACCCGCTGCCGAGTCGGGCCAAGCCGAGTGGCGAGGTGTCGCATGTTTATTCACTCCTCGCCCCGGCCGCGAAAGGCGAAGCTCCTCTTCTGTCTCAAGAGTCCTGACAAAGCCGCTCCCCCTGTGGCCAGTCTCCCGCCGCTCGTTCCGGCAGGAGAAGCAGCCGCCGGTTCTAACAGGCGACCCGAGCGGAGCCCGCTGTCCTTGCGAAACCCGCCTGGTTCCCGGTGGCTGTGGGGGCCCCCCGGTGGCGACCCGTGGCCGCCGGCGGCGCACGGCCTCCCCCCTCTCTCCGTTGCCCCACCATTCCCGGGCCGAGGGGCTTTCTCGCTGAAAAAGCAGGTCTTGTGCTTTGGACCTGCCATGCTGTCACCCTGATGGTGGTCGTAAATAATGAAGTGGGTTATAATTTCAGCCCGGTTTCTCCCACCCTCCCGGGTTTTTTTTCCTTCTTTTTTTTTTTCCTTGCTGACGTTTTGGTGGCTCCGGGTTGAGACGACATAACTTCCTGCTCCTCAGTTCCGTAGGCCATAATTTTACCATTCTATTACCCTATATAAGTCGAGGGAAGCAGTGATGAGTAGGTGGTCAAGTGTCTCTTAAGAATAAGGTATGCTTATATGCTAGGTTAGTGGGGTTTTTGTGTTGCTGTTGAAGGAGAAGTATGAAGAATTTGTGAGTATTCACTATTGCTTCACTACTGTTATTTGGGATCATTCGCTATTGTTTTGAATGTGTAAACTTCATGTGAAGAATAACCATGCTTGCCTGTTGTGCTTGTTTTATTCAGCCTAAAACACTGCTAAGTTAGTTGTGAGGTAGATAACACGAGATGAGCTTAACTGAAAGACTTCACGGCAGGAAAAACACAGTGGGTGAACGCAGAAAGGAAAATGGTTATACCAAGTAGTTTCTAGTGATTGTATAATGAAGCTGAAGTGTCTTTATAGGTAAGTTTTACATATGTTCATTATGGCAATGAAAAATTACCAGAAACCAGTTTTGAAGTTGGCTAGGCTTTTTGGCTTCAGGAAAATGGGAGTGTGTTTATGCTGCCTGCTTTCATTCTTAGTTTATTTTGTTGTGACTACATAAATTCCAAATGCTTAATAACAATATTTTTTAAAGTTTGGGCTACTTTATGAGTTGTCAGAGCTGAAGATTGCTATTATTACAAGTTTGGAATGATCGTTTTTCTTAATGCAGGTATTCATGATACTTTAACTAGAAACTCCTAAATAATGTTACATAGTTATATTTGCACTAACATACTGCTATTTTCAGTATAAACATTACATGGCAACTTCACTAATACCGAAGATTTACTTTAGTTAGGAAAAGCAAAGGTTTCTCAGATACTGCATTTGTTCTGTCATTTGTATGTTTGGAATGACTGACTTTGTATTATTCAGTCAAGACTTCAAAGTGAACATTATAATGCTAGGAAGTTGCAGTGCCAGTAATGTTAATTCTTACGTTTATGAAGTAATACCTCTGACTTAAGTTTGGAGAAAAGAAAGACGATGTTAGGAAGTTCCTTTTCTGCATAACTGTTTCCAGTTGATGCTTTCATGCTTTTGGATAATATTTTTGAGTGAGTGTAGAACAACCTTATGTCACTGCCAAACTTTCAAGATGACAAACCAAATTTTTTTTTTTTTTTTTTTTTGTCCCAGCCTTTCAAGGCATCCTTTAAACTTCATTTTTAGGGTGGTGGTTACAATTGATAGGTCTAGTCAGAGCTGATCTTCCATACAACCAAAGATTGTCATAACTCTTTACTTGAAAAGCATTAGTTCGGAGTTCTCAAGAGGCATACTGCATTGTGTGTATATGTATGTGTATTCCTCTTAGCAGTGTGGTACAAAACTATAAAAACAAGCAAATTATTTATGTACAAGGCACAACAGTAGTAAGAGAGTAAACTCAGGTTCTGTTGATGCTGATAGCTGTCACTTGCAAAAGCCTTTTAACATTTTTAAAAAAATAATAAATTTATCCTTGGAAGTTATGTGAGTTCTTGTTGCGATTCTCGTTAGTCTCTTGTGTGAAGAGGTAGAAGCTGCATGAGGGAAAACTTTAACTTTCAATTATTCAAAAAAGCTGATTAGAAGCAAAGGTGACTATTACCGCTGTTACAAAGATGCATTTTAGTCACCTGTTAGGTACAGAATGTTCCTTTGCCTTATCTGAAATGTAAGATGCTAGGGAGAAAAGAAGCTCACTAAGCTGTTGGTATGTTTCAGTTAGGGCTAGGTGAAGGAGCAACTATGTTTATGTGAATTGGTGATGTAGTCTTTTTATGGAACCTGGGCGTTTCGAACCTTCAAATAGTGAAATAGTACCACAAATCTGTTTCTTGTTAAGCTACTGATATTATTGCACTTACAGCTTCTTTGTTGAACTTAGTATCTGCTGAAATTATTGCAAAAGACTAGGTTTTGTGTTTGTTTTTGGTTTGTGTTTTTGTTTTTTTTTTAACCAGAAGTAAAGTGCATTGAGTCATATACGAACACTTAGAAGTGCCATAGATGCTATAAATTCTAAGTATTGTTGCTATTGGTAGCTTCCATATTAGAGTTTTGGAATGTCATTAATTTTTTTTTCCAGTCTTTATTGTAGACAGTCAAGCTTATTCTTGCTTCTGAAGTAAGACTTTTCATGTTTTCTTTCATTGAACTTTGCTTTAGATGTATGCGGAGTCATTGTTTTCTTGACTTTTAATTAATGACTGTCAACTTGTATGCCAGAAGTAATACAATACTATATTTAAAATCCTTGTACTGATTGTGAGTGGATAAATAGTATGGTTCTGAATAGAGAGTGCTCAGATTTTTATAGACTGTTATGGAAGGAATTAAATTATTCCTAACTTTGCAAAGAACAGGACCTACTTTAAATTAAAGCAACTGTACTTCTAATGTGATAGCTTTATTAATCAAGAAGAAATTAATATAAAAATCTATACTGGGGATTAATTTGTTAGATGTAGTACAGAGGAACTGAATGGCAGGTATATGTGGTTTTTCCAGTAGTTTTCAGTCTTCTAATATCACTCCAGAAAGACTGAGTTTATACCTGTTAATATGAAGGTACTGCACAGAACTTGGAAACCGAGTTATTTTGGGCTGAGCAGATTTCACTGCTGAGACAAATTAATCTCTTAGAGTGAAACGCTTCATGGGATTCCTAGTTCTTGGCTTGATACTTCTTGGTATCTTCTGATTCAGCCTTACTGAATTTCTTAAATTGCTACCTGTGGATTTTTCTGTCACCGGAATAGCAATAAATCTAAATTTTGCTTCAAGTGTTGTTTGCAGAGTTCAGTAGAAATTTGTTTTGTTTAAACTTGAGAAACTTCTTCTGAAACTGTTGTTGGTAAGAATGTTGTGGATGGGTGTGTGTTTGGACATGCTGCCTTCGCTATTCTTCCATACAAACGGAAGAGCCAGAGACAGCTCAGGATTGAGCCAAATGTTAGCAGAATGTGTATGAATGTTCTTTCTTTTGCCATAGGTGGTGAGTCTCTTCTTCCATAGGTCTGTTGCCTGTCATTGCTCCAATACCCATGTTCATATCTGTTTTGAGTATCTTGAACATCTCATACTGACAGTTGAAAACTTAATTTATGGTCTAAATGATCCAGCAGTTTTCTGCTAGGTATTAAAACTTTTGTTCAGGAAGGACAGCTGGATTGTCTTAACAATTTAAAACATGTGTTCCCCAGTAACTGATTTGCACAGACTTCATTAAGATTTCCTGCCTAGATTTCTGAAATTTTACATGGAGTGATGGTGTTAGTGTTTAGCCAGAAACTTTAATCTGTAATTGCCAAAGTCAGTCCATGTTGGAGGAGACTTCAAAACAAGCAAACAAAACTTCTCAAAATGCTTCCTCTGAAATCTGACACAGTGGAGCTTGAGCTTTTGTGAATTTCACTCCACCTGGCTGACCAGATGGTGTGATGACCAGTATTGCTTCAGGAATCTGACTTGGGTGTCTCACATCAGTAAATAAGAAAGACTGAATTTTACTGAGGTAATCAGTAGAGGCAAATAGAGAAGAGAGGGTAGTTCTTAAGAATCCTTAAGTTGTGTGTTTTGTCTTGGTATCTGGAGGCAAGACTGGATGAGCCAAAGGTCCTGACTGAAGTTAAAAGTTTAACATTAATGTTCTGTGGGTTGTTGTCACCGTTTTAAGACGCTAAACAGCCCACAGTTTCTCTTGCTTCACCAGTGCTGGCCTTACTGTGCATGTCTGTGTGGACAAACTTAGTCCTCAGCTGAGGTTTAGTGATGTATGAAAGGGGTTATATGACTTCTAGCAAAAGTAAGGCTTGATGGCCAAGAGCTGGAAGGGATTTTTGCATGCGCTTGGCACACATTTAGATGAGCTAGATCTTGGATGGTTAAGATTTATTTCAGGGTGGATCAGAGGTGAGTTGTAAATTTACTCAGGTTTCAAACTGTTATAATTTATTAAATATTATGGCATCTGATTCTGAGATTTCAGTTGTTTGTGTTGTCTTTTATTTCTGGGAAGCATCCTGAATTTCAGGAGTTATGATGTTTAGATAATGTGGTGCTGGTTGCAACTGTATTTTGTCTGTGATAAGAAGCATACATTCTTAACTCGAATAACATGATAAAAATATTACCAGTAGAAGTGGAGTAGAATACTGGGAGTGAAGAGGAAAAAGTGCGTGGAATGACGTGGATTTTCAAGTGGAGTTGGGAGGAGGGTTAAATACAAAGCATGCTTGGAAAAAAAAAAAGTCTGACAGGATTCTTGTTTCTTCTGAGGGTGGAGAAAGGTTCTAGTGTTGTAAAAGAAAACAATAGTACAGTACTTAGAATTTGTATCTAACTCTTAGTTACATGTGGGGCATGTTGTGTAGATACACCTGTATTTGCTCTATTTTCAGTTTGTGATGTCTGCTCAGGTGTAACCTGGTCTTCAAAAGGTGCATTGGAAAGTTGTGGGTTTTTTTTTTTCTTTTATCTCACAGTCTTGTTCCCCCTGCCTTAGAACAATGTGTAGTCACTTCTGTTTGAAGGAGTTTAAAGGTGTACAGCTCTGGAAACTGTAAAGCTTCGTAGCAAGCTTTATTTGTGTTGCTTTTTTTTTTCTTCCACTTCTGCACTCTGTTGTAAAATGGTTTTAACAGTGACCATATTACCAGGGTTTTTTAATTTAGTAGTTATTGATAACAGTGTAACAGGATACTGCCTACCAAAACTTTGGGTTCTGAAGAAAGTGTAGTTTAGCTGTCAGTTTAGTACAGACTAGAACTTTGTGTGTGTAAGTGTTTTTTATACGGGGGGGAAAAAGTACATCTGCATTTCTCTGAGAGATGAGATTAATTCATAGTTGAAAATGAAACACTGCATTGTAGTGCTTTAGAATTAAACCACTGTAGCTGTTGCCCAGTTTGCAGATGGTTTAAGCTGTCAGCATACGCTCTTCAAAAATTCAGGTCAAATCTGAGCAACAACAATAGCATGTTAAACTTAACTCTACATCATTTTCTACAGCTTTAATTTTCTGCTATTGACAGGTAGCTCACATTCATAGCAGAGCAAGAGCAAGATCTTCATGCGTATATGTGGTTGACTGGAAACAAATAAACCAAAAAGCCCCAACATGTATCCTAATTTTCTTTGTAATGTCAAAAAGAAAAACTTCTTTTTTTTTTTATTTAAAAATTTATTTAAAAAAAAAAACCCAAACAACGAAATGCTAAACATGCGTTGAGTTGAGACCTTGACAAGGTCTGCCAAATCTACCTCTGGTGTTGTCAAGATTGAGTAGCTGTGGTGGGACTTTCTGTTGCTGTTTAATACACTTTGATTTTTGTTAATGCTTAACTCTGGTGGCTAGCAGATTTGACACACATGCCCCCGAGGCCTTAATTTCCCTAATCCTCTCAGGTAGAAGGTTAGCATTGACACTTACCTGTCCTTTTCCTTTGAATAAATTTGGTAGTTTAAGGGAAGAAATTTGGTACTTTTAACTAAGGGATTCCAAAAGTGATATATCATGACATGTCACAGGTGAAAACTAGAAAGTCCATATGTCTTTTCTAGAGGGAAGATACTGGAGTAGAGTGTGATCTTCATGGTTTTAGGAAAAAGTAAAAGATAAGTCTGGGTATTTATTGACAATTAGCATTTTTCTGGCTAAACTATAATGTGTATATACAACATTAAGGTTGGAAAAAGAGCACTTAAAGTTTATTTCTAGTCTGTTTCTCAATGATAATTTACTTTTCATTTAAAAAGCAGCTAGCAAATGCTTTATTTGAAGTTTCTTGGTTTTGTGGAAGGTAGGGAGGGGGGAGAGGATATACCTTTAGCTTTTTGTTTTATGGTAACTTTCATGACTTGCTGTTATATAAATGAATGAACATGAGTTACCTAGCACTAGTTAGTTTATTGCATCTTTAAATGAGTTTAACAAACTTTCTTGCTAAATACCATTTTTTCTGTCATTTTACAAAGGTACTTATCAGATATCTTTTGGTGTGCTACAGAAACCTTAGAACAGTCTTAACTTTAGCAGGTGTAAACAACTGAGCTTCAATTTAAATGCTCTTAGCAGGAAATCACCTGTATTCTCTTCAGTGCTAGTATATGTTAAAATATAAGTTTCATTGTATCTTCTGGAGTTGTAAAATTTCTAGAAGGCAGCAGTGCTGAGAATTGTTGCATACCATCCCAGTGAAAGTATTCTTATTAACTCCTCAACCTTCAAATGCAGGTGAAACATTTGGGCTAGAAGTACCTGCGCTGTTGACAGCATGCTTATTTAATTCTTATAAAATACAAGAATATAAAAACAGTAACTGTAAAAACTGTAACTGTTTTTGTCTTAGCAGTTCCCAAAGATGTGTATCAGCTGATTGATTTAATAGATTGTTTAAAGCTGCTGTTTTAGGAAACAGTTTCAATGCTTACTTTGTGCCCTGTGACCATGCTTTGGTGGTCCTGTAGGGGTTGGAGATAATCCTGGTTTAAGTCATGACAACATGGTGTTTTGTGAAGACAGACCTGCATGTTGCACTGCAAGGGTTATGCTGTAAACTAGATCAGGGAAGAGATCTGATGCTTGGTTGGTTTTCATGTATTGCAGTTTTGGGGGCAAGTTGAAGGATTATTTTTAAGTTATTAGTTCTCAGATTGGTGAAGCATCGCCCTTAAAAGCAGGTGCAAGACAGAGGGCTCAGTCAGCATTACTGACTTGAGTATGGTGGGTCTAAGTGACATTGAGCCTTTTTTTGAAAAATAGTAACAGCCTCTGACAGGCAGTGTTTTGTCAATGAAGTCTAATATCTGTTGGATATAGTTTCTAGTTATGGATAGGTGAAAATTACAGTCAGATTGTCAGGAAGTTGCTCCACAAAACTAAAATATTGATTGCTTCAGGTTGCTGCTTTTAAAACCTGTAAAAATAACTACCAAAATCTTAAATTGGAAAGCAAATTTATTTTTTCAAATTAACAGTTGGGAAGAGGGGGGAAATTGTAGTCCAAATTTAACTACCTGCTTTGTGGTGTAAGTAAAAATACAATATCTGAAGAATGTTTATGCATTGAGACCTTTTGTTTTCTGACTGCTTTTTTTAGTAGCACCTAAGTGGCTGAAGCTACTATTTGTGTTGGCACCCCTAATTATTTTTTCTTTTTTGAAAAAGAGAAAAATGGTTTTAGTGGCATTTCTTGTTCTTAGTGTGAATTACTGTTTTATATAATTCATCTGGACAGCTTTTTTTCTAAATGTTTACATTCATGCGTAAAGTCCTAAGGTCTGTATGTTCAGCTGCTACCAAATTCTTCATTAAGTGATTAAAACCCCTTAGTTGAAGGAAGCAGTGTCGAATAATGTCAAATATTAATACAGTCTGAACAAAAAATATTAGGTATACATTTAGTATTAAACAAAATGTTACTTCACACCTTCAGAAGGGAGTAATCTTATGCAGTAAGAATGTAACTTAATGAAGATGTAACACAAGCATTGCTTTAACTTTCAGGTAATGCTTTAACTGTTGGTAAAGCTTTTTGGATAGCTGTTGATATAATAGGCACACTTTCTGAAATATGTATTTTGATGAGGAGAAGTAATGATTTTGTTGGTATCTGAAAGGTTGATTAAGTAACAAGTCAGTTTCAGAAAATAAGTTTTTCAGTATGCTTAAAAGCAAAGATTTGTCACTTTCAGAAATCAAAGATGGGGGAATAATATTCATAACTTAGAGGAAAGTTGTCTATATATCAGTATAAAACTCATGTTTAATACTGCAAGTAACACTTAGAGCTTTTTAAATATAGACTTAAGTAGTGTATTTTTTTTAAACCTGGGAAGTATATAATGAGCAAGACTAAGTGTTCTTAAACTTAAAAATTTGGCTATCTTAAATGTTAAAGTACATAAGTAAATGTTAAATATATACTTTATTCTACAATATTGAATGTGTTTAAAATTCATTTTTTCAAATGTCTACCTGTTGTTGCTAGTATCAGTTCAAAAAAGTTTTAACTATGTGGGTAGTTATCACCAAATGCAAGTATGTGTGTTACACAGCTCAGTTCTCAAACACTTAGGATTACTAGCCTTAAAGCTCAAACTGTTCTGAAAATAAGGCTGTGTTTAAATGTGAGTGTCATAAATAAATGTATGCCCGTTATGAAAAAATGCATGGCTGTTCTTCATCCAGGATGCTCATCTAGGAAAGCTGCGGTTAGTTTTTGTGGTATGGTGATCTAGGAAAGCTGTTAGTAGTCTTCACAGTATGATGATAACTTTTCTTCTGTGTTTCTGCTGAAGTTCATTTGTGTTCTCTCCTTTCTTGCAATGTTGAAATATGGGGGGTTGACTTGAGAGTATCATGCTTGTGCTTGAGGTTTGGCTCCAGATCTATTCGTGTAGCTTGAAAAGCACAAGGCAAGGATGCTATGAGGGCTTGTAATTGTGACTGTTTACTGGTGAACTAGGTCCTTCTAGTTTTAACCCATTGTGTTGGGTTAGGTTTACTTTACGCTTACTTTCTTATTTAGAGAAACACTTAATATGAAGTAAAGTGTCATGTTATGGAAACGCAAGGGACATGGAGAGAGTACTGCTTATATCCTTGGTGCTTGTGCTAGGCAAAGTCTATCACCAAACTCTGACATTCTCCCCCCAACCCCCGTAATAAAGCAAAGCTATATGTAATATTGCCATCATGGATTGATCTGACGTTGTTCATCTAACCATCCTCTTATGCTAGCCGGAAGAGAAGTCAGCTTAAAGCTAAATGTATGATGCTCATGGGCTCAAAATGTACTAAAGCCTCCTTACGTAGGTGAATGTTTTGAGTGTGTAAAGTCAGCTGATGTTTAGCCCAGAGACAAGGAGGCTGAGGGGCTGCTCTCTACAACTACCTGAAAGGAGGTTGTAGCGAGTTGGGGGTCAGTCTTTTCTCCCAAGTAATAAGCGATAGGACAAGAGGAAATAGCCTCAAGTTGTGCCAGGGGAGGTTTAGATTAGATATTGGGAAAAATTTCTTCACTGAAAGGGTTCTCAAGCACTGGAACAGGCTGCCCAGGGAGGTGGTGGAATCGCCATCCCTGGAGGTGTTTAAAAGATTGGTAGACATAGTGCTTAGCAATATGGTTTAGCGATGGTTTTTCTTAGTGTTAGGCTGATGGTTGGACTTGATGATCTGCAAGGTTCTTTCCAACCTAGGCAATTCTATGATGTAAAGGAACATGCCTCATAGCAGCTTGTAACCCTGCAGTCAATACTTAGAGTTGGAGAAAGGCAATTCTACTGTTGTCCTTAATGATACAGATTTACCACAGATTGGTCTGGGATGTAAATGCTAACAGTAGGCTTAACTTTTATTTCCTTAATGTGTGTCTCTTGTCTGCCACTCTGATGAGAAAAAAATAATTTAAAGTATTTTTATTTTGTTTTGTTTCTGTCAGTAACTTTATTTAATTGCCTTTATTAGTCCCGTTACAACCCAGGGATCACAAACACAGCAACTGCAGAAGCATTATGGCATTACCTCACCTATCAGTTTAGCTGCCCCCAAGGAGTTTGACTGCATGCTTACCCAGAAATTAATCGAAACCCTAAAACCTTATGGTGTATTTGAAGAGGAAGAAGAACTGCAACGCAGGTGAGTAAACACTCATTCTAGCAGTGGTTTTCTCCTATCTTGGGGTTCATGTAGTTGACTACTGAACCCCAGGTATGTTTATGTTCTTTCAAATGCTTTGTTAAAAGCCTAGTGTAATATTGACCTCTATTTTTTCTTTTTTTTTTCTCTTGCTGTAAGAGGAATACTTCAGAACACAGAAATGAATTAAGATGACCTTTAAATTTTAGAGGCTGTTTTGCATTTTTTTCCCCTTCATAACTGTTTTGTTGTAGTGGGCCCTATGCTTTTTTTCTCCTTATTAAGCTTTCTAGAGCGTTTTGCTCTCAGTAGTTCTTCTCATTGTTCTTTTAGGTGCATGTGTGTTACGAATTAAGGTTTTTTTTTTTTTGAAAGTGAGTAGAATACGTATACCTAAAATGTGTGTAGGCCTTGCATGCTTGCATTTTTTCTGAGCTTAAATCACTTGAACATTTTTAAAGGGGGAAAAATAGTGGCAATGTTGTAAGAGTGACTGTTTCAGTGTGTGTGTTTGTGTATATATATATAAAAAACAAGATCTGTAATTAGATCTGCAGTGTTACTGTAATTGACTTACTGTATAATGATGATCAAGGTCTTAAAAAATACTACTGTTTTGGTCTGAGTTCATGACTTGCGATTCTGGTGTTTTATCAACAGGATTCTAATTTTGGGAAAATTAAATAACCTGGTAAAGGAATGGATACGGGAAATCAGTGAAAGCAAGGTATGGATGTATCTTTACATGGAACTGCTCATACTAAGACTGCTGTAGGAAGTTAATTCCAAAATAAATTTAGTTCCCAGTCTAAACAGAACGAATCTTAGATTTGGGGATCAAATTTGATAAACAAATACCACCTTTGTGTAGTGCTTTTGTTTCCAGGTAGCATCACCCTTTCAAAGTAGAACCTTGTCAAAGAAAGAAACTGATAAATATTGGAAAATGTCACGGTAGTTGTAATAGTGATATTTTTTTTTTCAATTGTTCCCTCCCTCTTCTCCCTAGGTAGAAATATAGCTTGACTTTTTATCAAAATACATATGTATAGTACTACATTAATTACGTGCTTAGATTACTTGGCATTGTGAACCAGAGCTAAATCCTAAAATGGACTTCTTGCAGCTTTGTGATCTGGGGTCTTTTTCTTTAATGTGAGTCCTGGAATGTTACTTTTGCAGACTCTAATAATGATGATAGAGGTTTTACCAGGTTTTTGTCCTGTCCTGTTGTCCGTGTGTCTGTCTGCCCGCCCTCGTTGTTGTTTTGGTTTTTTTTAATGATTATAGACTTGCAAAAATGTAAAGATGGAAGTGCCTTTTTTTAGGGGTAAAAACCTAATGTTTTTAGCTGTTTTTCTTTGAGTATATTTAGAATGGGAATTTTTACACGAATGAGATTACTGGGGGTGCAGATGACTGCTATATGTGTGTTGATCCTTGAAAACAAAATGGAGTATCTTGATTGGTGTAAGATTGGGAACTACTGAAGTTAATCCAGTATATATTGCAAAATAATTAATTTTCAATTTGTTTGTATCTCTTGCTGCACAACCATTAATGTGGGGCTTCAGATTGTAACATAGCATCCTGTTATGAAAGGGTAACTGTCTTTGCCCACAGTACTGTGGATTCAAGAAGTTTTTTTGAAGATGCAAATCTAGGAACTTTATTATATGTACCTGAACTGCGTTAACATGAAGTAAACACCTCTCCCAAAACTAAACTTTTATTTAAAAGAATGTGGTATGGCTGTCTCTCAAAGTAATTTAATAAACACTGGTACTGTAAATAGTATTTTTCTCTTGCTCTAAATTGGAATCCATCATCAGTTTCTAAGTCAGTCTAAAATGCCTGAGTATTAAACGAAATGTATTAATGTCCATAGTATTTTAAAGACGTTGCACCTGAAGCATGGAACTGCTGGAACAATTACCAGGCTTGAAGCAGTAATGTCTACTGTAGTTGAAATGTTACAAATAGTTCCCAAGTGGCAAACATATCTCTGTCTTTTCTGCAAAATCTAAGATTATTATTTCAGTAGTAACTACACCTTAAACAATACAAATGTTGTGGAATATTTTTCCTTTTGTTTTAAAATAAATTGTGTGTGTTGTTACAACTTGTTGAGGTAAAATAACCAATTTTGTTTGCTTCATTTAGAATCTTCCACAGTCTGTAATAGAAAATGTTGGAGGAAAAATTTTTACGTTTGGATCCTATAGATTAGGGGTTCATACAAAAGGTAACTTTTACTTTTATAATAAAATCTCCTATGTTTGAGCTAATGATGTATCTGTAAATGTCACACATAAGTAACAAAAACTTGCTAATTCTTGAGGTGGTGTTAGATTTTTATTTTCTCTTGTTTGGTTTGTGGGTGTTTTTTTTGTCAGCCATCTCCAGTCTTCATTCTAAATAAATATGTTCATAAATTATGTTCTTGTCATGGGTGGGGAAACAGACAAAAAAGCTGGAAATTATTTTAAAATAGAGAATGTTGTATACTTGGCTTCTCATGGTTTGTTCTTTGAAAATTGCTGCAAATGTTCCACAATTGAAAGACAAATGTATGTATGTATTCAGTATACTTAATGGCCATGAATGGTTTTTTGGTTGTGTGTGGTTTTTTTTTTGTTTGTTTGGTGCTGTGTTCCCTGCCCTGTTTGGTTTAACTTAGGCATTCCCAAAGAAAAGCCATTCTATAGGAAGAGAAACTAAATTTTACTGTTTGGTTTCAAAAAGATTTCTGACTGTTACTGGCATTTCATGTGTGTGAAGTGTGTGTCACTTGTGCCAATAAACAATTTCAGGTGCTGATATTGATGCCCTGTGCGTTGCACCAAGACATGTTGAAAGAAGTGATTTTTTCACATCATTTTATGAAAAACTGAAACAACAAGAAGAAGTAAAAGATCTGAGGGTACGTGAACTGCCTAATAGAGCTAGCTGAAACGATGATGCTAAGAAGTTAATAGTCAAAGATAATGCATTAAATAAGTAAATATAACTTTACTATTAATGCTTTCAGTAGGTTTTTAGTTAACCTGCAGCAAAGCCTATCACCATAGTTGAAATGAAGAGAGATTCTTCCATGTTTTCTCTTCCCACTTACTGGATGCACTTATTTAAAAATCTGGATGGCAGAATGATCTCCTAGCATCCATGTTAGTATTGCAAAATTTCTACTTGCTGTCTAGCAACAGGCAGATGCAAATATAAGTGTTTGATCCTGATCCTTTTCAAGTTAACTTGTATGTTTGTAACGGAGGTTTTAAAGTATATTGTTATGCAGCTGTTTTTATAATTTCATGCGATTACAGTTGTTGATTTAACTAAACCTTCTGTAATGGCTGTCAACTGTGCATTTGAAAATGGAGGTTACATTTTTAGTGTGTCTTATTATTAGATGCTTGTGCAAGATTTTTAGCATGTAAAGATGAAGATTTTCTGGGTAGGATTGGAAGACACACTGGGATACGGTATTTTGTTTCTGTTCTACCTGAATGACAAGCCTCCCTAGGTCAACTGGTGGGAGCTCTTGTCTTCTCAGTGTTGGCTCAGAGTATATTTTTCTCTCCTACAGTTCCTTCTTTTTAGATGAAGGTAGTTGCTGGCAAGAATTAAAGTTTGGTTTAGTCCTGCTCCCATAAAATAAATGGGACTCTCTGTAGCATTCTTTCACTCTGTGCATCCTGTAGTTGGTAACTACCAGGGTAGTGCAAACATCTTGTGGTAATACTATATGCACTGAAACAATTGTTTTGAATGCTTTATTATCTGAACACTTCCAGTAATCTTTAAATCTACGTGCTATCATTAAGAGCCTTCTGATTTTCAGATTTCTGATTAACTTTGCTATAAACTCGATCTAACTCAAGCTAATATAGTTGATTTAGCCGCAGGGTGGATCAACGCATGCTGTTCAGTGTAGCTCTGCAGTGATCCAAATAACTTTTAGGTCAGGGTGTCATAACACTTTTAAATCATTCCAGCTAGGTGTAAGAAAATTTGTACATCTCCATCTTTAGGGAACCTAGACTTTCTTAATGCTTACTCTGGTGAGTGAGTCTGAGAGACTTGTGAACTTCATATTCTGCTTAGGATACATCCTAACAACCAGTAACATTAAGGTAAACTTAATTAAGGTTAAGTGCATGGAATAGTCTTGTCTTTTCCTCTTGTTAAGAACTGGAACACTCTTAGAACTGTGTTTAGCCTCTAGCAGTACCTGATATGTCTTACTCAGAAGTATGCAGTGTTCTTTGCTTTTGCAAAAGCAGTGCTCTGTAGATCTGTATTTTGTTCAGATGCTTAGTTCAGGAAGGTGGTATTCCTAGCTGATTGCAGAGTAGACATCAAGTTCCATAGTTCCATCATGGATACTGTTTGTCAAAGTATTAATTAATGACCACATTTAGAAAAGATGCTTGAGTTCTGGGAACTGGTGGCTTGCTGCTGGTTGAGGTAAAGTCAGACTGCACAGTTACATGGTTGTCTCTGTCATTCTCATAAAATACTGACTGCGGAAACAATAGAAGTTAGAGGCCTCTTAGAGTAAGGATCTCCATAGGTTGGCCTTAGAATACTTAGAGGTGCTGTGTAGAGTAAAAGATGCTCGATCGTGTCCTACACGTAGTGAGAGAGTTAGACCTTGAAGTAACATCATCAGAGCTTGTTATGAGTGTGGGTTCTAATTAACATCAAGATATCTGTAGCACATTGTGGGTCAGTGCTTGCTGCGTAAATCCTCAATGGTAGAGAAAGACATTGCTGACAAAAATTGACCTGAAAACAGAAAAGTATCTGTATGTATAGCATTTCATCATTATTGTTTAGACCTGCTAGCTATTGCTTCTAAATGTTCTTCTCTATACTGAAAATAAAATATAACTTTTTTCCCCCCCAGGCTGTCGAAGAAGCTTTTGTCCCAGTTATTAAACTTTGTTTTGATGGAATAGAGGTAAAGATCTCTTTTATTTTGGTAGAACATCGTAAAAACAGTTTTCAAGATCTCTATAACTCGTGTAGTATTCATTAATATGTATGCTATTAGAGTGACTCTCCGAAGTGCATACCCAAGTCCTTGATGACAGTCCTCAGTTGTGTAATTTAAAGTAGGGCTTTAAGACTGAAACAAGTCTTTCTTGATGTACTTAGAGCTGTGTGTAGAAAATCTCCCTCTTTCAGCTGCTGACATGCACTTTATATTCTTATCATACTGACTGATACCTAATCTAAGACTGGAAAGGCAAACTGACTTCTCTGTCTCTGTCCTTGCTGTGTATGGGACAGTGTAAAGCTCTAGCTCAGCGCTGAATAGTGTCTTAGATGTTCTTGACCTAGAAAAACCGTTCTGACAAATTATTGTAGAAGTAATAGCAAAGAAATTTGGCATGATTTCAAAACTTACACAAATTTGTACACTTGCTCAGTACCTTGCTGGATTTTCAGAACTTCATGTTTTCTGTAATTGGTTATCTAGACTTTTCTGAGATACTGGTCCTATACAGAGGTAGCTAGTTGCATGCATGCTTTACAGTGATAGATGAGAAAGGTCTTTTTCTGTAATTCAGTGATAATTTTGAGACTATTTAGATTAAAACTAGGTTATGGTTTCCAGACTTGCTCTGTCGTAGTAGAATTTTGTATTGTGGACGTAGAAGTGAAGTCGTTCTTGTCCCCAGATGATTTTTATTTACAATGACAGTCGTCATAGTTCTTATGTGTGTGCTGGTTCTGTATTGATCTTAATGTGTATTTTATCCTCTTGGAAAAGGGGCCATAAGATAGATGAAGCATCTGGAAGTGTTTCTTTTAATATCTGTGAAGGGTGTTACTGTTTATTGTTTAAAGTGATTCTTTGTGCTAGGAAGACTACCGTTCTTATTATTAGTAAAATTGATGAAAAGAGGTTACAGAATTAATTCTACAGAAGAAAAAGCAATTTTCTAATGTCTTGTCTTTATTTTTTTTTTAAGATTGATATTTTATTTGCAAGATTAGCACTGCAAACTATTCCTGAGGACTTAGATCTACGAGACGATAGCCTACTTAAAAATTTAGACATTAGATGCATACGAAGTCTTAATGGTATGTATATACAGTTAAACTTAGTATCTAATCTTTTAATAAGTATCCTAGATTATTTGATACAGCAGTTTAGTCGTGGACTTGACTGAAAATAAAGCAACTCCATATCTGGAAATGAAGTCATAGCTAGTTTTATATATCTTTTTGGAGAGAAGACTTGTTTCTTGTTGGCCAGATTTCTATAAGTTTTTTTTCTTTTATTTGGGTGTTAAGTAGTGCTGTCTAAAAATAAATGACACTTGCAAGACTTTTGTTTGGAGCACTCTTTATTTCTATAAATAAAGATTTGTGCATGTTTTTTAATTTGTTTTGATATGCATAGACATATAAAAAATTGCTTCAGTAATAAATTGGGGATGTCAAAATACTGTGAGTTTGAGGTCAGGTCTTTAGTAGCTTACCAGCTTGTGTAACCCTGAAGTTTTCTATAATACTGCAGCTTAAAAAATTACTATTTTTGTACAGGAAAGTAGGGGCTTCAGCCTGTATGCAACTTGGTGGGGGAGAGGAGCATGGGAGATAGCACTGATTTCTGTTTTGAGCTGGAAACTTGCTAATTTGAGATTGCCACAGCAATTTGCACTGTTTTGTGAAATTCAGATTTATGCGGTCTCTAGAATTCATACTTGCTTCTTACTTGCTTTGAAAGGAACTCCTAGTCATACTATGTTCTTGCAACCAGCTCTCTGCAATTACTTACTAACAATGAACAACTACTGGTTAAAAAAGAACAACAAACCAAGCAGTTAATATTGTCATCTTTAATGTTATTCTTAAGCCTGAAAATATCCCATCAAAGTAATGATACAACTTGTATGTTTAAAAATTATTCTTTTTAGCCTGTTCTCATGAAGTCAAACAAAGCTTTGACCTATGAGTTCCAGGTTTTCTCTAGGTCTGTGAAGACTCGTGCTTTCTTAATTTGTCTGCATGTTCTATGATGGGCTGCATGTAACCCCGTTGTTTGCAGAACTTAAAACTTGTATGTTTCTTACACAGCTTGTACAGTTCATTATTAACAGAAAATCAAGTATCAGTCCAAAAGTGTAACTACGTGTGTATTGTCTTCCTGAGTGCTGCTGTAAAGCAGTAAAAAAAAAGAAAAAATCCAATGAAAATTAAGCTAATTCGGAACAAAAGTGACCAAAATATGAAATGAGTTTCCAGCATGCTGATCTAAGAATTTTGATAACTTTGAACATGAGGGAGGGTAAGCAGGCAAAAAACACTATAGGCAGCAATGGTAATGGATGCTTTCTTTTGGCAGGTTGCCGGGTAACCGATGAAATTCTGCATCTAGTACCAAACATTGACAACTTCAGGTTAACACTGAGAGCTATCAAACTGTGGGCAAAACGTAAGCAGTTTTATTCCAAAACTTGTGAAGTTTTCATTAACTCCTATGGTTACTGATAACTCTCTCCTTTTGTCTCTTTCCTTCTCGCTTTGCAGGCCACAACATCTATTCCAATATACTAGGTTTCCTTGGAGGTGTATCCTGGGCTATGCTAGTAGCAAGAACTTGCCAGCTTTATCCAAATGCAATAGCATCAACTCTTGTACATAAATTTTTCTTGGTATTTTCTAAATGGTATGTTTTTTTTAAATTTAGTTTACACTAAAATAAAATTGTTTGTAGACACTACATTTTAGTCCTGTTTTTATGGTACCATTTTCAGCTGTTACCAGATTAAGATGGTAGTTATAAGCATTGTTCTTGCTGCCAGAAAGTTGTTAGCTTAGTTTTTCAGTAAGTCATCCAACATGTCTTGTGCTTAAAGTATCCAAAACAAAACCACCTGGTTTTTAATTAAGATTTTCTTAAGTATTTGTTGTAACTCAGCATTACTCTTCAGATTAAATACTTGCATAGTGCAAAAGAAGAGCAGACACCTCCAAATTTAAAGTCTTTTAACATTCGGATACTGCGATAATGGGAAAAGGGGGTATGTCAGTATCTGGTTTAGGCACATAGGTTAAACACAGTTTAGGAGAACCAGTGCAAAAGTGTCAGCGTAGAGAGACAGGTGTTTTGGAATTGCAATTGGTTTCATACTCCTGAGCTAGTTATCTCAGAAAGATGGCTTGAATAACTCTGATAGGGAACAATGGGAATATTCCAAGTAAATTTAGAATGAATGTACTTTGTGGATTACAAATGAATACTGTTTTTCTTGAAAGAGCATGTCTGAGTGCTATATTCTGTATTCTTCATGATACATTGATAGACTTTAAGAATCACTGTATGAAGTTGTTGCTTTACTTTAGGCATAGTATCCTTCCTTCTTAACGTGAAGATAACTTCCACAGTATCATTTGAATCCATAGGCTTTATAGCCTCTTTGAGGTACCTAGTGTTTAGTAATATCTTGCCCCACTAAGCTAATAGAGGAAAATTGGTTGCAAGCTCAGTTTAATGTGTTCCTTATACTGCTGTCCATTTTACATGTGCATGGCATAGGAGCATTAATGTACAAATACCAAGAGATTAACTGACTTCTACTTTTTATAGGAAGATAACTTTACTCATGGGAGTAAAGATAACTTGAAGAACAGAAGTGTTACTACTTTTTAGTGTTTCATTCAACATGGTTTCTTTTTGTCTTGATTGTGATTTTTTTTTTTTAATACATATACTTCATAGTGACACTATAATGCTGTAATTGCGCTGGCTGTTTCTTCTGTAGTTTGTCTATGGAACAGCTAGCTGGAAGATAGACCCAATGTCAATCTTCACAGAGGAATTTTTCCTTGATAGGTATATTTCAAGAAGAATTTAGAGGAGTTTACTTTAGTTACTTAAACCAGTGGTTATAAAGCTCCAAGACTACAGAAAATGCATTGTTCTGATGCCCTGGAGCAGCTAATTATAGTTGTACTGTAGTTCAGCAATACAGCTTATTTAAACAACCCCAGTTTAGGCCAGCTTAGTCTTGAGAAAATGATGCTTTACCTTGAGAGCAGACTTAAGAAGGATCGCATTCAAAAGTATTGTTTGTTGAACATACATGGTTGTATCCAATAGTCTTATTCAGTGCTACAATCTTTTTGAACAGGGAATGGCCAAATCCAGTGCTATTGAAACAGCCAGAAGAATGCAATCTTAATTTGCCTGTATGGGACCCAAGGGTTAGTGTATTATTTTTTCCCCTATAAGTCACACTGTACAATAAATTCAGTTGCTTAAAGAATCCTAAGTGAACTTCATTTTGGGTTTATTAAACTTAGTATTTTGGTATTATGTCTTTATAAGTAACCTCTAGTTCTCCTGAGTGTGGAACAAAGCTTAATTTTCAAAAGTGACCACTTGAAGCAAGCTTGCTGAACAATGTACTTCTTACTCCTGACTTCTGCAATAAGTGATCTTAATAAATATTCAGCGTAATTAGATACATGCCTTAAAGCAATGCGTTTTAAACTACTTATCTTAAAACGGTTTGCATCTGACTTAAAACTTGTTACTTTTGCAAGTGTATTGAATTCACTTCAGTGCAGTAATCACAGATGGATGGGTTCGGTTCCATGTAGTTGTAGTAGTGTGTCTTTTCATCTTGGACCACAGAAGACTGTAACTTGAAGTCTTTAAGTTGTTTTGTATATTATAAATAATATTTTATCTCCATCTCTGTAGCACTTACATTAAGGACATTGGACATTAATGTCCTTCAGGCAGTCAATAAAACAGCTTGCAGCAGATGCACAGCTCACATTCTGAGGTTTCAGTAAGGCATAGTGTGAATGTGTTCAATGCTGTTTTGTCAATTTTAAAATAGTTGGTGTTCAACTAATCTTTTTTTGGTGAATAGTGTGAGCACCAGGTGTTGAGTTATATGCCCTTTTGTGCTTCAAATCTGTTTTTCTCGTTGACAAAAGTCCACGTTTAAATAATGTGAGACAGTTGAAAAAACGTTCTTGAGTCTTGCTGTTACTCCTGGGATAAGGGGTTTGAGGTCAGTGTGTGCTGGGAACTGTGTGTGTTGTAGTATCTAAACAAAGTGGGGTAAGTTAATGACAGGGTTTTATTAAATTTACCAGCTACAGAATTGCTACCCTAATGCTATTTTAAATGTATTTTGCGTGTGTGTGTTTTTGTCCCTTCTTTTTTGTTTCCCTGTGTGCTGTTTAATAAAAGATATGTTAACGCAAGTGATGCTTCCATCAGGTTTCCTAGAGCCTCCCGTCTTAATTTGGCTCTTTATTTTCAGTAGTGGTACAGAAATAAAGTATAAAATATTTTTTGCAAGTCTGAAGACAGTTATTCTTCTGAAGGTGCTCATATGATGATAAGGTATCCTTGTTTTGATGTGATCACAAATGAGTTTCTATTAAACAAAGAAATTGTTCTATTCAGTTGGTATTTCTGGACTTAGAAATGCCTGGAGCTTGATGTGCTAACAGGTTACAGCCCTCCCACATCAGTGTGGAATGATGTCCTTTGTGAGAGCATTATCCTTGTTTTCTAAACTTTCTCTGGACTGTTGGTAAATTTACTTGGTCTGCGAACTAAGGTCTCTTAGAACTTAAGACTCGGGTGTAGTAAAGGGAGAAATCCAAATTTGTTAACTCATGTGTATGCTTGAAGAAAACTGATTGGCTGTTGTTATACATAGGTAAACCCCAGTGATAGGTACCATCTTATGCCTATAATTACACCAGCATACCCACAGCAGAACTCTACCTACAATGTGTCCGTTTCCACACGGATGGTCATGGTTGAGGAATTTAAACAAGGTAAGTATTATCTTATGCTCTCTATATAAATGTTTTCAAACAAATTTAGAATAGTTCCATTGTGGGTATGCTTTGTGAGGGGGGAGGGGGGAGGATGGTTAAATAGCTTTTTGACATGAGACCCTCTTCTGAAGGAGGTAGAACTTGGCTGCTTATGTGGCTTACAGTTCCAGATTCAGTAGAGACTTCTGCAGATCTGTCCTTCACTCTTAGAAACTGAGGGTAACTAATTAGAATGCCTTATGCTCTGAAAATGAGAATTAATGGTACAATATTTTTTGTTTGTATAGTTTAGTGGCTTTAGACCGTGTCATGCCACGCGGAAGACTAATGTAGTAATCCCCCTTGGTGACTGTTTCTAGGCCTAATATAAGACAATATACTCGCTCAGAGATGAGGCCTCTAGATTCATCCTAGTAATCTACTTGGATAATTAAAGTAGATAAGAGAAGATGTTATCAAAGCAAAGAGTAGACTTGGTGCAGAGAGCAACTACCAGTAGCACTCACAGGCAGAGCAGTAGCTTATTGTCTCACTGTTTCTTTGCCTTGCTCAAGAGGTGATCCAAGTACTGTAAAGAAAAAGATCTCGATCTTCTTGGGACTGGGTCGTTACTGTGGCGTATGCAAAAGATTAAGTTGAGCTGTGTTACACTGCAAAGCAAAAATACGTGACATCATCAGTCTGATGAATTAACATAGATTGCTAAACGTTTCATTGTCGTTCTTCTTAATAATGTTATTTGTATAACTAATGACCACTTAAAGTATGACCGGAATATAAAGCTTGTTCATAAATTCCTTTGAATTTGAAGGGGGGAAATAATTCGTAGTAACCTTTGCTAAGTTCATAAGCTGTTTTTACTCTGGGTATTAAACTGTATTTAAAAAAAAAAGTTTAAATGTTTTTTTGTAATTTAGGTCTTGCTATCACAGATGAAATTTTGCTGAGTAAGGCAGAGTGGTCCAAACTTTTTGAAGCTCCAAACTTCTTTCAAAAGTACAAGTATGTATTTTATGGCATGGCAGAATATTTTAAGTTTTATCAGTTAAAATATCTAATGATGCTCTGTAGCACGGATTTTAAATATACATACAGTAGACTTCCAAAAAGTGTTTTTTTAGGATTTTTCTATACAGAAGGGGAGTGAATGCACTATTGTCCTTTCTCTTAGAAAACGAATAACTTCCTCAGAGACATGCTAAAGACAAAAAAAAAAAAAGTATTTCAGAAACCTGTTAGTCCCTAATCAGACGTTTAGAATGTCACCAGTTAACTATACAATTGGTATGCTACCAATAAAACTGAAGACGTATCAGCTGGTTTGACTAACAGAAATGTTCTTCAGTGGTGTCAGTAAGCACTCTAAAAATGGGTCTTGCCTCCCAGGAAACAAGACAGTAAAAGAGCTAATTCTGAAGGTCAATATTTAAGATGAAGACATACTTGAAACTGTGCTTTCTTCCGTCAATATAGTCAACAGTTCACTCTGATAATAGAAGATATTTTAGCAATTGTGTTGACTAACCGCCAGATGTACTATTATTACCAGATTTTTTTCATTAAAGCTTAAGGCTTTTGGCTTTTTATTTTAATACTCTTTCACACCTAGTTTCTCTAATTTTGTAATGTCTCTAAGGGAAATACTGAAGTTCACGCTTCACATTTTTAGGGTTTCTAGTAATATGCTTGTGGGGCAGAAGCTTGTTAAATGTATATGGACTTGCTGAAAGTTGTATTTTTATAATAAATGTGGATTATTAAAATATGGACTACATCTTCTTTGCCCTCAGTTGAAATTGGAGACCCATTTTTCTTGAATCAAGATCAAATATATTTTACACTTGTTTCTGTGTTGGGTGGTTGGTTGGTTATGTACTAATCTAAACCAAGATTGAAATATACAGTTCCCCCATTAAAAGAGACTGATGACCTTCATAATGTGTCTGTGTTTTGTTTCTATACCTTTTGCATGATAAAAACTTTAAAACATTTGGATGGCTTTTATGTTGTACCTTGGAGATTAAGTCTGAAAACATGTAAAGTTATATTATTTTTTGAAGTTAAGTGGGTTGCAGAAGAATCAGTTTCTGCTCAAGAGGTTGCTAATAAGTTCCCTAGTATATTTCCTTAGTTTCTTTCAAAACTAGGAAAAAATAGGAAACTTTAAATGTCATTGGAAATAATCTCAATTTTAACATAGGGGGTTTTTGTGTACCAGCTTTAGCCATTTTATCAGTTTTAGCAAGAAAAGCTTCTCTTGCTAACATTAAATATCCAGGTTTTGTAGGCTTTGCACAAAGTGTCTTTGCTCTAATTTATTTTTTCTAACTGTGGAATGGTATTATGGAGCCTGCTTTAATTTAAATTACCCAAGATTTTCTCTGTTTTACCTTAGTAAGTTATTGTAAAGCTGTGGTTAGTAATCTTTACAAAACAAAATCATTATATGCAGTCATCAGTATGCAATAAATGTGGCTCTTGGTAAAATCCCCATCTGAAAGCTAGGTGTTTGGGTTTTGGGGTCCGCTCCCACCCCCCACCCCACCCCCCCTTACATTCTCTTCCTGTTTAAATTGTTGTTGCCTTGACTTGTTATTGCTGAATTCAAAACAGTGTACAGTGTTCTGCCAGATAAGAGATCTGATCCTTGCTCTGAGACATACTTTTAGAAACATTTCTTTTCTTCTTTAAAATCATAGCTCTAGTAATCTGTATCACTCTCAATGGCAATTAGTTGCTAAACATCTATGTTGATTGTAAACACTTTTTACTTGTTAGCCCTGTTTAAAATAAACAAACTTCAATGATGTGTGACTAAGGGAATCGGGAGGCTACTGCATACCTGCATGGCAGGAGCAGATTAGACATTGGGAGAACAGGGAAATCTGATTATTTTTTTTTTCTTATTTGTAAAATATCAACAATTATTTGGAGTTAAGGAGTTTCAACATGTGTTATCTGCCCTTCATGTAGGTTTAAATTTTTCAGATGGGGGGAAACAACAACAAAGAACATACACTTGCTGGATATGGTGTTTTACAGGGAAATGACAAGAATAATTTCAAATGGATAGAACATACATGTGAAGTGTTAAATTGAGAATGAAATTATTAGAGCTTAAAACCAAGAGGGAAGTAGATGATGAGATAAATAACACTCATTTAATGAGCTCTAGCATATTGTTTCTCTGTATAAAGACAGATATCCTGCTAAATAAGTAGAATATAAACATACCTTTTAAAAAGGTACTTTGAACACTTGCCTTGATAGAACTTTATCTAAAGTACCTGATAATTTAAAGTGTAAATCCTGGACAGGTTAATAAAGAAAAATTGAAATGAGAGTGTTCAGGTGTTCTTAGTTTCTTCAGAAAATAATATGACTCTTAAAAATACTTTGTTTTTTTTGTAGGTTCAGTTGTTAATGGTGTAAGACAATTCCGTAATATCTACATTAGGTTATTTTTATAAAAATAATGCTGATAGGGAGACAGTGGGAGAGAAACAGCACCAGTTTCTAACAAAAACAAAACCAAAAAAACCCAAAAACCAAAACCAAAAAAAAAACCTAACCCATATACTTCAAAATAATACCCTGCATGTAAAAATCACCATTGAGAGGGGGAAGCTCAACTTCAGCTTGTGCTATTTAAGTTTTACTGAAAATGGCAATAGCAGATTACCAGTGATTAATTCCCTTTCAGCACTGTTTAACAGTTGGGAGTCGGGGGGAGGACATTGCATCTTTTTTCTTTCTTTTTTTAGTTAGCACTACCTGAGCAAAAATAGCCAATCATTATATTTATTTCCATTAAAAAAAAGCTCAGGTTTGGTTTTTTTTGAGGTGTTCACCTTACGGCTTTTAGAGATAGCCAAATTCAATTTCTTTTTTTAAAATCTTTCTTCAGAAGTTTATTTAAAAGAGCTGCTTTTAATAAGTAACTGGAAAATGAGTTTCTTCAGATAGTTGCAGATTTGAGATTTGCCTCTTTCAGTTCATACATAGTTAAAAACAATAAAAAGCTTAATTTGTCTTTCCCACTATATGAAACATCCTGCAAGTGTGCGTGGTATGTATGATGTAGGAATCTTATGGATCATAGCTGCATATCTAGTGCTTCTTAGAAGAAATTGGTACTAGAAATTAGTAACTCCTCATACAGAATTTGAGTAAAGGACCCTTATTCTCTTTTTCCTTTTTTTTTTTTCCTTGAGAATATAAATCATTGAGTCATGGTATCCTACAAGTAACTAAAATGAGGGTTTCAATAAGGTAACGGGGAAAAACTCCTTAACATTTTCTTTATGAAGCAGCTAATACCGCCAGAATGCAAAAAATGAGTAGATAAAATGCCCTATTTGGAAGGGGGAAGACAGTTCTCCAAATCTCTCTTTTCCAGTCCTCCTATTTCATTGACATTCTCTGAGTGAAATCAAAGGACTGTAGCATTTAGCAGGTTTTTTTTCTCTTGCCACCTAAAGATAAGTACAGAAACGTGTACTTACTGACTTGATCTGTTGGCTTTGATTTCCTGTTATGATTTGAAGGCCTAGAGCATCAGAGGACTCCTCTTGCGCCATAATTTTTCACCTTGCCTTCCTTTCTATGAGGTATATGTACTAGGGTGTAATCCTTCATTTTACTACTGTTCTTTAAGTCCTGCTCTGAAGGTACCTTAATGTACCGTATCAGTGTAGAGTAATGACAACTTGGATGACTTAGGATGTTAAAATAGACTTCTCAGCTAAAGTTCTGAAAAACCCGACTATAGATATTTTAAGGTTCCTCCACCTCCCTCATTATGAACTTGTTAAAAGTAATCGTCTCCCATTCCACCATCAGTGGGCTTCTTTGTTTAAGATACCATTCTTGCTTTGTGTACTGTTTCTTTGAAATTTACTTACAGTGGGTATACACTGATTATCCTGGAATATAATTGAGAGCTTAAGAATTATCATCAGAGGAAACATTCCTTGTGAAGTTTCAGATAAGTGTCTTCAGACAATTCTAAAATGCAGATAAAAATTTTTTAAAATCACATTTGCTAGTGTTATTTTTGACTTTGAACAAATGCATATGTGCTAACCACTCTTCTAACTATTCAGAAATGATGTTGCAACTAAGACAACTGACATGTAGATGGTTATGAACAATTGTTTTTATGTGTAAGGAATCTCTAGTAGTCAGTTCAATACCTGATCTCATTAGGTATTGAAATATCTGTACTGTTTTTCAACTAGCCTTTTATTAAGGTTACTGGTATTAAAGTGTAGTCGCAAATGTCCCTAAAATCCGAAATGTTTTGAGAAGTCCATTACTCACGTGCTTGGGGACATAGCCCCTTTGTCTAATTAATAGTGCTTAATTTTATTATAGGGTATGTACTTAAGATAATAATCTGTAGTTTGCAATGTAGAATTTACTGCAAAGTTTTAATATTAAGGTTTGAATGTCTAGTTTTAGAAGTATAAATAGAATAGCATATTGTCTTTATCTCCAAAGGCATTATATTGTACTTCTAGCAAGTGCACCGACAGAAAAACAGCGACTAGAATGGTGAGTATAATGCTTGCTATTTAAAAGAAAAACAAAAAGCACCAAACAACAACAAAAAAACCTGAACAAAAACCTGTCAACCTTGGATGCAAGGGAATTTCTGCTATGTCTAGTATCTTTTTAATGAAGCAAAGTGGAGCCTTCAGTGTTTCAAAATTAAATGGATGAAGACAATACGCTTCCATAAACTAGTAAAAATAAAGAACCAGGGAGTGAAGGCTATTGCTTGAATTTTGCTTCTTTACAGCGCTGTCAGGTTCGCTTTACAAACCTTATTTTCTTAAGCCTTATGCACGTTTTTTTTAATAAGGAGCATGAGGGGGCATGTTTTCAATCTCTTGAAATACTGATTCTCAAACCAAAAATGCCTCTTTCCCTTGTTCCTCGTCTCTTTTATTAGAGAAGTTTTAAGATTGTCAGGTATTGGGAATTTCAGCTTTAAAATTAATCATCTGAAGCCAATTGGAGTTGGAGTTTATTGCTGACTACCTTTTACTTGATGTGTAATGTCTTGCTATTTAATGCTATTTGTAAAATCAGGCCATAATGAGAGCTTCAGGGCATTCTGAAGCTTCCCTTGCCATTAGTATTTGTAACATGTTCAGTTGGTTTAGCGCATTAGTTCATTTGTAGTCTCAAATATTAGTATAAGGAGAATGTTGAGGACTTTATCCTGATATATGATGTTAGATACTTACATTATTTCATATGAATGAGAACTTGCTAATAAATGACATTTATGCAGGGTGGGCTTGGTGGAATCAAAAATCCGTATTCTAGTTGGAAATCTGGAGAAGAATGAATTCATTACACTGGCTCATGTGAATCCACAGTCGTTCCCAGCACCCAAGGAGAATCCTGACAAGTAAGCAAAACTGTTTTTTCATGTAATGGTGAGGAACTAACTTAGCTAAAATACCAATTCATTAATAAATAAACCAGCATTTTTATAGAATCTTAAATTAATTTTTAATGACATCATGTAAAGGCAACCAGTTCTAAGCTATTTTCCAGTACTGTTTGTGAAATTAGATGTTCTTTATTCTGTCTAAGAATGTTTCTAAGCAGAAAATAACTTCAGGAAAGAATACATTTTTGCTCATAACTGTATTAATTGCATAATTTCATGCCAATAATCCACGTTAGCTACTGCTACTTGGCTGCTGCTGTTTGATCATCTAGCATCAGTTGGTAAGACATTTTTAATTAGAGGCAGCACTGAGAATCAGGTGGAACATCAGGTGCAGCAGAACCAAAATCTCGAGTAACTAAGTACATTTAATGTTATTAAATTCAGCAGTTGAGATGTGTATCGTTTAAACTTGGTGATGTTAGAACTCCTCAGGATGTGGAAGCAGTGGAGAGAATACCAAGCACTTCAGACTTTTCAGGATTGCATATGTTTTTCAGCTCCTTCCCCGCTCTGCCACCCTCTCCTCCCCCACTCAAAACAATGCTTGCAGGTGTGTGGGCTAAAACTCCTTTTAAGACTTTATTTCATTTCTAGATAATGTTGTAATTAACTTGTAAGGAATCATATTTTTGTGTGAAGCATGAGAACAGGGAAGAAATTCCTGTCTTTGCTGGGAATATGTGAAAAGCCTTGTTTACCTTCCACACAGCCTTTTCCAGACATCAACTGCTTCCAGTGATACTATGGTGCTACCTTTTTTTTGTTGTTAAAGCTATATACATAAATTACGCACGTGTTCCAACTGAAATTGGACAATGGCAGGCAGTACCTCTGCAGGATCATTTTAGGTGGTAAATGCAGCTACAACTGCCTGCATAATGACAGGCTCCACTTAGCGCTTGTTTCAGAGGAATTGATGCAGGCAGCGCTTTTAGGAAGGGTCATTTTCCCAATGTAAACATGTGTGTTCTTTCACCAGCCTGCCTAAATTTTTTCATTGATTGGTTGGAAAATGGCGTTCTTCTGAAATAGTCTTACGGGGGAAAGACATTTGAATTAAAACGTAAAATGTCTTGAGCTACTACAGAAGTGTTACACTGTATTCTGTAATAGAATATAATAGTCCATCTTCCGTGTATATAGTGTGAAGTTGAGCTGTCAAAGGGAGGCTCTTCCTACCTAAAAACTGTATTTTGTCGTCAGTTACAGTTAAGAAATTTGAGAGTTGAAGACAAATTTAGGTGGCAAAATAGAAGTTGTTTAGTTGGGGGATAGTTTCTAACTGCTTTCAGGTGCCGAAAATCTATTATCTCCTTTCAAATTTATTTCCTTTACAATTGCGATGACTAGTTGTAACTCCTAAAAATGAGAGAATCTATACAGAAGCACAGTTGAATGAAGTAATATACTGATGATTTTAATTCATTAAGTTTGCTGAAGGTAGATGTGTCAGTGTTTCATGACTTTGCTTTGTATTGCAAATGAAAAATGTTGTCACCTTTGTTTTTTGCCTTTCTATGGCTAGCCCCGCCATGGGTAGTGGAGCTAAAATATACAACTGTTGACTGTCGCAGCATATAACTTACTAGATGATTCAGTTCTTCGTCAGTATTACATTACTTTTTTATATAAATTTTTCCAGGGAGGAATACCGTACAATGTGGGTGATTGGCTTGGTGTTCAAGAAAACTGAAAATTCTGAAAATTTAAGTGTTGATCTTACCTACGACATTCAGTCTTTTACAGACACAGGTGAGTCTTGCTTTCTAGATGTCCTGGTATTAATAAGTTATTGTCTTTGTTCATAATGTAGTCCATTTCAGTAGTAGAATTGTATCTAGATATAGAGTAGAAGGATTCAGCTAAGGTGTTATTTAATGAAATACAGTTTTAATGAGTTTTAATGCTTCTAGACACCTCAGACTAATCATTTTCAGTTTGTTTCATTAAAACTGTTTGAAATGATGCACACAAATCTTTCAGATCTCACTAAAAATGGTATATTGTGATCTTTATTTAAACAGCAATCAAGCATCATGTCAATCATCAGGCAAACTACCTATCTTATTCTCATTTTCAAAATATGCGTATAGTTAAATTCAGTTTCACTAAGTGACAAAAACATGTAATCAGTGGATTGAAGCTGAGTATCTAGTAGACCCTAGAACAAAAAGCCTTTTATTCCATGGTGTTTCATACTAGCTAGTTGGTTCAGTAACTTTTCTTGCAGTGAGTGTTGGACATGAAAGTAAATCTTTTTGACTTTTTTTCCATTGTTTACTCTTTGATTCACGAAAATAGTTTAGAACACACATAAGAAATCTGTAGGCAAAGAATTGGTAACAGCTGGGGAGTGTGACTCTCCAGAGACTTAAAACTCAGAAAAGGACACTACCTTTAACAGGCTTATCTAATAAATTTGAAATATCTTTTTTTTTTAAACAAATGACAGTTAAGGCTCAAGTAATACATGTTTACAGAGTTAAAGGAATATGTTCAAGTGCTACCTAATGCAACCCTGGTCTCTGGATTTATAATACTCAGTAAGACTGGAAATGATGAAATTGTATACCCCTCTGCCCCCCCCCAACCCCCCATGTGAGTGTATGAGTGAATTTAATATAGGTATACATACGGATATATTTAAGTAAATCATGCCAAGGTTTGAAAGTTCTTTTTTGTCATACATAGCTGCAGTGTCGGGGGGTGTCTGTGTGTGTGTATATATGTATATAACTGCCTTTTCTTGTCAAAGGGATTTTTGTTTTCTTAACAGAGGTGGAATATGCATTTTTGTTATAAGTGGTGAAGATGAAACTGTAGACACATCATCCTAATTTTTAACACTGTAGAAAAGGCATATTATCTTAGCTGTTGCTTTGAAGGAGTGAAGAATCCGAGTTACAGTTTCTCAGGTCTTTTATTGTTTATAAATGGATATTTCAATAGTGTACTTAGCAGATTTTTGGTATGAAAATACTAGAACTTGCACTTCTGATTTTGAATCTGATTTACTTGCACTACATTCAAATCTGAAATTTGTCTAAATATATGTAATTTTAAATTAAGTAGCATATCATAAAAATCATTGTAGACTGTGATGTATAGTCTTCTGTTCAATTTGTAAATACACTCTGAAATGCAAACAGTTTCTGTTTGTGTGTTGTGGGTTTCTTTATCATCCCAAATCAACGTGGGTCTGTCTGCTGTGTTTTTAATCCATCCCGAAAACTTCTGTTTGCCCTGTCTTTTGGAATAGATGCTAAGATTTTATCAAAACTACAGAAGCATTTTCAGGAATGAAATTGGGGAATAGCTTGCCTTTTAGTGGGAGCAGGGGGAGGAATAGAGCTGTGAAGAGTGGGCTGGATTTTCCTTCTATTGAAACTTTGGTAAGACCTAATGTCAGGAGTATGGACTGCTTTCCTGAGCATGCCCCTACCCTAACTGTAATTTGTATAATCTTTACACAGAGCTTCTTCAATACCAAGAATTAGCGTAGCAGGCTCTTTAATATGCAGTGTTCATTGAGCTCTTTGTGTGTCTGTCTCTTAACAGCTTTTTAATTACATGTTCCCAGCCAATTCAATGAGATTCCTTAACATTTGTAGAATAGACAGTGAATAAGGGAGATAGCTTTTAAGTTTTTTGTATTTCAGATCTAGAGAAAAATTATTTTATTCATACATCTGCCACAGCTTTGTTCAACGTTGTATAGACAGTGTGAAAGAAGAAGAAATTCTTCATTTTTCCCTGGCTTTACTTGAACCCAAGGTGTTGGGTTGCAGTGTAGTTCCTTTACTAGCGCTAACTATGTTGACTCACTAGAAGTAAATGTTCTGAGGTGAAGAGAAATAGCTCATAATAGTAGACATAATTAAAAAAAACAAAGCAAACCAACTGAAAAAACCCAAAACACAGCAGAAAAAAACCAATCGTAAATCACTTTTGTATAAAAACGTAGCAGTATCTGAGTTGCCAGAATGATTTGTACTATATTAGCACACGAGCATTCAGCTCCTGAATTAGAACTCATTTGTTGTAGGAACTGCATAAATAAAAGCTGAATCAACTGTGAAGAAAATAGTTTTATGTAAATACTGTAATTCTTATGAGGAAATCTTATTTCTGTCTTTAGTCCCTTTGAGCTGAAATGAAGAATTCACTTCAGAGAGCTGTTACTGTTAAAACTTGTTAACAATACAGTTTAGAGACCTGCCTACTTGCAAGATATTTTTCTTGGAAAATGGATCACCTGTTTCCAAAGTAACATTTTAGCGTTTGTACTATCAGTGCTGGTATAGCAGGCAGTTCACTGTCTTCCTCCAGAACAAGGAAACACTATGCTTGTTCTTGAACATAATAAATGTTCTGAAATGCAAATTGTTTCTGCCTGGGCAAGTAAGTGGACTTTGCAAAATGCTTCAATATGTCTTAATGTTATTCTAATTGTGTAGTTTATAGGCAAGCAATAAACAGCAAGATGTTTGAGATGGATATGAAGATTGCTGCAAGGCACGTGAAACGTAAGCAACTTCACCAACTGCTACCGAATCATGTGCTTCAGAAAAAGAAAAAGGTAAACTTGACTAATACTTGAGAGCAATAAAAATGCCATTGAGAAATGATTCCTCAGCTTTTTATACTTACTAATCAAAGAACTAAAATCACATTTTGAAACCTTAGTTTTACTCGTATAAGCAATGCGATATCATTTGCCTGTAGCAGTATTAGTAGGTGCACTAAATAGAATACTAGATTTCCCAGAACATCAACAACATGGATAGTGTCTTCAGGTCTGGCTGAAATACTGTGTTTTGTTGGCTTTCTTAAACTAAACAGACTTATGAAAGTGTAATAAAGAGGTTTTAAAGCTCTCCTGCTATTTTAACATGCAGGTCACCTAAAGGAAGTGTCTGTAACAACACCAGTAGAACAATCAGTCAAGCAATTCTTGTTATCTCCAGCTTTTTCCTCTGAATTTCTTATTACTTAGATTTTCCTGCAAGTGTCCTAAATGTAAAATTACAAGTGATCAAATAGAAGCAGAGTAGAATATTGAACTTGTTGCTGCCTTTTTGTATCTAAGATGGTAGTCTGCTGCTGTAACTGAGGTTGACTACTTTGAGGATAGCTTGAGGGAAAGTATTCTTCAACCTGCAACTTGGCAGCTTTTGGTATTGTATGGTATTTTAATTAAAAGATCTAGATGACAGTTTTGACATCAGAAAGTTGCCCATTGCCTGGCCAGGGTTACTTTCTCCCTCAATACTTAGTTTACCTGTTGGCCACATGTGAGAATGGTAGCAAAATTTTTAATTAAGCTGTTGTGTTGTATGTGATTTACTTTCAGTGGAGGCAGGAGGAAGGAGGTGGAACATTGAATTTAACCATTTAGTCTGTATTTGAAAATCCCTGCTTCTTTGTGTTAGCTTAATCTGAGAGCAATACAGGTTTACTTGTTTTTGTGAATAGCTAAACCACTGTTATATACTCTGTTTTAGGTGTATCTGAATAACGTGCTTTATTACCATGTCTTTTTATTACCTGCTTTTTTAAAGAATAGGAAATCTTGTATTGAAACCAAGTGTAAATCTGTTTATAATATGTTTCAGAGGACAACGTAAATATTAAGTAATGCATCTCTTTAAGTAGTACTATGTCAGAGGAGGGTTTTTCTTCCCTGCTGACTGTCTAAGTTCAAATCAGTCTCTAGATTCTTTGTATTAATTGCAGTTTTGGTGTACATCAGTATTATTTGAAGTTAATGAAAGCAGTATCTGTAAGCCCACAAAAAAAACCCCTTGAAATAAAGCTGAAAAGACAATCACTAAACATAATAACTATTTCTGGTTTTGAACATTATTGGTTCAGACAAATCCGTACCTGAATTGTGAATGTGAAAATGTAAATGCTTGTAGTGACAGGATAGCGGATTATTTACTTGTAAAAGGATTTGAAAATTGTCCATTTATGTTTTACATTTTTAAATGCTCCTTCTTTTAGGGTGTTTTTTTTTTTTTTCTAAAAAAGTACTTAAGACACGCATACATACTTAGTTTGCAGTGGAAGCTCATCACTATTAAATTGCCTCTCGGTTCTTTTGTTCTTCACAAATGTAACAGCTAACACTTTGCATAACTAAAATATTACATCACTTGAATCTTCGCTGATTTTTAAGCCCTAAAGACTAATATAATTTTCTTCTATCTTGTGGATTGCAGCATTCGACAGAAGGGATCAGGTTGACAGCTCTGAATGAGAACAGCCTAGACTTGTCTATGGACAGTGATAACAGCACGTCTGTGCCTTCGCCTACTAGTGCTATGAAGACGAGTCCATTGAACAGTTCTGGAAGTTCTCAGGGGTAATGAAGAGTTTTGGTCTTGTTCCTAAATTACTTGTGTAAAAGCATAGTAAATACTGCATGTGTGAGATAACACAATTGTCAAGGTGTGAGTGTTCCAAATTGGAGGTTGCAGACATTCTTATTCCTAGTTAGAGCGCTAGAGCAGGGCTAAATTTGTGGCATAGGGAGCATGCCATTGGACTTCAGATGAGGAATTATAAAGGTGGGTAAAGATGCTTAGAGGAACAAGGTGATATAAAAGCCATGGGGCGCTGCAGTAGGAGGCTGAAAGAGGTAGTGAGCAGGAAATTGAGGTGTGAGAGTGAGGAAGAGTTATGTGAGTTTTGGATCAAAATGTGAGACAGTAGAGAAGTTCAGGCTTTCTGTTTGGGAAATCGGTAGTGCTACTGCTATTACTGATGATATCTTTGCAAGTTAAGCTTAGGAACATAATTTTCCATTGTATTTTCATAGCGTGCATATTAATGTTTATTTTAATACTTACTTTCTCTATTAAGTCTTTCCCTATCTAAACTTCAATTTGCCCGAGTAAATGGGATTCTACTCTCATCTTTCAAGAGTCTCATTTTTGTCTATGTGATACACAGAGAAGTTAACATCAATCTCCTACAATTGTGCAGTATTAGATGTATATTGTAGGATATTGTGTAGGATAAAATACTTAAGTTCACTAAACTTACTCCTTTTGACAAGTGCTCTTTTAGTTAGTATTCCTTGGAAAATTATTTCCAATAGTTGATGCCACTGACATGCTATTAAAACAAGTCTGTGGTATCGAGAATATCAGGCTTCAAGTGGAAATCGCCCTGTGTTGATCCTAGACACGTACTGCTTCTCTATTTCTTGAAAATTAAAAAAACCAATTTTTTTGTCGTGTGGAATCCCAGGCCTTTGCTTGGGAAGTCCAGACTGAAATCACCATTGTAATGGTGCGTGTAGACTGAAAACAAACTAACTTTCTATTCTAGTCCTTCTACAAGGTTTTGTCCTTCAGGAAAATAGTTCCTACGGTTTTCCCCTGCATTTTATTCGGGCAGACATTGTCTTAATTTTTGCCTCTTTTTAATGCAACTTTTTACCGGTCTAAAAAACTTATCTCTGAAATGATTCAAATTCTTCAAATAGCTTCCATTGCTCAAGTTTGATAGTAGATTGCCAGTGCTCATTTCTGTCTTCCTACTGTGACATAGTGTTACAAGTTCTGCTCTGTAATGTAGGTAAAATCCTATCAGCTATGGTTACTGTCCATGCATATGATGTGATGAAAGGCAGATTATATAGCACCATAGATTTACTGATGTTCAGCATTGTCATTTTTCTCTTTTTAGCAGAAGCAGTCCTGCGCCAGCTGTAACAGCAGCATCTGTGACCAACATACAGGCTTCTGAAGTCACTGTGCCACAAATAAATTCCAGTGAAAGCTCAGGGGGTAAGGAAAATGGGATAGTGTATTGTTTCTATTGATTTTTTTGTAACATTTATAAAGCAGTGTTTTATCCAGTTTGAGGTCTTTACTTAACACATGTAACATGTTCTCCTTAATGAATTTCTTCAGGACTCAGGAAACTGTGGTGGAATATTTTGTGCTGCCATGTTTGTTCTTTTGTTCTTAGGGATTTGCCATTCGCAATAGCAGTAGTTTTCCAATGACCTGATGCAGGTCTATAGTTCAGTTGGTCAAGTGAGGAAAAACTGTCTACATCTGGAAGAGCAATTCTTGTATTTTTTTTTAATCCATTTTGTAGTTAAACCCAAGAGGTGACTCTGTACTGTCTGTAATCTGTGCTTCCATGTTCCTGCTCCTTGTGCTTCATGAAGGTGATTTTAGGAACGAAAAAGATTCAGATGTAAGCAGAACACAGGCTCCTTACTGATGTCTTTTCAAATATGTCCCACTGTGTGTGCTGACTTTATCCTCTGTTTTCTACAAGAAAAAGTACACTTTGCTTAAAAATTAAAAAAAATGATTAAAAACTGACTTTTTAGTGAGTTATTTCACTCTGACATGTGGGACGGTGGAGTCTTACTGTTCTGATTTTTATCATTAGTCACAGGTGCATCAATGTGAGTAAGTTTGTCCATGAGCACTAAATGGAGCTTAAATGACATGAATGTTTTTTTTTTTTTATTTGGAAGCATATCAGAAATTGTTTTTTGTATTTTGGTTAATCAAAAGCAATCACCTGATGGTTATTAATGAAAAAGTTCCTCATCCTGGAGCATCTCCCTATGTGTATGTATTGGTTTGAGGTATGTAATTGATGAGGCAGAGCTTTGTCATATGGAGCATTTTTCAAAAGGATGTATGGAACGTCAGATCTTTATCTGATGCTCGGTGATGACTTCGTATCTGTCATTGCATACTCTGAGCCTGAGAAACACTTCGTGTTTGAGTGACAAAGGGAGTATCAGATTGCTCTTGTATTTGATTTAAGGCAGTCTTTGTCAATGCATATATATAGTAGAGTACGGAAACAATAAAACTTCTTTGGCTACCAAGAACAATAAAGCTATATTAGCACAGAGCTCTGTCTGGGCTAGTATACCCTGCTGCCATGTGGCTACCCTGTATCTGGTACAAGAATTCTCTCTCAGAATGAGCTCGAAGCTGAAGTGTGCTGTGGATACACACCTGCTGTTCCAAACGTGATGCTTATACTACTAATGGTGCCACATCCTTGATGCCTACTTGATACCAATGGTTTTGAGTAGAGGCCAAAAATACCAGTGATGGAACTGAAATGGTTGTATCAACTCATCATGTTGAAGCTTTTTAACTTGTTTCTCCATAGGTACTTCAAATGAAAGCATTCCTCAAACTGCCACACAACCAGCCATTTCTCCGCCACCAAAGCCTACCATCTCTAGAATCGTTTCCTCAGCGTATCTATTAAATCCATCACCAAGAACTTCAGGAAATGTTGCAACAAAAATGCCTAGCCCTGTCACAGCAGTGAAAAGGACGTCTTCTCCCCATAAAGAAGAGTCTCCCAAGAAAATGAAAATTGAAGAGGTATTTGAGATTTTGAGATGTCTGCTTTATGCATTCAGCTTGCTTAGGTGTTAGAGTGAATTTTTATTATGCTGATACTCATGACACATGTACTGCATTAGCATAAATGCTTAGATTCTAAATTCTTGTCTTAACAGCATTTTTCTTGTTACAGTATAACATGTTAAGTCTTACAACTAACTCTGTCTTCAAAAATGCGACCTTATTGTTGTTTTTTAAATATGTTTTTATGATTTTTAATAGTTTCTGTGTTTGTTTGCATTTCAGCAGGATGAAATAAGTGAAGATACTAGCTGTATAGATTTGAATGAGGATGAAAAAATGGAAACTAAGGTATTTATGCCTAGACCATACAATTTTGTGTATATTAATTGTGGCTCCTGTGAAAATTACTGTGTTTCCCTTTTGGAATGACTAAGAGGTTTTGTAGATACAGTATATTCTCTCCAGTAAAGGTATCAAAATGATGTGTTATTTTTCAATGTGTATGTCAACATTGATGAACTGCAGTATGTTACCCACTGCCAGGCTAAGCTGAGCCTGAGTCCGTGGTCACGTAGGACAGTGATTTCTTTGCTGGTCATTCATACGGTCTTATGCATAGCAAAAGAATTAATGATTGTATTTAAATTTGTTAAATCAGATTGGGGTGTGTCTGTATGCCTTACTTTGCCTGCATCCCAAACTTGATGTGTGATGCTTAGTTAAAGAACAGTTGTCCTGTGTATTCCATTGTGATTCCATTTTGATTTTTGAATCCCAAAGCCAGGTACTACCTTGCTCACTTTGTGGATTAAAAAAAAAATAAATCAATGGTAAATCTTTTCTTATAGTGAAATTATTGTATGAAGTTACAGCATAACTTTTGGGGACTTGCAGAGCTTCAAGCGTGCCCCTCCAGTATCTTGTAATTTAGCAGACAATTTTTCTGCTTATTGGTGAACAGAAAGTGTGACAGTCTGTCTTTAGCCTTACGATAGCAGTTCTCCACTTGGGCATATACAGTTTCTATAGGGCATGTTCTGTTGTCTCTGGGATACTCTGGAAAATACGCTGAGAAATTAAAATATCTATTAAAGTGTTTGAGTGCTGTGGTTTGGTTTCCACACCCTTAAGTGAGGAATTGTATCTTGTTATATAGTCACCTTGAAATCTCTTTGAACTCGAGACAGGTGAAGGCAGAAATGCATGTAAGCATTTAATCCTAACACTGAAAATAGATCCTCTTGATACAGATCGTTATAAAAGACATAGGTAATCCTGTTAGCTTTTGTTGTCAGTCTCCTTTAAATCTTATGTCCTTAATATGCATGGAGGAATGAAATTCTTTAACATGAATGAAACACATGCCTTTTTGTTAGGGTATGGTTTACTAAATGGTACAATTTTAACTAACAGGCTGTTTTCATTAAAATGAGAATGTGCCACTGTCCTGCTCTAGCTATGCAGTCCCACTGTTTTACCTGAAAAAACTGGCTCTGACATTCATCTGTTCATTTAGAAAGCTGATTCAACTCATCAAAGTAGCAGGAAAACTTATCTAGCAGAATGGCGAAAGGAGTGGAAAAGCAGTTGAATTTGCAAAAAATTCAGTAGCTTTTCACGTGGTCTTCCTTGATGCTACACTTTTTGTCTTTAATGAGTTGAATAACCTGTAATGTTTTCCTGTAGAATTCCGCATAAAAGTTATTATGCGGTTAAACAAGTGACAACTGAGAAGTGATGTAGCTTGTGTTGACGTCAAATTCCCAATGAGCAAAATATTCTCTAGTGTGGTGATTCCATTTTAAACGGATGGATATCAATGCAGCAAGTACTGGTACTTGCCTTTTTTCTTTTGCTGTATAGGCACAACTTAAGGCGTCCTGGTTAATGGAGTTCTGTATAAATAGCTTTTATAGTTGGAAGTGGTGTAACAGTGTTGATGCTTTTGTTTTTTTAGGAGCAACTTGAGACAGAAGTGAATGTTAATTCTCAAACAGAAACTCTTCAGACAACTTCTCTGCAAGCTCCTCAGGTACTGTTTTTAAAAGCAACACCTGTGTGTGTGTGTGCTAATCTGTGGTGAAAACATTGCAATTAAAAAAAGTCCAGATGTTAAAAATAAATGTATAATTTTTAATATAAATCCATTGTATGGAAAGCTGCTTGTTGTTACTGTCACAATTTTTGTGTTTTAGATGGTCATTGATCTTATTGAATGTGCATTGTAGCTAAACATGTATGGCTTGCCATACAAACTGACTGAACCTGGATTCGCTCTTCTGAATTGTGCCTTCAAAGTAAGGGGCTCAGTTTATTCCTTTGTGCTTTGCACATCACAGAATAATCCTTTCTAATAAGGAGACAAATGCTTTAAATATCTGTTGCTCAAAGATACCCTGGTAGAGGTTGAGAATGTCTGAAATATAACTTCAGATTCTGATATTTGGTATGAGAGGGAGAGGGAAGTTACAATCATAATTCACTAGCCGGCTGTGTTGCTTCACTGCAGGTATCACAAGTATAAGGAGCACTGGAAAATTAGACATTAAGTTAAGAGTTCTATGACATTCACTTTAAATTTTTGTCCCTAATATTGCGCATCTTTGTCTTTACTAGCATATTTAGGCTTCTCTTAACGCTCTACTGATCAAAGTTTCACCATCACAAAACCTTTTATGTACGCTTTACAGTAAACGTATTGATTGAAAATGGAGGTACATTGCAATAGTATTAGTGGTATTTGTTACCGGACTTTTTGAACTATATGAGCAGTACTGAATAAAGGTATCAAAATTATTTGGCAGAAACTCTAGCTGTTTCGTGGGCACTCTGAACTGCTGCATTTAGTACACCAAGCTTATTTCACCTATTGTTGAGGGATGATTATATAAAGCTTTGTGGCTTTTACAAATTGTGTAGTTGTTACTTTAGCAAAAGTAATCTGGAAGCTGCAGTAAGAATGGTGGGCCTCTTCTGTCTTTTTTCAGTATTCTCGTTGGCTTTGTTTAAAACACTGCTCATGCTGCAGAAAGCAAACATGTTAAACCACAGGTCAGCAACAACTAGAGTGAGCTACTGGGGGCTTGGGGAGGTGGGAAGTCAAAGCTATTTTGCTCTGAGTCCTTGTTGCATTTTGCTTTGCTACCGTATCAGTCAGTGATAACTTGATTTATTTAGTTTTAATAAAACAACAATTAAGAGCAGTCATTTTAATGCAGTTTTCCCCATGTATTAAATGTACCTTACATTAATTTTGAATGTTTATAACGTAAGAGAACGTTTTATGATAAATCATGGGAAGTACTGCATAATAACTGTGTTATTGGGGTGGCAAATAATCTGCAGTGGAAGAGAAGTTTTTCAAAATCACAAAAAAACCCAAACGAAACCAAAACAAACCCACCAACCAACAATAGAGGCTTGTTAAGCATGTGAGAAATTAATGAGTCACACTGAATCTTGAGAGTGTGCCTTTCCTGTGTTTCCCTTTATTTGGCTTTAGATACAATTTTGCTGAATGGGATTTAAGTCTTTTAAGTGAGGGAAAAAAAGTATTCACATTATTTTCAAGGTGAAATTCTTAACCCAGTCATATTAGCAGTGTTTCAGAGCTTATCAGCCCTTTTCCATGTAGATGTAAACCAATACGAAAAATTGGAAATTTGGCTGTCAAGAGCTTTAAACAGTTTGAAATGTGAATGTACGAAGACACATACTTTGCACTGGGGGACAGTTGTTCATCATTCATCTGTAAGGCGCTGAGGCTTAGCACTGAATTGTTCAAAGGAATTTTTAAATACTAAACATGTAGATCAGATAGTAGATGTCACCGATCAAGCACCCTTATGTGAATATTACGTTTTATTATAATACAGGTTATTAGTAGGCTCAGCTCTATCTGCAGTGCTTCCTAATTTCTTGCAGTTGTTGAAAAAGGAAATGCACACTATGGAAGAGACTGTTGTACAAATTTTCCTTAATAATGACTGTGTAGGCAAAGGAAATACCTGCTTCTGTATTTATAATGTGCAATTACCCTTATCTTGATACATTCCTAAAAAAAACTCTTGTAAAGATCTTATTTTTGAAAGTTAGTGCCAAGTACTTCAATATTTTTCTTTTGATATTTACAAAGTTAAAATACAATCAAACTTCTTCTTTTCTTTTCAGAAAACACCCAGTACAGACCTTTCAGATATCCCTGCTCTCCCTGCAAATCCTATTCCTGTTATCAAGAATTCAATAAAATTGAGATTGAACCGGTAAAAACAACCTCAGGGGTCCATAAACAGTATCTGCCAACTCAACCTGTTGTCTTCTAATGCTAGAAAAAAAAGGAGAACGGAGGGTGCAAGACTAGAACATAATCGCAAATGGATTTAGGTATATTTTGTGCACTTCCCTTTCTGGGCTAAAATCACCACTTGATTGGAAGTCCAGGTTAGTATGCGAAGCCAGGAGTACAATTAATGTGTTAGCAACAGTTGCGTTAAATATTTTGAAGGATTACTGCCTTTAAAAACATGAACACTCTTTGTAGCCATATTTGACATTCTGATTGAATTTGTTTGATGCATTGTTTCAAAATTGAGATAAAACTGGCATAAGAATCCCGTAAATGCACTTTTATGTACTTTTTTATTGGAGTATGACTAATTTTAGATCTTCAGCTGATGCGCTTTCGTTTTATTGAAGAATCTCTTCAATAGTAGTATTCTGCAAATTGGGTGACGTTCTATGATATACTATACATTGAAAATAAAGTGTATAGTATATCTAGTTCAACTGCCATCAAGCAGCAGTAAGCCTTTAAAACGAAATGTCAAATCTTGAGGTTATAAGGTGTAAGTTGAGGAAGTAATTGGGAAGTTTTGGTATTGGTGGGACATGATTAAGATGTGGTCTAGTTTTATTTATAGGATTGTTTTAAGGTGCATACAGATCAGCAGTCAAACAGCAAATAAACTTTCCTTTGAGATAATCAGACTCCTTATTCCCTTTTTGTTGATCCCTTTATTTCTTGGGAAAAGCTTTTGCGTTTAATGTTGGGGTTTTTTTGCAGCTTGTATGCACCATATAGGACAGTAGTTATTTATATAAAATAAAAACAAGCCATGTATTCATTTGGGTTCCTTCCTGCCCTTTCCTTAAACATATAATACGTTGTGGCCTGTAGGCACAAATTGAAAATTTTGTCCCATGACTAAAGTGTTTAAGTAAATATTGCGTGCCTGTGAAATATAACACCTGTCTTGATGGCCTTTGAATCACTAAATATAAGATGATTTTTGTACACTCCATGAGTCCTGTATGCATTAAAAAGCTTCAAATTTTAAATAAAGGCAAAAAGATTTTTCCCTAAGAATTTTAACCTTTTTATTTTTAGATGGCTCATCAGAAATGGTTTTACATACTGAACAACACTGAATTTTTAAAAATCATATTTCTAGTAACGACTTGACATCTAGTAAGCTCTCTTACTCCTATTTTTTTGTTCTTGTAGTCCTATCAGAAAAATAACAACTTTTTCTTTTGAAAGAACTGAATCTCTCATGGCAAAGAACAGCAGTATTTGAGGAACGTGAGGGATACCAACAGTAATACCAGATGTAGATAACAAACTTCATGTTACTATTACTTAAGTCTGAAATATGTGGGATGACAAACCATACTCCCCATACTTTGATTAGCATGTTTTATGAACTCCCTTCTCCCATTGTGCTCCATCCTATTACACGTGCATCTTTCATGTTAAAATTAAATTACTTACACTCTTCCCCTTATCCTTCTAAATTAATTCTCCAAAGTCAGAGTGTAGCTTCTCTTTTACTTAGGCTGTGCAGTAACTGAAGGGTTTCTTTTTTTTTTGCCATTTGTCTCTAAGATGTCTAGTATACAATATTTCTCTTTTCCTTGCCCTGTGCAGCCTGCTGTCGTCCACCCCCCAAAGAAGGTTATATTAACAGTTGAAGTGTACAAGGTGTCTGTGTATTTTGTGTAGCTATGGAGTTTAGATCGAAATTGCCAGGCACAAATTTAGTCTTGTCATTTTGTTTACACATCGGAAAATCTTTTTCATTTTATTAAACGTTTCATGTAACTGCACCCAAGTTTTGCCAAGCTGGAAACTTGGAACCTTTCTGTATAGTGACTTTTTAATTCTAGTTTTCATAACCTGGAGATCAGACTGTTGCTTTCGCATGTTGTACGTAGTGTCTCATGACTGGAGTTTGCTTTGTTTTATAGTATCTGTACTCCTTGTATTTTTCAAGAGCTATTTTGTAAACAGATGATGTATTTCTCCATTGAAAACACAATAAAAAACAGCACAATCCCATAGTTGTCTGATTTTTCTGAATGTACGAAATGAATTTTACTTTCTTAATTCATACTTAACTCTGAAATTTTCTGCTAAGACAAAATATGCTGTGGCCTAAAAGAAATAGTACATAAATGTTTTCTAAATAAGCATGATGTTAGATATAGGAAGTGGAAGTCACGCTCAGCAGGATGTTGAGTTCTAGTCTGTTAAAGGGAAAGGTTGTGGATTGGCGGGGGTTTTTATTGCCAAAAAAAACACAAACAAAAAATGTTGAGCATCCATTCCTTGCTTCCCGATTAGGAGTCCGTCTTAAATTCCTAAAATTCATAAAAGCTTTTCTTTTTAAATTATTGAAAGCTGACAAAGCTGTAAGAAATGTCTGCATAAACAATTTGGGGCTATACTGCTTTCTTTAAAAGTTTGAACTCCATTTTTTTAAAAAACATTAGTTGTAACAGTTTAGGCATCTTACACTTGCTTTTCTTGCGAGTGACTTTCTTGTGTCAGCAGATGGCACTATTTCTCTTCTTGTCAAATAGTTTAAGCTTACCCTGAAATAAAAGTAAAAATTACACGTAGCTGTGCATCACTTGATTGATCTTTGTATCAGCATGAGCCCAATACTGCAAATGCTTGATGTGAGTAACTTTAATAAGTAGCTTCCTTTTGACTAAAATGTCTTTAACTGCTAAAACCACTGATGATTATGGTCTTCATATTATAATTACCCTGCCTAAAACAATAAACCTTTGTGTTGTATATATTTTTCACAGCGTGCAATTGCTTGTCTTGTTTAGAACAGATTCATCATCTTTATATCTTGCCCACCCTATCTTCCTTTCATCAGAGCTGATGTTATTTATGGCTTTAATTCCGCTCTTATTTTCTCTGACCAATAAAAATCTGCTAGTAGATATACAAATTTCTGTTCAGTGTTTCTCAATCTACTGGCAATAGGCTTCAATAGGCTTGTTTTTCTGAGTTACCTGTCGTGAACCTCCAGAAGTAAGTTCACGGACTCATAAGGATCTGCAAACAAGAAGCTGAAAATTACTGTTGTGGCCAAAATAATTAACATTAATAAGCCATAGTTCCAACAGATGGCTTTAGACATACTGATTTGAGTCAGACATTTGAGTTGATGACTTCTAGCTGAAGTTGTGCTTCCTTGCTGTAGGTAGTATGCGTGCATGCTATTTCTTACTGCATTTCTTTTTAATAATGAATATCACTTGATAGTAATATACCTTAATGAGAGAACCAATTTTAGTCAATAATAAAAGTTAAAACTGAGTACTTCAGGTTGTAGAATAACCAAAAATAATTCAGTATAGCAAGAACATGCTAGATATTACTGAGCCAGAATCTATACTTAAATGCAAGAAAAGCTACTGTGGTAGTTCCTGAGGAAGCAGAGTATGTTTGTTTTCTCATGGTACATACTTTTTTGGAAGTTGCGTGCATTTGTACAAAAGGCATTTCACATGTTGAAGTGATGCTGGCATCATTTATGTAACTTTATAAACACACGAGTCAAGTAGCTTTGCAGTGCTCTCTCCTCGACGTCATTGTGGCTGAACAATACTTAAAAAATTGTGTCACTTAATGTGCAGATCTCGATAATACACTCGCAAACATCTGTATACACATATATTAGCTGAGGACTTGGTAGGTTCACTTTTTTAAGGAGCCAATGTTCATATTGGAGAAATGTCAGTAATAAACCATTTTTAGTTTACTTTAATACTCTTAGTAGAACTAAGGATCTGTTCAATAGAAACAAACCATCTTGGGTTTGTTGATAGAGGCAGATGCAGTTTGATACGTCTCCAAAGTTCAAACTAATAATTTGAAATATCTACAAACATCAAACATCTGCTGCTATCATCACCAAAAGAATGCAAACTTTGATATCAAACTTCAGAGGGCATTTTTATTATGAAAAAGGTAATGTGATGAACCACTGCTGGATGTCCCATCTGCTTTTTGGGTATTTTAACTCTATTGGTTTTTTAATAAAGTTTAGGGATATTTGTATTGTTCTGACTAAATTCTGGAAATGCTATCTTTAGGTAACCTCTCTTTCTTCCTCCCACACTTAATGAATTAGCCAGATCGCGGTTCCTATTCAGCATGTCTGGCTTTTTTAATGATCTCAGTATTTTTATGACCTCTGTGTTCTACTGGAATGTTTAAAATAAACTTAAGAATGACAATGTCATAAACACTTTATTAAATTTTTACCTCATAAACTCTAAAGATACTGAATTCAGAAAAAGTCAAATTTAACAGCATACTAAGGGTTGGGAAAAAAATGGTTGAATGGTATATGCAGATATTATCAAGCTTGGTTTTTGCAGAAAATTGTCTTTATATAAGAGCCAGAATCCAGGCAAGTAACAGGAAGGGATAAAGAAGAAAATTACTATTGGCGTAAGGTGATAAAAACTCCAACTTTTGGGTAAGGAAAGCTGCATATATTTATTTAACTTAAGAAAATAGCCAATACATTTAAACTGCCTTGTAATAACTGTGGCCCACACAGATCCCAGGCAGTTTACAAGGGCAGATGTCTTTTTGTCTGTCTTATTTGCGAGTTAGCGCATCTACTTTATAAATGCATTTTATGTTTGTATTTTTAGAAGTAAATTTCCTCATATAAGGCCACTTAGGTAAATGTTTTATATGTTTAAAATCTACGTATCCATTCCAACTTTGCAGTTCATCTGAGATTATTCCTGTGATATTTGCTTCAGTCGGGGTAATACGCTAAACTGAAACAGGTAAAATTCTGAATGTTGAATGGAATGTTGGGTCACGTCCCCTCCATTCATCGGGCATTTCGAGTGGCATTAAAATAAAATGGGGGGGGGGGAGGGGGATCCTTGACATTTGAGGAATATCTTTTTATTTTTATTCTCCCCAACTAGAAGATTGATTCTAGGTAATGATAATAAATGTGATACTTCTTAAAACGGCATGTAAGGGTTTTGCACTACAGCTTTTGCCTCAGCATCGCTGAAACCTGGCCCTGTGCGGCGCCTGATGCTCCCTGCCTTCCCCAAACCTGGCATGCGCGCTGTCCCTGTTTGCGTTCCCAGTCTGCGGCGGAGCTGTTAATAAAGAGATTGATGATAAAGTTGTCGAGAAGAGACAGTTGGACAGGACTGCTCGCCATGAGTGACAGAGGGCACGCTCTGCCTTCACAGCCAAGAACGTTGCCCCCAGCAGAGAGCTGGCCATGCCTGGACGCTGTGCCAAGCCTGTTCAGTGCGTGAGGAGAGGAGTCTGTGGCTTATAGGAAGGGTTTCTATTAGATTTTTAGCTTACGTTCTTAAAGTGAGATTTCCTTTATTTAGGATCGTCACACAATTTAAAAAAAAAACCCAACTTTACAGCCTGTTGAGAACAAAAGCAGTTTTGGCGGCGATATAAAGGCTAGTGTAGGTAAGTTCTGAAATTTTTTGTGAACGATCTGCTAGGTCTTTTAAAATATCTCATTGTGGTCTGGTTCAGTGAAGTGAACTAGAGATCCCTTCTTAAAATTAACATGTTTTGTTTTTATGAGAAATAATTGCGTTATTCATGTACTCAATCTAGATATTAGTTTCTGTAGGAATCTCCCTGCCAAGATGTCATAAACTTGATTCAGCTCGGTCACATGGTTGGAATAAGAGAAGCCCAGAATGATGGATGGAAGCATTCATTGTCTCAGCCACAGTTTATCATGGATAATTTTTATCCATCACAATGTAAAAAACAGTAAGACTGATAAAACATTTGATGGTTTAGGCCATCTGCTCATGCAGTATATTAGGATTATTAGTGATTATTCCTATTGTTTCTTGCCTTCATCCAGAACAGCGTGTAGATTTTCTTTACACTAATCATCACTTTGACCACTAAATGCAATATCTCATCTAGGAGTACCTTTTGTTCTTGTAGAATCTAGTTCTTGTAGGTAGTGAGATGAAAAGATCCTGGCAACCCTAATCAAGAACAGTGACTTAAAAAGCAGTTTTAATAGCCCACGCTTCAGTGTTTTGCTTTTGAATGTATTTACAGGAGGAAGATCAATCCTTTTGGTCTGATTGCATTTTAAGTGGTGGTAGATCATTCTCTCTGGACAAAATATACAAATACCATATAGAGTTTTTCCAGCGTTATTTACCGCAGGATGTTGTTTCCTAATTATTTTTTTAACTGCATTGAAACGTGTAGTAGTTTACTAATGAATTCATAAATTCATTCTTTATATATGTATTCTTTCTCATTCTTTAACAAAACACTAATAAAAGGGCTTCTGTTCTGTCAGCCTTTGACCTAGATAGGGGTGAAATCTTGTTTTGTAGTAGTTGGTGTGAATAAAAAAAAAATGTTGCATTGATGTAGTAACACTTTTCCAGTAGTTGGTGCGGGCGCAAGGAATTTCTTCTTAATTTTTAAATTTTGCATCTTGACTGAGGCTACTGGAAAAAACCCCACAAATTCAAAGTGTGTTTTATGAAAAGGTAGGTTTAATTCTGGAGAATCTCAAGTCTGTCAGTTAACTGATTGTGACTATAGTAATCTAAGAAGATTTTTTTTTTTATGTAGGGATATAAGCTAACTCACTCTTGCGTTTATGTTTGGTTTTGTAGGAATTGCTTCACAGCCTCAGTAGTGTTGCTCTGCGTATGCCCTGTCTAGCCAGAAGCACACCAGATGTTCTGTCTTTGCAGATAAAGTCAAAATGGCAAGTTTCATCTAGTACCGTTAGGACCTTTTTTTTTTTCTTTAGCTTAAAGAATACTTTTACATTTGATTTACAATAGGGTGTATTTTTAAAAATGCAAGGAAGTCACACTTTGAATTGTTGATTTTCCTTCCTGGCCTGTTAGTTTTTCAAATTTAATCTGAACATTCGTTACGAAAGTAGGATTCTAGTTTTGTTTAAAGTAGAGATATCTTTACCGTTTATTACTATTTAATGTTTTAGTATGTTAAATTTTTAGATTACCTCAAATTAGTCATTTTTACTTATAGCACCCGCTGTTACGTCTCAAAATGACAAGAGACAACAATTTTCAAAGAATTGTGGGAATGAATTGTCCATTCCTGTGCATTCCACCACCGTCGCACGTCATCAGTGCTTTCTTCCGCTCTAACAGCTCATTCTGGTGCTGCAGGATGTTTCCTTTTAGAAAATAGCCCTACTGTTTTAGTTTCTTCAAAATGAAAGGAGTCATATTATTTCAAAGATGCTTTAATGTGGCTGTATGAGGAGAAATAATATATAATGTGTAAGCAAAGGAACAGACCCCAGCTATAACTATGCTATGAAGCAGTTTGTTAGAAAGACTGACTCACGGCAAAGCCAAACCTGAATTCTAATCCTGACTTGCGTATATGTGACCTTGACAGGGCTATTGACTCTTTGCTTCAACCTCCTTGTATGCGAAATGAGATCAGTGATTATCAGACGTTTCACAAATACTGGCTGCTAACGTTTGGGAATGTCTTGGAATTTTCATATAGAAGATGCTTTAAAGTTATTCCGTTGGATTCTACTGTAAGCACGAATCACACGCTACTTGAAACTCATACGCTAGTTTTCCAATCTCTCTTTTGTATCAGATATATCATCTTTATATCCTGCTGTAAATTAGTTCTAAGGGCATCACGTGAAAGAGGAAAGGTTCCTGTACATGCTATTAGAACAGTCTTCCAGTAGGGGAAAACAACAAAATTGGGCAACTTGGTGCTGTATTTATTTGGACACATGCTATGTCCTACTTTGACTTTTTAAAAAAAAAAATATTTGTATATAAATGCACAGGCTTGCATGTGATGGTTTTTCCCCAGGAAAAAGAGAGCGCTAAAAGCTGCATTACCTGTTTGCTATTCTGATTATCAGCTATTTAATCCTGTCATTGTCTTTCCATTTGCTTATGTGCGGTCTGCGAGCTTTGTAGCTCACTGATACGTTGGTACGATGTGTATTAAATATAACGTATCTGAAAATATATTTTGGCTACACCACTTCTCAGCTTCTGCAATACAAACAAATGATGCAGATCTGTGGTCTGTCTCGCCCTGCAAACAAAACCGGTGAAGGTGGTGAGGATATCGCTGTAAGACTGGCTTCTCTCGTTTACAATTTAGGAATTTTTCTAGTTCTCCAAGCTCCAGTCGCTTTCATACGGAAGCTTGTCTGAAAATCGGGGAAGACATTCTTGTATGAGTCTGTTCGTGGTTTGCATTTAGGTTCTTCACAATCGTTAAGTGTAAAGGGTTTTAATTTTTTTAAGGAAAACTTAATTTTGAAGTGCAATTTACATAGTAAATGCAAAAATAACTTACCACTTCTATTTTTCTGTTGATTTAAAAAAAAAATAAGTCCTTTTTAAAGTAGTGTGTCTGACAGCTGTAGAGAAGAGAAAAGCATGTTAGCTTTACAAAGCAGCAGAAGCAGCACATTGTTCCTGCAGTGCGCATAGCATGGCACAGAAGCTCTACCTGGTTTATATAGAAGTTAGTCTAAGCAAATAGCAGAAGTTAAGGTTTACCACCTTTTGAGGGTCAGCCTGTGCAACACCGCAGAATAAAAACTGGAAGTAACATGGGGCCCTGTAACTGTGATTGTGACAACTACTTCTAGGCTGGCCGACTTCATCCCAAAACAAGTGTCTGTGCTCCTGTACTAGTGAATAGGATGCGCCCAATGTCATCCCATTTTCCCTCAGATCTTCTCAACACCTTCCAATTCTTAGTTGTTTACTTCCAACACTCTTCTAAGTAGTCCTGCTATTTTGAAGTAACTCCTTTATTCTACCTGGAGGACTGAACTGAGGCAGCAAACCCAAAACCTAATTGGGAGTTATGTTAATGTCTGCTACGCTAAACACGTGCCAATAATGCTTTAATTGCTCTCCGCATCTTCTGTCTCTTGTTATCTGAGCCTTTCTCTGTCAAAGGCCCCTCAAAGTATCTAAAGTTTGGCCTCATGTCTTCTGCTGTAGGTGTATTTTTGTTGGACAGGTCGACACAGCACTTGCCTTCCCGCATAAAACCTTTGTTTCTGGGAGACAGGTTGCAATTAAAAACCATGCCCACAGAAGGTGTGCTAGGCTTTGGGGTGGGCGGGAGGGGACGTGCGGTGGTACCAAGCAGATCCATCTTCAGCTGGCCTGGTCCTGCCTGCAGTAGGACAGTGTTGCAGTATCTTAGATCACTTCTGTGAGCAATTCTAAGCCAGTTTAGCAATTCTTAGCCAATTTACCACCAGGTCAGGTGGAAAATTATGAAAATGGTGTCTTCTGATGGGGAATCCAGTCAGCCAAGGAACAGAGTTTACTTGGGATCTTGGAGTTATTTCTAATTCCTTAGGGGAGAGGTTAATAGCAGTGGCCTAGATGTGCTATAGCATTAGGATCCTTGGGGAGAGGGGAGTTTCTTATTTATTTAGGCACTGGTAATGTGCTTGCAGATACTAAATTCAAGCTCTTCCTCATAAAACAGTCAAGGGAAGATGCTTCCTAGTATCCATTAATCAAAAAATTACAGTATATAAAAATGTTAAACCAAACTCCACGTGTGTGCTGCTAACTGCCACTGGGAATTTTTCTATAGGGTATAGAACAACTCTGGAGAAAGGACTTCTTTTGTGTTGGACTCAAAAGATAATATACATCTTCCCAAGAGTTCTTTTACAGCTCTCTAACTGTTTTCAGATCTACAGGCTGTGGTGACTGGTTCTGTACACAGTGGAACACGAATGACACTTTATTTAAACAGCCGTGTATATTTCCACTGATAAACTAGAAACTGAAATATGGACAATACTGATAGGAGAAGCCGTTTGTCCCATTGACTCTCCTGGCACCTATCCATTTTTTTTTTCCCTCATTGACTTCATAATATTTTGGACTTACATAAGCACCTCTCATCTGATGATCTCAAAGCTTTTTGTAAACATTAATTAAGCCTCTTGATGCCCCTGTGAGCTAAATAAATACAATAGGTGTTGTTTCGATGGGTAAATGAAGATACAGAGTAGTTGTCTTGCCCAAGGTCGCCTCGTAATTCAGCAGTGGAGCTAAAAGGTAGAAAACTACCTGCCTGACTCCCCTCTCCAATGGCTTGGTTTAAGTTGGATTCTCCCAGATAACTTGCAAATGACAACTAAACTTTTGTACTGGGAAAAACGGGTACAGCAAGTAATGGCAGTTTGTATTCTGACAATGACCAGAGCTTTTCTACAATTCTGAATTGTTACTAGTCTTTGCAAAAATAATTATCTGCTTCATGCAACAGGCCCAGTGAAAGAATGAATTAGAAAAAAAAAAAAAAAAAAATCACGACTCAAAGTGTAGTTCTGTTTGTTCAATTTTCCTGTTTTTACCTCATGTCTCTTCATGGTTTACTTACCTGCACCCAAGAAGAGGCTATGCAATACTTTAAAAATATTCTCTACCAGGAATGGGATTAGCAGGAATATGGAGTAGGGATGAGGAAATAAAGAAAAATGGAGACAGATCTCAGAGGACCTTAAGCGTAGCATTTGTCATGTGATTTTGTTTCTCATCATAACTTTATTGGATCTACCTTGTCACCTGAACACAGGAGGCAGATACCTGCTTCTGCTGCTGGGTTAGAAACTGGAGAAATCTGCTTTGCTGTTTACAGTATGTGAAAAGCATGTATGTAGGGAACGGTACATCACGTGAGACAAGAACCTTCATGCAGGACATTGGTCATGCCTTAAGAAAAGCGGGATGACTATTTTTCATAGTTCTTTTAGCGCATGAAATGCTTTTGGAGTCCTTTTAGGATGTGACGGTGTCAAACTCTGCCTCTGGTGTTGACTCCTCTTGCTGCTGGTAAAATAAGGCTGCTAGTTAGTTCAATGATAACTTAACTGAGCAATATATTTTTGCTTTCTGCATCAAAAGTCTTTATTGGATTAAGAACTAGTTCACAATTTCCCCCTGTCCTGCTGCGTTTCTGAGCAGACTGCTGCAGGTGCTGTGTTGCTACACTCACACCTTGCAGTGCAAACTGCATCATTCAGAGGAAGAACCGCAAGAAGTTACGAATTAACTTCTGCAGAAAGATTTATACTTCACATGCAATGTCCTGGTCCAGGAATAAACACCTCTCCTTTGTTCCGATACTTGATGGAAGTGGCAAAGCATTTTGTGGTGAGCGTTTTGTAGGCTGCTGCAGGGAGTTGGGATGCAAAGGTAAACGTGTGAACACAGCTCAGTTTAACAACTGTTTTGTTTTCTGGCTGCTTTTTGGTTCTGCCTATTCCTGATGCAGGAATAAGGAAATAGCTTAAGTCTGGAGCTGGGAAATGGAAGGAAGATTGTTACTTTTTGAAGAACTGATCACAAATACAGTCTATCTTCATATATTTCAGTTTTCTTGAAGGTTTGGTTCGGGGATTTGATGTAATATTGTAATATTGTACACGTGCTTGTTCTATTGTATCTATATCGTGTCTGTTACTTTTTAGTTTCTTTTTACATTTGGCAAAATATGTAGGTTGACGATACCCAGTGAAATACAGCCATTTCTAGCCTGGCAATCAAATGATAGGTGGAACGCAGTGCAGTAATGATGGAAAGCTATCAGCTCAATAAGATCCTGATCAAACTCAGGCTGATTTGACCTCACGGTACCTTGCTTACCTCAGAAGCGCACACCAAGATGATTGTGGTGCCCTTGTTTAGTCAGGAAAAAGAATTAAGCCAAATTGGAATCAGAAAGCATGTTGCAGAAACAATCTTGCGAAGTGTAGAAAAGTTGAAGAAGTTTAATGTAGGAGGATTGTAATACATTTTTGATCAACTCCAGTTCCTAGGCTGGAGTTGAATTTCTAATTTTTTTTCTAACATGCCCACATAATGAGTATAAATCAGTCTGATTTTAAAACTTCTTATTTGAAGTTCTAAGTATCTGCACAAATGTCTATGAAATACATCTAATGTTTGTTGTCTGTATCTCATTTAGAAACTTTTTTTTTCTTAAGTGCATGTTTAATCAACTCTATGTTAAAGAAAACTCTTTCTCTATCACGCTGTCTCATGTGTCATTCTGATTTTTGGGGGAAAATCCTGAGAGTGTGATGAGTTTTGCATCATGATTTGAAGTTCAACGCACACAGATCCTGTCAGATTTGGATGGTAGACAAAGCAATTTCTTCAGATGAGGAGTTGTTTTGATAGCCTGCCTTCTAAGCCACTGAGACCTGATACATCTCTTTTTTAAAAAAAAAAAAAAAAAAAAAGAAAAAGAAAAAAAAAAGAAAATCCCACTGCTATAACTGCCATGGCTACCTTTAATTAATTTGTCTTGAGCCCTGAGAACCACCAGGAATGGGAAGAGGTTTGGCTGGTACGTCTGCAGCAATGCTACAAGCGCTGGATGACGTGTATAATATATAGGCTGATATACTGGCTAGGAGCAGGGTGCATGCCAGGCATCTGGGAGCACGTATAGGTTGCTGTAACAGCTCCGTGGCGTTGCTGTGCTTTCCCTCCTCCAGTACGTTGCATCTCATTAGCAGTCTCTTTCCGTGGAGTGTAAGAAACTCCTTTTGACCGGGGCATGTTGTTTACTTCCAAACCTGTGTACAGCTGGCAGAAATCCCTCCAGGCTGTGGTCAGAGCTGGAAGTTGGCCATTAACACAGGCTTCTTCTTTGTCATGATATAGACTTAAAGAAAAGAAAGCAGGTGCCCTCCTGGCATTTTATAAAGAGTCATTCATGAATACAAGATACTGCATTTTGCATATTAGTGTGAGTGCCAATATAAACCCAGCTGTGTGCAAAATAAAGTGAAATATGTATTTCAAAAACTAGGCCACAGCTTTTCTATGGTGTAATCTGAAAGCATTTGAATCAACTTTGCATATGCATAGCCTTTTCTTTTAAAATTATATTTTTCCTTGGGTTTTTTCTTTTTTTCTTTTTTCTTTTTTTTTTTTTAAATGTGGTGATTTTGTAACTCTTCTCCCAAGGTAATAAGACAATAAGTGAGCACAAGCTGAGGAAAACATAGGCAGATGCCACAAAATGCGTCTTGAAAATGCACCTCTGCAGCAACTCTTCTCTGGCCCCAGTCTGGAGCCACCCTCCTGTATTGAGCTGGGATTCTCTTCTTCCACATGCAACTGTTCCTGAGAAGGTGGTCAGTAACTGTGCTTGGGATTTTATTATACTTTAGACCAAACTCTGCAAAGCTAAAAATTATTTAATGCTACTTTTCAATCCTAGAGATTGCAAAAAGTGGATTTTTAAGGTCCCTGGTATACAACTGGTACTGGGTGATCTTCCTGCTGAGGGGAGGAGAAAAAAAGAGGGAGTGAGGGAAAGAAGAAGAGAACCCTCTGGACGATGGTGGAGTTACCCACACGAGCAGGTAACATCCACCAGGTAGATAATATCAGGAGTCATCTGTTTTGTGGGCCCAAGTGTAACTTGCTCTTTCTTGATCCCTGTATGCTTAGTTGCTTTTATCGCCTTCGCAGATCATCAACTGTTTTAGGAAACACTTGTAGGGAAATAAAAAAGATGCGTCCAGGTTTTTTTTTTTTGTCAGGTAATTACTAAATACAAGGTGCATTTAGTGGCTGCAGTGAGAGCAATGTTTATTTTGCGGTAGCTATAGGTGATGTGTGGCTGTGAGATGTTACAAGCTTTTCCTTACACTGAGTTTCAGCAATATTTTCCAAAGAAAGAAGAATCTGGCTTCTCATTGCTGAGGTCGTGTGATACCCTGCTCCAATGTGAGATGAAAAGAAAAATATAGGGAAGGAAATTTTCTCCCTTGGCCTGTTAGGCTGGGGGAGTTTGCCCACAGATTAAACCCATAGATTAAGCTGGAAAAGGTTATTTGAATAGCTAAATTTGGGTCTCCCCTGCTGTGGGAGCCGCAGTTTCAGGACTGCAATTACTTGCAGGTGGCTCTAAGGCCACACCTGAGGGGCTGCTCCAGTTGTGGGAGAAGAATGGGAAGGCAATGGCCAAGTCTCTGGCAGGGATCTGCACCAGGGAGAGCTGGGGGACCACCATGCCTTCTTCCCGTGTGCCCCCCACCGTCCACCGCCTTCTCTGCACACCCCAGGGACGGGAGGGGTCATTGCCAAGGAGCTGATGGGCCAGGCCTGAAAGCCTGGCTGTGAATGAAGGTGAAAACGCTCTCGTTTCATAAATGAAGATACTCAGGAGTTGTATCAAGCCGTGTTCCAGGGTCACAGAGGGAATTGGTGACACGGTAGAACCCTCTTGTACCACCAGCTATGCTGCCAGGTTCTGTAATCCAGCCAGCAGATGACACTACCTTCTTTTTTTTGTGTGCACTCTCTTAAATGCCACAGCGGATCCCTCCGCATTCATACGCAATGAAAAAGCCTAATCTGATAAAACTCATTTCTCCGCAGCGAGTTGTGACTGACGGAGTGTGGCGCTAACAAAACCAGAGGAGCTTAAAACCGCGTGTGTGCACTTGTGAAATGAAGACGTGGGCGTTCAAGACGCACTGATAGCAGAAATTAATCTATGTCGAACTAGATCTGATGTATTTTGATCTATGGCGAGCAGTGTTTTGGTTTAGTAGGATCCTTTTTTTTTGCTAACAGGTGCTTGGCTTTAACAATATTCTTTCACTGTTTGATTCTGGTAGACTTAATAGTATAGTTGCTAATTTGAGTTTAGATAGCTTATCCTGTATATATTTAGAGATAAGAAGTTCATTTAGGGATTAAGGAATGCTTCTTGTATATGCACCATTAAGCATAGCACATTTGCTACTGAACTAGCAATCAACAGAATATCGACAAAAGTTATAAAGAAATCTTTTTGTTCACGTGAACACACGTTTATACACAAGGTTCTAGATGCTTACATGATGAATGAAGTAGCTCCAAGAGCTCTATGTTAAATCCAGATTCATGCTGTGCTTGAGTGAAATACGAGTACTGATCTTGGTTAGCAACTGTTGTAGTTGAAGGGGGTCAAAAGAATTGGTGATAAAAAAAAAAAGAGGGAAAGAGGAGCTTGTTTTCTAGTATATGGGAGGAAGCTGAATAAACAGTAAGTTGTGAGAATAGTGACAAGGTAAAATGAAATATAGACTTTCATGTATTATTTGCTTTAACTGGAGAGTCAGGCCTCTAAAAGTAGCTTTCAGAGCAGTAATCAAAGCACAACATTGTTTTTCTTAAAAAAATAAACAAACCAAACACAACCTAAAACCAAACTAAAAAAACTGAGTGAGGAAACAGTGAAAATTCCTGGAGCGTCCAGGAGAGAAGGGGAACAGAACGACCATGTTACTGACACCCACCAGCTGATAACCAAAACTGGGGAGGGAGCTGAGAAAACGAAGGGGCTTCATCAAAATCGTCGGGTTATCTAGTCCTCCTTCATACCAAACGTAACGCTTTATATGGCAATTAACCGAAAAGTGATTAAATCTTTAAAAGGTGGAGATGAGCCTTTCAGACGTGCAGGTGGTGGTTCTGAAATGCCTGCTGGTGGTGGAGATCTCGTCGTTGATGTCTCTGCATGGGCAGCTCCAGGAAGCTTTTCTGGGCTATTTATATACTTTATGGCAGGCTGTTTGCTTTATAAGAGGAAAAGCTGATTCACGCTGGTGTGGAAGCTGATTGCGCTGCCAGTGGGAGAGGCAAATTTGAGGTACACGAGGATAATTAAGCAGGAGATACGTAGGATTCAAAAATACGGATCTATTTTTTCTGAGAGGTTGGCGTGCTCGTGTGTGGGGCTCGACTGCAGGTGTCACTGTTAGATCTAAAATAATGCTTTGCTCTTTGACTGTCACTGTCACAATAGACTCTTTTTTATCCCCCCCCCCCTTCCCCAACAAAGTCACACTTGTGATAGTAATGTAAAATCTCAGAAATGTGTAGTAAACTGTAATCAGTTCAAGCCCCGTGTGAGCGTGTCCGTGCGCCTGTGTACGTACGGAGGGTGCACCTTATACTTTCGGTGTGTATCTTGGCATCTTTACCATAAGCTCAAACGTCTCCATAAATGAGACTTCCAACTTTGAGTCTGAACGCCTTGAAACCCTCCCGTGCTTTGGGATGGGTGTTGAACCACCACCACTGACCCTTCGCAAAGCCACGATGAAATCTTTCCTAGGGCTGTAGAATGTGTAAGCCTTAACGTGGGGATTTGAGAGCGAGCATCTGAAATTGTTTACGGTGATTTGCAGTAGCTCAGTAATTCCATTCTCTGCAAATGAATTTGTTTGTGTTTATTTGTGGGGGTTTTTTTTGTTTGTTTGTGTGTTTTAAATAGTCTCTGGCTTTTTTTTTTTCTGGGCAAACAGGCCTGATTCTTCCATGATCGTTATTCAGATAATGACTGAAGTGCTGCAAGTTTACTCTCTCTATTTTTCAGTTTTTCTTTCCTCTTACATTTTTTTTCCCCTTTTCTCATTTTTGAAGAAAAAAGGGAATGAAAAAGAACCGAAAAAAAGAGGTTTAAAAATATCCTAGCAAAATCTTCCCCTCTGCCTAATTTGAAACTACAACATAGTGTTTAGAAAGTGAACAAAACATAAGATTCTGAGTGTATTTTGGAGTAGCTCACCAACAGCTATTTAAACAAGAAATTTTAAGAGAAATGCAATATTCTTATTAAGTACCAGTCTCCACAGCCTGTTCTTCCCCACCTGCATACCATCCCTTCAAAGCTGGTAGTCTGGTACATGACACCGATTAGCTCACTATGTTAACGTTTAGCATGCTTTGTTGTGTTTTTTTTTTCTTGGCAGTAGCTTTTCCTAAGTATTTATGCCATTTTATGAAGTAAATCCCTAATCTAGATCACTTTATTTCTATTATTTTATCCCAAATTTTCACTTTTTAAAATGTTGTGTTAGGCACCTATGTGGGATTTGTTTTGTTTCTTCTCAAATCCTGCCAAATGCTTTTGGTAAAACAAATGTGTTCGTGAGATTGAAAAATATTCTTTCCTTAAATCAGACAATGGAGTTTTTCACTTGCACAAATAAATGTATATATTGCTGAAAAAGCTCGCTCTAATTGAATCCTGAACGTTCTGGAGGGATTTAGCCCTCCCTTTTTAATTTTTCTCAAAACAAAACCTAGAAATAAGAAAATATTTTGAGGTGGGAAGGAGAGGGAGGGGGAATAGAAAAATAAAGCAAATAAATTTTTGAATAAGAATGACCCATGTACTGTGACCGGAGGGCAAATGCAAATGTCTGTTTTCAAACACAGACTCGTGAATTCTTATTAGGGGTTCGTGACTGTGCCTCCAAGCACATCATTACATATTCATAAGTGTGAGGAAAATAGACTCCTTCCACATTCAGGTGTGTTCAACTAAATGCTGCCCCTTTAATCTTAAAGAACAGCTCATTTGGTCTATTTTCTTCAGTTCACAAAGTGTTAAGGGAATATGAGATAAAAGATGCACACACACAAAAAGAAAAAGAAGCAGCGATATTCCACAAAGATCTTTTTAGTGTCAACTTAAATGCACACAAATAGCAGATGATGATCTCTTTTATTGGACTAACATTTATCCAGTAATATCCACACACTTTTAAAACCATTGAGACCTCCTCTTCAGGTGTTCATTTGAATAGAAATAGCTGAATGAGTGTTTTTATAATTGATCCCCTGAGTACTGAATGTCTAGTGCTGCATAACCAACATTTTCCCATTGCTGATTTTTTTTTCCAAATTGCTACTCTGCAAAATTAGGATTTTGTATAGTTTTGATAAGAAAATTAACCTTCCAAATGCCAGATCCCCTTAATGTTACTTAGGAACTGGTATGAAGGTACAGCTGGAACTCTTGTCCTCAAATGAATTATTCCATGTCTGTGAGGAAACAAAAAATCTTTTCTTTCATGAAATTAGACAGAAACTAGAGCTTCCCCCCTAAAAAAAGGTTGAAAGTTGTTTGTTTTGTTTGAGTTTCTTACCGTTGTCCCTTAGATACGAAGCTGTTGTCTTCAGAGTGTGCTTAATGAAACGCCTTTGCCTTCAACAGCAACACAGAAACTTCGTAGTACTTGTTTGCTATTGTTTGACTTTTATGCTAGATGAAAAATCTGATATATTTTCGACTTTTCTTTTTATCTTTAAAGTTACCTTTAGAAGATTTTTCTTGCAACATATATTGTGTGTCATAAGAACTAAATTTTCCAGAGACACAACCAGGTACAGTGTATGTTTCCTTTTAAAATTTTTTTCTCTTTTTTTTTTTTTTTTTTTTTAAATAGGAAAAAATACCTGGGTAATGCTTGTAATTTTGGATATAGAGTTTAAAAAAAAAAATTATCTTGTTGTGAAGGTACAGAGCAGCTGAAGTTTAACAGCATGCATTACAGGTGGCTGTTCCTTCAGTAGCCCCTTGAAGGAAATGGAATTCCTAATTGATACGAAATCATTTTGTAGCAGCAACACCTGAATAGTAGAGAGAAAGGGAAGAAGATATGATAATAACTGTGTGATAAAACTGGTTAGCATTTGTGTGCCATAGTAAACACTCATGAGTATAAAGAAAATACTGGCTAGCCACTAGAGATATCCACTTATGTTCATGATACAACCACTACAAACTCTAGTTCTATCAAACCAACATCAAGCACAAGATCCATCTTTAATTAATTTAATCCTGTAGAGCTGAGACTCATTTTATTTGTGACTGTGCAGAGAGAAATTACACTTCCATAGTTGCCTTGAACTTCAACCTTATCCTTCCCTATCAGTCATATTGAATAACACAAAAGATTATGCTCTGAAATTCATGTCCTGTTTTATTTTTTTTCCCCCAAAGATTATTCAGATCTTCCTACATGTGGCTCACTCAAGAGAAAGCACAGAAAATGCCTCCCCCCACTCCTCCTTCTTTAGGAGAAAGAGTGATTTCTTTCGCAGAGGGGAAACAGCTTATTAAATCAAAAGTCTTTCCTATAATGAGTAAGAAGCATGGAAATTCTAGAATAAGGCAGGAAGATTTCTGTCCCGTCCTTGGCACAGGAATGAACAAGCCATGCTCCACTGAGGGCCACACCTAATGCGCATAGGATAGTGTGTTTTGCCTTCCCCCCCCTCCTTTAAAAGTGTGCTTTGTGGAAATTACATATTCTGCATGTGCTGCTACTGTACGGCTACTTTCTATATCAGTAACCCATTCCAGATGCTAATGCAGGTGTCATGGTACAGCACGCAACCGAAGAGGCAACTGTGCATGCTCCTGGGATCAGCCCAGTCACGAGGGTGCCGAAGTGCTCCTCAGGATTGATTCGTTTCCCGAGTTCAGCCCTTGCAAGGAACAATACAAAAGTTCTTTTAAACTTTTTTCTTTCTTCAAAGAAACAACAGCAGAACTGTGACCTGCGCCAGGGGAAGCAGCCGGTGGTGAGTGCTTGATGAACCTTTAAAACGGCCCAATTTCCAGGGCAGGAGTGCTGCTTCTCACCCTGGATGACCAGACGCAGTGTGAAGTTGTGGTATCGCTGCATAAGGCATGTGTCAAGCTTTCTAGCATCTCTGATACAGCCATGAAAATAGGTGGTTTGGAAAAAAACGCTCTGTGCATCTTGGTGGCACATCTTTAAGGTGCAAAAAGCTCCAGCCCTCATGCAAGTCTCTAATTGTAGGCCCTAGTTCGGGTTCTTCATATGTACAGGGATGAAAGTTCCTCATGTGCCACTTCAAAACAAAAAAGGAAAACAGTGTCTCTTGCTTTTTCCTTCCAAAAATTAGGAAAAGCTAAAGGAGTGCAAGAGATGAATTCTAAGGTCTAAAGGAAAAAATCGCTGGGCTTCCCGTTACCAGCAGGCTGCTGGAAGGCTGTATGTGCCTTTGGTCCAAAACAGGCCTTTTGCTTTGGTATGTGTCCCAGGCATAAGTTCGCTTTCTCCCAAATTCTGAGATGGTGGTGAAATAATTTTTGCACGTCAATTAAATATGCGGAAGATTTTCTTTGGAGAGGAAGGAGAAGAAAAAAAAAAGCATTTTTTTTCCCCTTTAACCATACTTTCTTTTAACCATATTCTCAAAAAAAGCAAATATAAGGCTTCAGCTAGGTTTAAAATGGGAAATGTATCAAAAGGATGTGGAAAAGTCAAGTCCTGATGTCTCTGCGAAGGATAACCTGCAGCCTCCCAGGTCGCTCCTCCCCTAACGACCTCCATAGTTAATTGTGCCAGTGGCCTTCCTCACCATGGCTAGACTGTTTTCCTGCTTTGGTAGAAAAACTTCAGGAATAACATGGTTTATTTTGATTTACAGATTAAACGCTGCCCAGCTTTGTAGAGAGCAGTTATTATCTCTTTAGACTTCCTCTTATCCTTACAGTCAGTCTTTAAGCCCTCTGGTTTCTTATTCATAATAGAGATCCTGGCCTGAGCAAATACTCATTTGTAAGACTGAGAATCTCTGCGTTTTAAAAAAAATATGACTGGTAATTTGCAGGCATACAGTAGCATTGTAGTTACACATAAAGTTAAATTTCATGCTAAACTTGGAACTGTCCCCACTTTACTGACAGGGAAGTGCAGGGAATATTACAGGCAACCTCTTCAAATCGGCCGAACAATTTTGCAATTTTTTTTTTAACTGCCAAAATTTTACAGATCTCAGGCAAAATTTCTGTGCATTGGACAGTTTTGTTATTTCCAACTGAGTCTGTGCATGCTCTGACCTCAAAAATACAAGGCCCTCAGTGCAAGACACAAAACTCAAGACGACTCTCAAATGGTTTGACCCACAGCTCTTCCTCCCAATCTTGCCCACATGAGCTCCTACCTTCTTTGGAAGATTACTGTTATGCCTACTTCCTATTTTTTTTCCCTTCAATATTTCTGTTTTCTCTCGCACATAGGAGGAGAGAATAAGAGAAATAAATGTCAAGAATTATCTCATTTTAATATGTGGGATTTCTGTGATCTGAGCCTGCTGCCAGCCTACCATCCAGCACAGCCAAGTTCCTGTGTTTTATCGCTCGCTTTATCAACAAGGCCTTTGCTAATTCTTCACCGTCCACAAACACAGTCCTTATTATTATTTCCCCTACTCCAGTGCAATCCAATAGTTCAGTTCTAGCATGAAAAAGCATTGCTTTGGCATTAGGTTTCAAAGTTTCAGCATCTTGTTGTCCTTTGCCATTCTTGGCTTGCATTAACTCATTCTGCTGCCTTTTGACTCACCTTATTTTCCTTTTATGAATTTTACTCCACTGATGAAGTTCCCATCTCATCTTTTGTGCCTTGTACTCCAGTGTGGAAGAAAGGATGGATCTCCTGTATGAACATTTCCAGTGCCAGGCATCTTCCTCCGGTAATAGAATTGCCCTTTGCTGTGACTGAACATGGGAGTTATTTTCCACTCTCCTCCCTATTACAAAGTCACTTCTGGCTCTTAATTCCACCTTCCTCTGCTTCTGTTGTGGATTTATCTTTCTTATGGGCTAATAATAATAATACTTACCTGCCTCTCAGGGTTGTTGTGAAGATTAATTAGTTAATGAGCTCCAAAGATGAAAAGTGCTGCATCATTGCTAAATATTATTGTTGTCCTTATCCTGTATAGATTGAACCCATCAATATCAGTATTTCAATTATAAATCTCACCCTACCATTTTTCAATTAGGCCCACTAGATCACGTTATCCATCACTCACTCTACCTTCTCATTCCTCTGGCTTATTTCTACCTTTCTGCTTTTGAGAATAGACACATAATGACCATATGTTCCTGTAAATAAAGGATTCACCTTTGCTTTCAGAATGCTCTCATCTTTTTTTAATATTAAAAATTAGACTCCGCAGCAGACTCTGAGCAAGGTGATAGTTCCTGCTCCTTTAGCTGAAGTAAAATCTCTGTTAAAGTCTGTTGCATTACCTACTGAAAACAGTAGCCTCAGCAGAAGGTCTGTGAGAAGTCTCATAACCAACTGGTCTCCAGTACCTGTATTCTGTTGGATTATCATCATGAGCTATTTTTTTTTTGCCTTCTTTTAGCAGTTATCTTTGACTCTCTGAAACTTTCTTTTGCTCCCATGGGTTGCAGTGGATCGGCTGAGTGAAACAAGAAGCAGGAATTCACCTAGAAACTTTTCTTGCAGTGCTGCTATCATGGAAGCTAGGAAGTACCATGCCTCATTATTTCCTTCAAGGGCATTGGAGATGTGCCTGACTGTACACTTTGAGCTGCGTCACCAGTCAGCACCTTTGCTTTTTTCCTTGTTTTTCTTTTCCCCTTTCACCCATGGTTCATATTCTGCCTTTGGATGCTGATCAGTCTCATATTCTCTAAAACACGCTGAAAAGATATCTTGGGAATGTAAAATTTGCCTGTGACTCCACGTCACCTAGTCCACCTTTTCATCTGCTCCTGTCTCTATTTGATCTACACTATCCTGTTTCAGAAAACATGATGACGGTTGCATAAAAAATGATCCTCCTAAAGCAAGGGTTTACAGCCACGTGCTGTAAACATGGCAGGGAAGCCAGGGACACTCTGGTTTGGGCACAGGGCTTCCCTTTGCTGCGGCACATGGTTTCTGGGGCAGCAGGCAAGGATTGCTTGGGAGAAATTCCAAGATTTTAATTTCTGCATTGAGGTAAATCTGCAGCTCTCTTAAAATCTGTAAAAGCAAAATCATTCCCACCACCCTGAATGCACATGTGGGAGGGGACACCAATTTGGAACAACCAGAGGCAAACTGCCTATTTACATCCCAGGCAAGTGCCCTCAGACCAGGACTTGAGTCAGCCTTGGCCACCCTCTCTCGCACTCTCAGAGCTGTTCCACTTTGTACAAATAATTTAAATAGTCATTGGCTTTGAGAGAGGGAGATGTCTACAACACAGCTTGCAGTAAGGGAAGAACATGATCAGCCAAAACTGCTTGCAAAAGAGCTTCAAAACTCAACAAATCCTGTCAGACATCTTAACTCTTCTCGTCTCGTGTCCAGAGCTTGGGAAGCATAATCTTTCTTTGGAGAGGAGTCGTCAGATCAAGCAGAAATAACGCTGGCTGAGCTTAAACAACAACCATATTTGATATTTTCTGCTGATTGAGCTGTCCAGTTGACTGGAAAGGGCTGACAGCAGAGAGAGCCCTGGTCTGAGCAGAGCAGCTCCCAGGCCAGCTGGCGAGGGAATGGGTCTGTGCCAGGTAATTATTGCCTGGTGCAGAGGTCGAAAGCCTCAGAGAGGCTGATGTACTAATGAAACACAAATGGGACATCTGTGTTCAGGAGTTCAGCAAAGCACAGAAAACAGAGCCTTGCCAGGAATGTATGTACGACTGAAAGCAAACTCGCTTTCTTGAGCTAAGGGAAAACCACTGAAGAGTAAAGGCACAAGAAAGCCTTTTGCAGTGGACTTCTTCCTGTTTGCGCGACAACTTAAAGGTTTCCAGCAATTGCTTTAGGCGCTACACCACCACAGAGGGGAAACGGGTGCGTATGAACAGCACGATTCAAGGTCACGTGTGGATACTAAGGAGGGTTGAGAGAGGTAGTAAAAGAAAATTCAAGGTAAACGAGGTTACTGGGAGTCTTTACCGACACAAAAAAACAGTGTGGTACCGGGTGGGTGGTTTGTTACTTCTAAACGTCTGCAGTTACAGACACAAATTTTAGCCTATTAATTTAGGGTCTGATTTTTTGTGCCTCGCATAGCCACGTTACTAAAGCCAAGTTTCAAAAGTTTCTCTGTTTAACACAGGGACATAGTGGATGTATTAGATATGCGCATATATATATTTGTAAAAGTATAAGAGAGCGCTTTCTGCAAAATAACTACCAGAAGGCTCAGGGCACTGACATCACTGAAATAACATTGTCATAGTCACAGGTAAGTGGAGACTTAAGGCACGTATCAGGTAAAAGGATTTCGAGTTAAAGCCTGCATGTCAAGAACAGCCTCTCAGACTGGCCGGGACTGATTTGAGCACTTCCTTAGGCTCTCCCTATCAGCTGAACTTTGCTGGTGTTACGGGATGTTTGTTACCCATTCTGGAGGTGCGGGACAGTTCAGTGAAGGGGGTGAGGCTGTGAGGCAGGGAGCTGGAATCCACCTTTTTGACCAGGAAACAAAGTTCAATTGTGACATCCTTCAAGTCTCGTCAAGCTTCACCAAAGCGGTGTGGGAAGGAGGTGAGCTGAGGTCCGTGCAGACACATCCATGTCCTTGGTGCAGCCAAAGGCATGAAGGTACCTGTCTTGCTGCTCCCAGAGGTGTGCAGGCTGGGTGGGAAGCACCAGGGCCCAGGGCAGGTCTGTGTTGGCCACTGTGAAACTTGAGAGACAAAAGGCCCTACGTGCTGCTGGGTCTCACTGGGAGATCGGCTTCCAGGTAAAGGAACCACCTGGGCTTCAAGCATTGGTCCCCGTGTGAGCAGCTGGTCAGTAGGGAGGGAAAGCCAGGCTGATCCTTGCCCTTTCCCAGCTTCATTCTCTTCCGCTAAGTTAGCAGTGAGGAAGGAAAAAAAATTAACTCAGCTGAAGCTGCCATACCCGGATCTCTCCTAGCCGCAGAGAACCTTGCTGTGCCTACTTACCCAAAGTTATCACGGTGCGCTCAGAGCAGCAGGACTTGGAGTTAGATGTCCTTTTCTGCAGTGGACATGATGTTTGGAGGAGGTCTAGTATGCCCTCAGGTTGTCCTCGTGAAGGTGAGTACAGCATTTCTCTAATATTTCATTGCAGTGTCAGTGCTGGGCGTGAGCCGACATCTGATGCAAGATGAATCTAGGACCTTCTGGCTTGGAGGCGAGAGTGTGAATGCTAGCACAGAGGTCCTGACTATGAAATGCGATGAATAAACTTTGCTCAAAAGCGGTCTCTAAAAATAAATAACAGCAAGAGTAGCATAGGTGTTTCTTTTACACCTTTCAGGTGCTGGCTCTGAACATGTTCATTTTGCCTATAAGCTATTTGATGACTCATTTTAGAATTAATGCCTCCACATATGAAGAATGTATGCATATTTCCTCCATGGTGTAAAGATTATAATTGGCAACAGCAGGGTAGAGCTTTTGCAGCACAGGAAATCTGAGCTGGAATCGGCTGGTGCCATGACACTGCCTCAGGCTGTGACCTGGTCACATCCCTGTAGCCCCGCAGAAGGAGGCTCCCAGGGAAAAGAATGCTGGTTTTGGTGTTTCTTCCCATCCAGAAGCTGCTAATTCTCCCCCATCACGGAAAGGACTCTGTGTCTGGCTTCTGTGTGAGGCACAGCTGGTGTCTTTAGCACTGACATCTTACGGTATTACTTGTAAGAACATGTGCATTTGCTGTGTCCTCCTACTAGCCACCAGTGTAGGTAATTATGTTCAGCATATCTAAAGCTTTCTTCTGCTTTTATAAGTGTATGTAATATTCCTTGTCTTCTGTGGTATGTTGCTATATCACATTAATTTGCCTTGTTTGAATGTTACAGATCTTCAACGGCATTAACAACTTCATTTCAGTGACGGGTGAATCACATGTATTTAAAAGTAAGCATCAGCTTACTGAACATGGTTTGGGATCCTTGTCTAAAGTGCTATTTTTATTTTAAAAAAATATTTTATTTATTTAAAAAAAACCAAACCACCAACCTACACTTGGCCAATGTAATGGGGCAAGTAACGCAATGCTGTGTTCTGCCACGGCTTTTAGACCCTGTTTGGATTCCTTTCCCATGATTCTCCTATTACTAGTTGTTGTCATTCAATACTTTAGCAGACAATCACTTAAACCTAGTGATGTACTTTGATCAGCTGTCCTAGCCTGGTTCTTGCACACTGTGGATGCTGACCGCTATAGCAAGCTTTTGGTTACTGGATTTATGTGTATTTGCACACAGGTATGACTTGTCTGGAGAGGGAGCTTGATAGCAATGAGCCATTGGCTACTGGATCAACTGGGACCTGATGGAAATGAATACTGGATTAGTTTCTAAATCTGAGAAAAAAGCATCTGGGGAGGTGAAAGTGAACTCATTTTTACTGACGAGAAGCAGCTTTTTTGTTGCTTCTGGCTCTAGGGTAAACTTGCAGGATTAAATATATAAAATATAGTTTGCTGTTGCTGTGATTTAATCTTAACCCAGTTGTTTGAACTACCTGCGTAGACGAGAAGCGATCTCTTTTTAGACCTGTCCTTGTCTTGGCGAAGCATGCCTTCCCTTTGTGGTAGTAGAAAACAGAAGTCTAGGCTGGGGAGCTCGGAACGATAAAGCCCGAGGTGAGAAGGAGAGCCAGGAGTGCAGCATTATGGAGCAGAGCTCTGGAAACAGCCATCAGCGGAAATAAAATAAACCAAATTACTTTAAGACAAATTCCTCTAGAAAAGCACGAAATACTCAGCGTTGCTCAGAAACAAGGCCACACGGTCTTTTGTTTCACTACTTTATTAACAGAACGAAAGGTGGGAAGATGAAAATGAGCTGTGTTCAACTTCCTTACCATTATCTAGAAGTGCTATCCTGTAGCACGAGGAATGATACTAAATGATTTTGTTTGTTCAGCTACTGTTCCTCCTGTCCTGCCTTCTCACTGAGGAAGCTGGCTTCTGGTTATCCAACTTTAACCCAAATTCCAGGCACAACCAGGGCAGTCTGTGGGGACACATGTACAAACAGCTACTGCCTAGACATTAATTTCTCCTTGTTAAGATTTGTGGGGCTCTGTGTACACAAGGAAAAGGAGAGCAAATTGCGCTCTGTAGTGAGAGACTGTGCTGGTCACTTGGCCAACACAGAGACTGGTTGGATGCAGCCAGGTGAATCAGTGACACTGGAAGTATGGCGTCAGGCCCAGGAAAGAGCTACAGCAAACAGATGTATGGACCTGGGATGCACACTGAAGCCTTGGGAAAGGTGGTTGCAGCTAGCACACAGGGGTAATAGGAGACCTGCTGCTCCGGAGATTGCTTGTGGTTTTTTCACACTGCTCCTGGCCATTAGAAATGTGGCAATTTAAAGTCTGCTACTAACTGAGCATCAAGGAGCGTATTTGCCCTCTTAGCCAAGGTTTACGCTGCTAACGGTTCTCTCAGCTAAGTCTAAAGCTGGTGTAGAGACCAGCAGGTAGAAGCTTAAATAGTCATTTTACCTGCACTATCTGTTGCCCTTCCCTCTGTGTACTATATCTAGAGACATAATTTTCTTACATTTTCTTTCTAACGCTCTCTTTTTCTTATACCTGAAGAGAAAAAGAAACGTCCCAGCCAGCCCTCAGGAGCCAGAATTATCTTAATTCAGTTAATCCAGATCTCAGTCCAAATCCTTTTGAATTATTTTTCAGAAGAAACTGTTAGCCTGAAAAATCTGGAGTACTGCACCGTATCTCCAGCCGGGTGGCTTTGTTTAATCTACTCAGTGACTCTACAACACACAAATTAGCTCATTTAATATGAGGGAATGTAGATGAAGCTGGAATCATTTGTCCTAACAGCTTTGGGGAAGATTATCAAAAGGAGCTAGAACTGGAGCCTAGAGAGAAGAGAGGGAAAATCTGTCCAAGTTCTCCAGACTGTAACTGTCAGTGGAGATTACTGACAATGGTAACCAGATAGGAGGTTTCCCTTTAGAAAAAAAGGGTTGAGAAGTGGTGTCCCTTCTTTGGACCATTCCGCCAAGTACAGTTCTTGCTGTGCCAGAAAAATGAAGATGTGTTAAAGATGAAAATCTATTGCCTGGCAAGAAAAAAATGCCATAATGCCACTTGAAAAAGGCAGTTTGGAGGTGTGAAAGGTCAGCTTGTAGGAGGAGGTGGCTTTCCACAGGCTTTCAGGCAGCAGTTGTACCACTGGGTGAGAAGGATTCAGTCTAAGCTTGTCCTGTCCTCATTGACCAACTGTTTAGTGTCCCTCTGTGCAGTACTGCAGAAAATCCCAATCTGCATTCCTGAGAAAGGGACAACAGGTGAGTTTTGGAAGCCACCAAAATCCACTGTTGCTCGTGACCTTGGACCATTCTCAAAATGGCTTCTGGCTTGGACTCACGGGCAGTTTGTCAAAGGCTTTCCTTTGTTTTCACTGTACTATGCGGAGGCTCCATCCACACCTCAGAGGGCAACATGCAGGGGACAACCTTGTTTTAAGGTCAGCTGTAAATTTTCAGAATGGCCTTCCAGCGGGTCCCTTCATCTATTATCTCCACACGTCTATCAATCAGAGAAGTAATTGCCCAGCTGTCTCTGCAAAGAGGCAGATCCTTGCTGGCAGGAGGTGCTTGCCCTCCTCTGGTGACCATTTAGCTTCCTGGTGTTTGCTTCTCAGAGCTGCTCCAGTCCCTCCACCACCGGCTGGCTCTGCAATCCACCTGGTGTCTGTGAAGCATGGCCCGAGCAGCACCAAATTAAACAACTGCATTTCATCATCGTTGAGGGTACATGGGTGCTTCTGCCTGTGTGAGTGTGGTCACCACTCTTAGGGCATCCAGCGCTTGGGGAGGGACTGGGATGTCCTCCTTGGTAGTGTGGAGCATTGCAGGCCCTACACCCCTGCTGTCCCACTGGGCAGTGGGACCGGTCAAGGTTGACATCCATGTTAGCATTGCTAGCTGAGAAACACCTTGATGTCCCTCTGGGTGGCCATGCATGGCTGGGAATGACTTCTGTTGAAAGCGATGAGTGAGGAAGGACTGGGAGTTGTGGCAATAAGTGACAGACTGGAGAAAGGCCATTTTGGTATCTGAAGCATCTTTCCTCCATTGGTGCCATCTTTCTTCCCTTCAGTCTTTCTCCATGGGGCTGCCCAGGTCACCAAGCATGCACGGCATGACAGAAAAGGGAGCAACCCCTAGCCCGGGGGAATGGCGGGGCAGCTCCCTCCCACAGCTAATGCCACTGAGGCCATGTCCCTGTGACTCTCCTATCTGAGCTCTTCAGGGATTAGGCTGCTCTCCCACCACGCTCACCTCAGTGCTGGCAACGCACAGCCACAGCACTACCTTGGAAGTTTTCAAGATCCAATTGGAAAAAACCCTGAGCAACCTGGTCTGGGCTCAAGGCTGACCTTGCTTTGAGTATGGGCTTGGTCTAGAGCCCTCCTGAGGTCCCTGCCAGCCTGAATTATCCTCTGATCCAAAGGCATCGGACAAAACAGTGAGTCACTGCTTTCCTTGGCTGGAGATGGTGGTGGCACCTGGCAGGGCCTCAGTGCGTTTCCTTGGTGGCACAGTGGAAGAACCTTGCTCTCCTGGCTGTGCTCTTGCCTTTCAGAGGTTCAGGATGTGACTGAATCCAGGGCTTCCTAAAGAACAGGACCAGCGGAAGTAGCAGAGATGTTAACAACCACAGGCCTGTTTCATAAATGCCTGTAGATTTAGGCATGATCGGATTATTCAAAGTGCTCCACTTGCCTTGCGTCATCAAGGGAAAGGTCTCATTTGGCACTAAGATGGGAGGCTCTGAGCTCCTTTGAAACTCTGGCTGCAAACGGGGCTGTGGGAAGAGCAGGGTTCCTGGTGCTCTCAGAAACGTAAGCCTGAAGTGCGTAAGTGGGACCTGAGTGCTGCGGAAAGAAACTCTGATGTGGCATTGGGTGCCGAGACCTCGAAAATGTGACTCAGAGCCTTATTTCAGCCTTGGCTCAGAGATGTGAAAACGGGTATCAAAGGACACTGTCCTGTCTGAGCTGTCTTTCACAGGCTCATCACGCTGGCATGAGTGATCACTTAATACGGAGCACAAGGGAGAGGTGGGTGATACCACGTGAACGCAGCCAGGGGCCGGGGTGAGTGCTGACAGAGATGTCGAGAGCACTGAGGATAAAGGAAGCGCTGCTTAAGCCCAGTTCTGTGCTCTGAGTAGATAGGAATATACAGAAAAGGCAACAAAAAAAAATAAAAATCATATTCTAGTCTTCGAATAATTTCTATGCTTTCACTTAAAAGAAAAGTGGAAAAAACAAACAAACAAAAATCCCCAAATAGGCTTTTAATCTTCATAAGTGCAGATGATCTGTACATTCCACAAAAAAAAAGAGATGTAGAAAACACACACACACCTTTTAACTAGTGAGCAATTTAAAGACTAATAGGATTCATCCATAATTACATAGTTAAGTAAAATTTATGTATGAAGGAATTAACTGATTTCCCTGAGGGCAATATAAACCATAGAGACAGTGCTCTCATTTAAAAGTACCATCTCAATGTTAAAATACTTTGTCATTCTTCTGTAGCGATGGTTAGGTGCTGTGAGAGCCACATGGAAGTTTATTTACTGATCCGCAGACAACTGATAACAGATCTCTGCTTTGTTTGGAATAGAAAACTTGAACAGCTTGTCTGCACCTCTCCACTCGGACATTAAATCAACATGGCTCTATTAGTGGCCCTAGGATGCCAGCTGAGCCATCTCTAAGCCTGTCACCGTGATGTCTTCATCTGTAACCAGAGCAGACGTGAGCTCCTGGCAGCTTCGGGAGGTGACAACAAATCCAATTAGCTCCTCTCCATGGCGCCACAATACTACTGTGAAACGGCCTGACAGGGAGGGTGGCTGCAATACCCCGCACAGTGGGCCATATCCTTCGTATTTAAAAAAAAAAAAAAAAAAAAAAAAAAAAATCTACCAACACTTAATTGCTGCAGTGACTTTCCAGGCGGCTGCTGGAACCTCGCACACAATCTGGTCAGAAATGTGAGCTGTCCTGGAGGGCTGGATCGGGCGCAGCTTGGGGAGGGCTTTGCGAAAGGGTAAAATGCTCCAAGAGGATAACTCTGTGCCAGCACCATCACCCCCCTCCCTCACAAGGAAAATTCGGTCTGGAAATCATGCAAAAGCCAGCCCCTTCCTACTCCAGTCCCATGTTGCGCAGAGACGGGGACTTTTGGTGCCCGGAGGTGGTATGTGCTCCGTACTGTCTCGTTTGGCTACGGTGTAAGCCAAAAGATGGAGGCAAACTCCGCACTCCAGACTTCATCTGCTGGAAGGAAAGTGGGGGGCTGTTCAGTGGATGTAGGATTTGGAAGCAGACAATCCCGTGAAACTCTCAGAGTGTGGGATGGGAGGGGTTGATAACACCAGTCAGAAGTTGAGGCTGGGCTGGCTGAACTTCAACAGTTGTATTTAAATTCTGCTTCCTTCCTCCCAGACGAGTTAGCTAGTGCGAAGAAATATTTCACATGCTGTTGCTGATATCCCATGAGGCATATCAGCGTTAAGTCATTTAATTCTTTTAGGCTCTATCACTAACGTGATACTTTTGCATTTTCTGACCAATACTTGTGTCTAACAGTGCAAGGTGAAGTAGGCTGGGGAAAAACAGGGAATGAATGTAGGGTCCTCTTGAGTGAGAAACTAAATCTAGTTTCTTCTATTTTGTTCCCAAGGTCGTAGAGGCCATCAGCAAAACCTGAACATCCCTGCTGCTGAACCGTGGTGTACTTGAGATACAAGAATGCTTCCCAGTGTTTGTGTTCAGCTGTTCTCCAGTCCCCATTCATGTAGGTAAATTCCATCTCTTCCAATGTTGGGGGCTATTAGGAATCATTGTAACCACAAGCTGCTCTTAGAGAAATCACTGAAGTTAGTAACTAGCTTGATTTCTCTGCTTTCAGTGGAGTGAGCCTGGAGTTACATCAGGATAACTGTGTTACCCACAGCCTAGTGACTCTGGTCACTGGACTAAATCACTCACCTCTAACAATATAAATGCTACTTTTCAAGTTAGAGAGGATGTGCCTTTTTGCTCATCACGAGTCTCTGTTAATGTGTAATGCTAGCAGAACTGGTTTACAGGTGACTGAATTTAGGGGAAGGAAGTGTCCAGCAAAGCAACAGTAAAATGGTTGCATTGCTGCATGCCTGCAAACTTGTTGGAAAGGAGAATCTTCATTCCTCCAAGGAGAGTGTGCCTAAAACCCAGGCAGAAGTCAGCATTCATCTGAAGCCTGGATCTGCCTTGTCTCTGCAGTTACTGGTGATGGGGGTTCAATGCAAAGAAAAACAACTCAAAAAACTGCAGAAATGGCGTTGGGACGAAGCACAGCATCTGTTTCCAACAACTGAAATGCATGGTTTTTAACTGGTTCCCCCCATGCTCAAGTTCCGTGCTTTAAAAGTGCAGTGAGATCTGGGAACGTTTCAGCACTAGTCATGATTTCTGAGGATGGATTTCTCCAGGGAGAGCATATTGCAGCAGCGTTTGCCTCCCAGAGCCAAGCACGCACTCCAGTCAATGGGTAGCAGTTGGCAGGCCACCTCTCCCTTGTCAAGAAGCCAGTTGTACTGTTGTCTCCTGTCACATCCCGGAGGAATACCTGTGGGCACTGGCAGCCACGCAGCTGACAAGAGACAGGGAAAAAGGTGTAACTGGGGTAAAACAAAGGATTTAATTTTTATTTTCTTTTTTTTCTTTCTTTTTTTTTTTTTAAACAGAAGCAGCTTGTTGCAAATATACATTGTTAAATCAAACTCATCCCAAATTAACTGGGCACAATATCTAGGCATGTGGCTGGTTTACAGAGCAACCAAACACTCAGTGAGCCTTGGAACTAGAGGACTGGTTTTGGAAACCGATGAGGTGCTGCCAGGCCCAATTATTTTCAGCAACATCTTTCTGTTACCAAAATGTGGCACTGTGGACTTTGGCCTGCTTGGTAAGAGCTGCTCTGCTAGCTCACTGATGAGCATGATCCAGGCTGCAGACCTTGATATGAGCCTGCACAGCATAGAGAAAAGGATACCCTGGTCATCAGCACAAGGCTTTGTCTTAACCAGCAATTAGCGGCGGTAGTGGTCAAGCCTGAGTTTTAATTTTAAGCTAATTACACATATGTTGTGTGTAACAGTGCAGTAGGCAGTTGAAGGAAAGCTTTGCATGCCATGCAAACAGGAGATGGGAGTTAAGGTCTTAGTTACCCCAACTGCGGATGCACATGGACTTGCATCTATACAGCAAAGAGAAACTTTCAGGGAGGAACAGTTCTAGAGATCTAGAGCAGGACGTGAGACCGCAGAGCTGATTCGTTGGGGAAATACTCCCGGCACAGCTCACACCACAGGCTGCTCAGCTGGCCTTGTTTGACCACACACTTCACAGTCAGGCCAGCTCTGCCAAGACAGTGGTGGCTGCTGTAGATACTCTGCAGTGAGTCCGACTGATGCAGTTCAGGAGTCAGCTGAGAATTTGCATTACTGTGTGGCTTTAAGGCAAGAATTTGTGTGGCTTTGCCGGTGGCACCTGAGTTTACTGAGTTTTGCTTTGCCATTTTAGGGAGGCTGAAGGGACGGCTATAAAATGAAACTTGATGATTGCAACTTCTGTACCAGGCATCACAGAAACTTTTAATGAGCCTTTGCCTCCTACCCCTCTCAAAGTTACACATTCCTAATGTGCTTAAAGACAACAGTACCCTGGGCATGACTTGATGCCCCAGCTGCAAGGAGAGCTTGCTGTGACACATTGGCAATGGGAAATAGATCATGCTTCTCTGTTGAGCTGTTAGTCTACCATCTCCCAAAGTTCAGCTTTTATGATGATGTCAAAAAAAGGCTGGGCATGAAACGCTGAGTCTCACTAAGGTAACTGGACACTGAAAATGGCACTAAGATCGCAGAGACTTGAAAGACAGCAACAATAGGAAGTCCAGATATACTCTGCCTGGGAAATCAGAGGGAAGAATAGAAGACATTGGTAGAGTGACAGCAGAAAGGTTTAAAGAGCAGAAAAAAAGTGGAGAAGTTGTTTGAGTGGGCTAGGGATGGAGGAGGTATTTCGTTTGATAGATGGAGGTGATAAAGGCACAAGAGGAAGCAGGGAAGGATGAGACTGTGTGCTTCCAAGGCAGGTGCACCAGGGAAGCCCAAAGGTGTTTTATTGTTCTTGCGCCAGCTAATAACACTGGCTATATGGAGCCCTCCAACCTACTTCTCTAGATCATCCCAAACTGAATGCACATACTAAAAACTCTAGCTTTTTTGCTATTCTCTAGTTAGCTGTGAATACTGGTTACAATCATGTTTTCTGCCAAATCTTTTTATTCGATGGAACCTGTATCAAAGCAAAACATATGGCTTCAGTTATTGTGAAGTTTGGGGAAATTTATCTGCCTGGATTACCACAGGAGCTGATCTTGAGAAGCACTCTTTAAAAGGAAATTTGTATGAGAAGTGATGTACTTTATTTGAGGACTGAAGGTCTTCTCTCTGGAGGTCTCCGAGATACTGCTCTACAAAGATTTGACAGCAAAACTGTAGGTTTTTCTTGGAAAGCCTTCATCAGCTCTCATCTGTTCAAGACAAGAATTGCCCTGTCTTGCAGGAGGAGTTCCTACATACAGTCATTCTCTTCCTCTTCATGGGATGCGGACAGCTTCGTGGGATGTGGGACTTTCTTACTGAAATCACGGAGACACAGGCTGTGGATGACGGCGTTTGCATAGTCAAACCTCAGTTGTAATTTCAAAACCACTAATCAGAAGAGTAGGTATGTCTGCTGAGCATTCCCAACCCGTTTAAAGGTTGGAGAGGCATCTCACAAGAGCTGGCATTAGTCAAACAGCTCCCTCAGTAGACAGAGGGTCTGTTCTGATAGCCTCAGGGAGCCTATAGTTTAAATCAAATGGATTTTGTTGACTTATTTTCTTTTCATGAAGTTTTAAAATATGTCAGAGGTATCTGCCCCTGTTGGAAGCAGAGGATGGTTTACACAGTTGTGTCACCAGACCTACATCCCACCATACGATTTCCTCTCTATAACTTGAAAACAAGGCAGCAGTTTTACATTCTCTTGGGGTCTCTGGCAGCTTTGGCTCCTGGTAACACTGGAATCCAAGCTTTTTAAAAAACCTATTCTGAAATGGGACTCTTGGAAAAATATAGTGTTGTTATGAAGAAAATAGCTAGCAAAGATGGTGGCACAGCCAAGACAATTTCCCCCTGGTTTTTGGCCAGACTCTGTGGTGCTTACATAGACACCATCTGCCTCTTTCCTCTGTGATATTGCAACTCCTCATAGGCTTTAGGGCTCCTCTAGGCAAAGAAATATAATTGCACCAAAAATCATTATTTGAATCACAACGCTAAGTTTCACTCGGGACAACAACACTAAGAAATACTCCATGTTCCTCCTGTCTTCTACCCAGGCTTGTTTTTATCTACCTAAATGCCACCTTTCCCCTGCTTGTAATATTTCTGTGCTAAGTACTTGCATTACTGTAGTGCCCAGGAGTCCCAGTCATAGACTTAACTGTTTTAGGGGCTAATCACAACATTAAGTTTAGTATTTCTTGGCCAGCTAGCAAACAGGGCAAGGACAATATTGTTCAGTAATCCTTTTCCTAATGATAGGGCTTACTTAAACTGATGTTCAAGACAAGTTCCCACTCTGAAAACCATTTGCTTGGCAGGTGATGGAGTTAGGATATTCATGCAAGGTTATTTAAGATACATGAATGGAGCGATGGGGAGAACTTTATCTCCTCTTGAGGCCCCTTAGCATGGATTTAGATAATTTGTTCTTACTGTCTTCATAGCCTTGGCTCAAAAAACTTAAAATCTCCTTTGCCCCACGGCACAGCTTCTGCAGAAGATGGGGAAGTGCCCCTGCCTTGTGCCCAATTGCTCTGTTGAGTTTCCCAAAGAAACATATTGATGAAATATGGTGCAAATATCCCTCCAAGGGGCCTGGTGCCACGAGGCAATGCAGCTCAGTGCCATGTGGTGATACCAGCTCCCATCGCCCAAGCAAAAAGCATGGAAACAAGCCCTGTACCTTTTCCAGAGTAACTGGACCTTCTGCATCTTCTAAGACCAGGGAGTATTCACAGTGATTGCTTGTCTTCCTTTTACATATTTCCAGGAAGAAGCTGAGTACCAAACCCCTGATAGTTGGGTTTAGAGAGCCTTTCTTCCCACCTGGAGGCTTTGCAGCTCCTGGCACCTTTGGAAACAAGCTCAATCAGAATTCAGATTCAAGCCTCTCACCTGGGGCTACACAACATTGCTTCCAGACCAATGAGCCATTTTGTAGGTGACTTCTAAACATGCAAAGAAAATTAAACGATTCCTTCGAATATCCTTAGCCAGAAGAACGGCTCAGAGGGTTATTGAATTTTTTTTTCTTTTTAAGTGCACAGTTCTTGTTTATTTGAATGCTGCATCAAAGCTGAGAGAAAAGGCCATTGTGCCTTTGATTGGATTGGAATTTTCTGCACCAGCATTGGCCAAAGGCAGTCCGTCCTCTCGCCGGCTCTCGCATGTGACGCAATGGGGAATGGGGGAGGGGGAAAACCTGACAGACAAGCAGACAGATCAAACACGACACTTCAAAGAGAAGGAAAAAATGCAAGAATGAAGCAATCCAGCACTACAGTCCCTCAATGCTACGAAACAAAGCAGACAACCCTCTACACATGGCCATTCCTGCCATCCAGAGACTGAGGCTGTATACATGAGATCTTACCAAAAGCACTAGGGAGTGGTCTCTAGTGACTACATGACCAGTTATTGCACTATCCGTGCTCAGACACTCTGAGGGGCTAATTAGTGCTTTTAATATGTAAATCAGAGCCTGAACAGATTAAATCTAGGGAAAAAAATAACCCAGCTGGTGAATATGTTGTTTTAATTATTGCTCTAAAGAAAATATGGACATGGCTGAAGATGATGACAGAGAAGAACCTGTAATACTGCCTTATAGAAGTTGTCCCTATTCATAGAAAACGAGCAGGAGAAGCTGGGTGCTGAGGTGGAGCAGAGGAGGAGCAGCAGGAGCACATGCAGGGCCAGCAGAGCCCTCCCAGCCTCGGGTCCTCTAGTCCAGCCAATGGAGTTTCCAAAATCATCTAAGTATTACTGCTAAGTATGCATATTCCCAAAGGCTCAGTCAGGATTTCATCTTGCTGGGTGTTGTTGAAACATGGAGAAGGAGCTATTCCCTGCCCCATAGAGAGATTTGTGGGGAGGGGGGCCAGGGGATTAATACCACATGTTACACTGTAGAGATGAAAGTCTGTGTTCTGTTCACCTCCAGATGTGCTTGAATCCTTTGTGTTACAAGGGGACAGGGCTTGGAAAGGAATAAATATTGCATTTTCCCAGGCTGGGTTTGTCCAAAGGCAGAGGAGAGAAGGTGAATTTAGCTAGTATGGGTAGGAAAGAGAGACTAAGAGGAACTGAAAGAGGGAAGGGGCAGATTGGATGATTGCTTGTGTTTGACATAAAAAGCTGTAAGGAGGAAAGAGGCTATTAACTTTCTTGAGTTGTGTCCACTGATATTGGAATGAAATAATTTGCACAGCAAGCCTGGACCGCAATCCTCTCTGCCAAGCGTTGAGTTGAGAGGAGGAAGTTTGCTTTCCAAGAAAAACTTTTCAGAAAGGAGGGCATCTGTATGCCTCAAAGGCCTCTTGCGTTATTCAAGTCAGAGCTGCCTTCCAACCCGCCTGAAGGAATTCAGAACAACTTTCCTCTGTGTCAGTTGCTGAGGCTCTTTTGCAGCCTCTAGCGAAGTGAACATTTTTCTATGGATCAATTTTTAGCTTCTGTCAGTATTGAAACTCTGAACTTTTTTCCATAGAGCAAGGGAATAGCAGGTAATTATGTTTCCTTTGAACATACATGCCCTTTTATCTGTGCCCTTCTGCCTACCTATCTGCCTGTCTCCTTATTTATCTGTGTATTGTAATTAAGGATTGCGAGTTGAGGGAGACACAAGTTCCTTTTCCCATTCTTTTCCTCTCTCCCCCTTAATTTTGTTGGCGTCTAGTATAGGCGCATTGCTTGAAACAGATGATTAAAAAAAATGTCTTTTGTTCTTCTCCCAGTATACATCTAGAGATACATGCACGCATATCTCTCTATATGTTTAGCCATAAGATAGTACATAACTGGATCTGTTAAGTCATGTAACAGATTCCTTCAATAGAAGATTTCACCAAGTGCTCCTGATCAACTGTAAGAATTAGGTTGACTGACCTGGGTTGCCTGGGGTATAGATATTCCTTCATGATAATTTTTGCAATGCTGTTTAAATAGAGCAGAATTTGCCCTTCTTCTCTAACTTCAGTCTTTCCTCCTGTTCTTTCCATCCTTTCCTCCCTGCTGCTGCACTGTGGATGCCCTAGAAGACAAATATGCCTCTCTGAAAACTCTTTTCCTTTAACCCATATAACATAATGACTGTGGGATGTGATCTTCCCAGTGTTAGCTCCTCCTTTGTAAATCAAGAATGCCTTCAATGGAGCAAATCTGCATGCACATCACCCCACGTCCGGTTAAATTCTTGAACTCCCTGGAAGGACAGAGGAACTAAACACAGGATGAGAATTTAGGAAATCTGTGTCTCCCATCCTGGGTTTGTGACTTTTCTCCTCCGTGGCCTTGGATTAATCCTTTGAGTCATGTCAATGCTGTGCAATGGCACATGGTGCTGGTATCTCCAGGCACGTTCCACATTATGAAGTGCAGCACCTTGCAAAAGTTCTAGCTCCATTAGCGCTGTGCCACTGAGAGCTAATTAGTTCAGGTGCTGGTGCCATTGATGCGGAACTTCTGATCTCTGAGTGAGCAAGAGCCACAAGTGGTGTAGGCACGTCTACAGTGTTACCACTGCCAGTGTAAATGTACCACTGGTTTCTGTGTGTTATTTGTGGCTAAAAGGCCAGTCGCTTCTACTGTTTTAAGATGTGATATGCAGAAACTTCCACTTAGCATGGACTTTGGACTTTCGGGACATATATATATATGTATATATATAAAAATAATTTTCTCCTTCTATGAAAAAAAGTGAGTGCTATAAATTTGAATACTGTGGGGTTTTGAGAGCGTTGTTCCTGTCCTTTTAGCCCTGATAGAGACCTTTTCGTGTGTGCCCGGTGCTTCCTAGAGAGACCAAAGACAATCCGGCTATCCTAAGGGGCTTTTCCTCTAGGTGTCACACAGCCGGCACTTAGCAACAAAACAGCAGACAAGCAAGGGGCTTAAAACAAAGGAGGCTCCTTTTTTCCTCAATGAGTTTGTCACATTTTTAGGATTACTAATGTTTACTGTGTCATAAATACAGGTGCACTGCTGTGGGAGGAGGACAGCAGACAGGATATATCAGCCTTGGAAGAGGATTTTCTTTCTGATGCAGAAAGTGTGAATGTCAAGGAATGGGCATGAATGGTGGAAGGAGAAGTGGAGGAAACGAATTTGTAGGAGATGGGCTGGATAAATGTGGCAGCAGTGCTCTGTGTAGCTGTAACTAACAGTCGCTGCAGTAATGCCCAGGCAGTGAGAGCTTGAGATGTGGAGGCTTTGCTGGTTCCAAGCAGGCAACTGAAACCGGTTGTAGAAAAATAATTTGATATGTATTTAAACAACTCTTTGGCCAGACAGGCGTGCAGGAAGCAGGGTGCCTGGCATTACCAGTACTTGCCAAAGAGAGGTGAAAGCATGGATGCACGATGTGTCATGCTTGATACCATGACTTGCCACCCTGCAGCAGCAAATTTCCTTCGGATGCAGGCTGTGCGCTTTGCACTCCCACCAACTTCCACCTTCTGCCTTTTCTACAGGGGGATGAATGCAGTGTAATTAATTGTAAAAGGAACACAGCAACGCAGGTGGTTGTCCAAATGTCTCTGTCACTGTGCTCTGGAGCCTCGCGGCAGAGCTTCCTACTGTGAGTACCAGTTCCACAGTTCTAATGAAAGCAAAACCACTCATGTTTTCTTTCAGTGACTTTCCCAGCAAAGACAATTCTTTTGTCTGAGCTCTAGGAATTACCTGCTACAGGCAGCTATTTCAGCCGCTACGTAAGACTGGAGTTCTCCATGTTCCTACAAATGCAAGGCTTCTATTTTGCGTGTTCAGTTATGGTTAAACTGAGAAAAAAAGCCCCAAAGCCAAAAACTCTTACTGCCACGGACTTAGTAAAAAGCATGCTTAAGTCACTGTAAGGGCTGTGTGTGTCTTTCTCTTAATTTAGAACTTGGATAATAGCATGAGATTTTGTCGTTACCTTGCCTGGGAAACTGCCAAGATGGACCTTGCTGGTGCCATGTTTGGGTTTTACCCTTTAGTTAGCATTTACTCTCCCACATATCAATATTCTGATACTCCCAGTTCTCTTGAAGTCCTCTCATATGCTGTGTAGACACTGATTTGTCTTGAGCTGAATGTTATCAAGGAACTCAATGTCCATCCGTGCAGTTCAGGAGTACCATGTTATCACCAAAGCCCATCCTTTCTTCAAGGGGACCTAGAAATACTGGTGAAAATGGCTCCTTGCCTTGGGCTGAACTTGTTGGGACTTTGGAGCAAGAGCTGCCAGGTCATGAGGCTAAGATGTAACTTTTGGGAAATCCCTGGATGTAACCTCTGTGGCTGAAGTTGTAGCCTTGTAAATCCCACCTCTTCAGTGTTGCTATTGGTATGGCGATCGATTATCTTCACATGAGCCTATTTTGAAGTCTGGCTAGTGTTTTCCTTCCAGCAAAATCAACATTTCGATTTGATCACGCTGTTTTTCTTGCTAGGTCTTGCAGACTAGTTCCTAATTTTTCTAGCCATTACGCAAGACAGAGAACCCCCATCAGCTTGTTAGTTTGTGTCTTCCTGCAACAACAGACCAGACCAGAATGCTGAAGATGCATCCATTGCAGCTGATTTTTGTCAGGTTTCTCGTGGACTATGTCCAAGTGGAGAATTAATAGCCAATTCTGCAGGAGATTGTCCTGAGATTCACAATGCCATAAAAGAAATCTCAATTGTTTTTGTCAAATTTTTGCATTCTTGCAATTAATAAACAGATACAAGCTGCTGAAGCAGCCAGTCCTCTATCATTTACCTGTAGCTAAAAATAATTGCTAGAAATGATATTTTGCTGATATTTCAAATCCACAAATGCAACCGAATTAATTTGCTCTAGACATTTTCCATTTTAGTGTCTGTATACACATATATAAAATATAACCACATCCATATTTATAAGTATGAAAATGAATATATTTTGTACCTAGAAATATTCCCGTGTACCTCTTGGCTTGTCATTGGGAAATACACACAGGACTCAACAGTAAGTAATAAAAGCACCGGAGGTGATATCCTAGACTCTGCTCTCCCCACAGGTTCGTTATGTGGTGGAGGAGAGCCCTGACGGGGTGAACGTCCTTGAGTATCGCAGCTGAGGTCTTTTGGCTCTGCTGAGGGGCGGTCCTGCTCCACCTCCTCAAGAAATCCCTGCCTGACCATGTCAGGATGCTCTTCCCATCCTACCTGGCGAGGGTGACCCGTACCTGTAACCAGACTGAGAGTTCAGTCTGACAAGCTGCTCAACTCTCAGGATCTGATCACGTAAAAATAGTTATGCACATGCTTAACTTTAAGCTCATAAAGTCTTATTGTCTCAAAGCCACGTTGCCCAGTGTCTGACCAAACGGTCCAGGCAAGTTTGCCCCCTCAGCAATTTACGGTGCCCCTCCTTTTCTTCTTTAGGAGAAAGGTACACCTCTCTGCTTGCCAGCTAGAATTATGCCCAAATAAGTAAAAGTGTCGTGTGTTGAAAGCCAGGGGCATTTTGGCAAATAATACTATCATAGAAAAAATTGTGTCTAAGCACTTGCTTTCTTCCTTAAAATATTTTCACTACAAAGCTAGTCATTTCATTATATATAAACATAATTTTAATGAATGAGCAAATGCATTCAACCGTCTGGGGCAATGTGATGTGTATCTGTATGTTTGGATAAATCTATGCACACGCACACACTCACTGATAAAATGTGTCTTTTCTCTTACACCGAGGGATGTATAATACTTCCTGGGAATTGTATTTTTTTCCCGGTATTACAAAACTATAGAAAGCATTCCTGTATCTCTAACTGAGAACTATTTCATGCTCTAGCATAGCCAAGTGTCTGCAGGCAGAGATAAGCTATGATTTCCCATTTTCCTCTACAAAATTAGTGATCTAAAAGCACAATAAAACCATCACCTTGTGTCACCAGCGGGGATAGTGGAAAGCATGAAGTTAAAAAAATAATAATATAACAAGTATTAATGGGGGAAACATTGAATAATGTGTGTGTGGGGGGGGTTCTCCACAGTTTGTTGGGTTTTTTTTTAACTTGAAGACAGTTTCGAGAGAAAGATAAATTCCTGAAATTGCGTGGAAGGATTTGCAGAAAATTAATTCAGTGAAAAAAGGGATGGCCAGTAGCCAGCAACAATTTGAAGTTGATATCTGCAACGAAACTAAAAAAAAAAAAAAAAAAGGTCATTTAGGGGAATCTCTCTGGTCCTTTTCACCTTTTCATTTGATATTTTTAGATCACTCTTTACTGTCCAGAAAAAATGCCCTCAGTAACATGACTCTTTTGCAGGTAATAATTTACAGGGGTTCCCTTGATGTTATTTTTCTGTTAAACTTATTTTAAGGCAAAAGCATACCCAGTTAAACAGTTGGGGGTGTTTTTTGCAAATTTTAATACCTGTTTTTTTAAAGCCCAGAACAAAACCGATTTTCTCCCGCACTGGTGAGTTTTGCAGAATAATTAGGGGGAAAAAAACCCCACCCCTTCCACCGACGCAGAACATCGGCTCTTAGGAGGTAAACATGGGGCCCCCCCTCTTCTTCTGAGCTTTTTAGAGGCTCAATATGCTCCTAACTTTGCACAAAGCCCGGCCCGAGGAACAAAGCCTGCCGACCACCACCGGGAAGTGGTATTAGCCCTTTCCTCAGCCTTCCCACTGTGGATGCATGCTCAATTCCCGGATAAATGCACCTTTTAAACTATATTAATGTAAAAGTTTTATTTGAAAGATGCCAGCTGTGGTCCTAGCCCAGGTTTATTCATGTGGGACATTTACTGGGTCAACTTAATACTTGACTACTGCTTATTATCCCATCAGTCTTCGGGGACAACCCATGATCTAATTGCCCGGCATTTATGTTGCCCTGGCAACTATAAATACAGAGTAATAATCCTTAAAGGGGCAGTGTAGAATTTCATGCCCCTGCAGTGAAGTACACTTCATTTCCCAGAGCACCCTGTGTTTTTTAATTCCGTGAATAAAAATGTGTAATGAATAATTAATTATGTGCTTGGAGGCACAATAGCTGCCTACTTTTGAATATTCATCAGTGACATTATTAATTCACTAGAAATCCCAAGGAGCAGTGGGATAGGCTTTTAGCCTAGCTGGAGGACTTACAGATAATACTCTGCAACACGAACAAACTTTTTCAAGCAGACTTTTCTTTTGCAGGTTTTTTTTTTTAAATTTAATTTACATCTTAATAAAATAATAATAATAAAATAAAAAACTTCTGTACCGGATCTAGCCAAGCAGCAGTGAGCAATAGCTGACCACAGTCAGAAATCCAGCAGTCTGGAGCCTGTTCCTCCCTGACCCACTGCCGTGCCTGACCTCTGGTTGAGGACCTGGTGTGCGCCACTGCAGAGAAGATAAACCTTAGGAGCTCTTTGAGTGAGACTGTAAAAGAAAAACAGATGGCCAGCCATAGTTTCTAGTGATGTGTCAGGTTCTCTGATGAGAAACCATCTTATTTGCCTGTCAAAAAAGTAGACCTCAAAAAACCTGCCTACAGTAAATAGCTTGTTGTCAGGCGACGAAGAGGATTATTCTACTGTTGAATAAACCTGCAAGTCTTTTCTGGAGATAGGAGTGTGACTTTCCACATCATCACGTTAGTTTAATGATGCCGTTCCATTTAAAGCAGGGGATTTATGCCAGGTGAAAGCCGATGCTGAAGCGCAGGGACAAACCCAACCAGTTTCTTGGCAGAGAAGAAATGGAATGATTAGAGAGAAATCTAAGGTCTTTTTGTGAAGTTTTCCTTCTTTCCCCATCTGATTTGCAATGCCAATGCGCTCGCAATGCAGTCTCTTTTCACCACTGATACCTAAGGCCAGATTCTGTGCTGACACAATTTCTTTGACTTGAGAGAGAATTTGATCTTCAGCGCTTTGGGCCAAACCTTGCAGAGCCCTCTTCTCACAAACAGCCCACCTTAGGGTCTGCTTGGGAATTTTTCTTCTGAGGAATTTTTAGATGAAAATATTGTTTCTGCAAAGATCAAAATTCATGGTTGCAGCCACCCAAACTCCTATAAGGCAGTGCGCTATCAGAAGAAAATGTAGTTTAATCCTTGAGCCAGTCCAACAAACCTAGAATAGCTGTAAAAATCTTTCTTTTCCTCTAGGGTTTGCTGCTCAACTATAATTCCTATTGGAATATTTGCAGGACTGTCTCTTTATTCGTAAAGGAATAAAACTTTTAAATCCTTCGAAAGGCAATCGGATTGCTAAATCACAGACACATTTTTAAAAATGAGATCTGTAATCCACTGAGGTTCTTAATGGGAAGAAATCATTATGCCTAATTAAATTGGAAGTATCTCCATTTGTTTAAATCTGGCAAAAATGGAGCTCACTCAGAGCATATGCCTGTAATAATTTATATTCAAACTACCTGTGGTGTGATAGGGTCTTCTCTATACATAGGATTGAAACCTAACACTTGATTCTTTTCCGAGTCTCATTCTCATTCTCCCTTTTCTTTCCTTGGTCTTTGACTTTCTCCTGGCGTGCAATGAACTGTGCCTCTCTGCTGCCCGGACGGACAGTGGCTCCCTCACCCTTCTGTCTTTTATTCCAACAGAGACCTCCAACCGCAGCAACCAGAGCAGCGCACCCAGGTTTCGTCGGTCTTGAGTCTCTGCTGCAGAACTTGTTAAGCACGTAGTGCTGGAGAACAGCAATTACACACATTGGCTAATGCAAGATAAAACTGATCGGCAATTTTAGCTACTTGCTTTCCCGTAAGAAAAAAAGATCTTTCTCTTTTCTTTCTTTTTTTCTTTTTTCTTTTTTTTTTTTTTTTTTTAAACCAGAAACCCTGTTTAGCAACGATTTTAGATAACTGAAATATTTGGGTTTATTTTCTGTAGAGTCACGGTGTGTACACCTTTAACAAGAGAACTGATACCATCCAGCTTGGTCACAGGTTAAACAACAGTCATTTTGCTCAGCAATTCAAACTTTCATTACGATTTGTAATGCAGTGGAGCACTTGGGCTATGTAGTCATTTATTGCAGTGATTTGCATTAAAGAGAGTGTCATTGTATTACCTCTTAGCTTTGGTTGAGATTAGAAGTAATATCTACATTTATCTTTCACTCCTAGGAGTATAAAATTGTGCTAATAATAACAATAATAAAGCTAGTTCCTAAAAGCAAGTGAACTCTACACAGCTTTTTTCCCTCTTTTTTTTTTTTTCATCTGCTCAAGTGGGGGAGTAGAAGAATCATGAATAATAAATATGGAGATAAGAGAACTGAAACTGGGAAATCAATTTACTGCAAAATATTTGCATATTTTATTAAAAGAAACTGTGCATAAACCCCACAACAGGGTGGAATGATTTATATTTTGATTTGATTTGTATACATTATACCTCTGGGAGAACTGATGCAACTTAGTCATCCCTGCAGGACTTTTTTCGGGTAGGGTTTTGTTGTTGTTGATGTTGTTGTTTTGTTACAAATATCTCAGACAAGGGAGCAGTAGGTCCCCAATGGAAATTTTAAGTCAGTTTGATGCTGCTTGATAGTTTTGGAATCTCACGCAGTCAAGTGTCCAGGACTGTTCTTAGCAAATACCCAAGTCCCCTGGGGGTCTGACCGTATTCAGACTAACCCCTGGGTTTCTCCAAAACGGTGGTTCAGATCAGAAGGCTTTCAGCTCGGGTTTTGTAAGAAAACAACCTCAATCGACCCAGGCAGTACTTACAGTCTGTTGTTAGAAATGCAAATCATGAACATAAGGGAGAGTGCTTATACTCTCTTCTATATATTAGCAAATATATCTCATATATATACAGCAAAATCCTGTCTAACATCACAACATCTAAGTGCTGAACACCTGCTCAAGGTGTCCTGTTAAAGCACGTCAGGCGCAAAAGCAAGTTACGGCCATCGGAACAGCTGTGCAGCTCGGGGTGTTGTGACTTCTGCTGCTGCAGACGTCACGTGTCTTATCAATGAATTCTGGCCTTAAAATCCGCAAGCTCACCTGTCGTGAATGATTTTACCGTTTTATACAATATATTTTTTTTTAAATCTTATTGGATTTCACAAAAGCGAGTTGTGAAAATTAGGCTTGCTTTTCTAGCAAGAAAATATTGCCCAAGTTCCTTTACATGTCAGGTACGTGCTTCAGCCATAATAGTGCCCAGCTGGTTATTTGGATCTCCAGCTATTAAACTTTAGGAATTAGACAACACAAAACTTTTCCACTGAGCGTGGAAATCCTGTTACAGCTGCCTTTCCAACAATAACGTTGTCAGTGCAACGTGCTCTCAGGAGTTGAAATTTGACCTGAGGGGTAGTGAAGAATAGGGAAAGCTGCTGTTCCAGCCCATTTCCTGCCACCCGTACGATTTCTTGGAAATGCCACCTCCTGGCATAAACGGCTATTTTTTATGTGGACATTTTAGCATTTGATGAAGGAGACAGAAAAGTCTCACCATGTTGAACTTTTGCCAATAAAAGCAAATTTTTCCACTACTAGTTGAGATATATACCTATATATATATGTATATATATGGATTGTTTTTCAAATGTGTCTCAGATTTAGAAATTTCAAAAAGCAGCTTAAACACACATGGCCAAATTCCATTCATGTCCATGAAGTCAGGCAGTTCACATCAGGAAATCAGTGATAATATTTCAAGAGCAGCTTGAGGTCTTCTCATGTTTCCGTCCCAGCAGTGACAATATTTCCAGCAGCTTCCAGAGGGTCAGAATTGAGACCAGTGAGAACACGAAAATAATTCCAGGCTAATTTTTACTCTTTATTGCTCAGGCTTTGCTTTTTATGGGGCTGCCTAAAATTTGTATACATGCTCTTAGAAGTTTCTTAACTGCATATTGGATGTGTCACTCTTGGAGATCAGAGCAGCTTCTGTGTGTTTACAGTACCAGTGAAAAGTGATGTGTTCTTTGTCAAATATGAAAAAATGCTTTGTCAGACATCTCATGGGTGCATGAGCAGTGAAATTCAGAAAAGCTCCGTAATTAATCCTTGCCGTATATCCAGTTTGTTCAGCTTAAATCAGTTGGCTCCTGAATGTAATTTTTATCATCTGAAAGGTACCTGTGAAGCACCTCTGCAAACAGGCACTGATGATTTGGTGAGGGGCATTTCATAAGTACATAATATAATCATCACCATCATTATACATTTGAAAAATAAATTATATGTATGTATGTTTGATAAACTATGTAATTCTTCATTTTCCTCAACCATGACGCATTCTGTAGCACCCCTTGTTTCTGCGGGACCTTTAAAGGTTAATATAGTCCTCTCCTCTGCATTGTCATAGGATTAATCTCATGAGTTACTAATCCACTCATCCAAATGATTGTTCCAGTCTATAGGCATCTCTGTATTTTCAGATCTTGCTGTCTTTACCTGCTTCATCCTCATTCCACGTATAAATTACAGGGAAGTCTCTAAGGCCCTGGGCAGTAGCAGGGGGCTGCTTTAATGAGATCAGCTCACCTAACCTAAGCATTGAGTGTGTCAGAAGCTCCCACATGGCACCATGGAGTAACCCAAACCATACATACATGGGAGTAGAAAGTATTCATCCTTTGGTGGGACGAGTATTCTGTTATGTCCTATTGGGATATATATGGGGCTGCACTGCGACTGTTGGGTGAATGAGCAAGGGAACAGGCCAGAGATGTATTAACAATAATCAAGTTTGGGACAAAAGTTTCATCTGTTTTTCTTTGGTTTTAGTGTTTTCAGAGTTGCCAGTGAAGCGTGCCACAAAGGGATTTGTGCAGGGTATGATTACGCTGTGTTCAAAGCAAGGTATCATTTGCTTGTACTTGTTATTTTTTGTTGTGACTTCATGGATTAATGGTCTTTTCCCTATTTCTTCCCATGTCTAGAAACCGCTCTTCCATCTCCCTTCCAGTCTCTAAGCAGGGTCAAATTCCTTAACTTTTCATCACAGAAGTTGGTTGCCAAACCTTGTACCATTTTTTTTTCCATTTTTGTTTTCTCCATGCTTTCCTCAGTTTGTTTCAGTTTTTTAAAAGGTACGATATAGCCCTTTTCTCATGGTAAATGAAGACACTCTTTTTACTTGGGTTTCCTTCTGTCACCTAACATATATACATCTTTAACTTAAATCTGGAAACAATGACAAAACCCAGAAAATTCCCACAATTTCTTTGTATGGCTCTGTAGCTTTGCAGGCAGAGTGTCGCCAACTTTAAATGTTGAACCTCACCAGCTGCCAGTCATCTCTGGTGACTACAATTTTGAAAATTTCCCTCTAAGCTCAAGAAGCCTAGAAACTTCTGGTTGACAAATGCCAAGCAGCTCAGAGAGCAGCAGAAGTTGAATGCTGCTGTCCTGGCCCCTTGTCTTCAACTTGAGTTGTCCCAGGCTAATGAGATATGAGCTTTTTTTTAAGCTTCTCCAGTAATGACATTTGAAATGTCTCTAACCGATTTGGATTTGCTTGTGTCTAATGACACCAGTGAGATCAGTTTGCATCCTTTTCCATAGTAGGGCACTAATTTGAGTTTCAGTCCTCCATCTGATCAACTATTTCCACAAAACTCATCGGAAGTTAGTATATTTGATGGGATCTCTTAGGTAATTTTGCTTTAAATGGGCCACTGACTTCCAACGTTACAAAGAGAAATGAGCACACACACACAAATTGGAGAACACCATAACTCCAATTTGCTTGGCAGATCAGACTAAGATAAAACCTGCAATGCCATGACCCTGGCACCAGAGCTAAGCTGGGGTTTAATAACAGAACCTAGTGCATCAACAAAATCATGAAATAAATGTAGCCTCATCAGGGCCCGTCTGAGATTTCTAGTACTTCCTACTCAAAGCCATCAGAGGCAGCTTTCCTTGAATTGCATTAGCATTTCTAAACCTATTCCGAAAGCAAAGAACAGTGAAAGTCAGTAGGAATTAAAAATAAAGCAATGAATATTTTCTCTTTTGGTTTGATTCATTTAAATGCATCTGAGGGTGGGAAGGCAACATTCCTTAATCCTGTTACCTCCGCTTTCAATGCAATACAGGAGAGGAAGCAGCACAGATGACAATTCATAACCTTAAATGAAGTAGGATCCATGTCTACAGGGATGAGCTTTGCTTTACATTCCCAGCTGTATGGATGCAAAGAAAACATGGTTAAGAAATTACATAGCTCTCTTGCTAAGTCAGGATGATCAAGGGAAAAATACACTGTTCCTTTCAGCTAATGCTCAGGTGAATTTATTAGTCCGGACACTGTGTCATACACACTATGTGGTCAGTGCGGACTTTGGTTTATATTAGACAGCTTGGACTGGGCAGGATGAAATCTACTCTGTCTAAATCCTAAAGTCCTGTTTTCGAATAAACTCAGATGTGTGAATGAAAATTTAATGGAAAGCCAGCTTTTTCTGCAGACAGAGCACAAAGCGAATTTTTACTTTCGGTTTACCAACAGCCCACATCAATAGGGACTGTATATGAGCCGGAGGAAGACTGTTCTGAACATCCAGGTGAAGGCTACTTCAAACTTGTGACAGCAGCCACTTCAAATGGATTTTGACATCAAGTCAGTGAGACTCATGAATACAAATCCTGGGGTGGACGAGGATGGACTCCTGCTCTGTTTCTGCGCAGTGAAGCTCAGATACTAATGGGTCGGTTGGGTTTAAATTTTCTTCCTATTCGGACAAAAGTTCCATGGGACCGTGGATATTTGAGGCACTCTTACAGACCTAACATGGGAATGGTGGTTTCAGTCCTCGCTACCCACAGACATTTAATGCAAAATTGCTTTTCCTTTGTGCCTGTGCAGCTACTCTCTCCTGCAGAGAGTGTCAGGCCCCGCTCTGCTGGTTAAAGAACATTTTGCTGCCTCTGCTATTTGCTCCTTTCAGCAGCTATTGTGGACTGAACTCTCAGCTCCTTTCAGAGAGAAGCTGTGATGCCGGAGTACATGGTTCCCGGGGTGGCAAGGATGAGAGCAGCAGGTTTCTTTCTTGTGGCCCCAGTTTGGCTGACATGCCCTGATTCCAGTAACAGCTATTTTCGATGCACCCCGCACAACGCAGAAAGTGAGTAACTTGAGAAATGGTAGCGAAATTGAGAGAAATGAGAGCTGGGGAAACGATCCTGAAAAATCAAGGTAGCTCTGTAGCCAAAAGAGATTTGAACCCAATAGCTGTACCCATTAGCTGCTTAATGTGCCCCAAAGACCAACAGTTTTGGGTATAAGGGGTCTGAGTTTCAACCTAAAGAATGAAGTTAGGGCACTGGTGACAGCAGCTTGGAAATATTCTAACATTTAGAATTTGTTCTTGGATCACAGTAACAAGTTCCATATTTTTCCTTCTGATTTGGTGCCTTGCAGCAGCACATCCATTTTCTGCTATTAATGAGTTGACGTCTGGAAAACTTACTCTCAGTTGTAGTGCAGCCTTTGATTTCACAAAACTCCTCCAAATGCCTCCAGCTAATTGTGTTTTCAATAATAAATTGTTGAAGAAATCTTGGCTTAGCTGAATTTACTTCAATTTGATTTAATTAATGTGTTTAAAAACACTATCCTGAGCAGCTTGGACTACTGGATTGCCTGTGTTATTTGCAGGACACGGCAGAGAGGACTGACCCAGAATTTACAGCGTTCTTTCACACCATCTATCACATTGCAATGCCATCATTTAAAATAATGGCATCTTCTCGCCGTCATACAAAATGATTTTTGCAGCTGTGAAGACTCTGACTAATAGGGACTTTTTTATCGTATAAAAAGCAGAATTGAACATCGGTGGCATGTTTGCAAGCTTGACTGATTTACAGAGGCCAGCCTCTATTGCAGGTGGATGACAAAGCTCCAGAGCCGGCTCTCCGTTTTTCAGTCACAGGGATCTTTAAGGTGATTTGTACCAATATTACCTATTCACTGTATTCACATGTTCTGCTTTGTCTCATGTTTAGACTCCTGGAATCTACCCATTCTTGCTTTTGTTACTGGAAAACCCGATGCCATCGCAGCCAATCTTTTCTGCCTTCCCCAACCTATTTATCCAGCCCTTCTACACCAAGTCATTCTGGTAAGATCTAAAATAGCGGTTCGGTTTTTATGATCAGTCGTGTATGGTCTGTAATTCTCCACTAGAGCTGCAAGGCACAGAGATGTCATAACGTGGAATTCACAGATTAGCGTTATCTGATAATGTATGTGATCTGCTGGACAACTTGGCATCACACTTTAGAGACATGAAATTTGCTTGCTAGGAGTAAAAAAGCTTTTGGTCTGGGACACGGAGCTGTTATTTATAGCCTAATTTTAAACAGGGAAGCACTGTTGTCAGTTTTCAGAATTACCAAGAGTTGCGGAAATCTTAGCAAAACAGTCTTTCTAAGACTATCCAGATGTTTGATATTAAACAAACATCTGTTTTGAATAGAAGATATGTCACTCCCCTCTGCACCTCCTCTTTAACATACCAGAGAACGGCTGGAAAGGACTGTCACAGCTATAGTTTTCTTTAGTTCTCTGAACACTGCTGTCCATAGTGTCAAAAACGCACCAAAAAATAACCCTTGGAAAGGTTAATAGTGGCCTTTCCAGTGTCATATTCTACACTTTATGTGTTGTGGTAATTATTATCATTATAGCTGTAAGGATGTCTAGTTATCTTTCTTAATCACATACTATAAAAAGTGCTTCTGAACACATATCTATTATTTAATCAAAATTTCACAGTTATTGGCATTTATGCTCTGGAAGGGCTGTGTTTATTTTCTGTTTGCAAAGGGGAACAGTGCCTCCCAGAAGAAAGGGAGACCTCCATCCATGCCCACTTTAATCACTGTCATATCATGTGACAATCTGTACTATTAATATCAGAGACTGCTAATACATGTTATTATGTCCTGTTGCCTTGTACTTTTTGCACCCTAGGAAAGCACTTTCATTAACGGACTTAAAAAAAAAAATAGTGTGAGAACTGAACTGTCTTCCCAAGGCAGAGCCAAGCACAAGAGCTCTCCTGCCTGGAACAGCCTGAGATGGTTTCAGGAATGCCTGTATCTAACAGGGTCAGCCATGTACCTCAGATGGCATCTATTCTCCCACCACTGCATTTTTTCTCTGGCCCGCTGCAACCGAGAGCTAAACCAGTTCTCCAGTTCCTGTGTCAGGGCCCAACACCGAGTCTGTTCAGAGGACTCAGTTGCTACTGGTATCTCTATACTTCTCTGTTAGATCACTCCCACAATTGCCTCTTGCAGGACCATCCACACTGCCAGTTTGGCATTGGCAAAAAAGATCTGGGAGGCCATCATTCTCCTACAGCATTCACATTACCCCAGATGTCATCTCAAATTTCAGAACATCGTGCCCCATTATGCCTGCGTGCCATAGCATTGATGGGGCACAGCTTCACGTGATGTTCCCCTGCAAGAGCTTCCTGGTTTTCAGACTAATTGCATGGGTCACCATTCCCACTCCTTGCTCTCACTTGTCACACTCCATGATCTTGGCACTCATGGCAGCCACGGTAGATGTGTGTGCATGAGGCTTCTGTCTTCTGCAATATCTCTGTTCCTTGAGATATGTGGATACCCTCCTCCCACTCAGTGACACTGACATCCATGGGCCAGACAAGCTACAGATATCCTTGCCAGTAGTGCTTGCCTCCTGCTGATACCCTGTACCCAGCATTATCTCAGTAACCATAGTGCCCACAAGGAGTTAGTTGCATACTCAGTTTCCCTCACGGTATCCTTTGAATGCTCTCAGTTGGTTCAAGGACTTCTTATGATACCTAGGAGACCAGCTTGACACCATTGTAAAAAAAGTCATGATAGTCATTATATGGTGCTGAGAAGGAGAGAGTCCTTCCAGCTGAAGTGCCTTCAGCTTCTCTGGACATGTTTCCTGTAACGGAAAGGGTGCAGGTGATATCACTGTTCAAGAACCTCAACTCAAGGATCAATGTGTCCTTGAGTTACATGCCCATGGACCTAGGGTCATAGTCCATGAGGTGAGACCTCATTATGCTGGGTGCTGTACAAACACCAAAGAAAGATTGCTTCAGTCTGAACAACAAGTAGGACCCATGTACAGAGAGTGCTGGAAGGGATGCAGTAATACCAAGAGACTACTCTTAGCTGTCCTAGAGCTCCTATGAATAGCCCCTAATGCTCACTAACCCCATTGTGAAACCTCCTGCCTATTCATATAAAAATATATCTAGGAGTCCTTCTAGGATACTTCCTTGGGCTAGTTGCTCAAAGAGACCATACAGGACATGTTCTTGCCTGGCCTTCAAGGCATTTTAGACACAAAGGCCAGGCTGTTAAATGCATGGATCCACGGGACCCATGTCCAGAGACCTGCTTTGTCAGGGGTCCGGGATGGGGTGTAAACCATCTGCCTGTGCAGTGGGCTCAACATGTCCAGCTGAAGGGCCACTTTCACACTGGTCTTTGGATATGGGTTTTGTGAACTATATCTTAGGACAGTGCTGGCATGTGAGTCACGGTATCCATTTCCTGGACATGAGAAGCTCGGAGATCTCACAGAGACATGCTGTACAAAGCCTAGCGGGTTGCTGGACTGGGACATGAGACACGCTGATGTGGCCATTCTTCCTAGCCACTTTACTGGCAGACATTGGTAAGAGTTTGGAAGCAGAATCTGAGGAGAAACGCATCTTCCCTCTGTATATTACATTTCCATGGTAAACTTTAACCATTATTAACAACAAAAAATTGATAGGATTGTTTTATTTTTTAGCCTTTAATCTGAACAATTTCATCTAAGTCCTCAATTATTAAAGTGAACTCGCACATTTGTGCCTATGGTAGAACGTGTTGACTTAGTCACAATACATGTTTGTCTGGTAGGAATAGCATGAAATTCCTGATTTTCTGATTCAATTGTCTATGGTTTATTTACAAACACCCCAAAGTCAAGAATTACTCCTGACAGGGGGAGATTATTTTCTTCTATTAGGACTCATAGAAATGCATATGCTTGTGAGCCAATTTAGTGTGTTTAAAAAAAACAAGCTCAAAGAAATATAATTTCCAATGCAAAACCCAATAGCAGTGTATGTGACACATCAGTGCTACTATCAGTTCCATTTTGCTTAATATATCTCACCATGTGATTATTCTTAATTTGAAAATAGCCATCCAGTACATTTTTCTATAATGAAAATGCACTTGCATCTTGTAGATATGCTAATAAATTTAACACAGAGGTGCAGCCATTGATTATTCAACAACAAGATGAGCATATCTGCTGTAAAATATATTTTTAAAGGTAATCTCTAATAGCCATTTCATAGCAGCTAGGCTTTGCCCTAATATGCTTGTCTAATGTCCCATTTAGATTCTTATATCCCAAATTAGCGATAAATCATGGGTGGAAATTTGTATTTTATATTCCTAAAGCATCAAAATAAAGTGTGACTTTGGCTGTGTAGGACTAGAAATGACTAGCGCCGGTTAGAGGAAACACTTGTGCAGACATCTCAGGAGAGGGTCTGTCTTTTACCATAAACTTTTAGCAGAAGCGTTCAGTTTTTATGGGTGTTGGTGAAAGGATGCGAGTACTGTTTAACTCCAGCCAAGACAAAAGCATGATTAACAGTCGTTCTAAATTAATGGGCTAGAGTCAGCTCTTCCTGAAGACAGGCAGATGCTGATGCACTGAGGAAGCCTTGACTCTGCTGTGAGCTGGGAACAGGGCACGGGAGTCTGATCTGCACCTAAACCAGCTGTGCTCAATGTAAGGCACTTCATCCTCTGGTACAGAAGTTAAGGTTGCATCAGGAAACTTTGTGGAAGCCATAAGCCAGCAATGTGCCCTCATGGCCAAGAAGGCCAATGGCATCCTGGGGTGCATCAAGAAGAGTGTGGCCAGCAGGTCAAGGGAGGTCATCCTCCCCCTCTACTCTGCCCTGGTGAGGCCACACCTGGAGTACTGTGTCCAATTCCGGGCTCCCCAGTTCAAGAAGGACAGGGAACTGCTGGAGAGGGTGCAGCAAAGGGCTACAAAGATGATGAGGGGACTGGAACATCTCTCTTAGGAAGAAAGGCTGAGGGATTTGTGTCTCTTTTCTCTCTGGAAAAAAGACGACTGAGGGGGGATCTTATCAACACTTACAAATACTTAAAGGGTGGGTGTCAGGAGGATGGGGCCAGGCTCTTTTTGGTGGTGCCCAGTGACAGGACAAGAGGTAATGGGCACAAACTTGAGCATAGGAAGTTCCACCTAAACATGAGGAGGAACTTCTTTACTTTGAGGGTGGCAGAGCACCGGCACAGGCTGCCCAGAGAGGTGGTGGAGTCTCTGTCTCTGGAGACATTCAAAACCCACCTGGACGTGTTCCTGTGCAGCCTGCTCTGGGTGACCCTGCGCTGCCAGGGGGTTGGACTGGAAGATCTCCAGAGGTCCCTTCCAACCCTATGATTCTGTGATTCTGTGAAGACATTTTATTGATATATTTTGAGTACCAGATACTTTCTTATAGCCAGTGCAGTTGTGGAGCCTGGGATTTTTAACCTGTTGATGTTGCTGTCCTTTCTGTGTCATGTGGAAAGTTTTAGAGGCAGGTTAGGTGAGAGATTCCTACTCACCAGGATGCACTACAACCAGATATTTGGGACATGGATAGAAAGACAAATGCAGAAATGCAAAAAAAGAAGAAAAGAAGAGTGAAAGTAGGTTCTGCATGACATACCCTGGGAAACGATGAAAGCTGTTCATATTTCATTGAGAAATTGTGTTAGTAACTTGAATTTTCCTTCACATGTTTATAGCATTCAAATGTAATTGCATTCATGTTTGTAAAATGACTAAAGAATGAAAACATGGAACTTTCCTGACACACTTGACCCCTTCAGGGTAATTTCCTGGACAAATACTCAAGTTTCAGTATCCTTTTCTAAAGCCAGTCTATTAGCAATAGCTACTGAGTTTTAAAGCCAAAAAACCAGGAGGGACCGGGTGGCATAAGGGTCTGAACACTGCAACATGAGCACCTCATTCAGCTCCCTCTGGCTCTCATCCCGACATTCCACTATTTTCACAACAAATCCACTGGGAAAAGCAGGGTTACAAACAGAGGGATCGAACAAGAATACGTCTGAAGAGAAATCACTCATTCTTGGCACAAAATTTGGGTTTTCTCACTTTTAATTTAGATGGAAAGTACTTCTAAAAGCTGTGTTGCCCGTGTGAATATTCAATTTAGTGGCTGAAGAGGGTTTTGATGGAGAGAAGGCATATTATAAATGACAGTTGTATATTCTCGACACTTACAAAGCCACCTTATGCTGTGGCAAAGGCAGTGATGTAAACGCCCTGGTTAACGGGGAGTATAATGCATCAGTAATCAGCATCAGCACAGCAACGCCGGTGGAAACAAACTGGGGCTCAGAATAACCAAGTTCCTAGAAACACCAGCATTTCCAGAGAAGCCAGATGTGGTTCCCCAGCCAGCCACATGCACCTCTAGCTTGTCTAGAACATGAAAGGAGTAACTAGTAACCAGTTTCAAATGGGCATGTTGCCCCTCTTTCTGACTAGAAAAAGGGAGGAATAAGAAAGCTGGAGAATTGCCCCCCACCACCTCCCACCCACCCTCTGTTTCAATGATCTGGGAGGAAAAAAGTCACTTGATATCTCCACACCATCGGTTTTCTCCGTTGTTCCCCCTCCATTGTGTCCCCTTGGCACAAGGGCAAGCACTCAGCCCTCTGGTTGCTTGGGACCCTTCTCTCAAGCCTGCCCCTTTCCTGCTCTTTTCCCACTGTTTCAAGCTAGGCTTCCCCACTGTCAACACTTAAAATTCTTAATGATGCAACCTGAGGTTACTATGGCAACTAATGTCATTGCCTAGGTGGTGATCATATAATGTGCATTGCCATTGAAATTTAAAATTATTTTCCATAGACCTATGAAGGCCACACAGAGGCTTGCACTCTACCCCATTTGATCTTCTGAAAACTACCACCACAACCCTAGCAGGCATTACAGAGGAAGTTATTACAGTCTTTTGGAACAGGGATTTGTACCTCATTAATGTATGGAATTAAACTTTTGGCTCCGAAAAAGGTGCTATTTTAGATATTTATTTAGCGTGATCAATATACTTCTAAGCAGCATAAATTTTTTTATGTCTGATGTAACCATAAACTCCAGCTACTTTCAGTACAGCTCAGGAGTATTTGTTTTTGAAAGCAAATGATCCTCTATTCACATAAAAATACAGTTTTGTTCTCTACATTAATCACTAGGAGAGCCACCGAATTCTAATGATGTCACTCAGATTTTCCTCAGGCAAACATCCTAATAAACTGCTGGCACCCTTTGGAGCAACAGTTGAAAGTCAGCATTTTTTATGATGATTTCTAGCTTGCAAGTCAGTTACCAAAGTGTGCAGATACCCTTGTGATGGGCACAGCATTTAAAGCCAGATACACAGGGATTAACCTAATTATGTTAGTTAAATTGGAATCCAAAACATAATCTAATAAATCAATACATTTCAATAGCAGGGATTCTAGGAGTAGCTTTGACCCAGGGAGACAGTAAGTAGAACAGAAGTGAAAGCACAGTGGCGGTTTTCTTCTTCCTAAGGGGATTTGTTTCTGGCTCACGTCTCGGCAATAACAAAGATTCCGCACAACCACTGTTTGATAAAGGAAAGCGGATCTGAACCAGCCAACTTTTCGAGCCCTGGGTTGGCTCTGCTACCTGGGCAGAAGCAAACCTAGCTGCAAATGAGGACACGGCACTGGAAGGGACCCTGCAGGTCATCAGCAGGCCCCCAGTTACAAGCAGTGAAGCTGTATAATCCGCTTCTTGTATGTATCAAGCTTCATTAGAAAACTAATTGCCTGGAGGTTTTGCCCACGATTCTTATACTGGAAAGTTATTCCTGAGCTGGTAGCTAGAAGTCACTATACGCAATTTCTTTCATATTCTCTGTATATACATTTGGGGTTCTTTATGATTGCCAGTTGTAAATCCAGCCTTTTCTTGACGTAGCAAGGAGGATGCCTTTATATATAAAGCCAGAATGGATACTTCTGTATATATATATATGTATATATAGACATATACTTATGTCTAATGCTGTTAATATTTTCAGTCTTTTTCTCCATCAATGGCCGGTTTATATGGAAGCTATAAACATGGGGATGGTTATAGAAAATTAGGCATTTCTAGGAAGAGATAGATACACAGGTTGGTGAAAGAAACAGGTGCAAAGATTTCATGTCACCTTGTAGGTACGTCTGCTTTTTTAATAGCTGGAAAGTGGTTCCATTATAATTTACAGATTATTATAAAATGTTCTGTGAAAAGTGTTTCTTGTTGCTGTATATAACAAAACCTCTCTTTCTAGGGATTTTATATTGTCATTGTTCACCCCCATATCTGAGTGATTTTTAAAAACATGGAATACAACCAAGGCTCTTAGAGGCTCCATCAAGTCTCTGGCTGCAGGTCTGTGAACAGGTGAAAGTTTCAATCCTAGGAAGAGGCTCTTTGGTCAAGTAAAATTTTCAAGTCTTTCTGAAAAGTGATGAGGTTATGGGTTTGTCCATTCCTTAATTTTGTCCCCTCACGCTTATGAGCATTTTCTCTTACGCTGTCACAGACTTTGTCTGGCTAGAATTAGAGACACTCAATTCACAGACTAAAATCCGGTCTTTAGTGTAACCTGGCAGTTTGACCTGCTATTGGGTCATTTATGCGGTATGATTTTTATTCGTTTGTTTCCTCTGGTACTGGATATTGAAATATTAAATTACTGTGATATTTCAAGTTCTTTTTGCCGGCTGCCTTGGCCAGCTCAAGACAGCAGCTACCAGGAATCACGTGAGTGTTTAGTAAAAGATTAGTGATCAGAAGGTTTCACGTGCGCTGATAATTAAGCATCCGCCCTGTACCTAAGAAGCTGTTGAAGTTCAGCCACTGCTACCTCCATAATGCTTTACCTCTCCTTCATTCACTGAAGGGTGGTGAAGAAAAATAAGCTCTAAAAGAGTTGGTGTACTGGGTTTTTTTTCTTTCTTTCCCTTTCAGCCTTTTCAGTCCCAAAGCCCAAGATGATGTATCAAACATTCCCTGAGGTAGAGAATCAGCTTAAATAGAAAGAGAATGTATATCCATTCATTTTGAGTGTGAGCTCTCCAGTTCTTTCATATTAGGCATCCATAATGCCTGCAGACAATAAACACAATTGCAGGAGTCTATGTAGTATCAAAGCGAGAGGCAAAGTTATTTACAGCATGTCAAGGTCTTTCTGTGACAGCGTAAGAACACTTCGATAATAATAATATAGCACTTAGAAGTAATGATGTACTTATAAGTATAGAGTAAGCACCTCTAATTTATTTGATAAAGTGAAAACTGAAGAGGGCAGCTTCACAGAAGCGTACACCTCTGGTCCTCACTTGCACTGAGTGTTTACTCTAAGAGTATGTGAACCCCTGCTGAAGCTTTTTCATTAACAAAAGAACTTCATAAATGCAGAAAATACTGAGATATAAAAGATTTCTCTTTTTTTTTTTTTTTTTTTTCCCCAAATAGGGAAAGCCTGTTCGTGGGCAAATACAATATGCATGTTATCTGTGGGCAAAGTTTCTAGCATCCAGAGGTCAGCTCTCACCTTCCGGCACAAAGGGTGAGTCTTAGAAATATGTCTCTTCAGTTTCTTTCCTTTAAGAGACAATCAGGATAGGAAGCTTTTAGGCTGGCATTATTATGGGTCTCCTTGAATATTTAGATTCAAAGTCACCATGGTGCAGGGGGCAAATGTTATCCAGACCAGGCGAGTCTGCCTCACTTTCTGAGAAATACTTTGAATACAGGTTTTGAATTTGCCACAGTTACTCTGTCATGCCCGTGTACGGCTTCCACCTCCAGGCTCTAACTTTACCAAATGTTTTGGATCCCAAGCAGCAATCCTTCTCTCTTTCAAGACTGTCTCTACACAACTGCTCTTCTCTAAATTCCTAGGTCTTCTCAAGACAGAGTAGCTCTGATTTTAATGGAAAGCCAGCTTGTAAGCAGCAGTAAAAGGGATGTATTTTCCTTTCCAGGATATCATACAATGGAGGGAAAAATCCTCTTCAAATATTCTGTCAAATTCAAAATCCAACTCAAATGCCTCATTACATTTCTGTCACACCAAATACACGAGAGGAGACCTGGTGGAAGGCTCCTGTTAACAGAAACAGACCATGTGTATTTTCAGAGCCAATAAAGATATCTCCAAGAACGATGATATTAGAAGTGGGATGAGAGAGAATGGAACTCGCTGGTATCTTGAAAGCCCTACTGTAGGGGATGGCAATTGCCAAGGTTTGAGCTCTCAGCCACATGCTAAACCAGTTCATTTAGTCCTGGAGGCCCCTGTTTATAGTCTCTGGGGTGTCTGTCCAGGAATCAGCCATTGCAACAGGAAAAATTGGAAAATAAAGGCAATCGTTTGGCCACCCAACATAGAGGGGAAGAATCTAGGATGAGGATGGAAGCCAGGGAATGGCTGGAAGGATCCCAGGATGTATAGAAGTCTGAACTACACGTATGCACTAATAATCCATTTTATGTGGGGAAGTAGAAGAGGAAAGGGTGTGAATGTTACAGAATACTAGGTCAGCTTTAAATGTGTTGTTTTACATTCAGAGAACAAAAACAATAGCCTGAGCCTCTGATAGCCCAATTTAGAGTTGCAGATAGCAAATGCTCCCTCACAGCAATCATCTCAGTGAAGCAAAATCAAGACTGAAATATACTTGCAAAAAAGGGAAGCTTAACAATAATTAGTATGAAGAGAAATGGCCTGCTTTGGGTCATTCATCAACAGAACTAAAGGATACATTTAATCAAGACATACTCAGAATGAAGAGTTAGTTCAGTTCCAACTTGTGTAATGTAGTGTTTCTTCAAAGGGAGACCATTTAAAGATGCAACGTGTTCCTTCCAGGGTGATTATTCCAAACCAATCTAATCTGCTGTGCATGAGTCAATCTTATAAAACAGGCAAACTGCAGAGAAATCTGTAAATCGCAATTTTTTTTCCCATGCACCTAACTAATTCAGACCAAATCAAAGCATGCAATCTGCTGATAACTGTGTTCCACTAGCTGCACTTCCTTAGAAGCAGAGTAATTTCCACAATGTTTCTCTTTTCCTTTAAAAAAAGAGAAACATCTAATCCTGGTAACTGCAATAAAAACCTTACAAACATAAATCATTACAAACCTATCTCTCTATGCTTTCAGGTGCCCAAGCCAAAGCTCAGGACTGAGTCTAAGTGCAGCTGAAAAGAGCCTAAGTTTGATGAAAGGTTCATTTCTACTTTACCTGAATCACTTTTGTATTTAATCCAAATCTGTCCCCTTTAAACTCATGCTGATAAAGTCATACGTGATGTCTTCCTTTTCCTTCCCCGTTCCCACACAACCCACGTCCTCCCTTACACATCCTCTCTGAACAAGGAGACGGGCAGGTGCGTACTGTGCAAGCTTCTAGAGACAATTTTCTCAAGATAAGGTAGGAAGTTTTAGGAAGAGAGGCAGAACAAGGAACATTCTTTTCTGGCTAACTACTGCCCCATGCAATGTTGCCGGATTTCAGTCCTCACCCGCCGGTGTGCAATCCCTCAGCAGGACTTGGCTGGCTTATTGCTCATGGAGGTGAGGAAGGGAAGTGGGCTGCTGTCAAAGGCCTGTGGAGGACAGGTCTCAGTGTGGTAGCACTCAGTAGAACCTAGTTATCTGCACGCCTCCAGCTATGGCCAAGCCTTCCTCTCCACCACAGGTATGGCTGCAGAGCAGCAAAAGCTGATGGAAAGCTTGCGGCTATTGCTACGCCCCCTCCTCCTGCTTTCTTCCCTCTTTCCCACTACTCCAAACATACACATATGGGAGAGTGGGTGAGCACCACCCCATCAGCACTACCAGCATGGCCATGCCAACCCACGCTTATTGTGGGACTCTTGGGACAGCCTTATTTCCATCTTTTTTCCCAACCTGGCTTAGGTTTGTTGCAGTGCTGCGGGTTTCCCTACACTACAGGGGACAGATGGACGCCTGGTTTCAGAGAACAGGACAAATGCCCTTCCTCGCCTCTCTCTGTGCCTGCTGTCAAGGTCAGACCAACACAGCACTCTGATGGAGGAAGAACAGAAAGGGGCAGAGAGGAGTGAGTCAGGATCTGAAAGGGACAAAGCCAGGATGCTAAGGGACGCAGGATAAGACGACTATTCCAAAAAGCCCTGGTCTCCTGCTGCTTTCCTTCAACATATTTTCAAAGCGTCAGAGGGTTTTCCTTATACCATGTGCTCATCTCATTGTTGTCTCTTAATACCATGTCCCCTCTTGACTGCCTCAGCATCCCAGATGCCCCCCCCCCCGCCCCCAGCTGCTAATTGCTGCTAATTGGTATGGAGAAGAGCTACCCATTGCCCCATATTTTCTGCTAAAGTTTAAGACAACTGAAGAACTTATTCCTTGGTGAAAAATTTCACACACTGAGCCATGCTAAAATTATGAGTTCTAAACAGTTTTGTCTAGGACAAACGTGTCTGTTTATTAAATGAGAAATACTAAATGGCATTCCTGATTATTCCACAATTCTCTCTTGAATCCCTCTTTCAATCCAGCTTCTACATTTATTTTCTTCCTTTTCCAGCCCAATGGGAACAAGATCTTTATAGAGACTTTTATTCCCCCTTGAAGTCCCAAAGTTGGTAGTAACATTTTATTTCAAATTCTTTGATTGAGTCAACTAGGTCAGTACAAGTCACACGGACCATCGCCCACATGTGCATGAACACGCTGAGTCAGTGGCAGAAGGTTGCACCTCACAACACGACTCCATTGTTATTTTAATTTTCTCGTTCCACAAGTGCTCTCCCACCATTTCCCTCCCACTGCAAGAAGCTTTGCTACAAAATGAGCACAACTAACAGCGCCCAGGGCTGCGATACAAAGGGAAAGAAAAGCTGGGGGAAATTGCTACAACCTCTCATGTCTGCGGCAACTTTATTATGCCACTTGACACAGCTTGAAGGAAAACTAGAGATTTCACAAAAGGCAACATTTAAAAATAAATTCTTTTTTGTCAATTAAATCTAAGAGTTTTAAAAAACCTCAGCACTGACAAGGCCTGTTTGTTTTTCTTTTCTTCTTCCCCCTCCCACCCCTCTTAAAGGGAACTCTGAACAACATGCTTTCTTCTGAGCCATATACATTTCATGCACTCTAGTATGGAAACATAAAGCATAGAAAATTATTTGGTCCAAAATTGTCTGATTACTCTGAAAAGCAGATAGCTGCAGCAGTATGAAACACTTTTGAGTGGGGAAATCTGAGGGACTAGAATAGGACTGGATATAATTCCAGAAGTTCCTCCTATCTGAGTAAATCTAATGACACCCAATACCAAATACTCTCCTTGGTTTGACTTTCAGTGCCTTTGTCCCCGCTCCTTCCAAGCTGACATAGCGCGGCTCGGCCAAACATCCCATAAGCTGAACTTGTTAATCATTCAAGCCTCTTCAAAAGCAATGCACTGAACAAGCAAAACAGTATTAAACCTGCAAATACAAAGACTCTGAACTCCTGGGATTGCCTAATCCTGAACCAGCACGATTTTTTCCCCCACTTACTCCAAATAATCATCAGCCAGATCACAGAATCAGATTCTCTCCTGCTTCACATCACTCGAGGGCCACAAAAGTGTATTCCTATTTTAGTTGCTGTCTTGACAGAAGCTGCTACTAATACTTCACCTTTTATCTTTCAAAATGTCAGTGCACACAGCCACAGTGTGCACGGACAGCTGAGCAGGTAACTTGGAAACGTAAAAGAAGCCTTTGGACTCACTATCCAAAATTATCGAGAAAGCTCAGCATATAGATATAGAAGAAGTGAAGAGGGTAGGTGGCTCCAGGTCAGTCCAGGATCCTGAAGAGTCCCTTTCTAGAAGAGACACAGGACCTGTGGGTCCCAAGTCAGCTTGATTCACCAATGGCATTTCCACTTCTTTGATAAAGATAGTGGAAAAGTCCTTCTCCAAACACGTTGGGAGAGGATATGCTAAGGAAATGGCTTTCCGTGTGCCCGAGCAGTTCAAGACATCCTCTTGGTGAGATTCTAGGAATATCAGATAACACAACGCAAGCAGGCAATTACTAGAAACCAAATTCATGTGTGATTGTGACACCCTAGATTTGCAAAGCCAAGTTATGGCCTTTGTCTACTGTGAGCAAAATGGCCGCTGGAGATTGACGCCGGGTAGGAAGGGATTGTCATTGATTGCAGAACCTAAAGAATGAACTTCCTGACCTTCACACTTTAAACATCTGAATTCAGCATTAACAGGGAACTTCCATGCATGCCAATGTTTTCTTCTAGAACTAGAGTGTGGGGTTTTTTTAGTTTAATTGTGATGTATGCATGAGCTTAACTTTGCTTTAACAAAGCTTTTTTTTCTGAGGATGTAAGATCATTATCACTCCCATTACATACTGTGTAAATTATCTGGTATGTCTATGGGTGTATGTCATTCAGCATATTCAAAAAATAAAATTTTTATGGCATGCTGCAGGCCTGAATAAAAATAGGTTTTTCATCTCTTTTTGCAATAGAACACTTCTCAGCATTTTTTTTTGTGCAATATATTATTCCTTTTAAATAAGAGACTGAGGCAGAGTTGTTAGTTTATACAAAGCTTTTCTATAGTGATGACCTTTTTTGACCCTCTGTGAAAGTTAAGCATTCACTAACAACCAATAGAGATGATATCTAAAAATAAACATCTGCATACAAAGAATTTTAACCCTGGGTACACATTTGGGTAAAAAAAAAGGACATTTTCAAGGGACATTTCATGACGGGAATCCACTACAGATGAAAATGACAGATTTGTGGTGTTGTAATGCTCTGTTCATTGTTTACAATAAATGGGTTATCCATCAAAAATCACAATGAGGTCTTTGGCTTTATTGGAGAAGGTGGGAAGTTTAGCACCAGAAAGACTTGAATGGTTGTTCCCAGCTCTGCTGCTGGCCTTGAGGGTGAATTGGGGCAAGTCATCTTGCCCTGTGGTGCCTCTGTTTCTCCATCTATAAAGCCATGAGATAGATACTGATCCTTTGCAAAGCACTCAGAGATCTGATGAAACGCGCTGTCTACGACCCAGGTATTATTATTGCTAATTTTAAAAGGTGGTGTCTGTATTTAGTTATAGGATTACTGTGGTCCTATGTGCTAATCGGGTCACTGGGGAAGAGGCTTAGGCTGTCATTTCAAACTGCTTGGCTACCTGGAAAAAAATATGATGACTGCCTCTAGAAACACGTATGTACTCAGGCCTCCACATTCACACCAAAAGTTTCTTGGGAACAAAAATGTGGCCATGCCACATCAAGTTCAATGTTTCTGAGAGGTGGTGTACTTTTTCAGTGCACATCTGACCAGTATACTTCCGGCCAGACCATGGTAATTCTTGGATAAATGGAAAAAAAATCCTCAAACTCAGTAAGTGTGCCCAAGGAACCCTGAACAAAAGACAAAAACTCTCCCATATCTCTGCAAATTCAAATACTCACAAAGATGAAGAATTTGGGGTGTTTTGGAGTTTGTTCTTCCCCTGCCTTGCATAGGAATGGAGTGAGTGCATCAGTGGACAAGGGAAGAGTTACTGATGTCATCTACCTGGCCATCTGTAGAGCTTTTGATATGGTTCCCAACAACATTCTTGCCTCTAAATTGGAGAGATACAGATATGATGGATGGATGATTAGATGAAAGGAATTAGCTGGATGGCCAAATACAAACAGTTACAGTCAATAGCTCAATGTCTAAATGGAAAACAGTAACAAGTGGTGTCCCTCAGGGGTCCATAGTGGGACAAACACTATTTAATATCTCTATCAGTGACACAAACAGTGGGATTGAGCGCAACCTCAGCAAATTTGTGGATGACACCATGCTAAGTGGCGCAGCTGGTTTGCTTGATGGAAAGGACACCATCCAAAGGAATTTTGACATGCTTGAGAAGTGGGCCCATGTGAATCAATCTCATGAAGTTTAAAAAAGCCAAATGCAAGGTCTTGCACCTGGGGCAGGGCAATCACCGGTATCAATACAGACTGGGGGATGAATGGATTGAGAGCAGCCCTGCAGAAAAGGACCTGGGGATACGGACACGAGCCAGCAACGTGTGCTTGCAGTCCAGAAAGCCAACTGTATCCTGGGCTGCATCAAAAGCAGTGCGGCCAGTAGGTTAAGGGAGGTGATTCTGCCCCTCTGCTCTGCTCTGCTGAGACCCCACCTGGAGTACTGCATCCAGCTCTGGGGTCTACAGCACCAGACATGGACCTCCTGGAGCAGGTCCAGAGGAGGGCCATGAAAATTGTCAGAGGGCCGGAGCACCTCTCCTATGAAGAAAGGCTGAGAGAGTTGGGGTTGTTCAGCCCAGTGAAGAGAAGGCTCCCGGGAGACCTTATCATGACCTTTCAGTACTTAAAGAAGGCTTACAAGGGAGATGGAGAAAGACTTTTTACCGCTGCCTGTAGAGGACAAGGGGCAATGGTTTTAAACTGAATTACAGTAGATTTAGACTGGACATAAGGAAGACTTTTTTTTATGATAAGGATGATAAGGCACCGGAACAGGTTGCCCAGAGAAGCTGTGGATGCCCCACCATTGGAAGTGTTCAAGGTCAGACTGGATGGAGCTTTGAGCAACCTGATCTAGTGAAAGATGTCATTGCCCATGGCAGGGGGCTTGGACTAGATGATCTTTAAAGACCCCCTTCCAACCTAAACCATTCTATGACTCTATACCACAGTTTCTCCTGGGAACAGAGTCCATGTGCTTGTCACTGTGTGACCATAGCTCAGCAAACCCCCTCCTGCACTAGCATGACTGGTTTATGGATGTTTGATTCCAGCTGCTTGTTCCCACCCCGCTGAACCATCTCCTCAGCTGTATGTTGGTTGAAAAATTAGTGTTTGCAACTCAATTCATTGACTAGCTGAAGGTGAAAGATGGTGCCAACTCCAATGCTATCACCTAGGAAAAAACAGCTGTGGACCTGTATCGCTGGAGGTCTGAGTCGAAATGTAAGAATAATAGTAAAGACTAAGAGTAAAAAAGCCTCCTTCCACCTCTGTGTGAACTATCCAGATCAGGATATAAGGGAAACTTTTTGGAGGTGCCTGGAAATCTTAAAGTGGAAGAAAAAGTGTTTTGGAAAAGTTATGGTTTTTTTGAGTATGCGTTGTCACTTTTGACAAAGCTTTGCATCTAAATTAATGTTTTCTTTTTTTTCCCCCTCTCATAGGACTTATTGTTGGGGGGGAAAAAAAATCAAAATTTATTGTCACTTTGCTAAATCATAGTTGTTCCTTGCTACTTTTGATACAACATTAACTTAATGACAGCTGAAACATTCTATTACTTTATTTTATATTATGTTTTGTTCTATTTTATTTTTGAAACCATTTAAGGCAGCTGGTACATAATACATATTTAAATATTTGTTTTCTGTATCAAAATGCCTCCACTTTGTGTTGAAACAAAAGTTTGACATTAACTTATTCTCTTGCTGAAAGTGCTAAACTGTTTAATTTCAATGCAAACAGGCGACACGTTCAAAACAAAATATAAGCAGATTGTCAGGCAATGTCATTACCATCCATCGAAGGCACATATTCATCTGGAAAAGACAGTATTTTAAACTGAACTATGTAGCGGTTAGACTTAATTATTTTTACAGTAAGCTAAAAACGATAAAACATAAAATAAATTATGTTAACATTTTAACAATTGTATCATGTCGTGACAGAATACAGCATAACACAGCTTTGAACTGTATAAATCATATTATGCATTTCTACTTCTCGCATGTCCTAAAGCAATACAAAAATAATCCGAAAATGAAATATTACAATAGTCTAAGTAGGTATATTTCAGAATTTTTGGAAACATAAATATACTCAAAATACTGATTTTCAAAATAAGAACAATTTAAAAACACAGGAAATGGAAAATGAAGGTTTCAAATAGCTCTGCAACTGATCCCACTTTTCTCCTATCCATGGTGGGATGGGAAAAATAGAGCCCCAATATGCAGGGCAGCACAGATGAGGTTGCCAAAAAGCCATGGCAGTTTGCTGTTAGCATATGTCAGCAGCAAACAGCTGTATCCTTCCTTCTCCCGAGGATCCACAATGAGAGAGGTGGCACACGAACATCCGATAGATACATGTGTGATGTGCCTGGTGGCTGGCTAGACCTTAAAGACATGAGCAGTGAAAATGGATGAGGAAGAATTTGGCTCTTAACTGGAACGTAACTTAGCAAGATTTATGTTTACTAGGGGGTGTCTCAGGTAACTGATCTAATCTAATGACAGTGAATGGTAATGACTGCTGCTTATTAGTGTAAATTTGGCTTAATGGGTAGGCATTCAGCAGGTGCCAAGTAACTGCATGGTCAGTTGACTCTGTCAGGTCAAATTAGACTCAAATTGTAGGTTCCATAAAAAAATAAGAAAAATAAGTGTTTTCTGGTGCTAAGGCCAGTGGAAATGTTTTCTTTTCTTTTTCTTTTTTTTTTTTTTTAATTCAAAACCAAATAAATATATAAACAACCAGCTCTAAGCAGCCTTTACAATCACAACATTGGCTTTGCTCAGACTAAGGTAACTTTGGTTTACGCTTGAGAAGGTCAGCAGGTGGTGTGAATGTTCTTGCAGTTTCTGCCACAGCACCATGGCACAAGCTCATTACCATGCCTACGGTTAATGCGAGATCACAACTTCCACTGCTGTTCTAGCTACCATGAATGGGTCTAGAAGGGACTGAAAGCTGAGTATCAAAGAAACAAACTACACTCTCTGATTTCTGTTGGTTTATATCCGTTGCAAACTATGAAGATAGAGCAGCCTAGGAATGCTCTACGGTCTGAGCTCTTGCAGTGGTCTTTATGAGCAGGTAGCCCAGTGCGGCACATTGCCCCATCTCCGTCTGGCTTCCTTTCCAGTTGTGCTTTACTCCAGTGCACATGGAGGAGCAGAACTAGGAACAGCTCTTCTGGTTACAAGAACAGGTTTGACTCAGTCCCAGGTGCTGCAATTCTGGGCCTACCTGAGCATTGCTTGGACATGAGAATGTAACTATCCTCAGGTGGTCACATTTATTGTCAGGCACTTTCAAATCAATGAGAAGGCTATATAAGAGCTCAGGTAAGTAGACAGTTCAACTTTCCTTATAAGTTGTGGGTTTTTTTTTTTTCCCCTTTGGGCAGCTGAAGAGCACTTAATATTCTGCAAGTGCTACCCCTTCAAAGTGGATGTAATGTTTGGAAGACAAAGAATTCGTCCCCCACCTGATTCAAACACGCAAAAGGAGTCTCTTCATGCTTATCTGAAACTGCCGATCTTTCCTAAACCGTTCTAAGACTGGCGTGGTCAAAGCTCAAAGCTGGCAGCAGCTTCACCATCGCAGCTGGTATTTCAGCAGCAAGGTAGGTACTGACAGAGCACAAGAGGGTCTCTGGCTTTAATAATTTGGCAATTAGAATTGAAGTAGATTAGAGCTGAGAGAGTCTCTTGTCAAGAGTATGAATGTTATCCTTGACCAGTATTGCAAAGATTTAAGCTATTTCTGCTTATAGATAACAATCTAAAAACATGAAGCTAATAGAGTGCGTGTGCACACTAGGGCAGGGGAGAACTTAAGAGGAAGGAAAAGAAAGATGAAGGGATGAAGGAAGAAACGGAAATACAAAAAGGACAATTTTTTTTTAATTTATTACAGTTTTGTGTAAGGAAATAAGCCTCTCCAGCCACAGAATACTTTTAACCCTCATTTGCCAAAGTATACTTCATCAAGAAGTAGAGGAACTTCAATTTAATATCTTTCAGTATAAATTGAAACACTTATTAGTAAAGGTACCAACATAAATGGCTATTTTACAGTAGCTCTAAAATCTGTGGATCAAATTTTACGCTTACCTACCCCACATAGATTGAGTCCACCTGCTGGGATAAATTCTTTGTGAAAAGATACTTGAAGGATAATAAATCCTCTTTCTTCTTCAGTGATGCATTAGGTGTAAGATGACTATAATTTCTCTTTGTAATGATTCTTGCTCAAAGAAGAATTCCTACTTCCAGAAAGGTATAAACAAAAGTGTAAGAAAAATTAGGCCAAGGCATGAAAAAAGATGTAATCATAACAACGTTGTATATTTTTCTGTTATTCTGATTGTTCTTGGGAGAGAGAGTGAGAGAGCAAAAGAGAAGCAAACACAACTCCTAGTCTCCAAAACTTACAGGAAATTAATAACAGCATCTGTGGCTTTTTTATAATAATGAAATTTTCCCTGCTGTTCTGAAAATAAGAAAAGAAGAGCATAAAGGGACAGAACATGAGTTGGTGTAAACCATCATAGCTGCCTTAAAAGGACGAACTTGTCTCAGTAAGCTTAATAGGGGAAAAAAGATATTTACATTGATCTGGTGCTGGCCAGTATTTGGAATGCATGCGCAATACACATTTTGATGTTTTGTTTTTACTGTGATTTCTGCAGCATCAATCACTGGGATCTTTGAGGGGCTGAGAAATCTTTCTTGTCTGAGCAGACACTCTGAATGATTGGGGTGATGTTTGACAATGTTTGGTGTCTGAGTACCTGCTGAGGGCAATCAAGTGGGAGCCGAGCATCTCACAGGGTTTTGAAAGCAGTGTTTGTTAATGCTCATCTTGTCTGTAACCCCAGTGGCATGAGGGGACAGTGGCAAGGGTATTGACTTGGGGGCTGAAAGCCAAAACATGTTTTCAGAGGCCTCACTATCCTCTGGGACCTCTCTAGTTACTCAGGGCTCCAAGTCACTACTCAAGGCTGCCGAGTATAAACCCACCCCAGATAACTTGGTGACTTCTTTGGCTTCAGAAGTTAAAATTCAAGTGCAGGACCAGGCAGCCACGGTGGCTGGAGCCCAGCCAAGTGGAAGTTACACTGCAGTAGTGCTGAGTGTACCTGGCCAGGGTCTCTGCCTCCCAGAAGCAGGACCGCAGAGGGTCTCTGGGCCAAGGAGCATCTTGGTCCTTGCAGAACTTCCACTGACACAGGGCCCCCTGCAATGGGGGCACCTGGCAGCTCCTCCTTTCTGACCCTCCCTCCCTTCCCTACACAAATCTGAGAGAAACGGGAGCAAAACTGGCGATGGTGAAAAGCAAGAGGGAAGAGTTCCTTAGGGCGTTGAGGAAGAGTATGGAGGAGGTAGAGAGGAAAGGGCTGGGCAAGCAGAGAATTTAATGGGCACTGAGATTTGGGCAGATACCTAGGTGATTGGAATGAAGCTGAAGGTACCACATGGTGGCTGGATACTGTTGCACTGTACACAGTGAGACAGGCAAAAGATGAAAACCTGTCTAAAAAATGCCAACAAGGTGGCCTGACCTCCTGGTGAGGTCTCCAAGCCCCCAGCCCGGGACAGGGCAGCGTGTAATGAACGATACAGGGCCTGATGCAGGCATCAGCCTGCAGGTCCCCAGCCAGGCAGGGAGACAGAGGGGACGTGTCTGTGCCTGTCAGAGCGGCACGTGTCACCCTCAACAGCCCTTGGTGTTTGGCGAGTTGGCGCTTGCTGCCCCTCCGAGCCAAAGGGATTCCTCTTGCCAATGACTGCCAGGGCTCCTGCCTGAACAAACCCCTATAGATAAGCAGACTCAACATCAAATATATCTGCAAGAATTAATTTTCCTACCTGCCTAACACAAAGGACAAGGCAAGGAAATCGGTTAGTAGCACTCTGTTTGTAGCTCTGCCTCACTTCTTGCTATTAGAATGGCTGCTCATGGCAGTGGACAAATCCCCATCTCTGACATCCCAGGCTGCTTTACCCAGCTCTCCTCTCGCACAGCAAATGCTGCCACCCACTGCCTTTACACCTTGCTTTCCAACCTGTGGGCTTTGGAGAGGCTGCCTAGCAGCGTCCCAGTTCTTAATTTTCCTCAGCCTTTTCCAGCCATTGAGATAAATCCAGACTGAAAGATGCAAAGAAAGAATGAGTAACCATCGCTGAAGGCTTGATAGAAAAATCATGGCTAGAAAGGCCGTAAATTCTCTATTCACAGTGCCAGCCACTCACAGCATGGCTCTATTTAATCACTGCTCGCGTGCTTTTAAAGCCCACGGACTTCTGGAAGGACATTATTTACATGAATCACAGATTTCAGTATGAGCTGGTCGGTACCTCTTGTTCACTTCCAATTGTGTTTTCACAGTGGGTGGGAAAATGCTGGAAAAATCATCAGCAAACTTCCAAATGTCCACCCGACCTAAAGAAAGCAGAGGATGTGTTTTTTGGAGGGCTTTCTATTTTAATGTTGAGATAAGGGAGAGCGTGGCCAGTTATAGCGGCTGGGTAGGACCTTCATGTCAGGGATGAAGCCAGGACGGTGCTGGACTGGAGTGACTGGGGATGCAGATTCGCTGGGAAGCAAGATGGAAAATAAGGTCCCTTTTGTGGGAATGAAAGGACCTTCAGAGAGAGGTGAGCCGAAGGCCTTCTACCTTTCTGATTCCGTATCAGCTGTTTGGATGAATATGCCTGGATTATTTTCATGGATTAAGAAGAACTTTTGTGTGATGCTCCTGAGTTGAAAGGTTTCTTAAGAAAAGGAGGAGAAAAAGGCAAATGTGCTCCTTGAAATAGCTGCTTCTGTCAATATGTTGGATTTTAAAAAACATTTGGATGCAAATCTTTGCGTTCTCAGGGACATCTGCAAACCTCTGAATTTAACTGTACCATGTCTTACTTTTTGACTCTTCCCTTGAATCCCTGCACTGGTTTATGATCTTTCTTCTCTCAACAGTGTTGTTATTTTCTTGAGTGTCAAAAATACTTTCAAGAGTGTGTAATAGAAGCTGTTTTTTTTAAAAAACTTAATTTTCTTGATGTGAATTTATTATGAGTGATATGGGGGGGGTGTATTTCAACATGTAGCAGCTATACTTGAGAAGCTGTTATCTATCTGATAACATAAATATAGGAAATTTCGAAGCACAGAGAGGGAATAGGAGTTGTCGGGCTTCACAATGGCCCCAATCTTACAAACAACATTGCACGGGAAAATTCTTCAGTTGAAATCAGGTCTTTAGCGAGCCTTCGTGCAGATTAAGGTGCCTGCCTAAGTGGTTGCAGGATCACGGTTGCGCTTGGAAAGAGGGTGACCTGGGATAAGTCACTAAAGACACTGCACCAAGTGGTTTCCTCAGCCACTCCTCTATACTTGAATTCAATAGGATCTAAATCTGTGGCTTACAGCTTATAGTCAAGGAAATCAGTATTTCAAGCATGATTGAGAAAGATGATTGTCAGCACAAAACAAAATGATTTTCTTCTCAGACTCCAGCTCCAAAAATTAAAGTAAAATAATCTCCATTTACTTACAGTAATATATGAAGAGATTAAGAAGGTTTTATTAGATTTTTAAAAGACTACAACCTTCATTATTTATTTATCCAGAATAGCTTGAGTTATTTCAAATTTACTCAGGGTTGGAAATAAATAAAGAAGTTTTGGTAAGAAAGAAAAAGTAATAGAAAGTATACAAGACCAGGAATTGTACTGAACAGAGTGAGCTGTCGCTGAGGGCGATGAATCAAGAGTGATAACGCTCCATGAGGGGAGGAAATGCTGAGCAGAGAGATAAAACCTGAAAATGGTGTCACGGGGTCAGGGTTATGCAACAAAATCAGAAAGCTTCTGTATGCCATAATAGCAAAAAAAAAATATAAATTTCTCTGTATTCACGCAGTGTTAAACTTCCTGGAGTTTTAACTCAAGTACCCAGTAAAGCTTTAGTTTACCTAGATTTAAGATTGCCCAAATGAAATTTCTGCCAATACAGTGACAAAACAGTTCAAGAAAATCTCATTTGCATGCATTAACTAAGGCACAAAGCCTTGAGTTGGTCCCCAAATTTACAAGTTTCTGAGGGACACACCTAAGAACCTCGTTGCCAAAGGCACCCTAAGTAACCGAGTGGAGACAGACACACACTCCTAGAGGGTGGCTGAGATTTTTAGGGATGAATTACTTTCTGGGATGGTCTCTCCCCCTCCATTGACTACTTGGAGTGAGCCAGGAGCAGCAGCATTAGCTTATGCTCCTCTGTTAAAGTTAGGCATCTTCAACGTGGCTCATTGTGCCTCCTCTTCCCTGGAATCTCTCCTTCAGCATATCACAATGCACATGGTCGGTCTACACAAAACCTCTAGCAGACCTTGCAAACCTTAATAGGATCTCATCTGAAATGAATCTTGTTCAACAGAGAGAAAAAATACATATTTAACGTAAACTGCATTTTATAGTTTTGCCTATCTTGGATTAATGGCTAGAAGGGGAAAAAATAACTATTTTGGATGAGGCTTAGTCAGAAAGTGGTCAGAACTGTAAAATTCCCTTCAGGCAGGAATCCCTTAAAGTTTGTGCCCTTCTCTCTGCCTGTGTCCTGACCTAACACCAGAGTGTTATTAGCCTTACTGGGAAGAGGTGGTGGTGTTGATGAGTCCAAATCAGCATCTCTTGTCTCTTGGTATGACTTTATGGCTTTCTCCCAGTAGGAACTGAGGCTATATCTGGTCCCAATTATTGCTGTGTTATTTTTGACAGATTCATGGCTTAGGTACTGTAGGACATGTTGTAAGCTTTTGGGGGAGACCTATACTAGAGAGAGGAGACAAGTCTAATCCCGAAATATTCATGGCTGTCTCTGTTACCTTGGCTAAACATCGTAAGTGGTAAACAGTCTTCTGGAGACATATTCACATATTCAAATGTCCATCACAGATGAACCTGTTGCTTGCAGAAAACTAAGAAACAATCCTCTTGCAATGAGAAGTCACCATCAGGACTATTAGTGGGAAAATAAGCAACTGGTTCTAATGTGTGAAGAAACTTTCACTGAGTATGTTGAGTAAATGGTGCCATCAATCTCATAGTTCTCAGATTGACAGGAGGCAAACGCAGAGTTTCTACCAAACAAGCCGTTTTAGGAACGGGTGTATGGAGGCGAATACCTGGTTTCTCCCACAATGTCTAAGGGGTGGCAAGGACAAGGGACTAAACTAATTTCAGAGAGACAGTGTCTTTGCTTTTTAGGGGAATACTGATGAGCCAAAGGCTTAGTTTCATTTCTTGACCTCATTGCATTACTCTGTTCAGTAGTATCTAATCCCTTAATGATTTATCTCCTTATCCCAGTCCTACAGAATTTTGCTTTTAAATTTGCAATTATTAAATGTTTGTTCTTTTCTAACTCAGTGAATAATGTGCTGCAACTTAATACTTTTTGCCTAGAAGACAGTCCCATGGTGTCTGGGGTTTATACTATCAAGTCCAACCATGCAACTGGCAGGTGGAGTTTTGAGTGGATTTCTCCGGAGATTGTATTGCATGGGCTACAGATGCAGATACGCTCCCATGCCTTGTGAATGAATTCCAGGGCCACTTTTTTTAGGTAAAACAACTTGTCATTCCCATCAAGAACACATTTTCAGAAGGCTGTAAAACCTCATTAAAAAGTTTTAATACATTTAATTGTCCTAAGGATTAACGTTATATGGATTTTGTGTTTTGGGGAAAATATGTAGTGGACTATCATAAGCGTCTTTTACCGAGTAATATGTGCCAGCAGAAGACTAACCTACTGAGCTCCCTCTTTCACTGTCAGTAGGCTCAGCATAGCTGCTAAAATTCACTCTGTTCCTGGCAAAAGAAATTGTGCTTGGCACAATGCAGGAGAGACAAGTGGTCATTCAGGCTCCGAGAGGCACTTCTAGTAGTTACGAGAAAGCTGTTGGAAGTGAGACATGTCCTACTTTAACCAGAGAGCTGATTCCAGGTGTTAGTTGTGGGCTTTGCCTGTTGCATTCGTTTCTGCAGTGGAGCCAGCATCCATGAGAATTAAAGACCACGGACACTGCACTGTCTACTCAGGAAGCACATCCCACAGATACTGCACTTCTTGCTTAGGAAGAACATCCCATGGTCAGCACAGGACATCTTTTTATTGTCTCAATCCTGCATAAACATGTTTTTTGGAATGGTGTCCAGTTTAGTGTAGACCCTGAATTAAGTAGGTTTGCAAGGCAAGTCATCACAACTGTAGTTGCATGTGCTGTGACCTCAGTATTCCCTGGTTGCCATTCTACTGGATTTGTCAGAGGTTTGTATCTGGAATGTTTAGTATGAATATTCATTGGTTTTCTTTCTTCTTTTTTTTTCCGCCCAACTAATAATGTGCTCCACAGCAAGGGCTTGTAATAGGGCATGAAACCAGAGCACTTCATATTGAAAATAAATAAATTATCCATACAGAAAAGCATTCTAGCTAGCCATAAATAGACCTTATGTTCACTATTTTGTGGTTTTGGGGTTAAATCTGATTTGAGGACTTGAAGCCACCTTCTTTTTATATGTCCTTAAGTCTGTGCTATTTAAGCCCTGAGTGATTCCCCCTCACAATCTCTCTCCCTTCCCCCTCCTTTTTCCTTTATACAACAAAAACAAGGTCTCTGCATTAAGAATAAGATTGACCACAGGCTATTTTAACATGCCTCAGCAGCCACTGTCTCTCCCCTTTACTTCCTGTCACGTATCAGTTTCTGCTCGTGTGAATCAATCATACCTCTCATTTATAACATCTGGCAGCAATATATAAGAAATTAATATAATAATTAAATGAAATATTATTGCAAGATCTAAAGAAATATAATTCTCACATTTCAAATGTTCAGTCCAGTTAAAAAATTGACATCAAGCATTGTGCGTGTTCCTCGGAGAGGGTCTTCAGTACTATGTATCTCATGGGTGTCATTGGATGTAATTGTTGCCATGCTAAATATTCATGTATGAATAGTCTGGAATAAATTCTCTTGTAAATTGACAGAGGGCAAGTTAGAACTGTCCTTGAATCTCTCATCTGCATCCTCGTTTTTGAAAAACTGTCTAGTTTGTGTGTGTGTACTTGGTTAAATTAAACAGAGAAAGCTTCTCTCTTTCTGCAATAGTCTGCTGCTCTCTATCACCTTTTACTAGCACTGGTTATTTATATCAACTCAGTTGTGTGAGGTAGAAGTGGGTTTAATACAATTTATGACTGGCAATAGCTCTTTAAGTTGTTGTGCCTGCTGGCCCCACCTGATAGTGGAGTCAGCTCTCCTGGACAGGCTGTAAACACACACACGACACGGCAATCTCTGCCGTGTGGCACCTGACGCCTGGGCAAGTGGGATGGTGAGGCAGAGAGAACCTGGCAAGGGTCACACAGGAAAGTCACAGGAGAGGCAGAAACCGAACCCGTATCTCTTACCGTGTGATTTCATCACAAAGTCACCCAGCCCTCTCTCCAGCTTACTGCTACTCCGACACAAATGTTTTTGATGCAAATACTGACAGTCAAGGCAGAGTATTATCCTTTCTGATCTCTAACCCTCTCTATCAGGTGTTGGCAGTCCCTGTTAGTAGGTTTGGAGCCCTGGACTCATTTGTCTTTCCCTGATTTGGTGCCGCATAACCTGAAGCTCTCCTCACCCCATCTTCTTTCTTTCTCCTAAAGATCTGCATAGTTGTGTTTGGAGGTTTTTTTTCCTTCAGTATTAGTTTTGTTAACTTTGCTAATTTTGCCCAATGGAGAGAAAAAAGTGGGGTTCAACACAGTGTTCAACACACTCTTCTGTGTGTTGAACACTGACACAGATAAAGCTTCTCCATGTCTGTCTTTCCCAGGTCAAATCACTTGCCCACAGTTCTTTCTCTGGCTTGTACCATGCTCTGTGCACCTCAGATCCCTCCTCCGGTCCCTTCTCCATCTCTCTGCATGCAAAGGGTCTGTGCTAGACACCCTCGTTGGGGTGAGGTGGCCTCCAGTGGCTTGGCTGTATGCAAGGACCTCTATCAGACTGCCTGGTTCTGATGCTGCCAGCAAATCTGTTCGTTAATAATTTTGTTTGGTGGTTTGCGCATTGCATCATATTGTTTCAGACTACGTGGGATGAAACGAACAGAGCGAACTCTGGTCTGGGTTTGCTGACACTCCCCTCTTTGCTGGCATTAACCAAGGAAAGGCTTTCTCGACTTTCTTCCTCAATATCTTCCTCCCCTTCCTCTGACCCTCACTTGTGTGCTTTCCTGGCTCTGCCTCCAGCCACGGAGTTGGGAAGAGGAAAGCAGCTTCTGGCAGTCAATGCCTTCATATTGCTCCCTGCAGCAGTAAGACACTATCCTCTGTGGACATTGAATTACTGGTGCCTTTTCAGCCAAAACCAACAAGTGCTTGTGCTGCTGCAGAGAACCACAATCAAACAACCCTCAAAGTTATCTTCCTGGCCAGTGGACAAGCTGGTTTAAGGGCAGGACCTCCTCTAGCCAAAGAATTGATAGAAACCCTTTGTGGTGGCAGAATGGCATTTTGCAGACCTGGGACTGAAACCAAAGGGTTTTGTGCAGGTGCCATGTGGTTTGGCTGGCATCCATGAGGAGGAAGACAGAAAGTAATAGTGTATTATGCTTGTTATGTATCAGAAATAGTGTGGCCAGTGGGACCACAGAAGTGGTCATCCCCCCCGTACTCAGCACTGGTGGGACTCCACCTCGAGCACTGCGTTCAGTTTTGGGCCCCTCACTACAGGAGGGACTTTGAGGCACTGGAGTGTGTTCAGAGAAGGCACCTTGAGGCTGGTGAGGGGTCTGGAGATCAAGTCTTATGAGAAGCGGCTGAGGGAACTGGGGTTGTTCAGTCTGGAGAAAAGGAGGCTGAGGGGAGACCTTATCGCTCTCTACAACTACCTGAAAGAAGGGTGTAGCGAGGTGGGGGTCGATCTCTTCTCCCAAGTAACAGGCAATAGGACAAGAGCAAATGGCCTCAAGTTGTGGCAGGAGAGGTTTAGACTGGATATTAGGAAAAAATTTCTTCACTGAAAGGGTTTTCAAGCATTGGAACAGGCTGCCCAGGACAGTGGTTGGGTCATCATCCCTGGAGGTATTTAAAAGACGTGTAGGTCCTTAAGGACATGGCTTAGTGGTGGACTTGGCAGTGCTAGGTTAATGATTGGACTAGATGAAGTTAAAGGTCTTTTCCAACCTAAACAATTCTAAGATCCTTACGTATTTGAACAGGTGATAGTTTTTAGCATGAATATTTGAACTAGGCAAAAAAGTTCTAAATCAAATCCATAAACACAGTTGTGCATCCAGGCTGTGACACCTGAAAGGATCCACCTGTGAATTTTTGCAAGTGAACTTCTAGGCCATTTGGAGGAGCGACAAGCTCCTCTTCACAAGCCGTCGGGAACATCAGCAGTGCTGCAGGGCACCTAGGTCAGGACTGGGTGGAAGAGCTGGATGGAGGACATGCTGATGGCCTGAGAGAAACTGCCTCTTCCCTTCAGTCCCTCCTGTTGCTCAGTGTGCTTCATGACAGGTTGTACTGGCAGAAGCTTGCTTTGTCAGTGAGAGGAAAAAACACTTCTGCTACCGCTCAGATGAAACCCTGTGTGGGGCCAAGCACCGGGCAGACAGGCAGCCCTTGTGCTCATGGGGCTCCATGCTTGGAAACGAAAGGGACGTGCCAGCCAGCCACACGTTAGGTTTAAAAATCTAGGAAACTTGCCTCTTGTCCCAGAGAGGAAGAGCGAAACAGCACCGGATGTCTCAGGGTGCCGGTGGGGTATGTGTCCCAGCAGCGGGACCGGCGAGGCGCTCGGGGCTGGGAGCGGAGGGGCCGGCAGACGGTGGGGGACGCACGCTGGCCAGGCGTGCAGTTAGCAGCCTAAACAAACTTGGCTCTGGAGGTGAGGTGGTAAGATATATTTTTTTAATTATTGAGCTGTGTACACATTATGAAACCATTACAGAACCAAAATATATAAAATTCCAAATTACAAATACCAGCTTATACAAAGGGGTAATAAAATAAATAATACATTAACTAGCTCCCGTACTCTGTATTCATAGACAGTAATGGAACCATATACATCAGAGACCATAAAAATGCATACATTAAACAGGGTGCACAGTGGTAACTGAGGGTTCATCTTGATGCTTCCTGACTGCGTGAGGGTCTGTCAGTGCTGGGGGATGGGAACTCTATTTGCTACTTAAGCCATTATTGATTGAGGGAGGGAAAGGCAAACCTCACAGGCCAGGCCGGCAGGAAAAAGGGTGAGAACTTAGCTTGACATAACACATTAACATTGTAAACAAAGTGGGCTTTGAAGGTTATTATGCATGACCACTGTGTCCTGCAGTGCTGGGTCTGCCTTGGTGTGGGACACCAACAGGGAGGACTGTACATTCTCCAGGTGGAACGGCAGCACATCATGTATTGGGGGGGGGGTATCCTCCATCGATGGTCACTCTGCAGATTTAGACAGGGGGAGAAATTTGCTCTAGGAATAAACATCCTCTGATTCAGCAAAAATATGGGGCAAGACTCTGACTCCTATGGAGTGCAGTAGCACAGATAGAGCTCGGGTGGCCTTGGGGCAAAGAGGGCTGTGTGGTACCTTTGTATGTGCCAGAGTTGGGTCTGGCTGGGTTTAGGCTGGCACACTCTTCTCCCATGGCTGTGGATGCGTTTATTCATCTTACTGCATTATAAGAGATTTCCCTGGGTCCTGCGTGACACCACAACAAAAGGGAGCATCTAAATTTGGGCATCTATGAAGAACGGAATACTTTGGCTGAGGACCTGAAATCCAACCCCACCTTACTCCAGCCAAGAATCCTTTCTGCTCACTCTTGTTCTGCCTGCTGAAGCCCCTTCCTTTTTATCTCTGTGCATATGCTCCTGTGACCCCAAGAAATAGTAGTGTGCGTGTGCTCTGCTGTTCTTTAAACAGTCTCTCAGTGGGAAAGTATGGGCCGTTAGGGTCTGGGCATCAAATGGCTTACAGGATTGGCCTAACTGTAAAATCTGGGAGATCCTATGAAGAGGAAGAAACTAAAGAAAATTATCAGTCTGTCTAGATGGGTAAAAATGCATGTGTATATTTTTAATGTTATGACAGCCATCTAATAAGATCAGATTAATTCAGATAAAAATGAAGCTCATTCCTTGACAGGGTTCTGATGCTGCTTTACTTCCAATGTGGTGGACAGATTCGTGCCCAGAAATGTTTTCACTGGGTCGAGGGACCATCCTGAAGCAGGATCTCTTTGTCTATTTGACTTGAGCGATACAAATGTCATTAGCCACTTGCTGGCACTACAGATCCACTGTGGGGCTCTATTAAGTCTCCTTATCTTTTATCTTTAAATTTCCAGGGTACCGATGAAGGAAAAGGGAAGGGGAAAGGGAAGAGAGGTTTGGATACTTCCCTATGTAACTTCTGCTTTCTCTTTAGCCAGATTTTCATCTGATGGGAGTAAACACTATTCTATTGATTTTTCCTGACTTATAATGAGATAAGGATAGAGCACTGTAATCAATTAATGCCATATGAGGCACAGCTTACATCTTCATTTTTGCTCTGCATACGGACAGAATGTGAGTTGGATTCCTGAATGCCACTAAAGGAAAGCGTACTTCTCTGCCTTGCTCTCTTCCTGGGTCAGGCTCTGATCTCTCTTACCCTCATACACAGCCAAAGGGTTTAAGTTGTGTGGGAACTGTGCTCCGTTTACACCGGTGGAGCAGAGACCAGGGCTTCTGGCTCCCACTTCTTCACTTACACGAACTCCAATGTAATCCATACAGGGAATTCATTGAGTTTTTATAATTAATTTAATGGGGGGAAAAAATAGGGAACAACTTATTTTGAAATATATGTACTGAGCAGATGCAATACTACTTCAGGTACACTGAGCTATCCTGCATCCTCTTTTTAAATTCTGTATGATTTCAACTATGAGAAAGGTCTGGAAAGGGTTTTACCCTTGACGATGACCTGTATTACAATTAAAGCTCACGATGTAGGTTTCTTATTTGCCCAAGAAGACAACAAGATTTGCTATGTAATTTGAGAAGCATTTATAATACTGCTACCCATGTTGTAGGCTGATTATAAATAAAGTTCAGCAGAATTGCTTCCATCAGAAAATCAGAATTCACAGTCAAATAAAGTGTACAACCCTGATGTGTAGTTGCTTCTAACTGCTACTGTACATAAATCAGATTCTGCTTAGCAACTGCTGCATATCATGTTTATTAAACACCTTCTGCTTATTACAGCAGAGGGTACTAAAAATTCTTCATGACAATTTCTCAAATATCTTTTCACATCTTTGGGTATTTTTAAAGGTCTCGTTGCAGTGAACAGAATCCTTCTGCGGAAATGGTACTTAGGGGCTCTCAACATGTGCTTCCTGTTCCATTCAGTCACATGGAAAATGTTCTCAGTTTACAAACCAGACAAATTGTTTTGTGTTGCTGCTTTAGTCCTGAGCCTCAACCCAGCATAAGGAGAATCAGGCTTCCTCCTTTCACTAGCACTGAGCATTTTGTTGGAAGTAATGCTGTTTACGAGTCCTGGGAAGTATTTGAAAAAGGCTATTTCATAAGGAGGTAAACTTGCCCACGTGCTCCAGAAGCAGGCTGGAGCAAGGGATAGTTCATCAGGGAAAACAAGCCTTTACTGATCAGTGATTCTTTGGCACAAGCCACTGTTACCAAACAATTTCTGAGGGCTAGTCCACCGCTTCAGAAGTGACACACGTACATCACACTTAGTGTCTTGCACCTACACCCTACGATGGGCCTTTTAAACTAGCCTCAGATGCTGCTGAGGTCTGACAGATTGAAAGTAGTTAGCTGCAGATCCTCACAGCCATTACTGTCACAGTGTGAGGAGCCATTCTAACATGTCAGGTTCCATTTCATTGAATAACTCACAAAAATAAAATAGCAATAGAAATAATCAGCTTTGAAATAACTTCGGTGCATCTCTTGCAGCTCCTTCTCTGCGCTGCTCCTGTCTCAAGCTTTCCTTGGCTGTTGCATGTTTGTCACTCCTTGATCTCTGTCTTCCAGTCACAGTACAATTGTCAAATCTCAGTCCTCGCGTTGTTCCATTGCTGCAGCTTCTGACAAGCTGGCCACTATGTGCTGCTGGCCTGATGGTGCAGCTAGCGAGGGTGGGAGAGCGCTGGGAGGGTTCTCCAGCCCCTCCATGCAGGGGGCAGGACCGCGAAGGCCAGATGCTCGTGTGGACTCTGCAGATTACAGCTCTGAGCTGTTCCTGGACCACTGTACCGCATGCTTTGCTGGGCTTCGTTAGCGCACATGCAGCAATGTGCTGCTGGTGGTGCCCGCAGCCAATTAATTCATAGCACACGTGCCACACAGACATACCCAGAACATTGTCTTCCATCCAGGGCTCGCCGAAAGGCTGCACCTCTTCCACCATGCCTGAGGATACAGTCACTGAAATTAACGTTTGTCACATCCCAATCAATAATATATATAGTGTGAATCATTATATGTAAGCTAAATGAAGTAACAACGTGGAGATTGTGGCTCTGCAGAATACAGTGTCCCAGCTCTTCACCAGTACGACTGTAGAGGGTGTAGCAGGGCTCTGTGCCACCGCCCTCCTCTCCAACACCACTGCCGGCACCAGCTCAGGTGCTGCCTTTGACCTGTAAATCCCTCAATCAATTAATTAATGCTTTTTTGTCTGAAGGAGAACCTTTTCAGGAGTGACAGCCACACACCTCTTTGATCATCCGGCTACCTGCGCTCTGGTGAACTGCCTGGGAAATGGACACAAGCGTTCCTGGGTAAGATGGAGAACCTCTGTCCCACGACAGAAGAGTTCTCCTCAGTGGAAAGTCTCACTCTGATCATATTGCAACCTGCGTTGCAGCTTTGTTAGAGATCAATTATTGCTTGATTAACTATATGGGTAGCTGGAAACCGAGAGAAACGCTGCCTTGTAATTTGTGACACAGTAAATCTTAGAAGCTCTTTATCACCATTTATAAACTTTTTTTTTCCTCCCTAATTGCGCATGTTTCTTAGCTGCAGAGCTCCTGTCTGCAATACAAGCAATGAAAAATGTTACCTGGGTAAGAATGTATTTACATAACCATGAGCTAATTACTGTTTGTCATAACTAAAATCAAGGAATTATTACCACGCACAACTTGTTTAGTTGTACCCGGGTCCTGTTGAGCTGCTGCCTTCTTCTGGCGCAGAACTGGTTGCATTTCCATTTAGTGATGTGCAAACAATCACTCAGCTAACAGCCAGATGCACTTTCTCTTTCAAGATGTGCCGTTCTTTCTCTCTACTATGGCTTTTTTTTTTTTTTTTTTTTTTTTTTTCCGGCAGCATTCCTCCTGATTTAGTCTAGTGTTCCTGTGGGTGGAATCTGGCACAAAAAATCCGTAAAGCACATTATACCCATCTGCATTAAAGGTGCTGTATAGACATCAATTAGCAATAATGACATTCAGGCACTTCAGGTGTATTTGAAAACAGTTGGCAGCGCTAGAAATACAAAAGGAGTATATTCTCAGTTAGGTAAACCAGGATAGCCCGATTAATTCCAACTGGGCTTCATCAGTTTACCTCCACTGAGGAACTGACCCCCAAGCTCAAGCCTCCCCGTGACAGTGAGTCAGGACCCGGCCACATGCACGCTGTAGCTCCTTGTTTTCATTAAAGAAGAGGAAATTCTTTTCTGTTTTGGAAAGTTGCTGGGAATGATGCGGGGATAACAGCTTGAGAATTCAAATTATAGTACAGATCAGCATGACCTGCAAGAAGCAAAAATGTTTTGACTGCTACTCTAAGCAAAAGCAGGATGGATGTCACAGATTATCCTTGCACGCACAAATCTACAGCTGCATGATTTATGCTGCTTTTAAGTAGCTTTATTAACTAAAGTTGACTGCTAAATTTCAGTGCTTGTTTAGGAAAACTTCAAAAGTAAACAGTGGTAAAGAGCACTGTGCTATTTTTCTGCAGTTATATTTTTGCTCATTTTGTTGCGTTTCAGAAATTTTTTTTGCATCTGTGATCAAATATAAAGAACAAATCTAAAAGAATTACAGTTAATCCCCGATTTTTGGAAGCATTGTCTTATGTACAATGCACTGAAGCATCAATCATGCTGATCTGATAAGAATGAGACACATAAAAGGATGATGTTCTCTGAGATTTTCTTAAATCACAGTGCTCCTAACTTCACTACATGCTTCACGTACATTACAAAAAGTCAGTATTGGCTGTATCCAAGTAACTGATACGAGTTAACCCAGCTCTCTTGCCTTCTTTTTTTCCCCTTTCTTTTCTTCCTTTTCCCCCCTTCTCACCAAAGGCAATGTCTTTCCAGCCATCTCTAATTTGTTATTAGAATCTTACCTTCTTTAGTAGATTATGATTGCTAAAAGCTTATGTTTTTTGACAGTCTTGCTTGTTTTCATGTAATGTCAGTGTCGTTTGAAATCAAAAATATTGAGACTGCTTTATAGTTACCTCGATTGCTCTAAATGGACAAATTGGCAGTGCTTTTCTTATGCTAGCGTGGATGTAAGGAAACAGAGAGCCACAAATTCAAGAATTGTACTAATACAGTTGAAGATCTGATTATGCAGCTGACACATCTAGAGGGAATAATACTTCATTGCTGTTATTTCTACCAGTGTTTTGTGTGTGGTAGAACTAAGGAGATTTTTTTTATCCTTGTCAAGCAACCAAAACTACAACTTCTGTTTAAAATTCTCTAAAGCAGTTGATATGCTACTGGAAATCTAATCAAAGCTACTTTACTGAATATGGCTGGAAGACTTTTTAATCTAGAAAGGAAAAGGGATTCGGGTTGGGAGGCTGGGGGAAACAGGTATTTTCTATTACGCTGTGAATTTTGTTCCTAAAACTTCTTATGTTTCCTAATGCTGTCTATCTCTCATGTATATATCGGTCACAGTTACCAGTCTTTTTTAAAAATGATACAGGAGAAAGCGTGACACACAAGTTCTTTTCAGGACTGGTCCTGGTGTTGAAGACCTTACAGTGTTCAGGCTATATACCTCTGTTTTTTCCTAAGTGGAAAGATTATTTCTCATGCTAAGTATATATATTCTTTCCCCTGCATTATACAAGTAATAGTATTCTTTTGTACTTGTACAACAATTATAGCAACAAAAGCCTTACTAAGCAGAGCCCTCTTCAGAGTGACTTTGCTGTAGCAAACAAAAGGAAATCAAAATAAAAGAAGATATTTATGTAATCAGGGGTAATATGTGATCAGATCTGTGCCTCTGTGTTTTTAGGTGGATATTTGACGCTTTCTTATGGAACAGTAGGATCACTTG